>NC_133532.1:41641605-42283905 GCF_048544455.1 Silene latifolia | reverse complement strand
GTGATGGAATCGAGTTAGTATATATCTTACAATTCCTAGGAAGATTTAGGTCCCGGAGCCAAGTCGATCAAGACTTTACAACACCTACAAGTCGACTTAGTCTCTTCCTATTCAACTCTATGCATGGTCTAATAAGGCTTGAGTTGTCTTATATCTTATAAACCTTATTGAAAAGATAAGAGATGGGTAAAAAATGCAAGGTTTCATAGTCTAGCATTTCATCAAACATAACATTTTATCAATCACAACAAGCAAGCATTAAATTATGAAAGCATATTAAATTAAGCATAGATCTAATCCCATGATTGATTCCCTAATTTCCCATTAACCCTAGCTAAGAGACTACTCACTCATGATTAAGTTTAACATGCTAATAAGGATGTCAATCATATTAACAAAGCAAAACATGATGAATAAGTAATGTAATTAACAATAATTAAGCAAAGGTAAAAGGGATTATACCAACTTGAGATGATCCAAATATAAACAAAAAAATAATAGAAGGAAACTTGATGATTGATCGAGAGTTGTCAATCTTCCAATAAACCCCAAATAATCTTCTAATTACCCAACTAAAACTAAGAACAATTGAGAGATTAAGGAGAGATTAAGATGTGATTAATATTGAAATGTGTATTACAACTTGGATTAAGACTAAATTAAGGGATTAGAATGAGATTAGGACTTGATTCTAAGGTTGATGCTTATCTAGGTAGTACAATAGGGTATTTATATTAAAATTAAGTACAAGTATTAGGTTTACTAAGGGCTTAAATGACGATTAAGACTCTAAGAGAAGCTTGACGATTTGCAAATCCCGTAGGGACACGCGCGTCCTGAGTAGCAACTCCCTAGGGACACGCGCGTCCTGGCTTGAAGTATGCTCGGGTCTGTAAGGGGATCCGCGCGAGCTGAGCCTTGGGACGCCCGGATCCTAGGCTGGGACGCTCGTCCTGAGCTCGGGATGCCCGGATCCTGGGACAGGGTTCCTCCTCTTATGTTGACTTCCTAACAATCCGTGGGGATTGATTTAGGGCCGTGGGGATCTTCATCATTGCCCAATGCTCTTGATTTATTTGCTTAGGCCTTTAGTATTGGTCTCCTCTTCGATGCTTGGTCATTAGATGCGATCCATTTAGCTCCATTTTGCTCCATAAATGCAAGGCTAGCAATCCTCCCCTACTAAGGACACAAAACCTCAAAGAATATGCAAAATAGGGAACTAAAGATAAGAAATGACCCAAATAGTTGCTAGAAAGCATGGGAACGAGGTTAATTCGGGGACGAAATGTGCACAAATATGAGTCACATCATTCTCTTACTTCAACCTTCAAACCCTCATCCAAAACAACAATCTCTCATCCAAATTCACCACAATCAAGTCCAAACTTGCTCAAATCAAAAACAAATCACTCCTTTATCAATAATAAGACCATTCAAACAACAATTTCTTCACAAAAATCAATCAATTTCTCTAGGGTTGGGTGAAAATCCGAAAATCCCCAAATTGATTGGGCATTCAATTGAAACTTGAAGAATAAAGGAGCATTCAAGCATATACTTAGTTTGTTGATACTAAATTGAAAGGAGAATAGCTATGTCAAGGACCAAGGGGGGCATCAAGGCAACAAAAACACCAACATTTTCCAAAAGGACAACAAGCTCTAGCATCCAAAGCATTGATCTTGGTTCAACAAAGGGAGCAAGCTCCGTCAACCGTCAATGCTATTGAGGAAGCTACTACTTCTATCCCTGAGGTGGAACAATTGAAGAATTATCTGGAGGTAACTTTCATATCCGATAAGCATAGGCTTGCATTCGAATCCCTAGCCAAGAAAAAAATTCTAGCTACAAAATTCATATGTCTAGATGCTTTGAGTAAATTGGGTGTTCTTGAGCAAACAAAGGCATTCTTCGAGTCTATGGGGTTATCAACCCTCTTTGAAATGAATGAATTGACATACCCCTCTTTGACATTGGAATTCATTAGTTCCTTGAGGGAGTATAAAACTGAGGCTCGAGATTATGTAGAATTCCGTCTCGAAAACAAGACTAGAACAATGCATAAGAGTGATTTTGCTGAAGTGTTTGGGCTTAAGAACCACGACCGATTCAACAAGAAACCTTTGGAGTTTGATGCCGAACCACTTTGGCAAGCTATCTCCGGTCGTGAGTTCACTACTTTCAAGGAGTGTCATGCCTTGTACATTCATCATCCGAGTATAAGGTATTGGCACAAGTTCGTGGCTAACACTTTGATTGCTAAGAAGGAAGCCAATCACTTGACGGAATTAGACTTTGTTTACCTTGAGTCCTTTTTGAATGTTGGTGGGAAGCCTAAAAGTGAGTACAATGTTCTTCAACTACTGATCAAGAGATAGTTGGATATTAAGAATGGGAAAGATGGCGCGGCTTTCATTGTTAATGGAGGCTTGGTGACGAGATTGGCAAGGCATTTTAACCCGGATTTCAAAAAGAATAACACTTATAAATCAGTTAAAGGAAGCCACCTTCTTGATATGAGCAATTTGATTCACAAATTTCAATGGGTCAAGCATGATAACTTAGACCATACCTATGAGTGGCTCATCAAGGACGCTAATTCCATTGTCTTACCAAGCAAGATTTGTCGCATCTCCACCTACCGAACCAACTACCTCATTCCCGTTTTTTTTAAGCCGAGACCATCATCAAGCAACAACAAAATCCAAGAGAAGAGCCCTCCTCCTCCCTTGTTACACCACCATATCCCTTTGCCTACCACGAGTTCAAATCGAGTAATGCTACGGCGGGCAATGACTACTTGACATAATTAATGCAACATATGCATAAGGAAGCATACAATGATCTGGTGAATGCCTACTACGCCCAATATCCACCCCTCTACCATCTTGCTAGGCAAGGACTCCTTGATCTTTCGAGTTCTTTGTCAAATTGGGTGGATTGGAACGTGTTCTTTCCTAATGCTTCTCAAGATGAAGAAAGGGATGATCGGGAAACAAGGATAGAGGAGGAAGTTGATGATGAGAGCGGGGAAGGTAGTGGGTCTTTTCAAGATAATGAGGAAGAAGAGCAAAGTTCAAGTGAAGAAGATGATGGTGAAACCTCCGGTTCAATGGAGGTAGATGATGATGATGTCGCGATGAGCGATAATTGATAGTTGACAAAGCTTGAGGAGGGCATCACAGTGCGGGGTTGATCACTTATGCTAGTATTGACCTATTCCATTGTGAGTCTCCTACCCCTCTTTTTGTTTTGTTTTTATCTCATGTTTCTATAATTTGTATAACATTTAACTTGCATCACTTTTAGAGTCATTTTGGGCTTTTTGGTAGTTTTGAGTTTTTGAGTCCTAGCACCATTCAAAGGACTCACACCTCGGAAACATTGAGGTGTCTATCTTTTTGCCCCCACTACAAAGAATCCAAAATGACAAAAATTCATTCATGCCTTGTGAATGAACTTCCCTTTCTTTTTGCACTAGCAATAGTGTTTTGTCCGGTTTGGGGAAGTTCACTCATAAGGAATGCAAGTTAATTCAAATTAGCTCTCCGAACAATAGAAAGAATGCATCATATAGTTTAGCTTAATTTGCATCACTTGTATATATTTATCACATGTAGATATTTCACATATAGTTTGCATCTAGTATAGAATCATGCATCATTCATTTCATTGCATTTTCTCAATTCTCTATTGTTTTGTCCATTGGGGACAATGTCCATTCTAAGTGTGGGGATGGGGAATTCTAACACTTAATTCAAAAAATGATAAAAATTTTAAAAATGTTAAAAATCCAAAAACATGTTCTTCCCTTTGTAGTGTAGAAATGTATATATTGTATATATTTGTTGTTTGTTGTCCACTCCTATCACTTGGGACCGACTACGCCACATTCGAGGCATGAAGAATATGAAGACCGCATGGTATGATCTTTCCAAATCTCCTTTTTCCTCTTATATGTTAATGACAATGTGGCTTCTTTCTGTTTGATGCGGTACAAACCATTATGATCTTAGGAGTTGCATTTAGATTATATGGCATACTAGTGATAGTAGCATTTGCATTAAGTTGTATATATGCTAGTTGCATCATGGCATGTAGTTGCATTTTAGGAAAATTTTTGTGATGTCTAGTTGGGAAGCTTGACAAGTGTATATAGGCCCTTGTAGATAATTTTTCTCCTTGAGACTTTGTTTGCTATAATACCCTCAAGACACCCTAGGATGTGTCATACTAGTATCTTTTGACCCATGGACTAAGGCCTAGTCAAGAGTACCTTCTGTTGTGATGACTCATTTGCTACCGTTTATTCCAAGGTGTCCCTTGATGCCATGCGACCGTTCTTTCATTTCTATCATCATGTTTTGCCAATACAAAGGGAATGGGCACAATAAATCTCCAATTTGAGTTCAAGTACCAAAGTGAAAGTCAAAAATTTTGCAAAAAATTACATCAATGAAAAGAGGAGCAAAAAAATAGCCTCCTATGCTTCAATAAAAGTGCCCTTGCTATAAAATGGGATTACTTTGAAAATGTTCAAAAAGAATGCAAAGAATTGCCAAGTATGAAATTGGCAAACATAAAAAAAAAAGGCAAAGAAATGTTCTCAAAAGACAAATGCCACAAGAAATTAGGGAGAAAACAAAACAAAAGCAAACTACCATTGTGAAACTCAAAGCATTTCGATCCCTTTTATCCATTGATGATCCTTTCTTTGTTGCATGGTGGAGAGGGGACGACCCTTCTTCAAATCTAGGCAAGAGGGGGAATTCCGCGATCCTACAGTGTTTCTAACACCATAAGGAACCTACTCTTGACAAAAGCATTTAGCGATTGAGGATAAAAGTAACCTAGTTTGACACAACTTGGAGGTAATTTGTTGGTATCCTTTTAGACTTAGTAGCTTGTAGAAATGATATCTACAATGGAATACGTACCCTTAGATTGCTTCCCCTTTAGATGATTTCCGCCACTTAGATGTGGAAAGTGGCTATTCTTTTGTAGATGCATCCATTACTTGTTTTGTGTGCTTAACGCTTGGATGTATCGAAATTTTGGCAAGCCCCACCTTGCGTTGTAAGAAGGCATCTTACCTCATAGGTGTCTTCTTGTGAGTTGAAGGGGCGGAGTGAGACCCGCTAATTGTCTTACATCGGCTAGTAGTATTAATAAGGGTCATAGTTTTAGTCACCTCTTTACTCGGGACGAGCAAATGTTCGGTTGGGGATATTTGATGTGACTCATATTTGTGCACATTTAGTCCCCGAACTAGCCTCGTTCCTATGCTTTCTAGTGCTTATTAGGGTCATTTCTTATCTTTAGTTCCCTACTTTGCATATTCTTTGAGGTTTTGTGTCCTTGGTAGGAGAGGATTGCTAGCCTTGCATTTATGGAGCAAAGTAGAGCTAAATGGAGTGCTTCTAATGACCAAGCATCAAAGAGGAGACTATTACTAAAGGCCTAAGTGAATAAATGAAGTAGAATGGGCAATGATGAAGACCCCCACGACCCCCCAACGATCCCCACGGATCCTTAGGCAGTCAAAGAAAAAGAAGAAGAGCTGATGAAACGTCCGGGCATCCCAAGCCCAGGTCGGGCGTCTCGAGCCTCAATCCGGGCTTCTCACCTTCAGGTCGAGCGGATCCCTGGGCAGCACGAGTTTGCTTCAATGTCAATCCGGACGGCTCCTTTTGGGACTTGCAAAGCACTAATCTTCTTCTTAGGGACTTAATCGTCATTTAAGCCCTTAGTTACCCTAATACTTGTACTTAGTATAAATACCCCATTGTGTTAGGGGATTAATCACCAAGTTAGAATTTAGCATTAATCAAGTTTATGTATTATTAATCAAGTTATATTCACTCAATTCAATATTAATCAAATCTTAATTTTTCTTTAATCATTCAAGTGTTCTTAGATTTAGTTGGGTAATTTGAAGATTATTTGGGGTTTATTGAAGACTTGACAACTCTTCATTATTCATCAAGTGTTCTTCTATTATTCTTTGCTTATTATTTGGATCATCCTTAAAGTTGGTATAATTCCTTTACCCTTTCTTAATTAATTATTGCTTTACTCAATCACCATGTTTAACTTTGCTAATATGATTGACACCTCTATTTGCATGTTTACCATGACCATGAGTGAGTAGTCTCTTAGCTAGGGTTAATGGGGGATTAGGGGAACTAAAACATGGGGGTAGATCCATACTTAATCTAATATATTTTCATAAGATTGCTTGCTTGTTGTAGTTTCAACTTATTCACATGTTATGCTTGATAAATTGCTTGATTGAAAATCTTGCATGCATACATCTCTTATCCATTCAACAAGACTTGTAAGATATAAACTAACTCGAGTCTTGTTAGACCATGTATAAAGTTGAATAGGAAGAAACTAAGTCGACTTGTAGGTGTTGTACAGTCTTGACCGACTCGGCTCCGGGACCCAAATCTTCCTAGGAATTGTAAGACATAAACTAACTCGATTTCACTACAACAATAATTTGCTTGCAACTATGTAAACATGTTTGTATGATCACCACCATGAATCCCCTATGAACCCATGACACCCTAGTGCCTTAATCAATTGTTTACACACCCCTTTTTTTACTTGCTTGTTTTACTTTCATTTATTTACATTTCATTGTTAAGTAGCTTAGCTTGATACCCAAATCTCAACCCAATTTGTGACACCCTAAGACATAGCTCTCTACAACCGATAACTTAATTCAATACCCGTCCTTTGGGATCCGACCTTTACTTGACACTCTACTAAGAGTATTTAGTTAAGATTATAAATATTGTTTTGATTGGTTAGCTTAGACGACAAAGTTACAACCGAATCATTGTGATAATACACGAATTTGGAAAACAATTTACATGTTCGTAAATTTCTAGCTAATTTCTTTGTTAATATTGATTATATTCTTTTGATCTCTCATATTTTGTTTGCTCTATTAGTTTATCGGTCATATTTTTTGGTCGTTATCTACATAAGATGCTTTCTTTTTAAGATCAAAACGGGGTGAGTGACTTTATTAATTCATATCAATATCCGCCAACTCCAATATGTTTTGTGAAAAATTAGAAGTACTTTGCCGATGTTACTACATTTTCTTTCTTTTCCTAGGGCCGAGGTATTTGTATCTTGTACATACATATCTATTATTTGATCGATTCATCGTTAAAAACTTTATTAAAACAACGCAAAAGAATCATAATAGTAAAAATATAAACATAAAAAAGGCCTTTAAAAACCCCGTGATTTTCACGGGATACAAAACTAGTTAGTGTGGACGCGGGCCCACGGGGGCGCTTGGGAACATGCGTTTGCATTTGTGGAGTCGCCACCAATTTATTGTGGAAAATTGGAAACCGTTCGAATACCTCGTGTCATGTCAAGACACAAAGTAATGACATGAACACTAAGCACTCGTTACCCTTAGCATTCTATATCTAGAATGACTATCGTGGATGCCAATGAACACGGATGTTCACAGAGATCTGGAGTAAGGGGTGAGGGTACATATTAGGAAGCTCTTTTGATCGAACACCTAATCCCGCCCGCCTCGATAGCGGCCTCTACTAATGATTAGGGAAATTGTCTATAATCGATATATTGTCAATTTATATGCATGCAATGCAACATCCATTGTTTTGATCCTAACATGTGAAGAATTAGACTAAGTCGGTGAACACGTAATTTAATCATACAATTGGGTAGAAATTGGAATTAAGATTGATTACATGTGAAAATATACAAGCAATACGATAAAAGGAATACAATAATGAAAATTACAATAATTACATGGGATTAATTGATTTATGTCGAAAATACATCTAAAATGGATAATTTGAGAAAGAATAAATAAATAAATTAACGAACAGGAATTAGGGCGATAATACGATTAATAGTTAATTAATACGTAATTAATAAACTAGGTCAAAGCAACACGGGAGTTCAGGGACAGAAATCAACCAGGAACAGGCGCAGCAAAGGTGCGTCCCTTGGAAGAGGCGCAACACTTGCTGCGTCCGTTCCTTGGCTCAGTTCTGGTTGTGAAGCCGGAATTGCAAATCGTTAATATTCGTTGGTGATTTTAATGCTTGATTATGAATAATTGACTCGGATGAAAGTGATTAACAGATTATTTACATGTGATTGAGGTCATAAAAGCAATAAACATGGATGAAACCTAAATAGAACGAATATTTACAAGATTATAAGGTTAATTAATTACAAAATAACAAACTAATCAAATTAATTAGGTTAAACAAGTTATTAATGACGAATTAATGATGGTGACGATGAAAAACAGATGAAAATATGTCAACGACGAATTACAGAGACTCAATATCGACGAATCGAACCTCTAAAACCCGAATTGACTTTAATGACGAAAACCCGCAAATATTGGTTACAAGGGATTTAAGTCGGGATTTAATGAATTAATCAGCAATGAATCATTTACATGTTAGAATTATCATGTTCAAATTATTGTGTCGATGAAACAGTGAACAAACAAAGAAAACGAAAACGAACAGACAACAAAAGAAGAAAGGAAGCAAGAACTGCGGCAGCCTCACGACGAGGCGCAACAGGTGCTGCGTCCCTTCGAAGAGGCGCAGCATTTGCTGCGTCCTTTCCCGACGGTTGTCTCCTGATAATCCGTAAAAAGGATTTAAAACATGGTTTTATAAATCGGCTTTAAGAGTATTTTCGACATAAACTTTACAAGATGATTACAAAAATAAAGAACAATAAATAAAAGAAGGATTATACACCCTCAGACTTACATGTTTGACGAAACGAGATGAACTAAGTTAACGTTTAGTGATGCTCGACTCGAATGTAGACGAAAGTGCCCTCGTAGGAGGAAATTAAACAGATTGATTAAAGTTGATTATGGTGGAGTTGGTCAAATTGGTCGGTCATGCAAAACAAGGCTGGTACTCAGAAGGATCCGAGCTTACGTGGTCGAAAGTTCAAGCACGTAGACGCCAAAAAGTAAGAACGTGGTCTAGAATGCAAAGGGAGAAGAGAAGGGCGGACACTCGTGTGAGAAATATGTGAGACCGAAGGTCTCTATTTATACTAATCACACGGAGGAAGTAGGGTTTTTTCGGAGAAACTTTGGAAGTGAATCTCGAAAAGATATGAAAAGATACGAAAAAATACGCAGAAAAGAACTTGGGAAGAGGCGTAGCAGGCACTGCGTCTCTTGGAAGAGGCGCAACACTTGCTGCGTCCTTTCCCAAGTGGTTTCCTCCTGCGGAAGAAAGATTTCCGTGTTTTGGTTATGGAATAACGGATTAATCTTGTTTTCCTTAATATTTTTTGTGAATATTACGGGAAATTCTTTGCCAAAGATTAAAAGATTGCAAAAATATGGAATAGAAACATCCGGAACATTCCAGAACATCCTGACTCGGTTTTAGAAAATGAAGACGGTTTTTTGACCCAGACTCCAAATGTACTCTAATTACTGCCAACACGACCGTATCGGTACGTAGATGACAATTAAGAGGTAGACACAAGTGTTTGAGCGATCACTTGACGATAAACTTACGAACTGTCAGAAATCGTTCTGCATACCAAACATGCGGCCCAATCATCACCGGGTGGTTTGCGGGAGGTGTAGAAATGAGGTATCTATAGAGCCCCCACTTTGACTGAGGCTTGGACAAGGCGAAAGTAAAAGTATAGCTATCAGGTCAATCGAAGATTACAACCTGACGACTATGGCGACGTGAGGCAGCTCAAGGGGTCTGAACCAAGGACCTGTCGTCGGGAACATTTTAGAGTCTGTCGACTATCGGGGAGGGTCGTTTAAAGTCCGTTAGACTACGTAAGGAAGCTTGCCAGCCATAAGAAGAAACCATACCTGAAATTCCTTGAAACTCCAGGGGAAACAAAACGCAATATTGGGAGAAGACAGCAGGACATAGTCTGGAACTGTTGGGAGAAATCTGCTTGTGGTCGGCTTCAAACAAACTTCGAATAGCTCGGGGTCGATGTTGATCTCCATGTCTCGAGAGAAAATGACTGTCTGTCGTGAACTCTCATTGGGGGAACATAATCGGGAACTGATCCCCATGTCTCGAGAGGGAATGTCTATCCGTGTACTCTCGCTGGGGGAACATAATAAAGGCGTGTCGAAACACCTGTCAAAGAATAACCGCTCGTTGTGACAAGCTAGTTCTTGGCAGAACATGGCAACAGTTTGCTGTTGGCTTAGAAATACGGATCCGGGCGAAGAATATACGTCGAACGGACCAAATATGTGATACGGCATCGAGGAAGTGGCACACCAAAGATGGGCCCACAAAATAACGAACTTATAACGAATCTTCGAAAATTCCTATGGAGGGAAACTGAGGAAGAGGCGCAGCAAGAGCTGCGTCCCTTGTAAGAGGCGCAGCACCTGCTGCTTCTTTTCCTGGGCGTGTCAATCCTGCGTAAAAACCCGATGGAACAGAGGTGTTTGTTTCATTTGTTTGAAACACAAATTCTTGATTTGTCTCTCAAATTCCGACCATTTCCGTCAAAATTTGATCCAAAAGGCTTGAATTTGCCATGACTAAACGAGGTATGTGTATCAATCTTGCATTTATCTTCCGCATTTGATCAAATGGGACAGACAAAATTAGGGTTTTCGACCCTAATTAGTCGAAAATTTGGGGCTTTTCCTCCAAATGATTTGGCCTTGCAAATTTGACTTTATAAATGGCTAATTGGTAGTATAAGGATCATAACCATGTATTTGTTTCAAATTTTCATTGAGTTTTGAGCGTTTGAGTGAAATTGTGACGGTTTCACAGCAAAACCGTAAATCCCTTCGGAAATAGCCTTAGGATTGCCCATTTGTGACGAAACTTGGTATTTGGAACCCTTGCATGATGGGTAAACTTCCTACCATCTCGGAATTTTGATCTGTGACGGCTTTTTCAGGACACTTCCTAGGGCATAATCGCCGTTATAACGAAATGCTGTCGAAATTCCGACTCGAACCCATGACTAGGCTTCAACTTAAGCTTGACTTGACCCAAATTACCGCACAAGAGGATGGGTTTGTGGGTAAATTGCCAAGGTTGGCGAGAAAAGAGCGATTTCGGAGCTCCGAAAACTCGAAAATCCCCTAATTAAGGCTTGTCGTCACTTGACGCGGCCTACATTCACTTTAATTTTACAGGTGACGAGGCTTCTACATCTGGGAGAGATCCCATGGACGTGGACACTGCCAAGCGACCCTTCTCAGATGCTTGAGGAGGCGTTAGAGCAGGCTTTCACTGCTGCGGTGACGGCAGCTGAGGACGAGGTCCTTGAGGAGGAGGTTGTTGAGGAGGAGGAGGAGGCCCCTAGACGGGCCAACGTTGGACGGGTTGGTCGCCAGCTGAGGGGAGCACCTGCGAGGGCTGAGACCGGGACAGAGGGCACCGCTTTGGGGTCGAGGAGGGTCACCCGTCCTGGAGACGGTGAAGAGCTTGGTAAATCGAATTCATCGCTCTTGATTCATCTTCTTTCATTTCTGTTTGTCATTCCTTTTCTTCTTCATTTGAGCTAAAGATAGCTTTTATTTCAAATCAACATAGGAGGCCGGGAATATCAGATAGTTCTCGGGCTATACGACGGCGATGGGGTGCTGCGAGAGGCTGTCGGCTGAGGAGCGAGCCATGATCGAGCGGGGGGCGTTCGGTGCTTTGGTGCAGGCTTGAAGGGATATCACGAGGAGGAAGCTTCGGGCTAACCTCAGTCTCGTCCGAGCTTTCTTGAACCGGGTTTGGGACACGACCTCCACGTTCCACATGCCTTTTGGCGAGGTGGGGGTCACGTTAGAGGACTACGGCATGATTTCTGGTCTGCCGTGTGGGACTGAGGTGGTGGAGTGGCCGGAGACAGCCATGAGGGTTGACTCGGCTAAGGCTAGGAGGTTGATCGGCTGGAACTTGGCGCCCAAGGCGGTGGCGGTACCTGGCTTGGTGCCTAGTTCTTATGTTCGGAACTACTTTGCGGGGAAGACCCCGGCGTCAGTGGTGATCGAGGGGAGGGAGGCGGCTCCTCCTCCCTGTACTGTAGAGCAGAGAGTCCGTTTGTGGCTCTGGTGGTTTCTGTCTTCGATCTACCTCGGAGACAAGGGAGAGAGGCTTTCGACGAAGCTCCTTCCCTTTCTTTCTAACCTGAGCTCCCTAGGCCGTTGGGACTGGGTCACTGCTGGTTTTGCGGTTCTCATCCGCTTCATGAGGGCCATGGTTCGTCCGGAGTTGATGGAGAAGGGGACTTCTCCTGCTGCTGTCGGCCCGGATCGTCGTTGGAGGTATGAACCTTCACTTCATTTCATGAAAGATCATTTCCTTTTCTGTCAAATCACGAAAGATCGTTGTTGATTATCTTGTTTTACAGGCGTGGGTGTACTCCTACTTTCCGGGCCTCACGCCCAAGAGGACGGAGCCGGTGGAGAAGGCATATCCCGTTGTGAGGGATTGGGTGATGTGTCGCACGAGGAGTCGGCGTTCCTTCCACGACGTCTGTCGGCGGGAGGTGAACGCTCTTCAGTTGGACGGCGTGAGTACTTCACCTTCGTCCGTTTTTTATTACCTTTTCAGAACCGATCATTAGAATGACTTCTTGTTTGCTTTTCCCAGTGGGTGCCCAGGCTTTGGGCGGAGTACGCTGGCGCTCCTCCCTTTGTGGCTGAGGTCCTTCGACCTAGGAGCTCGAGCCGGTTGCTGCTGAGGACGTCGATGGGTCCTGTGTGGTACTTGGGTGAGCGCTTGGCTCGTCAGTGCTCTCGGGATGTCTTGACGGTTCCCATCGATCCTCCTCGGACGATGTTTAGGGAGCCTTCTGAGGCTGAGAGGGAGGCTAACCTGGCTGGCGTCGGTGGTGACACCCTCCTTCTTCCTGGTGAGGACTACTCGACGTTCCTCTACGGGAGGTTGGCGTACTGGTCGGTTGTGGTGAGTGCTTAATCCTCTTTTATTTTTAATTATTTTGAGAACACGATGAATAATCATCGGTTAATGGAAATCACTTGACTTTGCAGGAGGTCGAGGCGGCGGGCATCGAGCCCCCAGAGTACCCCGAGACCCTTGAGTACACTGACACGATGGGGATGACGACGATCTACGAGCTACGTGCCTTTGATGTGGCGGTGAGAGATGCTGGCTTAGACAAGTGGCAGCATCTGATTCGGAGGGTGGGTCTCCTAACTTGTATAATTTTGTGTAAGAACACATTTGCTTGAGTTTGTCCAATCGTTAAGAATTTTTCTTTTAAAATGCAGGTTGCGCCATCCCGGTTCGTGGCTTTGTGGAGGGTAGCCAACCGGCTGCGGGCTACTGCCGTCGAGGCACTTGTTGGCGGCCGAGGACGTCAGGTATGAATTACTTCATTTTCGAACTTTTCTAATCTTCCTTATGTTTGAAATGATTGACATGAGCCAATTCTTGTTGTTTGCAGAGGGAGCGCGAGCTGGATCGAGAGCTTACCCAGTCCCGGGAGGAGACAGCTCGCATGCTGAGGGAGCTCGAGGTCCGCGACGCCGAGGTTGCTGCTCTCGAGGCGAGAGTTGCTGAGCTTGAGGGCGACCAGCAGTAGCTTTTTTGTTGTTTCTTGTTTTTTTTGCTGTGTTTTGTACATTTGTACATTTTTGGGACTTACATTTTGGACATTCAGACTTTGTTTTGGGGCTCAAGCCCCCAGCTTGGTGTACATGTACTCTCTTGATTGTATATATGGCCTGAGTGCCTTTGCTGCTGGGTTGCTTTGTTTGTACCTGCAGGTTAGCTTTGAATAGGTTTGGTAGATGATGGTTTGCGCCGTCATGCTGCCGAAATTTACATAGAAATCACATAGAACATAAATTGGTACACATGGCCTAAATTAGCGCAAAACCATGACTCGTAAACGCGAAAAAAATGCAAAAAATTTGCTGGAAATGACCGGACGGTAGGGAGGGTTACCCCCTAAAAAAAGAAAAAATAGAAACCTATAAGCTTGAAGGTTAATGTGGGATGAGAGTGAAATGATTCCCCTAAAAGAAAAATAAAAAAGAAATGTATAAGTTTGAAAATGAATAAATTAAATTGGTGAAATGATTCCTCAAAAAAGAAAAATAAAAGAAATGCATAAGTGTGCTAAAAATGACGAAAATGTTGATATCACCTCGAAATGCGTGCCCGTGAAATTAGGGAACACGAAATATGGCAACTTGACGTATTTACCAAAATAATAACCCGTATGAATAGAAAATTATTCGTTGAGGAATTTAGGAAAGATCCAACGTGGAAAATCACAGAAAGAAGGCCGAGGAAGAGGCGCAGCAAGAGCTGCGTCCCTTCGAAGAGGCGCAGCAGGTGCTATGCATGTTCCCCAGTGCATCCGTCCTGACGGATTTTAGGAAACAACTTTTAGTATAAATAGAGACGTCGAGGGAGGTTTTATTCACATAATTCTTCCGTCTCTCTTCGTCTTATTACATAAAGCTCTCAAAATAAGCATACATCATGAATACTCTCGAAATTCGTCTAAAAGAATGGACAAATGAGTTCCCTAATGTGGAGAAACACGACATGGGTGCTTATAATCTTGGATCACTATTGAGCTTGAAGCTGATCAAGGTAGTCAAACCATTCCTAGATGCTTGTCTTGATTATTGGGACCCGAATTATCACGTATTTGCCTTCCCTGGAGGCGACATTTGCCCATTTCCCGAAGAAATTGCTGCAATTGATGGTTGGGATCCGGAACATTTGCCTGCTATTCCCTCCACTTCTCAAGGGTATAAGAACAAGTTTAGAGACTTGCTTGGGTTGGCAAGAGCTGATGTGGACCGTCTTGTGACTTCTAAAGGAGTGCGAATGTTGGATTTCGTCGACCGATTCATCAATAGGGCAGATCCCACTATCTCGTATGTTGCGAGGCGAAGGGCATTCGGGTTTTGCCTATTACATGTATATGTCCTTCAAGGGCATGTTGATGAGGATTTGAGAGGCGACCCTCGTCTCTTGACCTTGATTGAGCAAATGGAGCTGCGCAGGAGCCCAGCTTGTCTGTGGTTAGGAGAGATCCTGTTGGGTTTGGATAACAGGAAAGCCAATCGCGACCTACCTTATTTGGGAAGTCCCATTATTTTGCAGGTAAAAGAACTCTTTTTCTCTCTTTTTTTTTTTTTTTTTTTTTTTTTTTTTTTTTTTTTTCGTTTTTGCTTTTCTAATTCGTGCTTTTGGTAGGTCTGGCTTATGGAGCGTCTTCGATTGATTGAGCCCCCAGTTAATGTTCCTACTTATCATGCTCGCTCAATTGTAATGAGGACCAGGCTTTACATGGTGAACTTCACTCGAGTTTGCAATTACTGGGAAAACAAACTGAAGAGTGAAGATGGCCCCTTAATTAGATGGATCGTACCATGGTGGCATCTCAAATCTCTCACTGGAGTATCTTCTTTGGATCCTACCCGATCTGTTCGCATTCCCGGCTCAGAGTTTATGATGTGCATCTTCCCGGAGAGGTTGATGAGGCAGGTTGGATTGAAGCAGATGATTCCGAAGCTTGACACTGTCCCGCAGACTGCCGTGGCGCTTACTACTGAGAGTCGAAGAGAATGGGCCATCAAATGGGCTCAGAGGAACATTTGGTTCTTGAATTCTTCTGTTAGTGCTCTATGGGTGTCGGATTCTTATCTGCGATGGAGGAAAGCTACTACTCCAGAGGAGCGCGAGAGATTAAGGAAGCGCGAGCCTGTTGACTACAAGGTTCGCGAGATGGAAAAGGAGAAGGAGAAGCATCTGACTCAGAGAGAGGAAGAAGCCGGATTTCAAGTTGTTCATCCTTCGAAGAAACCGAAGACTTCTCCTGCCGTCGAGATGGTGGTTGACAAGAATGGCAAAGCAAGACCACGAGAGAGACCGTTGGTTATTAGGTCAGAAGTGGCGCAAGAGCGTCCGGCTCGAGGTCGGGACAAGAAATTTGACAAAAATGACAAAGGCAAGGGGAAAATGGAAGAGTAGCCTAAGTCTTTATTATTATTTATTATTATTATTATTGTAAGAAATTTGAAGGTGGGGTTTTTAGAATCCTAGCATATTTATTATTTTTATTATGTAACGTACTATTATTATTAAAGAAATGAAATAAAAAGGTTAAGTGGTTATGAAACCGTTATGATTTTCTATGATTATTCTTGTCGAATTTCAAATGCAATTGCAAATGTCCTTCTATTTACATTTAAGACAATTCAATGGGTTGTATCCCGTGAGGGATTGCCTACGTATTCATTTAGAAAATGAAATCAAACCCTTGCGCGTAGTTCGAGTAAATGTATAAGAATAATTGTTCTAAGCAAGAGCTTGTAATGAACTTAGAAAATAAGCATGAGCTTTACTTACTTCTAAAATGCAATTTGGCTTATTTGATGATATGAGAATGAGAAATTGTCAAAATGTAAGAGCAAGATGACATTAGCTTAATTCAGCTTAGCCAGGGGCCGTTTATTTCGTGCCACAAGAGCGACGCGTGAGATTACGCGAGGCGCATTTTTTGCTCCTATTCTAGGCATAGTAATGTTTCAGTTGGTCAAGGGGTTTGTTGGGTTGGCAAATTCGTTCCCATCCAGGTCTGTGATTCTAACCGCACCCCATGGAAGTATGGACTTGACTAGGAATGGCCCGGCCCAATTGGGTTTGAATTTTCCTCGTGGATCGACAGGTAAAAGAGCCCTAATTGATTTGAGGACCAAGTCTCCTTCTTTGATGTTCCTTGGCCTAACCCTTTTGTTGAAGGCTCGTTTGATACGTGCTTGATACGTTTGCACATTGTGTAATGCACGTAACCTTCGTTCATCCAGGAGGATGAGTTCCTCATATCTATCCCTTTTCCACTCGGCTTCTGGGATTTGACTTTTGAGTAAAATACGCAAGGATGGTACTTCTAGCTCGAATGGTTGTACAGCCTCCATGCCGTAGGTCAAATAGAAAGGGGTGGCCCTAGTGGGCGTCCTAACAGATGTACGGTATCCCCATAAAGCAAAGGGTATCTTGCTTGGCCAATCTCTATAGTTGTCAATCATTTTCTTGAGAATCGTGACAACGTTCTTGTTTGCTGCCTCTACCGCGCCATTGGTTTGTGGTCTATATGGCGAGGAGTAGTGATGCTTAATTTTGTACTTGGCTAGCAATTGTTCAGTCTCAGCTTGGAAATGTGATCCATTGTCACTGATGATCTCATGTGGGCAACCATATAGACAGATAATGTTGTTTTGTATGAACTTTGCCACGTTCTTGGTTGTAAGACTGGTGTAGGAAGCCGCTTCTACCCACTTGGTGAAATAATCGATTGCTACTAGGATGAAACAGTGACCTCCTGTTCCGGCTGGAGTGATCTTGCCGATGATGTAAATTTTCAAGCAGAAAATGGCCAGGGAGATGTCATGGTGTAAAGCAATGAAGGAGGGACGTGTTGCACATTCCCGAAAATCTGGCAATTATGGCAATGTCTTACATATTTGATGCAATCAGATTCTATCGTGGTCCAATAATACCCTAAACGTGTGATTTTCTTTGCCATCATGGGTCCACTCATGTGAGGGCCACATTCTCCATCATGGACTTCTTCCATCACTTTCCCTGCCTGTGAATGATCAAGACAGCGTAGGATTACACCAAGAGGTGTTCCTTTGTATAGTTCTCCTTGCATGAGAACGTATTGGGAAGCTAGCAAGCGGATAGCGTGTTGTCCCCTTTTGTCCATTTCTGGTGGATCGGTGCCATTGATCTTGAAGTTTAGGATTGCTTGGAACCAAGGTTCCTCCGCAATTTCCTCTTCATCGGTGATTTGGTGCACATAAGCTGGCTCTGATCGTCGTTCGATGCATAAAGGCATTTCTACCATGCTATCCGGCATATTAATCAAAGATGCAAGTTTTGCAAGAGTATCTGCAAATTGATTTTCTTCTCGAGGTAGATGTAGGTAGGTCACTTGATCGAAGAATTGGGCAACTTGGTCTATTCTGGCTTGATAAGGTGCTAAGCTTTCGCTTCGGATTTTCCAAGATCCCGTAATTTGATTGATGATCAAAGATGAATCCCTATGTACTCGAAGATTCTTGATGCCTAAACTTACTGCCGCTTGAAATCCATTGAGACAGGCTTCGTATTCAGCAGCGTTATTTGTCACCTCGAAGTCGAGTTTGACAGAGATTGGTTTATGATCGCCTTCAGGAGAAATGAGCAACACTCCTATTCTAAATCCTCTTAAATTTGATGCCCCATCAAAATAGAGGTCCCAGGAGTCTACATCCGTTTGGAGTATATCTTCATCCGAAAACAACCAGGTGTCTATCGTTTGTGTATCATTGATGGGATTTTCTGCGAAGAATTCGGCAACGGCGCGCCCCTTTATAACTTTCGAAGGTACATACTTGAGATTGAACTCTGAGAGCATCAAAGTCCATCTTGCTAAACGTCCATTGAGAACGGGTTTCTCGAGGAGGCATTTGACAGGATCCATTTTGGAGTATATTTTGACGGAGTAGCTAAGCATGTAATGGCGTAGCTTCTTCGTTGCCCACACAAGAGCGAGGCATGTCTTCTCGAGTGGTGTGTGTAACACCCCCATACTCCAAGTGCCTTACCAGGACCACTCAGGTATAAGGATGCTACCATCTCGGTTACCCGAGGCATGATAATCATATGACAATGAAGAAACATTACTTTATTAAATAAGTTTAAGTGATTACATTACAAAACCAACTGTAAGCAAAATACAACTGTTCTCAAACTATAAACCAACTGAAAGGAACTGTTCTAATAAACACAAATGAAGACTAAAGACTCGATATGTGATGACTCCATCCCACTAGATCCCACACGTATCCAAGATATACCGCTTAAGCAACCGCTCACCCCCCGAATGGATCACCACGCTTTTAAAACATTTAAACGGGTCGGACTAATCACACAACTTATATATATATATCAATAATAAGACAAACAGACAAATCAATCACACACACACACACACACCACCAACCAATCCCCATCATCTCAATATCGACGTCCCTGGACCCACCACGCGATGGGGACCGCAGCCGTTCCCACCTAAGCCCCGCTCATCATACCGAGCGATAACCCTGTCCCATTAATGTGCACATCCCCTTCCGTGGCGGGTTCCACGAAGGGCGAAACTAGGGCGTGAAGTCACTCCCGCAAGTGACCCCACTCAGCCGAGAACGCATCTCGAGAGCCATAGTCAACCAATCACAATCACAATCACAATCACAATCATCATATCAAACAACTAACTACAACACATCACCAATATCCCATTATGGGACTAATACTGAGTAGGAAATCCTACCTGGAAAGCACAACAAGCAGACGGTATCTACAGCTGTATCAAAAAGGCTCTTCTACAAAACCTCCTCCTATCATACAAACATACAAACACTACCGAATCACAATCTACACAAAAACCCCCGAATCCCTAAATTAGGGTTTAACCAAATCAAAGGAAATACAATAAAAAGGGTACATAGATCTTACCCTCGACGCAAGGAACTCAACGGTACGAACAACGACAAGAACTCGACCGTCTCGAACTCCGGAATTGCTAAGAATGCGATTAAGAAGATGGACTTGTTGCTTTCTCTCTTAAACAGGGTTTTAGGTTTTGTAAAAGTGATTTAAAACAATGACGGCTATGTTTAAATACCTTAATCGCATAATTAACAAAACCCGAGAAAACTCCCCGTAAAACCGGACACTCGATCGAGTACCCAAGGTACTCGATCGAGTACCCCTTACTCGATCGAGTACCTAAGGCTACTTGATAGAGTACCCCTTTACTCTATCGAGTACCTAAGGCTACTTGATAGAGTACCCCCTTACTCTATCGAGTACCTAAGGCTACTTGATAGAGTACCCCCTTACTTTATCGAGTACCTAAGGCTACTTGATAGAGTACCCTCTGTGTCGAAACTTTTCTAAAACGCAACTTACCCTTACTCGACAGAGTAAGGCCTACTCGATAGAGTACCCCAAGACTTATAAATACGGAGTATTACAGTCTTCCCTCCTTTAAAAGAACTTCGTCCCCGAAGTTCAACCCATACTCTAAAAACAACCATACTAACTCGACCTAGACACAACAACATAACTAAGAACTCAACAACTCGACCAAACATAAAACATGAACTCTTAACACCCACTCCACCAACTATGTTTACTTCCTTAACATGACTCACGATATCGTATCCACCACATATATATCTCTCACGACACCAACTTCATACATAACCAACCACCATCCACTAACACAGCTAGCTCCATAATATCATCCACTATCAAATCCAAAATCAAGACACTCCTAGACATCAAACGGAATGTTACATTCTACCACCCTTAAAAGGAACTTTGTCCTCGAAGTTTACTCGGACTCATAACATCATCCTCCAACTCACAACATTATATAAAATATTCCCACACTCTGAAGCATCACACTACTACAAGCACGACCATGGCCTTTTATAAGTATTGTCCACAAAACAAATCCCTCCTTTACGCTACACTAACACTCTACTTCCAATTATATTACCGCATGCACCACCATGAAACTCTCTTTTATTGCATCCTACTCCTCTTAAGACAAATGTTACGTCCTCGTAACTCACTAATACTAAATCCTTAGCTATATTATCTCATTATCCTCATCACCACCACATGTCAAAGATAACCGCCTATAACTTCATTTCCATAACCACTCCTATTTCTCAAGGCTCTCTTACTTCAACAGTTCTCATACTTCAAATCAATCTGCACACCCCTAACCTATACCATAAGGCTCGTAGCAAAATCACCATACTAACTCTCCATTATCACTGCAAACCAACATACCTCGCTATGTAAAGCACTTATCTTCCAGAAGCATAACTCCCGATCCACACTCGTTACTTATACTCACACTAGATCCTCAAGTTCTTTACTTCATTACCGCAAAACTCATACATAACTTAATATGACACTAATTCCCCCAACACCCTACACTCACCGTCCCAACAAAAGATTATGAACTACCTGCCGCTTTCAGATCATTACAACACATGTTCCACGAATCATTTTCCATTACCATGTCTACTAAAGCCTTATCTAGAACAAGATCAAAATTACTGTAACAACCTCTCACAACCGTGTCCCATCAATAGAACATCACTATACCATGACAACAACGAAAACATATTCAACTCTATTTCATATCATACTCTACCTCATTCTTAACTTAACCTGGTAAAGAAAACATCAATAAGCAAGACAACTGTCTACATGTTCAACCAAAACTCACAAAGAACAACAGCAAACAAAACAACAATCTATGTATAACTGGTATGCACTTTCGAAAACTCGTATCATAATCATCCCGCCTACTCCACCACAACCGGTGACGGCATCACCACACCGCCACCAACAGCCACACCGTAGTGCGAAAATACCCGCATCACAACACTAAATATCGAGCCCGGATCACCACCCGAGGCACCCCAACCACATCGATAGACATCACAACTACATACAATTCCATAAATACCGACTTTAAAATAACCTTTCTGGACAAGAAAACTTACTCAAATCCACTTTACTCAATCACAACGCAACATATTATATGAATAAACCGATAAGCATCTCATGAACATCATCTCTACCATTTCACGGAATACACATGTGTTATTAATACACATAAAATTATAACTAGCCATGTCAAATTAATCAAATTATTACCTTTTTGGATATCATTCAATTAAACTACCGTGTCCAACATATATATTACAAAACATTCATAAAACAGCTTTATAATTATCACACCATACCACTTCTTGTGAGGTCAGAACCTCACACAAACATTTACACATATCATAGACCCGTAATAACAACCAACTAGTCAATCCTGACCACGTAAGTTACCACTCAACAAAGGTTACCTGTTGTCCGAGCTTAACTCGCATGCCCCTCATCACATTCTTCCATTCGCATCACCAAGACCTTCCGCCATACATAACCATACAACTAACACTCATTATGAGAAACCACCTCCTAAGACTATGTCTTATACTTCCTGACAACCATACTTTTATCAATTCAGTCTTTACAAAATCAACCTCTTTAGAATTGCCACTTTTCTAATATACCCTTAACCTTAACCACTAGTCAAAGACCATAACACTACCACCGTCCTGGACATCAAACCTCTTCACTCATCTCTAAACATCATGATTTCTTTTCTATCTTTGGTTAACATCCCAAACAACGAACATCGAATCCATGAACAAAATTACCTCAACATTCTTCCCAATATTTTCCTTAATTGAATCATCATCCATTTTTCCACCAAAATCTCATATCATGCAGATATTCTACTAACTTCTTACTTTCCTTAATTTCTCGAAACTCATTATTAAACATGTTGTCCTGAAGCTCCCATATAACCATTAACTAACATCCTCATGATAATATCACACATTTCGATGATTCCTTACCTTTATATCACATAACTCCGGTGAATATTTTCCTCAGCTTACTTTTATCCTTCTTTTCTCTTTACACTCAATAATACCACTTAATAGTTCAACTCCTTATTCTTTCTAGCTAACTCTTTAGAAATCCAGTTACCCTTTCGTTGCTCCAAAACTCAAATTCCATTATTTTCTACCGACATCATCCCACTCTTTCTTACCATGGATCTTCTCTTATTATGCTATCACTCACACTTGCCACTAATCTATCCATAGAATCAACGTTTAACGTTCAAACAATTGCATCTCCCTTTTTACATCTCTAGAAATCATAATTCATTTAATACCGTTAATTACCCAAGGAAATCACACAGTAGTTTCGTCTCTCGATAACACAAATTTCCAAACTCAGTCACTACCTGTAGGTTATTATCCGTATAATACCCTTTAATTGAAGGATTATAACACAAAATTTATATGTAGATTATAGTCATGAAACGAAATAAACAATGAAAACGATAAAAATTATAGAAATAACCTTCGGTCCTAGTGCAATAAGGCAATGAGAGATTAAAGCAAATCTCCTCCTAAACGATGCACCCAAGAAGTCCGAGTAATGCCCTTGTGCTAGAGACAATCCCCTAATTGACTTGCAATATCGAGGGGATTAGTTTTTTTGTGAATTTGTGTTGGATGAGAGATCCGGAATTTAGGAGGCACAATTCCCAAAAACCCTAATTATTTTGCAAGAATGAATTAGGTTAGAAGGGAGGAGAGTGCTCTCCTTTTGTCTCCTCTATTCGGTTTGGCCGAATGGACTTAGGGGGAAAATGGGCTTCCATTTTCTCCTTAAGTTAAACTCATGGTCCGGTCCAAAACTTGCTAAGTGTATACGACGCGGTTTCATTATAAATCACATTATCGGTTATCGGAATTTAAGGCATCAACTAATAACACGGGTTAGTTGAATTCTTAATACGTGTCCGACACTACAGTATTGTATAATCAATCTGTCCAATATACATTAATCAAATATAAATCGCTTATATTTAATTTTACGAATTAACTGGTTAATCCGCATTAGCCCATGATATTTAATCCGTATTAAATATTATATCTCAACATCACATTTAACTAATTATTAGTCAAATAATTCGACTAACTCGGTTAGTCAAATTTGGCATCTACATGACAGTATTTTCATACCGTCACATCACTCAAGACATATCCTATAGGTGTGACTTTTAGGGACCAGTTGATCACCGCCATCTGTATGACAATAACGTCAAACTTATCTAGCAAGCCAACCGTTATTGATAAACGTGGATCAACTGATTATAATACAAAGTATACCCTTTGATCCTTTTAGAGGTTTATAAGTCCTTGCACTAACTGTTAAGGACACCAACCCCAACAAGCTCCCACTTGTCCGTACAAGTGTATGTGCAATGACGTTATCCGCACTAACTGGAGGACACAAGCTCCAACAAACTCCCACTTGTCCGTACAAGTGTATGTGCGATAACCGATTCTCATATTCATTTAAAATTTCTCCCACTCAATGTAAAACAATTTGCAGATCTGGATCCGCAAAGGTCGTATTTTACAATCGATCCGTATCTAGAGTGGTTTCCCCGACTAGAGAGTAACTTAACCGATAAAACGAATCCGTATCCGAGCATGGCCATGCATTTCGATTCTGACTCCTCGAGTGGCCCTGAGAAATATCGAGTACCTGATAAAGGCTGAATATTTCCTTCAACTCGAACTCCTTCCGATCTAAGCACAGCATGAAATGACCCAGAAAAAAATCTACTTGGCCCCCTGTTACGGATGACCGTGAGAAAGAAACCAAAGTCACCCAAAATCTGCCTTAGTCTCAAGAGACAGTCGATAGTCAAAAGAATCGACTCTTAGGATCACCATGGAAGTCCTATCCACGACCGGGCAACGAATGTTATAAAACATTTAGGACTCCACGTCGATGTCACAATTGTGTCCTACGAAATATCCGTATAAATCGCCTCTCGTGATTGGTCACCAACTGTTGACTTATGGCTAGTTGAACCCACCATCAACCATGTCACAAAATAATTGCCAGAGTTATCAGCTCATGTGGGCAATCAAGGACTAAAAGAATATAATGTTTTTGCAGTTCACTTTGTGGTGTTCAAAATTTGTCGTACAAATCCACATGAAAAACAAAATATATAAATAAATTATCAAAACGATGAGGTTGTATAGAGTACAAAAGCGAATGAATCTAATCCATAAAAGAGTACTACAACTTAGGAACACGTTTAATTCCCATGGAATTAACGTGCCCTTCATGCTTATCTTGTCGTAATGCTTTAGTGAGAGGATCTGCTATGTTGTCATCTGTAGCAATCTTTTCTATCACTACTGTCTTTTGCTCCACGTAATCCCGGATTAGATGAGCTTTCCGTTGTACATGTCTAGACTTGTTGCTAGACTTTGGCTCCTTAGCTTGGAAGATGGCACCACTATTGTCACAATAGATGGTGATCGGGTCATTCGAACTAGGCACTACGGATAGTCCATGTAAGAATTGACGCATCCATATCGCTTCCTTTGTAGCTTCGCACGCGGCATAGTACTCGGACTCGGTCGTAGAATCTGCTTTAACAGCTTTGTTTCGAACTCTTCCGGTGGATCTGCAGCGCCATTAAGAGTAAAAACGAATCCCGACCGAGATTTCGAGTCATCACGATCCGTTTGGAAGCTAGCATCTGCGTAACCGGTTGCGCATAGCTTTTGTTCGCCTCCATAAGTCAAAGCCCAATCTTTAGTCCTCCGTAGGTACTTAAGAATGTTCTTGACAGCCAACCAATGTGATTCACCTGGATGCTGTTGGAATCGACTTGTCATACTCAATGCATATGCCACGTCGGGACGTGTGCATATCATGGCATACATGATAGATCCTATTGCCGAGGCATAAGGTATCCGTGCCATGCGCTCTTTCTCTTCCGGTGTCTCTGGTGCCTGAGACTTGCTCAAATGCACCCCTGGAGACATGGGAAGGAACCCCTTCTTGGAGTTAGTCATACTGAATCTCTCTAGGACTTTGTCTATGTAAGACTCCTGACTGAGAGATAACATCCGTCGTGATCTATCTCGATAGATACGGATGCCTAGGATTCTCTGTGCCTCTCCCAGATCTTTCATCTGGAAATGGTTTTTCAACCATACTTTCACCGAAGTTAAGAGAGGTATGTCATTCCCAATCAGGAGTATGTCGTCAACATACAATATTAGAAAGACAATCTTGCTCCCACTCGACTTGATATATAAACATGGTTCCTCGACAGATCGAGTAAATCCATTTTCTTTTATCACTTGGTCGAAGCGATGATTCCAACTCCTTGATGCTTGCTTAAGTCCATAAATGGAACGCTTAAGCTTGCACACTTTCTTAGGATGTAATGGATCGATGAAACCTTCGGGTTGTACCATGTACAACTCTTCCTCCAAAAAACCGTTTAAGAAGGCGGTTTTCACGTCCATTTGCCAAATTTCATAGTCATGAAAAGCGGCAATCGCTAAGATAATCCGAATGGAACGCAGCATGACTACGGGTGCAAAAATCTCATCGTAGTGCAAACCTGGCACTTGGGTGAAACCTTTAGCAACTAGTCGTGCTTTGTAGATATCTTGTTGACCTTCCACAGAATGCTTTATCTTGTAAAGCCATTTGCATTGAAGGGGACGAACCTTAGCAGGTAAGTCAACAAGATCCCACACGTTGTTCTCATACATGGAGTCCATCTCGGATTGCATGGCCTCAAGCCATAGCTTTGAGTCAGAACTAGTCATGGCACCTTTATAGGTTGCGGGTTCACTACTCGTTAAGAGTAGAACGTCATCTATGTCATGTTCCTCGACCATACCAATGTATCCGTCCGGAGGAATAGAGACTCTTCCCGACCTCCTAGGTTCCTCAGAATATTCACTGCAGCCGGGATTGAAGGAATGGGTTCCTCCAATGGTTGCTCGGTGTTTGGTTCTGGAATCTCCGACAGGTCGAAGGTTCTATCACTCTTTGCATTCTCGAGAAATTCCTTCTCTAAGAATGTCGCACTAGCCGCAACAAAAACACGTTGTTCGGTTGGCGAATAGAAGTAATGACCACGTGATCCTTTAGGATAACCTATAAAGTATGTCTTGACCGATCGCGGGCCGAGCTTATCTTCGTGTCTCCACTTGACATAAGCCTCGCAGCCCCAAACCCGTATAAAGGACAAGTTAGGGACCGTTCCCTTCCATAGTTCATATGGAGTCTTGTCAACACTTTAGACGGACTTGGTTAAGTATTAGAGCGGCCGACAAAGAGCATAACCCCATAATGAATCGTAAAAACCGTGTGACTCATCATGGATCGAACCATATCAAGTAGTGTTCGATTTCTCCGTTCGGACACACCATTCACCGAGGTGTTCCAGTGGAGTTAACTCGTAGGGCGATCCCACGCCTTTTAAGGTGTTGATCAAACTCGTGAGAAAGATACTCGCCACCACGATCCGAACGTAGTGTTTTTATCTTTCTACCAAGTAGGTTCTGTACCCTATTTTGGTATTCTTTGAATTTCTCAAAGGATTCACTTTTGTGCTTCATTAAGTAGACATAGCCATATCTACTTAAATCATCCGTGAAAGTGATGAAATACCTATAGCCTTCTCGTGCGGTGATTGACATAGGACCACATACATCCGTGTGTATGAGCCCTAATAGGTCGCAGCGCATTCCAACACCCTTGAAGGAAATACGAGTCATCTTACCGATGAGACATGATTCACACGTGCCAAATGATTGAAAATCAAAGGCCGAGATAGCTCCATTTTTGATGAGCCGTTTTACGCGCTTCTCATTAATGTGTCCCATACGGCGCGTTGCCATAGATACGTTTGATCTTTGTCACCAACCTTTAACTTTTTATTCATTACGTGTAATATTTCCGTGGTCTGATCTAAAACATAAATTCCGTTCATGGAGACCGCCTTGCCATAAATCATATCGTGTAAAGAGAAAATGCAAGCATTATTTTCTATTACAAATGAAAACCAAGTTTGTCAAGTGCGGCCGAAATAATGTTTTTTGAAAGACTAGGAACATAATAGCAATCATATAATGATAACTCAAATCCGCTAGGAAGCTGGATCACATATGTCCCCTTTGAGATGGCAGCCACTCTTGCTCCATTCCCGACACGCAGTCCACCTCACCCTTTACGAGGGGTTCGATGTTTCGAGCCCCGCACATGATTACACAGATGAGAACCACAACCAGGATCTAGTACCCAAGTTCCGTAACTTGCATGGTTAATCTCAATCATATGAATAAAAGTAGAAGAAGAAGAAGACATACCAACAGGTTTAACACGACCTGCCTTTAAGTCCTCATGATAAACAGGACATGTGCGTCTCCAATGCCCAGTCTTGTGGCAATGATGGCATTCCATGTTTTCATTCTTGCTCTTTGTCATGCCGATGAGTTGCTCGACTCACCAGACCACTCTTACCTCGAACCTCGACTTTTTGAACTTCGCCTTACCTCTTTTTAGGTTTGCCGAGCTTTGCCCTTACCTTTCCCTTTGTTTGACACAACGAGAACATCCTGTTTGAGCTCCCACTCGAACTTCATGTCCTTCTCGGTCTGTACGAGAAGGGAGTGCCGTTCATGGGGAGTTTTCTTCAAATCATTCATATAGTAATTCGCTCTAAATTGCGAATAACCATCGTGGAGTGAGTGAAGAATACGGTCGATAACAATGTTCTCGCTGATGTTACTGATTAAAGGTCTCCGGTTTCTCGACATTCTCAATCATGCTGAGAATGTGTGGGCTAACCGGTTGGCCCTTCTGGAGTCTCGCATCAAAGAAGCGAGTGGTATGCTCATAGGTCACGATTCTCGGTGCTTTCGAGAATTCCTTAGTGAGCGTGGTGAAAATCTTGTTTGCACCTTGGGCTATGAAGCGTTTCTGCAAATTGGGTTCCATTGCAAAAATAAGTACGTTCTTTACCGCACCCGCTTCTAAAGCGAAATCGTTATACTTGTCGATCTCGTTTATTCCGGCCGTGGGGCACGGGTTTAACGGCATGGGCTCAAGCGGATATTTGAGCTTTCCGTCGGCAGCGGCGGCATTCCGTAATGCGCCTCCCAAACCGCGAAGTTGGATCCGTCATTCTTCAGTCGAGTAGACTGATTCATCTGACTCATGAAGATCCTAAGCCAGGACTCACGGTCCAATGTGGCACTTGGCATTGGGTCGTTACTTGAACCAGCCATTTGTATTTATATTTGATTTTACGAATTAACTGGTTAATCCGCATTAGCCCATGATATTTAATCCGTATTAAATATTATATCTCAACATCACATTTAACTAATTATTAGTCAAATAATTCAGACTAACTGGTTAGTCAAATTTGGCATCTACATGACTGTATTTTCATACCGTCACATCACTCAAGACATATCCTATAGGTGTGACTTTTAGGGACCAGTTGATCACCGCCATCTGTATGACAATAACGTCAAACTTATCTAGCAAGCCAACCGTTATTGATAAACGTGGATCAACTGATTATAATACAAAGTATACCCTTTGATCCTTTTAGAGGTTTATAAGTCCTTGCACTAACTGTTAAGGACACCAACCCCAACAAGCTCCCACTTGTCCGTACAAGTGTATGTGCAATGACGTTATCCGCACTAACTGGAGGACACAAGCTCCAACACTACCTGCAAATCCACGTCACGACATGTCCCATTAAGTTCGCTATATACCACTATTTCCAAACGACCTTTCATTACATATGTTCTTACTCAACACTATTTCTAACCATCTCCCTCCATAATTTATTATACATCTCAGGTTGCTACTATCCACATCCTTTCTTTCAATCTTTTCATTCTCACGTTCCTTAAACTTACATCATGCCTTGCCCACATTCACTTACATTTTCATTACTCAACATACAATCATGTCACTCATCTCGTCTCACACAACATGCTCTATGCCTCAATTAAGTCTTACTAATCCCAACACATATAAATCATGTCCTCCCCACCGAACTCATACTCATCATAGGTGCCACTCTTTACACCACAAAATTAGGTAACTTACGCGTCAAGACCAACATACATGTAAAACAATGCATAAAGAAGCAAAATAACGCCTTTGAATTAAACATAATATGCAACGAAGTCAAAAGATAAACATATGACCCAAAATAGGGGTCACTAGATCGAAATATAGAGCCACTCGATCGAGTAAGTGACTTACTCGATCGAGTAGGTGAAGATCAGAAGCACGTAAAACAAATCACCAGGGCTACTCGATCGAGTAGCTAAGGTACTCGATCGAGTGCCCCCTTACTCGATCGAGTATTCTAGTTACTCGATCGAGTACCCCAATTCTCAGCACTGTCCAGTTTTCGTAAAACAGTCATAACTCACTCATTTCTTGGTCGTTTTGGACATGTGACCTATCGTTAGAATCGTAAAAGAACAAGCTATCACCTCCAATTGGAATCACATTAAAATCATTTACGAATCTCAAGTTATAACAGTTTAAAGACAACTTTGCTGTAATCAGACGACATAATTATTTGATTTTTACTTCCAAACAACAACCAAGTTAAACGAAAACAACCCAAAACTCATAAAACCAGTATTCATAATCATATGTTACTATTTTCAAAAGCCAAACAACAACATTCATCATGCACTTAGCTTATCTAACTTGCCAATTATGACTTACCTACATGTTTTTATTCTATCACTTTTCGTAAACAAAATCACAAATACATGACATCAAGTCCCCTATTCAAATGTTACTACCACGATGATTCATCTTTTCCACTAATTCATCCATCATACCACATATTTATCCACCATATACGTTCAACATATTCACCCAGCACATGTTCAATTCATACTCCTAACCTTCTGTACTTTTACTCAACACGACAAACAAAACATGTATACTTACACATCGCTATATATATATATATATAGACAAAACACTTTTCCTTGCGTAATTATAACATGTCAAATTACATGTATCAATAATTATACTTTCATGCTTTACAATCAACCAACATACAATTCACGTTATTATCATCTTTCATCCATCAATTCATACAACATACTACTACATAAATACACACAGCACACAATAAGCACATAACGATCCCGACACATATCCCATGGTGACCGGTTCAAAATTGTAGGGTGAGTTCGCGACTTTAGGACGTCTCCCAAGTCTTTGCATTAGCTCCTACAACCTTTACCCCGGGTTCATTTTAATTGACTCCCTAGATTCATTAGATTCATTGGTTACAGGTTTCAGGATCGTCGCTCTGATACCATTTGTAACACCCCCATACTCCAAGTGCCTTACCAGGACCACTCAGGTATAAGGATGCTACCATCTCGGTTACCCGAGGCATGATAATCATATGACAATGAAGAAACATTACTTTATTAAATAAGTTTAAGTGATTACATTACAAAACCAATCGTAAGCAAAATACAACTCGTTTCTCAAACTATAAACCAACCGAAAGGAACTGTTCTAATAAACACAAAATGAAGACTAAAGACTCTGATATGTGATGACTCCATCCCCAGCGAGATCCCACGCGTATCCAAGATATACCTGTCAAGCAACTGCTCACCACCCCGAATGGATCACCACGTTTTTAAAACATTTAAACGGGTCGATTAATCACACAACTTATATATATATATCAATAATAAGACAAACAGACAATTGAACCACACACACACACACACACACACCAACCAATCCCCATCATCTCAATATCGATCGTCCACCGGACCCGCCACGCCAATGGGGGACCGCAGCTGTTCCCACCTAAGCCCCGCTCATCATACCGAGCGATAACCCTGTCCCATTAATGTGCACATCCCCTTCCGTGGCGGGTTCCACGAAGGGCGAAACTAGGGCGTGAAGTCACTCCCGCAAGTGACCCCACTCAGCCGAGAACGCATCTCGAGAGCCATAGTCAACCAATCACAATCACAATCACAATCACAATCATCATATCAAACAACTAACTACAACACATCACCAATATCCCATTATGGGACTAATACGAGTAGGAAATCCTACCTGGAAAGCACAACAAGCAAGACGGTATCTACAAACAGTATCAAAAAGGCTCTTCTACAAAACCTCCTCCTATCATACAAACATACAAACACTACCGAATCACAATCTACACAAAAACCCCCAAATCCCTAAATTAGGGTTTAACCAAATCAAAGGAAATACAATAAAAAGGGTACATAGATCTTACCCTCGACGCAAGGAACTCAACGGTACGAACAACGACAAGAACTGACCGTCTGAACTCCGGGAATTGCTAAGAATGCGATTAAGAAGATGGACTTGTTGCTTTCTCTCTTAAACAGGGTTTTAGGTTTTGTAAAAGTGATTTAAAACAATGACGGCTATGTTTAAATACCTTAATCGCATAATTAACAAAACCCGAGAAAACTCCCCGTAAAACCGGACACTCGATCGAGTACCCAAGGTACTCGATCGAGTACCCCCTTACTCGATCGAGTACCCAAGGCTACTTGATCGAGTACCCCCTTACTCTATCGAGTACCTAAGGCTACTTGATATAGTACCCCCTTACTCTATCGAGTACCTAAGGCTACTTGATAGAGTACCCCCTTACTCTATCGAGTACCTAAGGCTACTTGATAGAGTACCCTACAGGTCAGAAACTTTTCTAAAACGCAACTTACCCTTACTCGACAGAGTAAGGCCTACTCGATAGAGTACCCCAAGACTTATAAATACGGAGTATTACAGTGTGTATTTGCACTCGTACTACAAGAACTTCTTACTAAGGTAGTAGATGGCTCTTTCTTCTTTTCCTACAGTTTGAGCTAGCATGGCGCCCATGGCCGCTTCAGTTACCGTGAGATATAAACCAAGAGGTTGATCTCGTTGAGGTGGCATGAGCACTGGTGGTTTGGCTAGTATTTCCTTGATTCGTTCGAAAGCCTTCTGACAGTCATCATCCCACATGGTGTGATCTGTTTTCTTTAACTTCTTGAAGATAGGTTCGCAGATCATGGTGAGTTTTGATATGAATCGACTTATATATTGCACCTTGCCTAGGAATCCTCTAACTTCTTTCTCCGTTTAAGGTTGTGGCATTTCGATTAGAGCTTTGATCTTGGAAGGGTCTATTTCTATACCTCATTGGCTAACGACGTATCCCAGAAGTTTGCCAGATGTCACTCTGAATGCGCATTTCTGAGGGTTGAGCCTCATGTTGTATTTTCGTAGCCTTGAGAAGAATTTGCGAAGGTTCGCAATGTGCCCCTCTCTATCCTTGGACTTGACAATCATGTCATCTACGTATACCTCAACTTCTTTATGCATCATGTCATGTAAGAGGGTAGTTGCAGTGCGTTGGTATGTAGCTCCGTCGTTGATTAACCCAAAGGGCATAACCGTGTAGCAATAGGTTCCTCATTGAGTGACAACGGCGGTCTTATGCATGTCTTCTAAGGCCATCTTGATCTGTTTATATCCTGCGTATCCATCCATGAAGGATAGTAACGCGTGATCCGCCGTATTATCCACTAATATGTCGATATGTGGTAGAGGAAAGTCATCCTTAGGACTCGCTTTGTTGAAGTCTCTAAAGTCAACACAAACACGGATTCTCCCATCCTTTTTTGGTACGGGTACTATGTTAGCTACCCAGTCTGAGTACTCGAAAAATTTGATGAAACCGGCCTTGAATTGTTTATCGACTTCTTCTTTGATCTTGAGAGCCCATTCTGTCCTCATCTGACGAAGCTTCTGTTTCACAGGTTTGAAACCTGGTTTGATTGGGATTCTATGCTCTGTGATGTCCCTGTCGATCCCTGGCATATCTTTATAGGACCAAGCAAAAACGTCTTTGAACTCATGCAGGAGGTCTATGAAATTGGTGAGCTTGAAGAGTCTTCCTTGATTGTTTGTCCACTTGATCGATTTTCTCCATCCTTTCTGCTGATTGGTGTTGGTTTCTGTGATCAACGCGGTAGGGTTGAAGTGATCGTCTTGAAGTATCATGGTAATGATCTCATCCTGCGCGGCTCTAGCAAATCGATCTTCTCCAAATAGTAGACTCACGGCTTGTTCATCTAGGCAAGGTGTTTGACGAGTCTTGACGGTAGGAACCGTTTCTGGAGGAATGAAGTAGCAGTCGTGAAAGATCTCGATTCCGGCTAGCTTCCTTTCGAGATAGTGCCAAGGCTCAGGAAATCCGTGAAAGAGTTCTTGACTTCCTTCCCTAACTAAGTATCCATTTAGGGTAGGGAGGTAGGGTCGCATTTGGATTCCCACGTTCTTACGGTTTTGAACTTGAGCGAGCATCTCGAGAAGTTCCTCTTTAGTGGGTTTTTATCCTAGTCCAAGGGGTATTCTTTGTGAGTTACCCTCTTTGTAGGATGCAAAGGTGTTTCTTCGGATAGGATTCAAAGTCATTCCCGAGAAGTATCCCTGGGTTTTGAGTATGTGATTGACCACTAAGTTAGAGTAGGGATTGAAGTATAAGGGTGCCAACTCGCTTTCTATGACGCATATGCTATGGAAGCCCCCAAGTTCATGTACTGGATCCGCAAGGACTTGATTACTTAACTTCTTTTCGATTATTACCTTGATGGGCGACGAAGTGATCGTCACCACCTTATCATTTAATGGGATTTTGATTTTCTGGTCGAGGGTGGATGTTACTGCTTTGGAAGCGTGAATCCAGGGTCTTCCCAGAAGTATGTTAAAGGATGCCTCAATGCCCACTATTTGGAAGTTAACCTTTCGCTCAATTGGCCATGTGGCTATGGTTAGGTTAACAAGTCTTACTACCTTTCGTCGGGTAACATCATATGTGCGAACACCTTGGTTGGTAGGGGTCCAATCCGACTCTTTCATGCCCAATTTGTATGCCGTTTTCAGGGGTATTACATTGACTGCGAAGCCATTATCTACCAAAGTCATTGGCACATTCTTCTTTAGCCAAATGACAGTGATATAAAGAGCCAAGTTATGACCAGCACCAAAGGGTGGCAAATCTTCATCCGAGAAAGTAATAGAATTACTTAGCTTTGGTGATTCTTGAAAGACCAAGTTGACCACGTCGTCGGGTGTGGAGTTATGTGCCATATTTAGTTTGGCCAAGGCTTGCAGTAAAGCTTGGCGATGTGGGAATGAGCTCGCCACTAGTTGGCAGACTGAAAGACCAGCCTTTGTCTTCTGTAATTGCTTTAGCAAATGGTCGGTAGAGCCATCTTCATTATCATTTGGTGTGACCACATTGGTTGGGCCATCCGCTATGGGACCATTTTGAGAGGTGTTTTGGTATGGGCGTCCCGAACAAGTAAGGTGATCTACATCTTGATCTTCACAATTTTGGACTATTTCCTCACTGACTAAGTAGTGCTCGGTGAGGTACTCATCTTCATCATCATCGGCCCATATTCCATTGATGGCAGCAAGTTCCCTCATTCTTATGATTTCGGCCTCCAATTGGATAATTTGGTCGACTAGTTCATCAACCATGGCTACTACTTCTTGCGTTGTAGTGTTTTGAGAGAAGACCAGTGGTGTGCGTTTTTTAGATGTGGTGTTGGGATCACGTAGCGTTGCCACTGCACTCTCTAGTTCCATGACTTGCCTATTCACACTCTTTGCCCATGCAATGAAATCGGTGATGGTTGGGGAAATGGTAGAGTAGTTCCCTTCATTCTCTATTGTATGAATTTCATCTTCGACTGGAGAAATGAGGTGTGAACAATCTATGGTAGATTCTTCACTTGGAATCACTAGAATTCCAAGAGGATTTTGAGTGTTGTTAGGCTTACCTCCAGGCGGTATTGGTAAGCGACAGTCTTCAATCATATCTTGAAGTATATTTTTCAGTTTGTAGCATTTTTCTGTATCATGTCCCTTGCCTCTATGGTATTCGCAGTACGAATTCTCATCCCAGAACTTGGATTGCTTTTCCGGTTCGGGTGTAGGGCCTATGGGTTAAAGTTTACCCAGTTTCATCAACCTTTTTAGATCGTTGGAATACGTGTCCCTAAGATTTGTGAATTTCCTTGGTGGGGTACTCTTCTTAGATGGCTCGAGAAGGTTAACCTCATCAGTTTTGCTAGTAGAGCCGTAAGAACGACTTGTTGAGCCTTGATATCCACGACCTACCGTTTTGGACAAGAGCCCTTTACGGATGTCATCTTCGATCCTTGTTCCTAGTACGGTTAAGTCTTTGAAGGTCTTAATGTTTTGGTACCTCAAATGATTTGCATAGATGGGCTTTAGGTTGTCCACGAATTTCTCCACGAGGGTAGCTTCGTCTGGACGTCCAACAAGTTGAGTACTAGTCTTCCTCCACCTACTTAAAAAGTCGGTGAATCCTTCTTTGTCATTTTGGGTAAGAACCTCTAAAGTGCGCATGTTGACTTGGATTTCAGCATTATCCGCGTATTGTTTGGCAAACTCAATTGCGGCATCATCCTAGGTAGCAATCTTCTTATGCTCTAGAGAATAGAACCATTGTTTTGGGATGGTGTCAAGAGATAAAGGAAAGATCCTTAAGAACATCTCGGGTTTAATGCCTTTGATAGACATGTAATCCTTGGAAGCACAGATATGGTTCAAAGAGTTTTCATGCCCCTTGAATTTAGGGATATCTGTCATGTTGAAGTTGGTTGGCAACTTGGAACTCACGGCTTCATATTTGCGATTATTTTCCCTATAAATGTCATCCCCTTTGAGATACATCAATTGTTCCTCCAAGTATTGGAGTCGTTTCTCAGCTGTAGTCATACCTACGGGAGGGTTCTCGTCCCCGAAGTTATTCACAAATTCATCAGACACTTCACTTTCTCGAGGAGGCATCCTCGTTTCCACGGCATATATTCGGCCTTCGATTGTGTCAACGCGATCGTACACTTGGTCTTGAGTGACTTGAAGACAAGCTAGCACGGCTAGGATTTTGATCATTACCATTCTGGAGTTGGTTGAAATTCACGTCGCTTGTTTCAGGCATCTTGGAAACTGGATAAGAGATCGACGACGAATCAAAACACGATCGACCATTCTAGCACACTTACTTGAAAAGAAATGTTTTGACTCGTGAGTGGGAGTGTGCCACTTGTGTCGAGTGAGTTTTGAGGAAATGACGAAGTTTGAAAATGTTGGTCCTAGTCAACTTTAGTGCAGTTGAAGGACTGGACTCGAAGTGAGGTTTTGAAATGGGTTTTGAGGCCTGAATTTTGACTCGACAATTGGACAGAGTTTCGAGTGGTTTTGTGCTTATTATTAGGCCTAAGTTTCGAAATTTTTACATTTTTAAAAGGGATTTTGATTTTACAAAAAATCGTCTTGGTTTTGTTTAGAAATGGTGATCACATATGGTACAAACATTATACAAACATTATAACGGGATGCTGAGTGCATTTAGAAGGTTTTTGGTTTAAAGGGTGGGTTGCCATACCGAACAATCAAACTCGAGGTCTCTGGAGAGGCTCGTACCAAACAAGAGTAAGGCCGATTCCTAGTCCATTTCCTCAAGTAGTGAAAGTCCTTGATACAAACAAGAGTAAGTACCATGGTATGGATGACGTCAATCGCTATCCATCCTTAGGCCCAAATAAGAATTAGGACCGTTTAGACGGGACGATTGGTCGAATGGGTTGGGTTGGGCCTAGGAAGGCCGAATGAAACGATCTAGGAAGACCGAGTTCTGAAAACCGACAATTGTCTTGTACAAACTATTCCCTAACCTTGTTCAAGTTTCACCCTTTTGGCTACACGTAAGTGTATTATCCCCAGCGGAGTCGCCAAACTGTGGACGCGGGCCCACGGGGGCGCTTGGGAACAAGCGTTTGCATTTGTGGAGTCGCCACCAATTTATTGTGGAAAATTGGAAACCGTTCGAATACCTCGTGTCATGTCAAGACACAAAGTAATGACATGAACACTAAACACTCGTTACCCTTAGCATTCTATATCTAGAATGACTCTTGTGGATGCCAATGAACACGGATGTTCACAGAGATCTGGAGTAAGGGGTGAGGGTACGTATTAGAAAGCTCTTTTGATCGAACACCTAATCCCGGCCGCCTCGATAGCGGCCTCTACTAATGATTAGGGAAATGGTCTATACTCGATATATTGTCAATTTATATGCATGCAATGCAACATCCATTGTTTTGATCCTAACATGTGAAGAATTAGACTAAGTCGGTGAACACGTAATTTAATCATACAATTGGGTCGAAATTGGAATTAAGATTGATTACATGTGAAAATATACAAGCAATACGATAAAAGGAACACAATAATAAATACAATAATGAAAATTACAATAATTACATTGGATTAATTGATTTATGTCGAAAATACATCTAAAACGGATAATTTGAGAAAGAATAAATAAATAAATTAACGAACATGAATTAGGGCGATAATACGATTAATAGTTAATTAATACGTAATTAATAAACTAGGTCAAAGCAACACGGGAGTTCAGGGACAGAAATCAACCAGGAACAGGCGCAGCAGAGCTGCGTCCCTTGAAAGAGGCGCAGCACTTGCTGCGTCCGTTCCTTGGCTCAGTTCTGGCTGTGAAGCCTGAATTGCAAATCGTTAATATTCGTTGGTGATTTTAATGCTTGATTATGAATAATTGACTCGGATGAAAGTGATTAACAGATTATTTACATGTGATTGAGGTCATAAAAGCAATAAACATGGATGAAACCTAAATAGAACAAATATTTACAACATTATAAGGTTAATTAATTACAAATTAACAAACTAATCAAATTAATTAGGTTAAACAAGTTATTAATGACGAATTAATGATGGTGACGATGAATAACAGATGAAAATATGTCAACGACGAATTCCAGAGACTCAATATAGACGAATCGAACCTCTAAACCTGAATTGACTTTAATGACGAAAACCCGCAAATATTGATTACAAGGGATTTAAGTCGGGATTTAATGAATTAATCAACAATGAATCATTTACATGTTAGAATTATCATGTTCAAATTATTGTGTCGATGAAACAGTGAACAAACAAAGAAAACGAAAACGAACGGACAACAAAAGACGAAGGAAGAAGAAAGGAAGCAAGAACTGCGGCAGCCTCACGAAGAGGCGTAGCAGGTGCTGCGTCCCTTCGAAGAGGCGCAACAGTTGTTGCGTCCTTTCTCGACGGTTATCTCCTGATAATCCGTAAAAAGGGTTTAAAACATGGTTTTATAAATCGGCTTTAAGAGTATTTTCGACATAAACCTTACAAGATGATTACAAAAATAAAGAACAATAAATAAAAGAAGGATTATACACCCTCAGACTTACATGTTTGACGAAACGAGATGAACTAAGTTAACGTTTAGTGATGCTCGACTCGAATGTAGATGAAAGTGCCCTCGTAGGAGGAAATTAAACAGATTGATTAAAGTTGATTATGGTGGAGTTGGTCAAATTGGTCGGTCATGCAAAACGAGGCTGGTACTCAGAAGGATCCGAGCTTACGTGGTAAAAAGTTCAAGCACGTAGACGCCAAAAAGTAAGAACGTGGTCTAGAATGCAAAGGGAGAAGAGAAGGGCGGACACTCACGTGAGAAATATGTGAGACCGAAGGTCTCTATTTATACTAATCACACGGAGGAAGTAGGGTTTTTTCGGAGAAACTTTGGAAGTGAATCTCGAAAAGATATGAAAAGATACGAAAAAATACGCAGAAAAGGACTTGGGAAGAGGCGCAGGCGGCACTGCGTCTCTTGGAAGAGGCGCAGTACTTGCTGCGTCCTTTCCCAAGTGGTTTCCTCCTGCGGAAGAAAGATTTCCGTGTTTTGGTTATGGAATAACGGATTAATCTTGTTTTCCTTAATATTTTGTGTGAATATTAAGGGAAATTCTTTGCCAAAGATTAAAAGATTGCAAAAATATGGAATAGAAACATCCGGAACATTCCAGAACATCCTGACTCGGTTTTAGAAAATGAAGACGGTTTTTTGACCCGGACTCCAAATGTACTCTAATTACTGCCAAAACGGCCGTATCGGTACGTAGATGAAAATTAAGAGGTAGACACAAGTGTTTGAGCGATCACTTGACGATAAACTTACGAACTGTCACAAATCATTCCGCGTACCAAACATGCGGCCCAATCATCACCGGGTGGTTTGCGGGAGGTGCAAAAATGAGGTATCTACAGTTAGTTATATAAAGGCTTTGGTATTTCACGTCTAAAGAGGATACGAAGCATGTGTTATGAGATATATACTTGGATCAACAAAATTCGTATCGTGATGGAAAAAGACTAGCATTTGAAAGTAACAATTAATCTTTTTCCAACTCCATATTATATTATCTAAACTTATGAAAAATATTTTATAACTAAGAATTATTAATGAGCATTGGGCGATCGTCGGTTCTGGGGCTCCTCTTGCTGCTACCGAAGGAGTCCAACGGGTTGTCGTATCTTGGGAAAGGAACGCACTATTTGGTAACCAGTGTAGTGGAGGCGTTATCTCTCTTAGGAAAGCGCCTAGCGTGATACGACTCAAGCTACATCTTTCTTCTCTACTCTATTTTATATTAATGTTATTTTATTTATTATTATATTTATGTTGTAATATTATTATAACACACTTGGTTGATGATGCCAAGTTTAATTGTTATTTGATTGTTTGCTCCTAATTAAAATTGCTTAGTATTTAAAGCAATCAAAGGACGTCCATGAAGGCTCAAATGATCAAGATTGAAGTAAAGACAAAGATATCTCCTAGCCTAAGTCGAATGTTGTATGAGTAAGTGTAGCATTCTCATTTTGTCAAAGTGGCTGCAAAACCATGCAACAGTGCGATGCACTGTGGTTTCTGATAATACCGTATGTAGGAATTTTATATGAAATGTTGAAGTGTTGAAATCTTTACAAACTTCACATTTTCAAAGGTTTAATATTTGAAACATAAAAGTTTGAAAATAAATCTGAAAAATGAAATCACACATCTTTCAAGTTTAATCCTCTAGATTTGTACATTTACTTTTTACCAAAATAGTAAGGTAGAACTTGTCAAAGTTTAAAGCTAGAAAGGTTAAAATATCACATGTTGAGTGTTTGGGGCAGAGTTTTCTGCAAAATACTAAAGCATTGTATGCTTAAGTCTAAACTTAACAGTTACCATCACTCAAAGGCTACTTATTTAACTATTGGATTTAATTACTCTAAGATGTACTTCTTAGATGATCAACTCCACTATAAATAGAGAGTCTTTGCTTCATTTATTACCCATGACTTTCCAAAGTATTTATTGTGAAATCTTGCAAATCATTTGTGCATTTAAAGTTTTGTTCTTTAAGTATTTACAAAACCTTTTCAGTTTTAAAATCTTCATTTGTTTTCAAAAAGTTGTAAACCTCCAAGTATCAGTTCACTACATTGTGACATAATGAGTTTGTTCCATGATTCTCATGTTTAAGTCTTAATCGTGATCTCCATGTTCATTAAGTGAATCCTTGAGATTCAAATACTCTGTAAACCTGTGAGATAGAACGTATAAACTCTTGAAGCGGAGTAGCTTTAAGTTTGAGTGCAATCGGGGTAGATTGGCGAGTTAATTTCATTGTAAGGGTTTAGTTGTTTGAGTAAATTTCTAAACAATCAATAAAATAACGGTTGGACGTAGGCCTCGGAGTAGAGGCTGGACCAATTTTTAAAACATCGTTTGTTTGTTCATTTACTTTTACGTTCTCTTACTTTGCTCTTTCTCGTTTATACTTGTTTTTAGTTCTGAGTCACAGTCATCAATACTATGACATAGAACTATTGTACTTTCTTGTGAACTTACATTCTATTAAGTTTATCAAGTTTTGTACTTCAAGGTTCTTCACTTAAGTTATCAACTAACCAAGTTAAGAATAAATTTTAAAAAGGTACACCTAATTCACACCCCCCCCCCCCTCTTAGGTATTTATTGTTCCTAACTCTTCAAATATTATTCACGGTAAAATAGTGCTCCACTTTTTCTAACAAAAGGTTATCTACTAACCCCACCTCATTAGTCCTTCAATTTTTTATTTTATTTTTTTTTGCTAAAACCAGCCCATTTGAGATTAATGAAGTGTTCATTGGTTGTCGAGCCAAAATCAAATTGGAACATCAATAAGATATGGAGGGAGTACTATCTTTACCATTGCATCACTAATATTTATTGTTAATATGTGTATAAAAAGGAGTTACATATCTTAAGAGGGATATTAATCAATAGAGTAAATTATCAATTACACCCACGTCAAATGCACATTTTTACATTTACTCCCACGTCAAATTTTTTTATTAAATTACACCCAAGTTAATAGCTCAGGTTAGAAATTGCACCCCAAGCCATTTTCAGGTGAAAAACTAAATGAAATGACTAAATTGCCCCCGCGTGTCTCTAACTGTGAATCAACCTCTAACTCTTCATTTTACATCCCCTATTTCAGTTTTGCCCTAATTTCATCCCAATTTTCCCCCAAAATCTCCCCCTTTCAAATTCCCCCAAATTTTCGCATAAATTTCTGGGTTTGTATTTCTTAGTTTATAATTCTGGGTTTGGGTTTGTATTTCTGGGTTTATAGGGTTTAGGGATTTTGCAATTCTTGTTAGTGTGATGCCAAGAAAAACCAAGTTCTTTGGTTTTTGGTTCATACTCTCTCCCACATCGGTGAGGAGAAGAGTTTGTCATGTGTTTATATTGCCTTTGGTCCAATGTTGGGTAAGAGATTGGACCAAGGAGGCTTTTGTGGTGATTGTTGGGCCTGTGGGTTTGGGTCCAAACACACACACGCGCGCGCGCGCCGGCCCGGCCCGGCTCGAGCTCGGGCTCGGGTTTGGGTTTGGGTAGAGCACCTGCGGTGCGGGCCAAAGGCCCCCTTTTATCTTTCTTTTTGGGCTTGGCCTGTGTGTGTATTTGGAGTCCAGTAACGGATCTTAGTCAAACAAAATCTCTGTGATTAAGGAGATTTATTCTCCATTAATCCCGTTTGACTGTCATTAAGGAGAATTATTGTCTCCTTTATTTCCTCCGTTTTTTTGCCTGTAACAGCTCTATTTTCGACTATAAATAGAGCTGTTCTCTCATCACTTCAACACACAAATACATACATCTCTTCTATCTCTCTCAAATATCTCATACTTCTGCTTCTGAGTTTTTCTGGGTTCGTTTCTGTCTGTTCCAAGGCTCTCTTACACGAGTGGTTGTGTACGGGTGTCGCAGTGTTAACCTTGGGGAACTACCGGCGAGAGACGATTACCACCACGGTCGTGCCGATATAGTTTTCAAGTCGTGGCCTCCATACCACGGCGTGCCACGCATTTCCTTTCGATAAGTCATTTTCTGCCTCCCTGTTCTTTATAGTTTCTCTGTTCGGTTTTTCCATTGTTACGAATTAACTTTCCAACAATTTGAAAACTATATAATTTGTCGTAACAATGGCTGCCGTCTCAAACAAAATTCTGTCCTCGAGTTGTCGAAATTGGAACCCTTAGACGGTATGAACTACAAAAGATGGTCTCGTAAATCGCTTATGTATTTTGAACAATTAGAAATCGACTATGTTTTATTTTCTCACCCTCCCGCTTTGTTACATTTGCTAGGTGTAGAAAATACCCCACCTTCGTCTAATGTCATTAAGTCGAATGAGGAGACTATTAAGAAACATGATAAGGATAACAAAACTGCTAAGTTCCATCTCCTTACTCATATGTCGAATACCCTCTTTGATTTATTTTCGGTCCATAAATCTGCTAAGACTATATGGGAATTGTTAGAGAAAAAATATGGGGCTGACGATGCGGGTAAGAAAAAATATGTTGTCGGGCAGTGGCTTGGGTTTCAAATGGTAGATGACAAACCAATTATGGAGCAAGTTCATGTTTATGAGAACTTGTGTGCCGATGTCACTAATGAGGGAATGAAACTAGATGAAATTTTCTTGGCTAATGTTTTGCTAGAAAAATTCCCCCTTCCGGAATGAGTATAGGAACCATTTGAAACATAAGAAGAAAGATTTGTCCCTTCAAGAGCTAGTAGGCCACATGAGGACAGGAAGAAGCTAATCGTCTGAAAGATAAGTCACCCAATTGTCTCTTACTACTCACAAAGCCAATCTTGTTGAAACGGGGTCTTCAAAAGAAGATAGGTTCAAGGGTAAGGGAAAGGCTAAAGTCCGGTCGGGTCAATCCAAGGGTCGAATGTCAAGAAAGTCGGTCAAGGGAAATTCACCAAACCTCGCCTCAAAGATCCAGAAACCAAATCTGGTTTGCTATGTTTGTGGGAAATCGGGTCACAAAGCTTATCAATGTCCTCAAAAGAAAGTTGCTGCTGAAGCTAACGTTGCTGAAAAGGATGACATTATTGCTGCTGTAGTGGTTGAGGCTAATCTGGTTGCAAATGCTAGTGATTGGATTCTGGATACAGGGGCTTCAAGGCATCTATGTGCTAACAAGGATCTCTTTGCTGAATTTGAAGATGTTGCTGATGGTGAATGTGTCTACATGGGTAACTCTTCTTCTCATTGTTATCACCGCAAAGGCAAGATCTTTCTCAAACTAACCTCAGGGAAAACTCTTGCTTTAAATAATGTTTTGTACGTTCCTACTTTGCGTCGAAACCTCGTGTCCGTGCCTTGCTAAACAAAGCTGGTGTGAAACTTGTTTTTGAGGCTGACAAGGTTGTAATGTCGCGCAATGGGGATTTTGTGGGCAAGGGTTATCTCTGTGGGGGTTTATTTATTTTGAATGTTGATTCTCCTATCATTAATAATAATGCTTCTACTTCTGCTTATATTGCTGAGTCTATTGATGTTTGGCATGGTAGATTAGGTCATGTGAATGTTGATTCGATTAAAAAGCTCAAATCTATGTCGCTTATTCCTTCGTTATCTTCAGAAACTCATGAGAAGTGTCCTAGTTGTGTCGAGGCCAAATTTGCTAAGAAACCTAGTAGACCTGTTACAACTAGACAAACGAGTCTTCTTGAGTTAATTCACACCGACCTAGCCGACTTCAAAAACACCATGAGCAGAGGTGGTAAACATTATTATGTTACTTTTATTGATGATTTTTCTAGATATACCAAAGTATATTTGCTTAGAAATAAAAGTGAAGCTGAGGACATGTTTATAAAGTTTAAAACTGAGGTAGAAAATCAGCTTGATAGGAAGATTAAAAGAGTCAGGTCCGATCGAGGAGGAGAGTATGGCTCTGGTTATTTAGTAGATTTTTGTGAGAAACATGGTTTAATACATGAAAAGAGCCCACCATACTTACCTCAATCGAATGGAGTAGCTGAACGTAAAAATAGAACTTTGAAAGAAATGATGAATGCTATGCTTTTAAGTTCTGGCCTTTCTGATGATATGTGGGGGGAAGCGGTGCTTTCAGCTTGTCATATTCTTAACAGGGTACCTCATAAGAAACTAGACAAGACACCCTATGAGATGTGGAAAGGTTATGCTCCTAACTTAAGTTACCTTAAAGTGTGGGGGTGTTTGGCTAAAGTAGGCTTACCTAGCTTTAGGAGGCCAACCATTGGACCTAAGACTTATGACTGCGTTTTCATTGGTTATGCTCAAAACAGTTCTGCTTATAGGTTCATGTCTTTAAGTGACAGGTCTATATCTGAGGCTAGAGATGCCGAGTTTTTTGAGCAGGTATTTCCTTTGAAGAAGGAAACAGTATCACTACCCGATGCCCCTGTTGTTTCTACTGTGCCTGTTAACCCTATTGACAGTTCTACGCATGCGAGTACTAGTACTTCTGTGGATCATGCAGTTGAACCAAGAAGGAGCAAAAGGCCCAGAGTTGAAAAGAGCTACGGGAGTGATTTCATCAGAACTGATGCTATCAGACTTCACTTATCTGAAAACGCAGGTGATATTTGTGCTTTTGATGAGCTTGTTTCTGCTTTTTTAATAGAAGATGATCCAAAAACATATGATGAGGCTATGAGATCTATAGATGTTGTTTTTTGGAAAGAAGCTATTAAAAATGAACTAGATTCTATTGTTTCTAATCAGACTTGGGAGTTAACCGATTTGCCTAAAGGTAGTAAACCCATTAGTAGCAAATGGATCTTTAAAAAGAAAATGAGACCTGATGGAACAATAGAAAGGTTCAAAGCCAGACTTGTGGTGAGAGGGTTTACACAAAAGAAAGATATTGACTATTTTGATACTTACTCACCTGTGACTAAAATTTCCACCATTAGAACTCTTGTTGCTTTGGCTGCTATTCATGATCTTGTAGTACATCAAATGGATGTAAAGACTGCTTTTTTGAATGGTGACCTAAATGAAGAGATCTATATGTTGCAACCTGAGGGGTTTGTGGTAAAGGGTCAAGAGAGTAAGGTGTGTAAACTGAGAAAATCACTTTATGGTCTGAAACAAGCACCTAAACAGTGGTATGAGAAATTTCACAACACTTTGACTGACGATGGCTATATAACTAACAACTCTGATTCGTGTGTCTATTCTAAAATGTTTGAATCAGATTGTGTGATTATATGCTTATATGTTGATGACATGTTAATTCTTGGTAACAATTTATCTGTTGTAAATAAAACCAAACAATTTTTGTCATCACGTTTTGAGATGAAAGACTTAGGAGAAGCTGATGTTATCCTTGGAGTTAGAGTTGTGAAAACCCCAAGTGGTATATCCCTTAGTCAATCACATTATGTTGAAAAAGTGTTGAAGAAGTTTAACAGTTTTGATGTTACACCTGCTAGAACTCCTTATGATGCTAGTATATCCTTGTGTAAGAACTTGGGTGATAGTGTCTCACAAGAAGAATATGCTAGAATTATAGGAAGTGTGATGTTTCTCATGAACTGTACTCGACCAGACATTGCTTATGCTGTTAGTAGACTGAGTCGATATACACATAACCCCAGTGCCGAGCATTGGAATGCACTTCGTCGTCTGCTTAAATACCTGAAAGGAACAGTTGATTTGTGTTTGCATTATAGTAAATTTCCTGCTGTATTAGAAGGATATTGTGATGCAAATTGGGTTGCAGGTAATGATGAAATTCATTCCACTAGCGGTTATGTGTTCACCTTGGGTGGAGGAGCTATATCGTGGAAGTCTGCAAAACAGACTTGTATAGCTAGCTCTACCATGGAATCTGAGTTCGTTGCTCTTGAGTTGGCAGGTCAAGAAGCAGATTGGTTGAGGAACTTACTAGCAGACGTGCCCATGTGGGGGGGACAGGTAGCACCAGTCTCCCTACTCTGTGATAGTAAAGCAGCTATCGGTGTTGCTAAGAATAATGTCTATAATGGTAAGAGACGACATATTCGAATCAGGCACGGTGTGGTAAAACAACTTCTGAAAAATGGAGTAATTGCTTTGGACTATGTGAAGTCCGAACGTAATCTTGCCGATCCCTTTACTAAGGGGTTAACAAGGAGAGTAGTCCTTGACATGTCGAGGGGAATGGGGCTTAAGTCCTTAAATCAAGTTTGAGTGTGATACACTTGATGGACTCTATAGCTCATTCCTATGGCATTTGATATCCATAGCCAATTTTGGTGGTGCTTTGAGACGCACTTGATGGATTGTGTTTTTATGAGGTTGGACTTTGTCCTTAATAGCTCTTATGAGAAGTGCTACTGAGAAGCACTTGAGCTACCTTTGGGGGTATGATGGTTCAACCACCATCTATGTGAGAATATAAAATTCTCACTAGAGCACTCACCTAAACCAGGGTAAACGCATGGCTTTAAAAGCGTTGCACTTGAAATCGCGGAACAAAACAGTCTTTGAAGGTATGATATGTGTTGTGGGGGAATCAATGACCGAAGACCGACAAGGAATTCAAATCGGAAGATATTCTCTTGTTGAAAGTAAGTTGTTGCCTCATTTCACTAATACGTCAATTCAAGTCGAAAGACATTGAACGTTTAAGTATCCAATCCTTCCTTGCCCAGAAACTTCTCTTTAGCTTTTTCTTATCATCAGTGGGGGATTGTTAGTGTGATGCCAAGAAAAACCAAGTTCTTTGGTTTTTGGTTCATACTCTCTCCCACATCGGTGAGGAGAAGAGTTTGTCATGTGTTTATATTGCCTTTGGTCCAATGTTGGGTAAGAGATTGGACCAAGGAGGCTTTTGTGGTGATTGTTGGGCCTGTGGGTTTGGGTCCAAACACACACACGCGCGCGCGCGCCGGCCCGGCCCGGCTCGAGCTCGGGCTCGGGTTTGGGTTTGGGTAGAGCACCTGCGGTGCGGGCCAAAGGCCCCCTTTTATCTTTCTTTTTGGGCTTGGCCTGTGTGTGTATTTGGAGTCCAGTAACGGATCTTAGTCAAACAAAATCTCTGTGATTAAGGAGATTTATTCTCCATTAATCCCGTTTGACTGTCATTAAGGAGAATTATTGTCTCCTTTATTTCCTCCGTTTTTTTGCCTGTAACAGCTCTATTTTCGACTATAAATAGAGCTGTTCTCTCATCACTTCAACACACAAATACATACATCTCTTCTATCTCTCTCAAATATCTCATACTTCTGCTTCTGAGTTTTTCTGGGTTCGTTTCTGTCTGTTCCAAGGCTCTCTTACACGAGTGGTTGTGTACGGGTGTCGCAGTGTTAACCTTGGGGAACTACCGGCGAGAGACGATTACCACCACGGTCGTGCCGATATAGTTTTCAAGTCAGTGGCCTCCATACCACGGCGCTGCATTTCCTTTCGATAAGTCATTTTCTGTCTCCTGTTCTTTATAGTTTCTGTCTGGTTTTTCCATTGTTACGAATTAACTTTCCAACAATTCTGTGCTCTAGTATGTGATGTTTACGTTTTATTATCAACAGTGAAGGAACTCAGATAAGGAGCTTGATACTCAACGATCTGTATTATCATTTAATTTGCAAGGAGAGCTAGAGGGTCGTCGCATTGAGCATAGACCATTAAGAGTCGAACCTTCTGCAAGCTTATGAGAAGAGAGTGGATCAAGCCTTGAAGGGAGTCACCAAGATTTCCAGCCTGTTTGATATTTTGCGTCTTCAACATGACACCAGCCTTGATGTTTGGGACTACTCAGAATGGAAAGCTTCAAAAAGGGATAGCAAAAAATACATTGTTTTGATTCAATTTGGGTTTGGGTTTGGGTTTGTATTCCTGGGTTTGTATTTCTTAGTTTTAGGGTTTGTATTGATTTAATTGAACACAATTAATCAAAACAAAACAATGTGGAATGACTTACCTTGAGATGATGAACACAAGGAAGGGAAATAAAATTAGGGAAGAGAGACAAGAAGGATGAAGAGGCAATGAAGAAGGAGGAAACAAGAATCAGCTTAATAAAGGAATGAAGGAGGGCAAAATCGTCCAAAAATTTATATTTTACCAAGAAAATTTGAAAATTGACGGAAATTTGGCCGGATTCCGATATTGGGTGCAATTTGTAAACTGAGCTATTAACTTAGGTGTAATTTAATAAAAAAAATTTGGCGTGGGAGTAAATGTAAAAATGTGTATTTGACGTGGGTGTAATTTATAATTTACTCTAATCAATACTATAAAGTACATTTATTTAGAATTTAAAATATTTTTAAAAAATCCAATGGACGATATTATTATTTATAGATGATAAATACTTTGAGAGCTTATTGTTCTTCGTATTTTTTTTTCACAAACTCTCATTTCAAACGGTCATTTTAAATGGTTATGTAACACCCGAACTATCCGGCCAAGATAATTGAAGCGTTACCATCTCGGTTTCCCGAGGTAGTGTTTCAAAACTTCAATAAAAGAACATTTTATAAATAAATATAATATTTAGTGAATACATGAACGTAAACAAATGAATAAAAGTACAACTCATGACAACTATACTTTCTAGCCAACTATACTCTTCTCGTGACTCATCAAGCTCATCCCGTCTCCCACGTGCTAACCAAACAACTTGTACTTAACCTGCTCCCCATATAACCAAAGGATATCATATGGATCGACACAGGTGATGTGACCATTATTTGAGCATATTTAGTCCCCGAATTAGCCTTGTTCCCATGCTTCTTAGTGCATATTTAGGTCATTTATTGTCTTTAGTCCTTTGTTTTGCATATTCTTTGAGGTTTTGTTCCCTTGGTAGGAAAGGAGTGCAAACCTTGAATTTTCATGGCAAAATAGAGCTAAATTGATTGAATTCAAAGACCAAGCATCAAAGAGAAGACAAGACTAGAAGGCCTTTGTACATATTATAGTAGTTGGGCAATGATGATAAAAGATCCTTGCATCTCTGACAAAATCCCCGAGGATTGTTGGAAGAAGGAGGAAGAAAAGAAGAAAAGAAGGAAGCTGACCCAGAATCCGAGCGGATTGCCCTCGGGACGCTCGTCCAAGATCAGGAATCCGAGCGTCTTTGCCAGAGGGACGCCCGTCCAAAAACGCCACAATCCACCCGTCCAGCCAGACAATTCGCTCGTCCAACAAGGCCACAATCCGCTCGTCCCGTGCCTTGGACGCTCGGATTGTGTTACAGCAACTTTTCATTTTCTCCTTGTTCTATGAAGGATGCGCATATCTCGGAAAGACCAGCAAAAAGGAGACTCGCATATTTTTCTGAGAGGAGCGATTCCTCAAGGACTTAATCGTCATTTAAGCCCTTAGTAAACCCTAATTTGTGTACCTAATCCCTACTATAAATACCCCATTAGTCTAATTAGAGAATCATGTTCTTCTTATCAATCTTTAGTGTACTTTATATCAATCTAATCTCTCTTTAATCTTGTAATCAAATTTTAATCAAGTCTTAATACAAATCTCATTTCCTTAATCTCTCTTTTGTTCATCTTTTATTTTGGGTAATCGAAGATTATTTGGGTTATTATTGGGAGATTGACAACCTTCCAATCAATCATCAAGTACTTCTATTATTCTTTGCTTTATTATTGGAATCATTAGTAGGTATAATTCTCTTAATCCCTTTTTAATTATTGTTAATCATCTTCATTTATTCATCATGTTTTACTTTGTTGGTATGATTGACAACCTTGCTAGCATGGTCAACATGATAATGAGTGAGTAGTTTCCTTAACTAGGGTTAATGGGTAATTAGGGGAAACCAACATGGGGGATGATTCATGCTTAATTTAATATGTTTTCATAGTTTATTTGCTTGCTTGTTGTGATCTCAACTTATGCACATGTTATGATTGATGAAATGCGCGCCTATGAATCCTTGCATTTTTTACCCATCACTTATCTTTTCAATGAGACTTGTAAGACATAAACCAACTCGAGTCTCATTAGACCATGCATATAGTTGAGTAGGGAAGATTAAGTCGACTTGTAGGTGTTGTACAATCTAATCGATTCGGCTCCGGGACCCAAACTTTCCTAGGATTGTAAGATATAAACCAACTCGATCCATCACAACAATAATTGCTTACTTATAATTTGAGAATATGTTTGTATGATCAATTCCCATGAATTCCCTATGACCCCATGACACCCTAGTGCCTTTTATCAATTGTTTACATCCCTTTTTAAATCATCTTGCTTGTTTACTTTCATTGCTATTTAGTTTAGTGATCTTCTATTCCAACCCCAAATTGTGACACCCCTAGACACCGCTACTTACAATTGAAAATTGCACTTCAATACCCGTCCCTTGGGATCCGACCTTTACTTGCCTCTTTACTAATAGTAGAGTTGTTTGTGAAGTTATAAATATTGTTTTGGTCTAGGTGCTCCTAACGACAAGTACCGAAATAAAACCTCCCAAGAGAGTACGACCAAAAATGGCGCCGTTGCCGGGGACGGTGTTAACTTGATTTAGATTTTCTTAGATTGTTATTAGTTGTGTCTTTCTTTGCCTTGGGGAAGTAAAACTCCTCAAGGTTTGTTTTAATTGTTTTCAAGTTGTTCGATATTTTGCAAGATGGATCTTATAGATTGTTTTGTAGAGGACCACTTAAGTATACCTTTGTTCAAAGACCCCATGCAAGCATTGGAAGCCTTGGAAGCAAGTGAGGCCAAAAATATGTATTGGGAGTTGGAGGTAGATCTTTTTGAGGCCGCTCTAGCTAACAAAGAACTTACTCATGAGCAATCCGAATTAGTACATAACATCCTTGTGGAAGCATATCAACCTATAGAACATGAGCAATCAATCCTAGAAGACATCTTACAAGCCCAAGAGCAAGAGAAATTCGTCATGGAATTCGAGTATGACGAGATTGATGAGACCGAAGAACAAGTTGAACATGCCATGAGAATGGAGTGTCTAATGGAAATGGAGCAAATTCTCAATGAACCTTCAAAGGAGGAAAGTGAGGTACAAATCCCTACTTTAAAACCCCTTCCCCCAAATTTGAAATATGCTTACCTTGATGAATCAAAGACCAAACCCGTGATTGTTAATGATAGACTTGATGAAAACCAATTGGGAAAATTGCTTGATGTGTTGAAGCAACATGAAAAGGCTATAGGTTATAGTCTAGATGACCTTAAGGGGATAAGTCCCAACTTTTTTATGCATAGAATTCATCTAGAGGAGGACCATAGACCTACCATCCAATCTCAAAGGAGATTAAACCCCCACATGCAAGAAGTTGTCAAGGGAGAGGTTATGAAATTACTTGATGCGGGAATCATATATCCCATATCGGACTCTTTGTGGGTTAGCCCCGTTCAAGTGGTACCTAAGAAAGGAGGTACCATGGTGGTGACAAACGAAAAGAATGAGCTAATACCCACAAGGAAGATCACCGGTTGGCGTATGTGCATTGACTATCGAAAATTGAATTCCGCAACAAGAAAGGATCATTTCCCCCTACCATTCATTGACCAAATGCTTGAGAGGTTAGCCTCCAACAAGTTATTTTGTTACCTTGACGGGTATTCGGGATTCTTTCAAATCCCTATACACCCGGATGACCAACATAAGACCACCTTCACATGCCCTTATGGTACTTTTGCATATAGGAGGATGCCTTTTGGCTTGTGTAATGCCCCCGCCACTTTCCAAAGATGCATGATGAGTGTCTTCTCCGATTACCTAGAGACCATAATGGAAGTTTTTATGGATGATTTTAGCGTTTATGGAAAAGACTTTGACTCATGTTTGCATAATCTTTCTCTTGTATTGCAAAAATGTGAAGATGTTAGTCTTGTTTTAAATTGGGAAAAGTGTCACTTCATGGTCAATGAATTAATTGTTTTGGGTCATTTAATCTCGGAAAAGGGAATCGAGGTCGATAAAGCTAAGGTCGAGGTGATAGAGAAACTCCCACCTCCCGTGAATGTTAGAGGGGTGAGAAGTTTTCTCGGTCACGCGGGTTTCTATCGCCGTTTTATAAAAGATTTTTCAAAAATAGCGAAACCCCTCACTCAACTCTTACTTAAAGATGCCCAATTCCATTTCACTGATGAGTGTGTTGAAGCCTTTAATAGAATCAAGGAAGCACTAATCTCGGCACCGATCATTCAACCCCCAAATTGGGAACTACCGTTCGAGATTATGTGTGATGCTAGTAACTACGCCGTTGGAGCGGTTCTTGGCCAACGGGTAGGAAGAGCTCTTCACGCCATCTACTATATAAGCAAGACTCTTGATCCCTCCCATGTGAACTATGATACCATCGAGAAAGAGCTTCTTGCCATTGTCTATGCTTTGGACAAATTCCGTTCCTACTTACTTGGATCCAAAGTGATTGTCTTTTCGGATCACCGTGCTCTCCGACACCTCTTGATAAAGAAGGAGGCAAAACCAAGGTTGTTGAGATGGATTTTGCTTCTTCAAGAATTCGACTTGGAAATAAGAGACAAGAAAGGAGCCGAAAATGTAGTGGCGGATCACTTGTCAAGGATCCAGTTTCATGATGAACAAGGAGAAACGCCGATCAATGACTCATTTCCCGACGATATCTTGATGGCCATTCAAACACAACTTGAAAGGCACATCACCCCATGGTTTGCCGATTATGCCAACTATATCGTTGGAAGAGTACTCCCTTCAAATTTGAACTACAACCAAAGGAAGAGGTTCTTATTCGAAGTAAAAAGGTACTTTTGGGATGACCCAAATCTCTACAAAGAGTGTAGTGATGGGCTCTACCGGAGGTGCATCCCTCGTCACCTTACAGTGGGCACCATGGAGCAAGGAGAACCATTGAAAAAATTCTTCAATCGGGCTTCTATTGGCCTACGATGTTTCAAGACACAAGGGAATTTATCATTCATTGTGATGCTTGTCAAAGGACGGGGAATATCTCTTGGAGGAATGAAATGCCACAAAGGGGCATACTAGAGGTGAAGATCTTCGACGTTTGGGGGATCGACTACCAAGGGCCGTTTGTGACATCCAATGGGAATAAGTATATCCTTCTGGCCGTAGACTACGTCTCAAAGTGGGTGGAGGCAATTGCCACCCCAAACGATGATGCAAAGACGGTCACCAAGCTCTTCAATAAAATAATCTTCCCAAGATTCGGAGTCCCTAGAGCAATCATAAGTGATGGAGGAACGCATTTTCATGAAAAGAAACTCGCGTCCCTTTTGACCAAGTATGGTGTTCAACATAGAACCGGCTTAGGATATCATCCTCAAACAAGCGGTCAAGTTGAAGTTTCGAATAGAGAGATCAAGCAAATTCTTGAGAAAGTTGTAAACAAGACCCGAAAGGATTGGAGCACAAAGCTTGATGACGCTCTTTGGGCTTATAGGACGGCCTATAAGACTCCCATATGAGCCTCTCCTTACAAGCTTGTTTATGGAAAAGCATGCCACTTGCCAATCGAATTAGAGTACAAAGCTTTTTGGGCAATCCGAGCCCTTAACCTTGATCTCAAATTAAGTGGTCAAAAGAGGATGATACAAATTCAAGAGTTGGAAGAATTCCGACTACGATCTTATGAGAATGCCAAGATCTACAAGGAAAGGACAAGATTGCTCCATGACAAGATGATCAAGCAAAAAGCCTTGCACAAAGGGGATAAAGTCCTTCTATTCAATTCTCAATTGTAACACCCCCATATTCAGAGGAGCCTTAACTAGGCCTTCCTTAGCATATAAGGGTGTTACCATCTCGGTTGCCCGAGGAAAGCAGTTACCAAACGTCAATAAAAGAACTAAAGTTATATTACAATTGATTCAAACCAAAATTACAATACAACAGTACAACTCAAGACTATCGCTATGACCATCATATCTCGTGAAGACTCATCCCTGCCCGGACTCCAGCTATCCACAACATCAACACCTGCTAAGACCGACTGCTCACCATAAGGGATCACGGCAGACACATAACAAACAAACAACCAAACAAGGTCAGTACTGAGACAAGACAAGACAATGACAACTACAAGCAACAATACAAACAACACTACCAACTCCAATCACAGCCACCACAACCCAATCAACTCTGTCACTGACTGTCCACTGGACCAGCCCTGCCAGTGGGGGACCGCAGCCGTTCCCACCTAAGCCCCGCTCATCGTACGAGCGATAACCCTGTCCATTAATGTGCACATCCCCTCCCGTGGCGGGTTCCACGAAGGGCGAAACTAGGGCGTGAAGTCACTCCCGCAAGTGACCCCACTCAGCCGAGAACGCATCTCGAGAACCATCAACAACGATCACCACCACAATCACAACACACACAAATACTATATCAAACCAGCACAACACTACCACAACGACCGACACACTAGACCGTCAACAGAAACTGAGTAGGCGAACCTACCTTTAAGCGACCGCAACCAATCCATGCCGACCGATAACACATCCAGCAACCAAGCAAAGCCTATTACCATCATGCAAATATCTATTACTACAAGCAAAACCCTAACTATAGAAGCAGAGGCACGGATGATGAATATGACATACCTAATAGGGAAACTCAAAGAAGAGACCGCTACCCGACTCAAGAGACGCTCTCCTAAGGCTCAAGAATCTTCAAAAGACATCCATGGAGGTTTTGAGGTGAAGGGAAGGGAAAGAGGCGGCTGAAGGATAGGAGGAAAGTGGCGAAAGTGATTTGCGGATTTAACAAAACGCGATATAAAACCCTCGCTGAAAACCGGGCACTCGATCGAGTACCTAACCTACTCGATCGAGTGGCCCCCTACTCGATCGAGTACCCTAGCTACTCGATCGAGTAGCCTCTACTCTATCGAGTACCACTCTTAAAACGCACCCCAAGCTGGTTTAGCATACTTCCCTAAGGTTACTCCCGCCCCCAAGGACAGTCAACGCTGGTCAAAGGGTCCCTAAAGGGACGGGTATTACATCAATATCAACTCTTTCCCGGGAAGTTGAACTCTAGATGGATGGGTCCCTATGTGATCACCGAGGTTGGAAAGTATGGGGATTTTGAAATCAAGGCGGAAGATGGAAGCAAATTCAAGGTCAATGGTCAAAGATTGAAGCCATATTATGAGGGAGCATTTATTGGAGAGGTCGAGGTCACCTACCTCGGGCCTCCTCATCCTTGAAGGAATCATCAAAGGGAGAGTTTGGTGGAGTCCTCCCTAAACCACCACTTGTAAATATACTAACCCCTCTAACTTGTATTTATAATTTTGTTGCATTCCTTTTATCATAAACATAAATTCTTTCCATGAGAGTAAGTGAGGGAGGGTCACTAATGATTTTTGATGAAGGAAGGAACTAGTTTTCAAGTGTGGGGAAGCTTTTTATCGGAGTCAAGGAAATCAAGGAGAATTCGCAGCAAGGAATCCGAGCGCCTAAGGAGGAAATCCGCTCGGTTTGTACAAAGACGCCCGTCTTATTGAGAATCCGCTCGTCCAAAGAGAATCCGAGCGTCGAAGAAGAATCCGCTCGTCTTTTTGCCGCAACACTTTAAGAAAAGTTCTCGTAATGAATCCGCTCGTCTTTAAGAAAAGACGCTCGTCCTACATCAGAAAAGACGCTCGTCCTAAGCTCGATCCGCTCGTCTTGGCTGCTTCAATTTTTGGAAAAACTCCGCTGTAAGAGAATCCGAGCGTCTTCCCAGGAATCCGATCGTCCCAAATCAAGGAAATCCAAGCGTCCCAGGCCCGAATCCGCTCGTCTCCCTGCGGCCTTCACTCCCGATTTTTACAATTTTAATTCTCCCCACCACACAATTTGTGACACATCAGCCTTCCTTCCACTTGTATTATAAAAACCCACCTTCTTATGACTCCAAAGCATATCCCAAAATCTCTTTCATTCCACAAAAACAAAAACCCCCAATTTCTAGGGTTTCAAAGGCAAGATTCAATCCACAAAGAGCATCTCCATACTTCAACAAATCAAAAATTCCAACTCCACAATCAAAGAATGGGACCAAAGGGATCTTCATTTAGGGATAGAAGAAGACCAAGAGTAAGAGGAAGCTCTTCTACTTCTCACATCAACACTCTAAGGAGGGAGCATGAAGAAATTGTGGATCTTACCAAGCTTGATGACTTCTCTAATGTTGAATTCGTAAATGATGTGCAAAGGCTCGTTTTTCACCGACTTCTTCGTAAGAACATTCTCCCTACAAAGTTTTTATGTCATAGAACTTTAAAGAAGCTTGGGATTTACCATCAAATGGAAGCCCTTTTTGAGTTGTTTGGTCTCTCTACCCTATTTTGCATGCACGAGCAAACCTACCGATCCCTTGTTCTTGAATTTTTAAGTTTCTTGAAAATCACAACCTTGAATAGAACGATTTGCATAGAATTTAGGTTGGAAAGTGTTTCAAGAATGATGACTCTAGTGGAATTTGCTAATGTGCTTGGTCTTGATGTCTCGCCTACCCGGACATCAAAACCGAAGAAATATAGTGTTGCACCCCTATGGAGAGCCATGATCGGCCGAGATTTCATGTACATCAAGGAGTGTCTAGCTTTCCACATTCAAAACCCTATTTTGAGACTCACTTACCGGTTCCTTTCCGGCACTCTCCTTGCACGCCGGGACCCGGAAATTGTGAACGAACTCGATCTTGTGTTCATGGAGTCTTATCTCGATATCCAAGGAAGGGGTGGGTACCATTTTAATGCGCCTCTTGTACTACTTGAGAAGTGGGCTAAGTTTAGAAACGGAGATGATGATGGGATGAAACACATCGTTAATGGAGGGCTCATTACAAAGATTGCAAAGCATTTCATTCCAAAATTTAATGAGAACAATGAGTACACTCCTCTTTCCGAGAATACAAGGATAAATGAAGACCTCCTTCTTGTGCATCATCATTGGATAACCCTTGAGGGGGTTGATAAAAGGATCAAGTGGATAACAAAGGGGAGTGATCCAATCTACCTACCAATGACCGGTCTACCAATAATCTCACCAAGAAGGGGTCCTCTATCACCGATCCCATCCTACCTCATCCCCGCAAACCCAACCCAAGCAAGGCAAGCACCACCACCCCCAAATCCCCAACAACAACAAGAGCAACAACATCAAGATGAGAAAATCAAGATACCTCCCTACCTTTTTCCATATCAACCATACAACCACCCTAACCCCTTCATCCTCCCCCGTGATGACTTTGTAACGGGAATTCTCCAAGACTTGTATTTCCGACAATATGAAGCCACCGTGGACAACTATTATGCACTTTACCCTCAATTCCACGATATGATTCAACGAGGGAAGATTAGTGAGGAGGGAGTGTTTCCCTCTTGGGCACAAATGGATATACTCTTCCCAAATTCGGAAAGAGCAAATGAAGGGGCAAATGGGCAACAAGATGAAGGGAGCGACAAATCTTGCGGTGGGGATAGGGTGGAGCTTAATAGCGAAGAACACGAGTTCATGGACCCTAATACAAGTGATGCATACAAGGAAATATGGGATAGTGACCTAGAGGGGGATGATGGCGATCTCTAGAAGATCTCTTCATAGCTAGATGGAGCGGGCATAAGGCACCCATCTCAAGCTTAAGTGAAGTTTCCTTATCCCCTCTGTTTATTTTCAATTTTCATGAAAGAATTTAATGTTTTGTTAACTTGTACAATATTTGTCTTTGGTTTGTTTGGAGAGTCGTAGCAACACGGAGGACTAACACCTTGGCCCCATTAAGGTGTTCTTTTTATTGTTCCCACATGAAAAATCCAAAATGACAATTTATAGTTTCGTGTGCATGAACTACCCCGAAATTTAAGACATTAGAAATAATGTCTATTTTGGTTTGGGGAAGTACATGCATACGCAACGGGAGGTAATCTAAATTACGCTCTCCGCCATAACAAAAACCCATGCATCATGTAGTGTAGCCTAGTATAGCTTGCATTTAGTCTAGAAATCATGCATCATACTTGCATAATTTCCTATCATATTGGCCATTGAGGACAATGCCCATACTAGTGTGGGGATGGAAAATTCTAACTTGACTTTTATTCAAAAATCCAAAAAAAATCAAAAAATTCGAAAAAATCAAAAAAATTGAAAAATTGAAAATCCGAAAACAAGTTCATTTCCTTTGTTGTGTAGTCTTGTATATATTGTTTGTATATATTATGTTTGTCTATCCTTGTTCACATTGATCGACTACGCCACATCCGAGATATGGGGATATTGAAGACCGCATGGTATGATCTTTTCAATCTCCTTTTTCCTCTTTATGTTAATGACTATGTGGCTTTATTTTGATTGATGCGGTATAAACAATGTGAATTTAGGACTTGCATTTAGATTATTTGGCATATTAGTTGGTAGAATCATATGCATTAGGATGTATATATGATAGTTGCATCATGGCATGTAGTTGCATGTTAGAAAAATTTTGTGAAACCGTCTACTTGGGAAGCTTGACAAGTGTATATAGGCCCTAGTAGAAGCTTTTTCTTCTTAAGACTTTGCTTGTTAGAATACTTGTAAAACACCCTAGGATGTGTCATGCTAGTATCCTTTGACCCATGGATTAAGGCCTAGTCAAGAATACCTTGTGGTGTGATAACTCCTTGGCTACCGTTTATTCCAAGGTGACCCTTGAAACCATGCAACCATCATTCATCCATGTTTTACCATATATTTTGTCATCAAAGGGAATGGGCACAAAAATTGTTCAAATTTGAGTTCAAGAAATGAAATAAAAAGTGAAAGAAAGTTAGCAATTTGCATCAAATGAAAAGAGGAGTAACAAAATGAAAACTCCTATGCTTCAAATATAAGGCACCCTCGTTACTAATTGGGGTGAATTTGAAAATGTTCAAAAGAAAATTCAAGAAGTTGAAAAGTTGTCAAGTATTAAATTGCCAAAAATCAAAAGAAATGGCAAGAAATTGTTCTCAAATGTTATATGCCACAAGAAATTTGGGGGAAAAACAACCAAAAAAAGCAAACTCCCAAATGAAACTCGAATCCTATTGATCCCTTTATCCACCGTATCCATTTTTGTGCATGGTAGAGAGGGGAAGACCCTTCTTCTTGTCTAGGCAAGAAGGGGAATTCCGCGATCCTCCAGTGTTTCTAACACCATAGGGAGTCTACTCTTGACAAAAGCATTTAACGATTGAGGACAAAGGTACCCTAGCTTGACACAATTTGGAGGTGATTTATTGGTATCCTTCTAGGCTTAGTAGTTTGAAGAAATTGTATCTATGAAGGAGTGTGTACCCTTGAATTGCTTCCCTTGTAGATAATTTCCGCCACTTAGATGAGGAAAGTGGCTATTCTTTTGTAGATGCATCCATTACTTGATTTTGTGTGCTGTAATGTTTGGATGTGTCGCCATTTTGGCAAGACCCACCTTGCCTTGCAAGAAGGCATCCTACCTCATGGTTGTCTTGTTGTGAGTTGAAGGGGCGGAGTGAGACCCGCTAATTGTCTCACATCGGCTATATTATTAGGATAGTTTAAATAAAGGTCTAGTTTTAGTCACCTCTTTACTCGGGACGAGTAAAGGTTCGGTTTGGAGATATTTGATGTGAACATTATTTGTGCACATTTAGTCCCCTAATTGAGCCCATTCTGCATACTAATGTAACATTCCATAGCCATTTTATCCGTCAAATGCTTCCTATTTTGCTTTCCTATCGCTTTGTGCTTGATTTGTAGGAAAGGAGACAATTAGGCGGAAATTCCCGTCTCTTGAGCTTATTTGGAAGGACATTGACGATCTTGGTTGAACGAGTATTGAAGGAAAGGCAAGAACTAAAGACTAATCTCTCAAGAATGAGAAGTAAGTGAAGAGAAGGATTCTGAAGAAGAATCCGAGCGGCCAAGGAGGCAAGACGCCCGTCCAAGAAGCCCTGAATCCGAGCGTCCAAGCCTTGAAGACGCTCGTCCACCCCTGCAACAATCCGAGCGGATTCCCCTCCTGGACGAGCGGATCGTGGCGTCCTCAGCAAAGATGCCCATCTCTCCGAAATACTGGCGATTCCCTGCTTAGAACTTACAAATGTTAATTACTAGTTTAGCCTTAGTTAACCTAATGAAGCACTACTATAAATACCCCATTTTGATGATAATCAAAGGGGGCTTCCACATTAGAAAACTCTCTTAGATTAGATTAGGATTAGATTAGAATAGATTACTCTTTAATATTTCCACAAATTACACATTAATCTTTCCTTAATTATTGTTCAAGTTTGTTACTTTTGGGTAATTGAAGATTATTGGGTTATTATTGGAGGATTGACAACCCTCCATCAATCAATCAAGTTTCTTCTATTATTCTTTGCTTTATTATTTGGATCATCTCAAGTTTGGTATAATTCCTTTACTTTTTACTCTTTATTGTTCATTTCTTCATTCTACTATCATGTTTATACTTGTTGTGATGATTGACACCATTAATGACATGTTTCCCATGATAATGAGTGAGTAGTCCTTTAGCTAGGATGAGTGGGTAATTAAGGGAAGTAAACATGGGGATTAACCATGCTTAATCTAATATGTTTCCATGATTAAAATTGCTTGCTTGTTGTGGTGTCAACCTATGCATATGTTATGTTTGATGAAATGCTAAGCCTATGAATCCTTACATTTACAACCATCTTTTATCTATTCAACTTGACTTGTAAGATATAAACCAACTTGAGTCTTGTTAGACCATGCATAGAAGTGATTAGGAGGAAAGTAAGTCGACTTGTAGGTGTTGTACAATCTAATCGATTCGGCTCCGGGACCCAACTCTTCCTAAGAACCGTAAGACATAAACCAACTCGGTTCCTTTACAACATAAATTGCTTGCAACTTTGTGAACATGTTTGTATGATCAACTCCCATGAATCCCCTATGACCCCATGACATCCTAGTACCTTTAATTACTTGTTTACACCCTTATTTGCTTTATCCTCGTTTTATTTTATTGCTTGCATTAGTCTAGAACACAACTACAAACCCAAACAAATTGTGACACTAGCATAAACTGAGATAGATAAACTTAGAACCCAAAGCACACCATCCCATGGATCGACCTCGACTTACCACTAACTAGTTGTTTATTGAGTATTATAAATGTGTTTGATTGGATGTGACCCGACGACATCACCCCCATCACATACCCACAACCACCACGGTACCGGGACACGCCCAGACATACCGACAACCACACTGGTACCGGGGCACGCCCAGACATACCAACAACCACAAATAAGTACCGGGACACACACAGACGTACCGGGTCCGGAAGCCAACCGGATCCCCTGCCAGACGTCTTGTCTCAACCACGCGAGTCCCTCCATAACTCAAACCATTAATGTGCACACCCCTCTTGGAGTGGGAAGTTCCAAGAGGCGACTTAAGCGTAAGACGGTCTCCCAACCGCCTTACATCTCCATAACAACAAGTAAGCCACCATGTCCTCCGATATACAAGACGATACAATAAATGCAAGTTACCACACAATATGCCAATTACCGACTTATCAAGTCATCTTAACCAATATCATGTTATAATGCAATCCAACAAACATTCTTATCTCCTTAATGATACTATTAACCACTAAATATGTTATAATGCAATTACTCTAATTATGTGACACTAATTACAACATTAACCACAACATATGCAATGACCACATTATTGAAACCGAGTAGGATTAACCTACCTTTTAGCATACTCCATAAGCTAATCCAAGACAACAAAAATCCATCTCATAAAACCGTCTCATCTTACAATAATCACATAACAACTATCATAATACATCATAATTTATTATACAATACAAAACCCCTTATTATTACCCTCCAATTACCCATAAACCCATACTAATTGCTAATTAATCAACCCAATTGAAAACCCCCAAAAGTTAGAGTTCATAAGACTAGAAAAGGGTAGATCTTAACTTACAAATCAAGAGGAAGGAGGGAGGAAGGTGAGAAATCCACTAAACCAAGCTTGAATCCCCTAATATGGTGTTTGTGAGGGTTTTAGAGAGAAGGGAGAGAGTTTCGTGAGATAAGGAAGAAGATAGAAATGATTTTAGAGTTAGGGAAGAAATGGTTTAAATCCCGTGTTCTGAAACAACGTCACTCGACCGAGTGCCAAGTCCACTCGGTCTAGTGGACTCACTCGGTCGAGTGCCGAGTCCACTCGGTCGAGTGAGCCTCACTCGGTCGAGTGCGACACAGTTCTCAACAATGACCAGTTTTCGTAAAACAGTCATATCTCACTCGTTTCTTGGTCATTTTTGGCATGTGACCTACCGTTGGAATCGTAAGAGAACAAGCTATCACCTCCAATTGGAATAACATCAATATCATATATAGATCTCAAGTTATGACAGTTTTAAGACGACTCTTCTATAAACAGACATTATAACAACTCTACTAAGTCTAGTATAGGTTATACTAGGTTCACTTTATAGTTATACTTCACTCCCGAGTGACCTCTAGTCTAGTCTAAGGTCCTCTCACGCATTCTAAGGTTTCTTTCCGGGTCCCATAATATACGGGCATTACAGGTTACATATGGCTCGTCTGAAGCCTTCAGACAAAGATGACTGTCTGAAGGGAGACCTATTGTTTTTTTTTTTTTTTTACTTTGTACATTATTGTAGTTAGAAAAATCATCAACAATACAAAAAATTTATATTATATTATATAAGATAATTTATTGAAAAATATACAGACATTAACATGATATATGGGTAACAAAAGGATCAAATATACAGACATTAACATGATACACAGGTACATGCCCAGTTACAGAAAAGTAATATACACAGTTAGGATATGAATAATGAAGATAGTTCTTTTCTTTACTTTGTAATTTTTTAATAAAAAAACGAAGAGGGAAATGATGTTGACGAATGAAGGTGAGGAGGAAGAAGATGAAGAAAGCTGATAAAAAATGGAAAAAAAAGAATCAGAAATGGGGAAGGAGTAAGTGATAGAATTGTCAGCATAATGGAGTATGGCAGCTAGCATGTTTTGAAATTGTGAGAATATGTGAAATGATTGTTGTTTACTTTTCCTTCATTTAAGGGCTTCATGACACGTAAGCAATATAGTTGTTGCTTTAATAAATAAGGAAAGATTATTGTTATCTTTTGCATAATGAATCTGGGTTGTTACAATAATAAATGGTTTGCTTAATGGTGTTATCCATTAACCATTAATCGTTTCATATATAACTAGTGTAGTTCCCGTGCAAATGCGCGGTAAATATAGACCTTTTAATTTTTAGTGTATTAGTTATAGATTTTAGATTTATATCTTGCGATTTTTTGTAAAAAATAACTAATACTCCCTCCTATTCTTCTTTTTCTTCCCCTTTGGATGGGGCACAAAAATTAAGGAGGAGAATAAAATATGAATTGTGAGTTGGGTGGGGTTTGATGATAGGAGAGAAGAATGAATAAAATAAGGAATTGTGAGTTGGGTGGGGTTTGGTGATAGGAAAGAGAAATGAATAATTAGGAATTAAATAAAGAATTGTGAGTTGGGTGGGGTTTGGTGATAGGAGAGAGGAATGAATAAAATAAGATTAAAAGTTTCCAAAAAAGGAAAGGGGAAGAAAACCTGAATAATCCGTTTTAGGAAATAGGGAAGAAAATAGAGAATAGGAGGGAGTATTAAATTAATCAAAAGAATTGAATAATTCCATGAATTGTGTTTTTTATGAAAATATTTTAACTACATCAATTTTTTTTAAAAAAAATTTTTTTCATCACAAAGTTAATAATAAGAGATACCGTTTTTATATATAAATTATTTAAAATGGAAAATTAGTTTAATAAATGAAAATCTAATTTGTTTTCATATATAAGTTTGAGCACTTTTGAGGGAAAATTTTAGAAAAGTTGTATTCTCTTAGTATATAGGAGGATTTATAATTTTAAAACTTGCACCTCATTAATATTTATCAGTTCACTCCATTGTATTTTAATATGAAACAAAAAAAGTTGAAATAGAAAACTAATAAAAAAAATTATTTAAGTTGTGATTTTTTTTTAGTGAATGTTTTTTTGTCACGAAACTAATAGTAAGCATGTGTCAAGTTATTCTCTACAGACTACAGTAATAATTATTGCATTACTGAAAAATTTAGCAACTTATACTTTATAATTTAATATCAACTTTATTTTATTTTAATGAAAAAATCATAATTATGAATTTATTTAAAAAATTAGAGTTTATTTATAAGAATATATTCATTGAAAAGATAATAATGTAATGAAAGAAAATTTTATTTATTACCTTATTTAGCTAGATGCTTTTTGGAGGGAAAACTTAGAGAATTTTTATTCTCTTAGTAGTAGGGGGATTTCTTTCTTTTCTTTATTTATGTTTAATTTTCTATTGATTTAATCAAATTTTTATTAGACTAAACGTAAGAAGGATAACGCTTTACTTAATTTAGTTTAGTTTTTAACAATCAATCAACTTAAAAACCCAACCCCTTTGGATAATATAATAGAATCTTTGTTTAGGTGATAGTTATAATTTATTTTCTCCATGTGAATATGATTCCCTACTTTACCGCTAGCTATTAGTTAGTATTATTATTATTATAAGTTGATTTAGGTGATATGTTAGTCTTGTAATAGATGAATTTGGAAAATGACACGAAAGAGAGATTTTTGTACTATATTGAATACTTTTTTTTTTCTTTAATTTTTAGTAAAACGATTTGATTAACCTTTTTGAAAAATTCCCAACCTCAAAGATAGCGGCTTGCTTCACCGGACAACTTGGTCCGAATAGTTCGGAAAACCAAACCGAAAAAAGATATAGTTTTTCGGTTTTTCCCATTCCATTATTGCAATTTTTTCCCACACCCCTACACACGACGACACTAATTTCTCTTAAGAGACGGCCTCTCAATAAACTTATTAAGAGACCAATTACAAATTGATTGAAAATGGCATAAAAAACAATAAAATGAGTACGAATACTATAAAATGAGGTACTATTAAATATGGTTACAATATATAATCGTATTTGCTAAATCCCACGCACCAGTTTACTAAATCTCGCGCACTTTACCCTTAATATTCCAATCCTACCCTCCATCTTTAAAACAAAATAAAAAAAGTTCTCCACCTTCTCACACTCTAACATTTCACCCATTCTTTATAGTTCGTCAATTATGGATCTAGATTCACATATATCAGAAGTAATTTCGTCATTTTATCAACAATTCATGTCTTTTAATCGATTAAATGAATATATTTTTTTTTTAATATGAATTTTACAATTAGGGTTTTTCGATGCAGAACAATATTTGAATTGACTATAAACTTTCAGCATATTTAGAGCATCTCCATCGGACAACAACAATATACTGTAGCTTGGTTTGCCACATCGATTTTTTAAGTTACCTTGCTTTTCAGCTACGTATTGCTCCAATGACGAACTACAACATCTTGTAACTTGTATGAGTTCCACATTGTTGCTTTTATCCAATGAGAATTTACATTTTATTTTATTTTCAAAGCAAGCATGTAGCTTGGTAGAGCTACCATGCTTGCAAACTACATCTCATTTTTTTCATCTCTAATGATAAGCTACATGCTTATCATTTTGCAAAAATGGCAAGCAGGTCCTTAAAGAGAACAATTGGAGATGTTCTTACAACTTTTAATGCCAATTGAAGTACTACTTGCATTTTAGCAATCAACATTCATAAGAATCACCATATCAATTGTTGGAAAATGTCCTCCTCACAATCCCAGACCACCGTGCGTTACCCTCCGTCAGCCGACGAGCCAACCCCCCGGTTGTCGGTCAGTTTATGACGGGTGGTAGGGACTAGGGAGGATGGGACCAAATCCGCGCTTTTTTTCTTTTGAGATTTCTTTGCTTTTTATTATTGTGCTCTCTAATTGTGTGTGAAAAGCGAGAGGGGTAAAGTCGGAATAAGGCGGAAAAATGCGCAAGATTGAGTAAATTGGTGCACGTGATTTAACAAGTATAATAAAATAGGCACAATAATTATGAAAACATATACTCCCTCCATTCAAAACCAAACACATCATTTCATTTTTTGACACTATTCACTAATAGAGAGAATCTTCAAAATTCTAGGCAATGTATAACATAAAAATATAATCATATGGGATCTTGTCGGATTCGTTTTTATAAGTACAATAAGAATATCAAGCTTTTATATTTTTTTACAATGTAAAATTCAAGATATTTACGTTCTAATTGGTGCATTGACAAACGTGTAAAAGAGAAATGGTGTGTTTGAAATTTAATGGAAGGAGTACCAAATTTAGGAGACATTTTGAACCACAAGCAGCAAGTCTGGCCAACTTCACCAACCTGTAAGCATTATTACCAATTTATTAATGTCTGTATGGATTAGGTTTTTGATATCTTTTGGATACTAGTCGTTGCGCCGCGCCCTCCCGGGCGCGGAGCCCCGATCTGTGGTTCTGTGATTTTAGGAAACTTTGCGAATATTTAACAGTTCTGTGCATAGTACATTTTGTGTATAAGACTGCCGATCTGGGGTAATAAAGTCGAAGTTATAATCCCACGCCCGTTTACAGTTTTAGCTTTGAGATTATGATGCGCCAAAGCAAATAGTGCATAGAAAGTGAGCAACATAGTCTTGTAGAAAAGATAGTTAATTATACACGATATTTAATGTGCATCTATTAGTCGGTTGTTACTAAATTAGCGCAACTGCCATTCGCAAGGAAAGTATAGATGGAAAGTATGACTAACATTCGCAAGGAATAGAGTTCATAGAAGCGGTGCCATTCAAAGATTTCCAGCAGAACACGTCATTATTGCTATATTATAAAGAGGTGCGGGCTATCAATTAGACATAATTATACAAGCACAATTAGAATGAGGGTACATGTGTATAGCTCATACGATTTTGTAGTACAATTAGCGCAAGTTGTTGCTCCAACCTACCGGGAGTAAGCGAAAATAAGCCGGGAGTATGGAAACCAAAAAGGAATTGGTCTATATACTCAAATGGTGGACCGTGCATAATAGTCACCACAAAGCTGGAGAAAATGACTTAAAACACGATTTTGCCAAGAAGCCTTGCTAAACTACTCAAACATTCTTCTTGGCGGTGCAACGACACCAAGGCACATTTTTTTTGGCAAACAGAACCAAAGAAGGAGACGACAACATGAGAGATGAAGAGCAACTAAAATACATTTGGTCAAATGTTAAAGATGACTACAGGAGCCCAAACAATATAGCAAGTAACTTGTTGCCTTGTTGTCATTAGTTGTCATCACTAAAATATCTTACAAAATAAGTTCTTGTGGTGCAATAAACTGCATCATCATAGTATTCATTAACTTTCCAACACCAAATGATTTTATCAAATACTCGTCGTATTTCAACCACCAATTAGCAGCTAAACATGCTACTCCAGATCTCGCCATAGGTTAGATATTTAGTACTTGACAAAACAACCTTAGTTGTCTTTATGGTCAAGACTGCCACTTTTACTCCAAGTGCGGTGTAGTACGACATTACCGATATTCCCTGATAGGAGATGCCTTCGGCGCTGCATCAATCAAGACAAGCAACAGCGCGTCTGTTTGAGAATACGTGTTAGTTTAATTATTCGACAACGGTCTGGCGAGGAACTTTCTAGAATGTTATATTTCACATTGTAGACAAGCTTACATCTAATCTAATAATTAAAAGTGTGAAAAAACATACTCTCTTCATTCTCGTCCTCTCTTTCCCTCCCTCCCTCTACCATCCTCTCAATCTAAAAAACCAAACATCCAAACATAGAATCTCTCTTCCCCATCTGGCTCTTTCCCCCAAAGCAAAGCACAAACTATTTTCCTTTATCCTTCTCCTCCTCACACTGTTCCTTCCCTTTATTGTAATTTATTGTAAAACTCAACCTCTCCCCTCCCCTCCCCCTAACCCTCCCTTCTTCTCAAACTAAGAAAAACCTCTCAGGCAAATAAATATAATAAGAACACACCAAGCACAAACTCTTGTTTCCACCCTTTCTTTTCCTTTCCGACCATCCTTCCTAATCTAACCAAAACAAACATATACAAATCTCTCGGTAGTAAAATTTGATGAGAATAAGTTTATATAAACGAAAAATCAAAGAATGCGATTGTTCAAGACCACATTGTGCTTATAGGAATACAACGAAAATAACCAAATAAGGAGTTAGTTACATGAGTCAAAATGATTTCAGAAAGACGAGACTTGTGTTCGGCAACTTTTATGTACCCCTACTCACCGAATCCAAAAAAAAACAGAGCAAATTCACAAGAATCTTATATCTAACAATGGACAATCCTATAATTTTCACATGAAACCTCTAAGAAAATGACTTTCCCAATTGAATGATTTTATAGTCATAATCTCACCAATGGACAAATGAGGCAAACACTTTATCAAGAGAAAAAGGAACATACATCGGATGTACTACCTCCAACTTTTTTGTTTTTGAGCATATATTGTATATTTTTCGAGCTTACTACCACAAACTTTATTTGTTTTTGAGCTTATTAAAATTTATAAGTTAGATTTTACTTTTTTTTCCCAACAAAACTCAAATTTTACTAAATTTATATGTAATGTTTTTGAGTTTTATTGTAATTTTTTAGAGTAAGTGAATAAACTCAAAAACTTTATAATAAAACTCATAATTTTTAAAACAAAACTCAAAAACTTTATTGCAATGCTCAGAAACTATAAAATTGGTTGTAATACATCAGATGTATAATCCACATACTGCTTTATCAAATACTAGTTTAGAACCCGTGCAAAATTGCACGGGTATATATAAATAATATGAATAAAAAAAGTCTTAAATTTTAGCTACAAATAAAATATTTGATTGAGTGTACAAACATCTTATACAAATGAATAGAATCCGAAATTATGAGGCTGCCATGACATTGAATCGAACAATTTTATAATGAATATCTAATGGCCATAATAAAATGATCACACTAAAAATACTTCAAGTTTTTGAAGTCATTACATCTCTCTTAACCTTGAAGTCAACTTAAATTCTTAATGAAATCTTTTTAACGATTTTAATCGTTCACCACCTCCGACAAAAACTATTTTCCGAGAAATAATCAAGGTGCCTGCGACCCAATCCAAAAGTTAAAAAAAAAAAAAGTCTCTCTAAGGTTGTGTATATGTTTAAATATCACAAAAAATAGATTACCGTTTAATTCTAAATAGTTGGAAAATTGGGTGCAAAGACTCAATATAAAACCATTAGACATAATTATTTTAAACAATGTTTATGTGTAATTTTATTTTGAAATTTTAGCACTTATGTCTTTGTGAAAAAAATTATATACATTACGGATGGTAATAATAACGCCTTCAAAATTGAGGAAGATAACGAAAGCCTGGCGTAAACACCGTCAATTGAAATTATTCCATTAGTATAACCTGAGTATTACTCCTTTCATCTCATTATCCTACTCTCTCCGTCTAGGCCATTTGTTTACATTTGATTTTAACACAAAGATTAAGAAGAGGGGAGAGTCCCTCCGTCTCGGACCTCGGTCATTTGTTTATCTTTGATTTTGGCACAAAGATTAAGGAGAGGAGAGGGGGCCATTTCTGGGTGATGTTATTGAGTGACAAATGAACAATGAGTTATGTGAATGATCAAATTTTTACCCTTCGAAAATATTCCAAATATAAAAAGGTAATTAAATGATGAGACACACATAAATAAAATAAGTAAACAAAAGATCGGGACAATTCGAGTACTATGGCCTCTAAGTATTATTCAATTCATCCCATTATACTACTCCGTACTAATTAGGCCCCGTTTGGCAAGACATTTCAGGTACCTAATTTGGTCAAAGTAGCTTATTTGACTAAATTTTCAGGAATCTTATTTTTTTTAATCGTTTGGCAAGGACCAAATAAGCTATCTGAAATGAAATGCTACCGAGAGTAGCATTTGAGATTTTAGGTACCTGATTTGATTTAATTTTCTTTTTTTACCCCTTAAATTTATACTATTAAATAATTATCATACCCTTTTACGTCATTTAATCAAAATCAGTTACCTTATCAGTTCTTATTTTTCAGCTACCTTATCAGTTATCTTTTTAGGTTTCAGTTAGTTTTTCAGTTTTCAGCTACATTTTCAGGTATTTTTACCAAACAGAGCCTAAAACATGATATTTATAGCGGATTGTGTTAGAAAAGATTTTAATTAAAATGTTATCATTAACTCATTTTTCATTTAATAAATCTACTATGGACTTGAAGAGATATGTGCAAAAGTATAAAATATGGTGTTGGTTGCACCAAAAAAAATAAAATATTGTGTTGGTTAAATTACATTTCTATAATGCCCAATAGACCGTGAGCCGAAAATGCATAAAATTTATATAGTGGACGATGAAGCATCACCATTTCTAACAACTATATGTAAGTGAAAAATATCATTGTGCAAATTAAAAGAAACATAAAATCAATGTTCAATACATTTTGAGCTGAAAATGCTTTGATTAAATTACATTTGTATGATGTTTTCAAGTAACCAAATTATGTAGCCATGGCTAGGAATGACTGATACAATAAATGAAACATTTCTTTATATTTCAAATGCAAATAAAAAATACTAAAACTTGGGAGAGACGGTCTTTCAATAAGTTATTGAGAGACTACTCTTTCGTACCCTTTTATTTGTATTTCGTGACCCTTTTATTGTTGTTGATCGTGACATAGTAATTTTGTACCTATTTACATAATAAATGTACCTATTTTATCTTTAATCATTATTTGTACCTATTTTATTATCATTAGTATCACTTTTTCTTAAAATTGTAAAATAGTCTTTCAATAACCTTACTGAGAGACCGTCTCTTAGGAGACCTACTGAATAAAAAAAGGGTAATGTTAATACAATCCAAGTAAGTATTAAAGTTTGTTAACGTTTCTTAAGACAGATGTATGTTTTATTCTACTTATTTGACTCGTCTTAAGCTAAAGACGGATATCCCCGATTTACATGATTATCATAGTTTAGAGCAAGAAATATTGAATAGTTTAGAGCAAGAAAATTGCAGAAAACCAGATTCGTGATTATCAAGATGCTTAACGGCATCAAACTATAGAAAAAAGTGGAATTTTGCCATGAAGATAAGAAAGGAAATCTTATATGGTCTGGATACTTCTGAAGACATAATACTTTTGAAGAAATCTTAGATACAGGGGATGACGGCTGAAAAGAAATAACATTAACTTGTTGATCATTTAGGGTTAAACGCCTCATTTAGGTGGGGAAAATCAAGAGCCGCTTAAGCTTAAGTTAGACAAATATACTCTGCATAATCTTAGGGTTTATTTATTGAGCGGGAAATCTTTTAACGTGGAGGCGACACGTGTACAGTATAATGGATAGCGGTTCTTCTATTATACTTTTATCGTATTGTTGTTGTTGATTCATATCGTATTGGAACTGGTGTTATCCATTAACCATTAATCGTTTCATATATAACTAGTGTAGTTCCCGTGCAAATGCGCGGTAAATATAGACCTTTTAATTTTTAGTGTATTAGTTATAGATTTTAGATTTATATCTTGCGATTTTTTGTAAAAAATAACTAATATTAAATTAATCAAAAGAATTGAATAATTCCATGAATTGTGTTTTTTATGAAAATATTTTAACTACATCAATTTTTTTTTAAAAAAATTTTTTTCATCACAAAGTTAATAATAAGAGATACCGTTTTTATATATAAATTATTTAAAATGGAAAATTAGTTTAATAAATGAAAATCTAATTTGTTTTCATATATAAGTTTGAGCACTTTTGAGGGAAAATTTTAGAAAAGTTGTATTCTCTTAGTATATAGGAGGATTTATAATTTTAAAACTTGCACCTCATTAATATTTATCAGTTCACTCCATTGTATTTTGATATGAAACAAAAAAAGTTGAAATAGAAAACTAATAAAAAAAATTATTTAAGTTGTGATTTTTTTTTAGTGAATGTTTTTTTGTCACGAAACTAATAGTAAGCATGTGTCAAGTTATTCTCTACAGACTACAGTAATAATTATTGCATTACTGAAAAATTTAGCAACTTATACTTTATAATTTAATATCAACTTTATTTTATTTTAATGAAAAAATCATAATTATGAATTTATTTAAAAAATTAGAGTTTATTTATAAGAATATATTCATTGAAAAGATAATAATGTAATGAAAGAAAATTTTATTTATTACCTTATTTAGCTAGATGCTTTTTGGAGGGAAAACTTAGAGAATTTTTATTCTCTTAGTAGTAGGGGGATTTCTTTCTTTTCTTTATTTATGTTTAATTTTCTATTGATTTAATCAAATTTTTATTAGACTAAACGTAAGAAGGATAACGCTTTACTTAATTTAGTTTAGTTTTTAACAATCAATCAACTTAAAAACCCAACCCCTTTGGATAATATAATAGAATCTTTGTTTAGGTGATAGTTATAATTTATTTTCTCCATGTGAATATGATTCCCTACTTTACCGCTAGCTATTAGTTAGTATTATTATTATTATAAGTTGATTTAGGTGATATGTTAGTCTTGTAATAGATGAATTTGGAAAATGACACGAAAGAGAGATTTTTGTACTATATTGAATACTTTTTTTTCTTTAATTTTTAGTAAAACGATTTGATTAACCTTTTTGAAAAATTCCCAACCTCAAAGATAGCGGCTTGCTTCACCTTTACAACTTGGTCCGAATAGTTCGGAAAACCAAACCGAAAAAAGATATAGTTTTTCGGTTTTTCCCATTCCATTATTGCAATTTTTTCCCACACCCCTACACACGACGACACTAATTTCTCTTAAGAGACGGCCTCTCAATAAACTTATTAAGAGACCAATTACAAATTGATTGAAAATGGCATAAAAAACAATAAAATGAGTACGAATACTATAAAATGAGGTACTATTAAATATGGTTACAATATATAATCGTATTTGCTAAATCCCACGCACCAGTTTACTAAATCTCGCGCACTTTACCCTTAATATTCCAATCCTACCCTCCATCTTTAAAACAAAATAAAAAAAGTTCTCCACCTTCTCACACTCTAACATTTCACCCATTCTTTATAGTTCGTCAATTATGGATCTAGATTCACATATATCAGAAGTAATTTCGTCATTTTATCAACAATTCATGTCTTTTAATCGATTAAATGAATATATTTTTTTTTTAATATGAATTTTACAATTAGGGTTTTTCGATGCAGAACAATATTTGAATTGACTATAAACTTTCAGCATATTTAGAGCATCTCCATCGGACAACAACAATATACTGTAGCTTGGCTTGCCACATCGATTTTTTAAGTTACCTTGCTTTTCAGCTACGTATTGCTCCAATGACGAACTACAACATCTTGTAACTTGTATGAGTTCCACATTCTTGCTTTTATCCAATGAGAATTTACATTTTATTTTATTTTCAAAGCAAGCATGTAGCTTGGTAGAGCTACCATGCTTGCAAACTACATCTCATTTTTTTCATCTCTAATGATAAGCTACATGCTTATCATTTTGCAAAAATGGCAAGCAGGTCCTTAAAGAGAACAATTGGAGATGTTCTTACAACTTTTAATGCCAATTGAAGTACTACTTGCATTTTAGCAATCAACATTCATAAGAATCACCATATCAATTGTTGGAAAATGTCCTCCTCACAATCCCGGACCACCGTATTACCCTCCGTCACCGACGAGCCAACCCCCCCCCTTGTCGGTCGGTTTATGACGGGTGGTAGGGACTAGGGAGGATGGGACCAAATCCGCGCTTTTTTCTTTTTTTGAGATTTCTTTGCTTTTTATTATTGTGCTCTCTAATTGTGTGTGAAAAGCGAGAGGGGTAAAGTCGGAATAAGGCGGAAAAATGCGCAAGATTGAGTAAATTGGTGCACGTGATTTAACAAGTATAATAAAATAGGCACAATAATTATGAAAACATATACTCCCTCCATTCAAAACCAAACACATCATTTCATTTTTTGACACTATTCACTAATAGAGAGAATCTTCAAAATTCTAGGCAATGTATAACATAAAAATATAATCATATGGGATCTTGTCGGATTCGTTTTTATAAGTACAATAAGAATATCAAGCTTTTATATTTTTTTACAATGTAAAATTCAAGATATTTACGTTCTAATTGGTGCATTGACAAACGTGTAAAAGAGAAATGGTGTGTTTGAAATTTAATGGAAGGAGTACCAAATTTAGGAGACATTTTGAACCACAAGCGGCAAAGTCCGCCAACTTCACCAACCCGTAAGCATTATTACCAATTTATTAATGTCTCGTATGGATTAGGTTTTTGATATCTTTTGATACTAGTCGTTGCGCCCGCGCCCTCCGGCGCGGAGCCCGATCTGTGGTTCTGTGATTTTAGGAAACTTTGCGAATATTTAACAGTTCTGTGCATAGTACATTTTGTGTATAAGACTGCCGATCTGGGGTAATAAAGTCGAAGTTATAATCCCACGCCCGTTTACAGTTTTAGCTTTGAGATTATGATGCGCCAAAGCAAATAGTGCATAGAAAGTGAGCAACATAGTCTTGTAGAAAATATAGTTAATTATACACGATATTTAATGTGCATCTATTAGTCGGTTGTTACTAAATTAGCGCAACTGCCATTCGCAAGGAAAGTATAGATGGAAAGTATGACTAACATTCGCAAGGAATAGAGTTCATAGAAGCGGTGCCATTCAAAGATTTCCAGCAGAACACGTCATTATTGCTATATTATAAAGAGGTGCGGGCTATCAATTAGACATAATTATACAAGCACAATTAGAATGAGGGTACATGTGTATAGCTCATACGATTTTGTAGTACAATTAGCGCAAGTTGTTGCTCCAACCTACCGGGAGTAAGCGAAAATAAGCCGGGAGTATGGAAACCAAAAAGGAATTGGTCTATATACTCAAATGGTGGACCGTGCATAATAGTCACCACAAAGCTGGAGAAAATGACTTAAAACACGATTTTGCCAAGAAGCCTTGCTAAACTACTCAAACATTCTTCTTGGCGGTGCAACGACACCAAGGCACATTTTTTTTGGCAAACAGAACCAAAGAAGGAGACGACAACATGAGAGATGAAGAGCAACTAAAATACATTTGGTCAAATGTTAAAGATGACTACAGGAGCCCAAACAATATAGCAAGTAACTTGTTGCCTTGTTGTCATTAGTTGTCATCACTAAAATATCTTACAAAATAAGTTCTTGTGGTGCAATAAACTGCATCATCATAGTATTCATTAACTTTCCAACACCAAATGATTTTATCAAATACTCGTCGTATTTCAACCACCAATTAGCAGCTAAACATGCTACTCCAGATCTCGCCATAGGTTAGATATTTAGTACTTGACAAAACAACCTTAGTTGTCTTTATGGTCAAGACTGCCACTTTTACTCCAAGTGCGGTGTAGTACGACATTACCGATATTCCCTGATAGGAGATGCCTTCGGCGCTGCATCAATCAAGACAAGCAACAGCGCGTCTGTTTGAGAATACGTGTTAGTTTAATTATTCGACAACGGTCTGGCGAGGAACTTTCTAGAATGTTATATTTCACATTGTAGACAAGCTTACATCTAATCTAATAATTAAAAGTGTGAAAAAACATACTCTCTTCATTCTCGTCCTCTCTTTCCCTCCCTCCCTCTACCATCCTCTCAATCTAAAAACCAAACATCCAAACATAGAATCTCTCTTCCCATCCGCTCTTTCCCCCAAAGCAAAGCACAAACTATTTTCCTTTATCCTTCTCCTCCTCACACTGTTCCTTCCCTTTATTGTAATTTATTGTAAAACTCAACCTCTCCCCTCCCCTCCCCCTAACCCTCCCTTCTTCTCAAACTAAGAAAAACCTCTCAGGCAAATAAATATAATAAGAACACACCAAGCACAAACTCTTGTTTCCACCCTTTCTTTTCCTTTCCGACCATCCTTCCTAATCTAACCAAAACAAACATATACAAATCTCTCGGTAGTAAAATTTGATGAGAATAAGTTTATATAAACGAAAAATCAAAGAATGCGATTGTTCAAGACCACATTGTGCTTATAGGAATACAACGAAAATAACCAAATAAGGAGTTAGTTACATGAGTCAAAATGATTTCAGAAAGACGAGACTTGTGTTCGGCAACTTTTATGTACCCCTACTCACCGAATCCAAAAAAAAAAGAGAGCAAATTCACAAGAATCTTATATCTAACAATGGACAATCCTATAATTTTCACATGAAACCTCTAAGAAAATGACTTTCCCAATTGAATGATTTTATAGTCATAATCTCACCAATGGACAAATGAGGCAAACACTTTATCAAGAGAAAAAGGAACATACATCGGATGTACTACCTCCAACTTTTTTGTTTTTGAGCATATATTGTATATTTTTCGAGCTTACTACCACAAACTTTATTTGTTTTTGAGCTTATTAAAATTTATAAGTTAGATTTTACTTTTTTTTCCCAACAAAACTCAAATTTTACTAAATTTATATGTAATGTTTTTGAGTTTTATTGTAATTTTTTAGAGTAAGTGAATAAACTCAAAAACTTTATAATAAAACTCATAATTTTTAAAACAAAACTCAAAAACTTTATTGCAATGCTCAGAAACTATAAAATTGGTTGTAATACATCAGATGTATAATCCACATACTGCTTTATCAAATACTAGTTTAGAACCCGTGCAAAATTGCACGGGTATATATAAATAATATGAATAAAAAAAGTCTTAAATTTTAGCTACAAATAAAATATTTGATTGAGTGTACAAACATCTTATACAAATGAATAGAATCCGAAATTATGAGGCTGCCATGACATTGAATCGAACAATTTTATAATGAATATCTAATGGCCATAATAAAATGATCACACTAAAAATACTTCAAGTTTTTGAAGTCATTACATCTCTCTTAACCTTGAAGTCAACTTAAATTCTTAATGAAATCTTTTTAACGATTTTAATCGTTCACCACCTCCGACAAAAACTATTTTCCGAGAAATAATCAAGGTGCCTGCGACCCAATCCAAAAGTTAAAAAAAAAAAAAGTCTCTCTAAGGTTGTGTATATGTTTAAATATCACAAAAAATAGATTACCGTTTAATTCTAAATAGTTGGAAAATTGGGTGCAAAGACTCAATATAAAACCATTAGACATAATTATTTTAAACAATGTTTATGTGTAATTTTATTTTGAAATTTTAGCACTTATGTCTTTGTGAAAAAAATTATATACATTACGGATGGTAATAATAACGCCTTCAAAATTGAGGAAGATAACGAAAGCCTGGCGTAAACACCGTCAATTGAAATTATTCCATTAGTATAACCTGAGTATTACTCCTTTCATCTCATTATCCTACTCTCTCCGTCTAGGCCATTTGTTTACATTTGATTTTAACACAAAGATTAAGAAGAGGGGAGAGTCCCTCCGTCTCGGACCTCGGTCATTTGTTTATCTTTGATTTTGGCACAAAGATTAAGGAGAGGAGAGGGGGCCATTTAAGGTGATGTTATTGAGTGACAAATGAACAATGAGTTATGTGAATGATCAAATTTTTACCCTTCGAAAATATTCCAAATATAAAAAGGTAATTAAATGATGAGACACACATAAATAAAATAAGTAAACAAAAGATCGGGACAATTCGAGTACTATGGCCTCTAAGTATTATTCAATTCATCCCATTATACTACTCCGTACTAATTAGGCCCCGTTTGGCAAGACATTTCAGTCTAATTTGGTCAAAGTAGCTTATTTGACTAAATTTTCGGGAATCTTATTTTTTTAATCGTTTGGCAAGGACCAAATAAGCTATTCTGAAATGAAATGCTACAGAGAGTAGCATTTGAGATTTTAGGTACCTGATTTGATTTAATTTTCTTTTTTTACCCCTTAAATTTATACTATTAAATAATTATCATACCCTTTTACGTCATTTAATCAAAATCAGTTACCTTATCAGTTCTTATTTTTCAGCTACCTTATCAGTTATCTTTTTAGGTTTCAGTTAGTTTTTCAGTTTTCAGCTACATTTTCAGGTATTTTTACCAAACAGAGCCTAAAACATGATATTTATAGCGGATTGTGTTAGAAAAGATTTTAATTAAAATGTTATCATTAACTCATTTTTCATTTAATAAATCTACTATGGACTTGAAGAGATATGTGCAAAAGTATAAAATATGGTGTTGGTTGCACCAAAAAAATTAAAATATGGTGTTGGTTAAATTACATTTCTATAATGCCCAATAGACCGTGAGCCGAAAATGCATAAAATTTATATAGTGGACGATGAAGCATCACCATTTCTAACAACTATATGTAAGTGAAAAATATCATTGTGCAAATTAAAAGAAACATAAAATCAATGTTCAATACATTTTGAGCTGAAAATGCTTTGATTAAATTACATTTGTATGATGTTTTCAAGTAACCAAATTATGTAGCCATGGCTAGGAATGACTGATACGATAAATGAAACATTTCTTTATATTTCAAATGCAAATAAAAAATACTAAAACTTGGGAGAGACGGTCTTTCAATAAGTTATTGAGAGACTACTCTCTTCGTACACTTTTATTTGTATTTCGTGACCCTTTTATTGTTGTTGATCGTGACATAGTAATTTTGTACCTATTTACATAATAAATGTACCTATTTTATCTTTAATCATTATTTGTACCTATTTTATTATCATTAGTATCACTTTTTCTTAAAATTGTAAAATAGTCTTTCAATAACCTTACTGAGAGACCGTCTCTTAGAGACCTCTTTCAATAAAAAAGGGTAATGTTAATACAATCCAAGTAAGTATTAAAGTTTGTTAACGTTTCTTAAGACAGATGTATGTTTTATTCTACTTATTTGACTCGTCTTAAGCTAAAGACGGATATCCCCGATTTACATGATTATCATAGTTTAGAGCAAGAAATATTGAATAGTTTAGAGCAAGAAAATTGCAGAAAACCAGATTCGTGATTATCAAGATGCTTAACGGCATCAAACTATAGAAAAAAGTGGAATTTTGCCATGAAGATAAGAAAGGAAATCTTATATGGTCTGGATACTTCTGAAGACATAATACTTTTGAAGAAATCTTAGATACAGGGGATGACGGCTGAAAAGAAATAACATTAACTTGTTGATCATTTAGGGTTAAACGCCTCATTTAGGTGGGGAAAATCAAGAGCCGCTTAAGCTTAAGTTAGACAAATATACTCTGCATAATCTTAGGGTTTATTTATTGAGCGGGAAATCTTTTAACGTGGAGGCGACACGTGTACAGTATAATGGATAGCGGTTCTTCTATTATACTTTTATATAGATAGATATAGATAAGAGTCAACGTAAGAATCTTGCAACAGCTTTCATGAAATGCAATCACCGTTAAAGTAAACTCAAACTAAAACATAGAGTTAATGAAACAAATTCTCAAGTCAGAAAACTGGACTAAATTGCATTTTATGCTTCACAACCTAGTATTGATTTAAGAAAGACAAAATCCCAATTTAATCTAAAGGGAAGAAATATACACGCGTGGAAATACTTAACTAACAGTAGCAATCACATCAAAAATAGAGGCCCTAACTTCGCTACAACATGACCAAAATCGTTGGATAATTTCATCTTTTAGCTATGATGATTTTCGGTGCTATAGTGAAGATGTTTATGCTTAGGACAACAGATAAGAGAACGGATTTCCCCTATTCACTTTAGCTTTTGAGAGAACATTCATTTGGTATAATTTAGTATCTTTTTCGTGATCTTTTTTACGATTGAGGTTAGTATCTCTCCTATTCACTTTATTTTTTTTTTTTGGTCGACCTCATATATACCTTAGATTATAGTGTAGTGGTAACAATTTTAGGCCAATAAACTATACATTTAGCAAACAACAACTTGAATGTGAGACAATTAATTATTAAACCACACAAAGCTTGGTAGTTCGGAGCACTTCTTAAACTAATTATATACACGTGTTGCTCTTTGATATATATGTTTTACTCAATCAGTTATATGATTGACAAAACCCCTCCCACATACCCTCAAGTTTTCAACAAGCCCTCCCCTTCCACCGGACCTTCACATTTGTTGCTCATCTATCCCACCATCAAACCCTTGCCCCACCCCTCCCTCTGCAACACTACCCCCCTTCAGCCCCTCCCTTAACGCCTCCTCTCTGAACAACAAACCTGCCCCCACTGTCCGTATTGCGATCCATAACGCAGTAGCATCAATTAATGTTTTTTTGACAAGATAATGTCAAATATAGTCTAATGGGACACATTCTACCCAAAATTCCAACATCTCCTTGCGTTATCCGCAATAAAATATGCAAGTACACTGATATTGAATATGTCCTCCTTTCCTAGTAAACTTGCACAGTCAACAACAGACACAAGTGAGGTAATTTCCCACAAAAAAGACAGCATAATCAATCTGTTTTGGAACCGATTAGATGGATTCCATATGTATCAAAGCGTGTATGAGAGAAGGTTAGAAATTACTTGTAAGAAGATATTTATGAACCAATATCACAACCCAACTCACACCCAAAAAGGGAAAGAAGTAAGAGGTAATTGAGCTGAAAAAGTTCACAACACATTACCAGTGCCATGATGGTTCCTACAAATTGCAAAGATAAGGGGGTTCGAGATGAGCGACCTTACTCCTGTGTTATCAAGAAAATGTCCGCAACAATCAAAGAAATAAATGAATCAGGTTTCTTGTTCAAATATTAAAAAAAATGTGCTTTGAATGAGTAGATTAAGAAAGTATAGAGAGGGTGCCAATTGAGCATAATACCCCAGTAAACATTTCTGAAAAAAGCGGTTGTGATAGTCAGTCCCAAAGCGGCCGTAACCTCGCTAAAAATCCACTCTCCAAACTGGTCTAACTGAAACCAAACTCAGGTGTTAGATCTGAGGCCCGAAAATTATAGGACAGATTTAGGATGATTCTGGAGGAGTGAATGGGAAGAGGTTATAGAAAAACACAGTAATTGGTATCAATTAGAGTCCCTTTCAAACCAAAGTTCAACTGTGATTCTGTCGTCATGGCTAACAAGGTGTAACTACAAATATCTAATTCATAATTCACCCTTTTCTTACATCCTTTAAGTAGTCGCTTAGGCGTAGGACTAAAAAATGAACCCTCTTTATTGTCGTTGTGGGTATAGTCCAGCCCATATGTGAAATTTAATGAGGCACATCGAGACCATCTCATAAAAGAGCTATGAAACATAATCAGTATAAGCTAAAATAGTGAACATGGTAGAACATAAGAAAACTAAAGCAATCAAATGAAAGAGAAGAGAAGAGAACCTAGAACTCCATCGTGACAGGAAGTGTCCAACAAACAAAGACCAGATAAGAGAAGTGAGCAACCCCTTTTTTTGAGCTCCATCACACCACAGTAAAAAAAATTGTTTCTAAAATTCCTGTCAGAATTAAAAACACTGACCTCAATACATCAATGAATTCAGAAACTTTGGAATAGCAAAAAAAAGTATATGAAAAATTGAAAAGAGCAAATTATACTTGTATATATGGTCCCGCGAAACCCTTCGATAGTACTGAAAAAAACTGACTCCAAAGCGGCGATCAAACCATCTAAGCTAAACCAAGGCTCAACAATTAGATCAGTTTATTCCATTGAAATCTAGGCTAATTTAAAAATTGAATGGCACCCTAAAATCACCAACCCATATGTGCTTATACGGAATGGTGCAACGTATACAAAATCAGGTAAAAGAGCAAAATTAAAGAATACTAATACTAATACTAATACTAATATGATACAATCGCGGGATAGGAAATGCAACGACAATGAAAAGCAAAGTCCGTAAAGCTATCTATTGGTGGTTTAGAAATTCTCAACACCGCAAGTCATCAATATCTAAACCCAAAAAACTTTGGGCATAACCGATTTGTCTAAGCGTGTCTATAAATTAAGGGGACACCCCCTTCATTCCAATCACTTGCTTAGATTTGATAAAAGACCTTTCACAAATAATTAAAAAAAAAATAAAAGGGAGTTATATTCAAAACACCGCAGGGCATTCAGCTTTCAAAACACCAAAATTAGCGGAAAGAAGACTTCAAGCAAACCCCAAAATTACATGAGCATGCACCAAACATAGGCAAACTCAGAAAAAATAAAGAGACGAACTTAGTGGAAAGACGACACTGGCGAGTGAAAGATTGAGCAACCAATAGCACAACTCACATATAGCGAAGCTTCGACGGTCTTTCACCACTTTCAGCCGCAACTCATCATCCTGGCTACTGCAAAAAAGGCGAGGTCCATTGTTTTAGTCTGTGTTATGCGGCAGATCACACAAAAGAACTTTTCCTATCTATCTAAGCCTGGATATTTGGGACAAAAAAGCAGGGAAAAAGGAGAAATTAAAAAAGAATAAGGATAGGTAGAGAATGGAAGACAAAGATTAGGTTGTTACGTTACCATTCTAGCAGGGATCTTTAGCACTACCAGTGCGACTATCACACTCGCCATCGTTCACCACAAGCTTCGTTTAAACCCTAAATTTGAGATAAAGACGGATAAAAGGAAGGCGGGCAAACTAAAATTACAGTTGAAATAATTGAGACAGCTAGTTACACCCCACTGTTTTGTTTACAATTAAAAAAAAAAAAAGTAATCAAAGTCTGAAAGAAAGCAGTGGAGTGGAGAGGATGTATCAAACTGACCCAAGCTCTATCTCATTTCCACTTACACAACGTTTTAAAACCGCAGGGTATAATGGCTTAAACGGCATATGAACGAATCCACCTGATGTGGAAGCCTGCACAACCTGTACGTCGACGAGAAGGAGGTTAAACGATATTGGAAATACATAGACAAATGAACAGATGAACAAATTGAGCAATAAAAAAGACGCTGAATAGGTTACCTTTTAGGAAAATTATCAACATCTTCAGCACCAGGCTAATGTCTGCAATTCCAGCCCCAGGAAATAATCTTCGCATCGCTGCACTCGTCAACAAATACACAGTAACTGAAACGAGCAGAAATACCGTAATAATAGTGAAAATAAATAAGGACGCAAGAAAGAGTTGTAAAGCAAAAGATTCAACAAGGCAAATAAACACAAAGTTAAGATACAGCGAGAAATGTAATTGAATAACAAATAATATTCGATGCCAAATAATTTGAGCAGGACAAAAACAAGAAAGCCGCAATATACAAAGAATAGAAGCTCAGAAACCTTTTCGAATCCGAAACCACGGCACCTGCATTCCATGCACGCACCTGTATGAAAGCAAGGTAAAAACTGAATAATCTATTAAAAAGTGATAATGCAGAGAAAAACAGCAGATACAGATATTTCAAAGCAGAAAATAAAGAAACCAAACTTAGTAAGCTATTTAAAAAAACCGATGGAAGAACTCTGAAAGGAACACAAATAATATGTATTAGAGAAACCAAAATGGGAAGACAAAAGGCGTCACTCGGAAACAATATAGATAAAACGCAACGTAGGCTACTACATCCCGTTAGACGTCTAGAACAAAAAGGAAGACACAAGGCACAGCTAGCAAAATAGATCACACTGTACGAGGTGGTTACTATAATCCAGGAAAATCAAATGCTATGAATGCAACAGAAATAAGCTGTAGATCTGTTATCAAAAGAGGAGCTGTAGATTTGGTTTCAAAGAGTTACTCAGGATAGTAGTACTTACCCTAGCCCACTCCACCGACAGCTTACGCCGGTCATAACCAAATGGATATCTGTCAAGCTTACGAACGGCATCCTCAGCGTCACGCTCATCTTCATAGTAAACAAAAGCATACCCTACATAAAAGATAGATTAAATTAGTAGATAGTATATCATAAGAATAGTAAGCACTACAGCTGCAGCTTAGGAGTTCTATCAGCCAAATTACAATTTTTTCCCTGACAATAACCAAAAAATGTACAACACCTGAGAACGGCTGATGCACTCAAGGATGTACAATTGTAGCATGGAGTCTAAATCAAGGTTGGCACATAAAATTCTAAACCAAAGTCTCAATTCTGTCAGTGTGAAGCATGCTTCTGCCTTTCATACAGCACGCTTTCAGGATAAGAAGACATGGCAGGACAAAAATCATTGAGCCGCAATGATGGAAGGTAGAGTGCATGGCATGGTGATTTGATTAATCCAAGGATGAGCATTCTGGTCAAAAAGACAACTCTAGGCCTCTAGCAGTGTAGAATGAAAGATTGCTGATCAATTGAATGCAATGCAGCTTTCTTCTTTGGTAATTTGAAAGGCTGTCTTTCTTTTACCGCTTTCATCCGCGAGGATGTTATAGGTTGATTTCGATTAACCTAGTTTCCTTACCTTATCAAAAAAAAAAAAAAAAAAAAAAAAAAAAAAAAAAAAAATTGAATGCAATGCAGCAAGTTTCCATCTGATGCGTGGAAAGCAGACAGGCAGGAAGGCCTTTCTTAATACTTAAAATATATCAGTTGTGGAATCCATATGGAAGCTCAGGTTCCTGCGTCAAAAGAAACTCTTAATATGGCGAATTTCTCGAAACATGTTGCATTCTTGTGTTTATGGCTCCCACTAAGACCAAGATGTCATCAGTGCCACACTACCATGGTAGTTTCTATTTTGTTGACCAACAGAAGAGCCAAATAATTCAGAAATAAGGGGAAAAAAGAATGAAAAAATTGTATACATCTGCCAGATTTGAAAGGACATAACAATCTGAACAAGGAATTTGAGCATGAAAATGGGTATGAAGTCTGCATCTGCACATTCATCCTAGTATACCAAACTGAACAAGAAAGGAATTTGAGCATGAAAGCGGATATGAAGGGAACTATAATATGGAATGGTACACAAGTCACAACACACTCACGCCCTACAAACATGAGCTAGAACCAAGCATGACTTTCAGCATATATAGAGCATGTGCAACAAGTTTGGAAGGCCATAGCAGAGGAAAAAAAAAAGACAATTAGGAGTAACAAACACTTCAATATGATGGCTAAGGTTTCCCCTTTCTTCCTTTCTTGAGTCACTCTGTCAGTCTGTCTACATTCTACAGTTATATGAGCTCATTACTCATTAGCCTATTCCGCATTCGAATATTAAAGAGATATGCGGACTGATCCATCTCAACCACCGCAATTTTGTTACACCTTCCTATGGCTATGAGCACAGGTACAAAAGAGTATGCATCAGCAGCAGAGACACAAAGGGTAAATGATAAAACAAAGGATGGTTGATCATTAGGAAATAAATTAAAAAAAGGACCGTACAAACCTTTCCAGTTTTAGTGTCAACCACAGTAGAGACCTGAAGGCGAGGCAAAGCTAAAGCTCTAAGATAGTCACATTCCTGAGAAATTCGCAAAAATTTAATAAGCAATAGCTAAGAAAAATTGGACAGATGCAGCAGCAAAGATGAATGAGTGACAGCAACAGCTGAAGCATGAGGCAAACCAACAAATCAGAATAGTGAAGAAGAGCCAAACCTACGAAATAGTAAACACCCTTGAGTTTCGATATAAGACAAGTCATGATTGATCCGCAACAAAACCTTATAATCTTATTAGTAATCCTTTAAAGGGAGAATTAAACATACATTTAGAACAACACCTCATAATTAAGAAGAAACGAACAGAAACGGTACCCGGGTATTGCAACAGCCAGCAGGATCGGCAATCCTAGCCGAGCAACAAATACAAACAGGTAACCCCAAACCGCGCTGTGACTGCAACAGTAAGCAGATGTAAGCGCAAGCCGAGGAAAGTGATGTAAAGGAAATAGGGGAGCAAACAAAAAGGTTCACATACAGTAAGTGACGAACAAACTAAATGATCACATTCAGCGACGGGCCAACACAGGCAGCTAAGGGTTCGAATCCACCACAGATGACCAGGTGCTTAAAGCTTGGACGCCATGAGTATCTGTAGACACAGTATCAGATTAGCACGACCACTGTACAACAGTTTAAGACACAATGACTGTGCTGCAACAAAAATCAAAGCATAACCAGAATCAAATAAAACTAACATACCATTCAAAACCAAATGACCTATCGGTGATACCTGCAATCCCTCCAAAACCAAACGACAACCACATTTCTCAACACCTAAAATCACCTAAGGCAGTGAATGAACTCCAACTCACCCGGCCAACTGCAGCCCCAGGCTCATGTCCTTTGCACACTCAAGCACCAGTCAAACAACAAAAATGGAAGTCAAAATAAGTGTTACTCTTGTCACAGTGATATGTGGGTGAGCTCTCTGGATAATTAATGACCATAAAACACATATATACAAGGCATCAACAGTTCTATTCACTCCCTGAACTTGGGGAAGATAATGAGTAGACTGACAGCACTCTTTTCACAGTTGTTTTAAACAATGAACCGAGCTATCCACAAACGGTCCATATAGTAGCAATGCTACCCTTAATAAAGCACCACCATAATCATCATAACTTAAATTAAGGCAACTTAAGTAACTGATGTTCTGACATCTTTGATACACAATCCCTCACACAGTTGTAGCAATAACAGCTATACAACATTCGACCAAACTTATATGCAATTAACAAACATACAAAATCACACAATGAAAACAAATGTAAAGTCAGCAATGAGGGAAACCTAACCAGACTCTTTTGCGACGAAAATATATCCAAGCTTGTGCCTGTCAAATCAATGAGCCTACTTTCTTAGTGAATACCCATTTTTTATAACAAGAAAGCCAGAAACCATAATAATGCACTAATGCCTGCATACCTGATATATGCTTCATCCCAAATAATAAACTTCATGTTCGAACATGTAAACAATTAATTAATATTCAAGAAAGTAGTTGAAATTCAACATATTACACGCACAGAAAAAGGCATGTATGAATAGATTTGCTAAAAAGGAGAAACAAATAAAATGAGAATGAATATGAACTCATAACACCATTGCTAATTTGAGAGGAAATGAGCTTATTGATGAAGTGAATTGCATAAAAGAAAGCCAGAAACCATAATAATGCACTAATGCCTGCATACCTGATATATGCTTCATCCCAAATAATAAACTTCATGTTCGAACATGTAAACAATTAATTAATATTCAGTAAAAAGTAGTTGAAATTCAACATATTACACGCACAGAAAAAGGCATGTATGAATAGATTTGCTAAAAAGGAGAAACAAATAAAATGAGAATGAATATGAACTCATAATACCATTGCTAATTTGAGAGGAAATGAGCTTATTGATGAAGTGAATTGCATAACCATGGACCGACACCAATGTTTACCAAGTGATCCATCCTATAGCAATAAGAACCAACAGAAAATTAGCAATGAGGCACTTCAATCAACCCACTTCAATCAACCCACTAACGAGTGACTCAAGGCCATAACATGGCACAAACAGAAAACAAAGAGTGAACTAATCAACAACAAAATAGAAAAATGATAATGGCCCAGAAAACAAACCTATCGTCGTCATCATCAGCATCACCGCCATCGTCTCATGCCAGTTCATCATCATGACTGACTGACCGTGGTATCAGCGTCGAGAGAAGAGAGATTAGAGGAGGAGTAAAGTGAAGAATGAAAGGGAGAGGAGTGGATGAGAACAGAAGAAAATGTGATAAAGCAGTGGACGAAAATGCAAGTGAAATGGAGGGAGGAGATTGAAAAGAAGAAACCAACGGATGGTGAGGATTTCAGCGGCACTATTCATATGAATAGTAGTAGGAAGTATAAACTTTTTAAGAGTTTAGGATTAAATTGGGAACTCAATAATACAATTAGCACTAGCAGTAAGTGGAGTAGTAAGTAGCAAAGTGAAGTGGTTGTTGACTTGTTGAAGCGCAAAAAACCCCACTTGGTTTGTCAGACTTTCTTCATGTAAAGATCGACTTCACAGGCCATTGTTTTCTCACTTACCTAGTTCGCTTTCATGTAATGTTTTTATTCAAAATCGGTTAAAAGTAACCAAGCACCCAACACAGGCTGATATCTAACACAAATTCTCATTTGTGACGGGCATATCTGTCGCAACCCATATGGGAATATCCGTCGGATGATATTTTGTCATCCTTTTACAGTTTACTGATTAATTAAAAATTCAGGGGCCTCTAACGCCAGAACAATTAGAGCAGCAATCTGTTTGCGGTAGAAGTACAAAGCAGGACCAATCACCAAAGATCAAGGTACAACTTATTTCCTCCCTTCCATACTGGCTTATAAAGATAGAGTCTTACTGATTTGATTTCCTTGCATCAGAGAAACGGTTCGAGATCAAGTAGCCGGACAAATACTATACACCAAGATAAATCCAACTTCGGCTCATCATGGTCAGACCCTCGAATGGATGAGCTGACATCCGACCCATTAGTCACCTCCTCTACTAGAACATGCAAGACGGACGAAGATCGAGCAGACAGAATACTCGAGATAGACACAGGGAGACCCCGGAACCTCAGAAGAAGACCTCTCTTTGAGTCTCCTCATTCTGGACTCCTAACCTCAGACCAACCTACCCACAGTTACACTACCTCAAAGGACTCAACGGCTCACCATACGGTTCCCAGCCCATTGGGTTCATGTGAAGTAGTCCAATCACTAAACCCTCTCAAGTTTGCTGAAGAGACTGATGACGGGCCCTACTGTACAGCCGAAAACAGCCCACAATTCAACTCAGCTACCTCTCTAGATGGTTCTAGAAGCTTCCTTAGTGGGTACTCAGACTGCCCTAGCTATATGGCCTACACGGAGTCATCAAGGGCAAAGGCGAGGTCTCTCAGTGCCCCTAAGCAGAGACCTCATTATGAGAGACCAACGAGGTCAACTAAGAGGTATTCAGTTCATGGCTTAGGTGAGCACCACCCTCGGTCAAACGAGCCAAGGATGTCGATGATGCAAGCCAGTTTCAGTAGCAAAGCGTACCCTGGTTCAGGTCGACTGGATAGGCTTGGGATGCCTGTTAGGGATAGTACAGTAGTTTACTACAGCGGGTATTTGAACTAGAGACGATGCTTTGAATGATTCTACTGATTAGTCTAACTTGTGTATTCGCAATGATAAAAGGGGTACGAAAAAGTAAACAAATGGTACGACAAAAGCGGTCTCTCAATAAATTAGCAAGAGACTATCTCTCCAAAGTTTTGGATATCAAAGTGTGTTATAGAACAATTTGGGAAAGCAAAAAAAAAAATGCACCCGATGCCGGAAAGTGACGATGTTTTTTTCTCAAATTGACCGTTCGAAGTGTCGGATGCGAGTTGGCACCTCAGTGCGCCTTGCGCCTAGGCGCGCTGACATCCAAAACCTCCTAGCCACGGGATCCAAATATGACAATTTTTTTTCCAAATCGTAGTTCTCGGAAAGATGATCAATTTGAAAAAAAAAAAAAATCGTTCTTTCTAAACTCGTAAACACGAGTTATGGCATTTTAAAGATCCCGGATCAAAAAAATTGGGTATTTCGGGTAGAATGTCAAACCCCAAGGGCACCGCATGCAATTTCCGAAAAAAAAAAATATGTAAATTCAATGCGAGTATGATATTTCCAAATGCTACGACATACATCTTCCGCAACATAACGGTCATCCACATCATAAACTAGTCTCAAGCTAGCAAGAAATTAAGAATGACGGTCTGGAATCAGAGGCCACAAAATAAGTTAGCTTGTTTCTTATTCATCTAGAATCTCAAGACACATTGACAAGGTAGAATGAAAGAGAGCAAATTGATTACAAATGACAGATCATTTCGATGAAGACCTACTAAGACTCCGAAGGATACTCCACATAAACGTTGAAACGAAAAAGAGAATAACACCAGTTATAACGGCGTACTTTGAGCGAGATTTACCAGAAGATTCACTAGAAGTCCGGCCAGGACCACGCCTAAGAAATTTGCCGACAGTGCAGACCAGAAGGGCATGTCTAGCACCGAAGCAATGATTGCACCAGTCCACGCTCCTGTCCCCGGGAAGGGGACAGCCACAAACAACATTAGACCAAGCCATTGGAACTCTTCTATTGGGCCCGCCTTGTTCTTCGCCCTCTCAAATAGCAGGTCCAAAACTTTGGAAACAGTGTGGCTCTTCCCAGCAAGAAAAGTAGCAAACTTTTTCAAGTAGAGTATGATGAATGGAACTGGAATCATGTTCCTGCAAATTGAATAACGAAACTAGATCGTCATAATTCCGACTACTCCCTATGTTATTTTGACTCAATTAGAAATATTCTGAGTGTCAGGCTCCGCTACTTTGTGGAAAAGCTTCAGATTCTTAGATTTAGGATGGAGTGTCGTAATACCATTAGCGATACTCAAGTGTATAAGGAGCACAACCGACTTCCCACCCAGAAAGGTTTCACACATTCACATAAGGCAAAATGAACAAGGCGGCATTCCTATAATAGATTAATAGTACTCCGTATCAATTTGTTTATATATTCAACATAATGACATAGTCAACACTCAATCAGTAATATACCAGGACATATCAATTTGGCAAAATTTTGGAGACCATAAATGGCTCTGACCACTAAATTAAGAAGGCCTTCATCAAGTAAGCCATTCAATTGTATTTACCCTCTTCAAATTTATTGACCTACATGGATGTAAACTACTACAGACTTAAGGAGTATGTCAAAAGGTCATCCCACAGAAAATTTCACAAAACTCAAAACTCTCTGGAATGTGGCAAGAGGAAGTGTAAGATTCTTACAACATCACCAAAGGAAATGTGATGGTAGATTACTCAAACTACTGAAGACACTCCCGGAATGTGATCGGCATTGTGATGATCTTTATTCCTGAAGATCCATTTGCTAAAGAGGTTTCCTGGAACAGGAAGTAGAAGCTAACTGCAACTTTTCATGTTTGGTTTCTAATTCATAATGCAAAATAGTCAACAATTCACTTCAGCATACTAACATCAACTCCATAAACCAAAACAGATCTAAACTTGAGATTGATCTCCAAAAGCGTACAATCTCACCCTAGAGTCCTGATAAGACATTTGATTCGAAGGTAAGGAATGTTATAAGCCCCGAGATTGAGTCAGACACCTAACAATGGAGCTCATTATTTACATAGAAAAAGTACCAAATCAGTAGCAAAAATAGTCAGGAGTGGCAACAACCTAATAACACTATGATTAAATTATGTATAAAATAGAACCCTTATCATATACCATAAGAATTACATGCAGAGCCTTGTTCAACAACAACATAGCAAACTTGGAGTCGACTAAGACAGCAGTCTCCCAAAATTTGCAGGGTAAGGGGGTCAAATGCACGCAACCTTGTCCCTGTGTTAGCAACACAATGAGGTTGTTTCCATTTGAAAGAAAATGAATTCAAAGTAAACCATTTGAGTTTACTCCCAAACTAAAAATAAATACTGACCCGAAAATGGATAAAAGAGTGAGAAGGAAAGGGTTGAGTTGCATCCAATAACCAACAGGAATCGCCCCACGAAGCTCGATTACAGGGAGAGTAGCAAGAGATAGGACAACAGCTTCATCAGGCCACCCTAACCCCCTCAAAGAAGCAGCAATTTTCAACCCAGAGTTAGATGCTTTAATTGAAGAATCAGTGGAAACTGAAGTTGAAGAAGCAATGGCAGAAGCCTTAGGATCTTTAGAAAAAGCATAAACAGCTAGAGAAACTGATGCCCAAAACAACACCCACAACACTGTTTTCACTGCTTGGTGTTGTTTCTCTTCAATAATTGCAACTTTGAACTCATTGTTGAAAATCTCTGAATTGCCCTTTTGGGTTGCTCTTGGAGGGAGGAGATTGGAGTGAAAGTGAGGGCAAATGTGAAAATGTGAAGGAGTGGAAATGGGGTTTTGGAGGGTGGCGTTAGAGGTTAAGTTGGAATGGGGTAGTTTGAGGGAAAGAGAGGTGATAGAAGGGTTAAAATGAGTTCTTTTGTGGAAGAAGGAGAAGTTGAGAGGGTTGCTAGATGGGATACTGGAAGCCATGGGAGTGTAATCAAGTCAAGAATTCAGGGTTTTAAAAGGCTTGTTGACATCAATCAAAATGAGAAACATGAGGACGGAGAGTTTGTTTTGTTGAGGAGGCTGGTGGAACTTGGAATTGGATTGGAGGCTACTAGTTCCGGTGTATGGATAAAGTATAATGGCCTCTTGCGTCAAAGTGTAAGGGTCTCATGCTTTATTAACTTTAGGAGCAGACGTTGAAAAAAATGGGGTTTTAGAACATCCGCAAGGGTGAGACTTCTCATATTATCTACTAGATTTTGTGCCCGTGCGTTGCACGGGTTACAAAATTGTTTCTCCTTTAATTGTTTTCCACTTTTTAATCGTGTTCAATAATAGAGGTTATATGGAAATATGTTAAAAGATATGAAAGAGTTGTCTATTACTCACTTCAATTATCTAATTTCAAATGTTTATTCAGTATACGTGAAGATAACTTTTGTTTTCAGTGAAATTATAAGATGAGATAAATATTTAATTCTCATTTATTTATTATTTATTTAGAACTAACTATTATTTTCAATGAGAGCACAAAACGTAGAAGTCATTGTGTTATAGGGGTGAGTCAATAATGTTCAACAATTGGAAAAAAAAAATGAAAAAAAGTGTAAAGTTTTTGCACCAACATCTCAACGTTAAAAGCGTAATTAAAAATTACTTTACATTAATAATAACAATTAGTCTTGCTGAAGACGGGTTGGAGCAAGTGACGGATAATGCCACTCACAAAACGAATAGGGGGGACAAGGTGGGCGCAGAGGCGAGTCCAGGATTTTGATTCTCGTAGAAAATATATACTCGAGTAAAGTGTATAGATAATTAGTGTGAAAACCGTAAATATTGGTGTAGCAAATCACGAAATTCTAACTGAATTTTTTGGTGTAGCGGTTGCTACACCGTAGCCGTATGTGGCCTCGCCCTGGGTGGGGGCACCCTCATGTGCTTCCCTCTCTCCTCTATTTGGGTCATTTGTAAGAGAAAATGTTATCCGTCACTCTAAAGTGACAGATACGTGTCGTCACAAATGAGATTTTGTGTAATAATAATATATAGATACGTTAATGCATTACCAATCTTCTATTATTTCCTTAAGACATGTAATACATGTTTTTCTTACAAATTCGTTCATTTACTTTGTTTTCTATATATTCTTAATTGATTAGGTGAAAATGGGTATTATAAAAGTTCATCCTGGCCCTTGTGATTTAGTATATCCGTCACAAGTTTGCAAACGGTTAAATACGTCACAAATAAGAATTTGTGTTAGAAATAGATGTAAGTTTTGTGAGAAATTTAATTTAATAAATCCAGTACATCTTTTCGTAGATTATTACACCCCACATTCTATCTTTATTGCGAAAGACGATAGTTATTGTTTGACGCTCGAATTCTATTTCCAATAATTCACCAATAGGGGGCAAATTTGGATTTCCGATTAGCCAAGTATTCTAATTCTTTTGTACACTAGTTGTTGCATCGCGCCCTATCGGACGCGGTGCCCCAATTTGGCAAAATGCTAAGTGGAAGTAAGTCGGAAGTATAGCAACAAAATAGGACATGGTTGCTTGGGATATTATCTGACATGGATGATTGCAATGGATCCCTGATTCCCTAAAAGTTCATTGTTCATTTACTTAGGCTAAAGCGTCCTAGTGTTTCACATACCTGAAACTCTTGTTGTACTTCACATAATTAAAAGACATTGAATGAAAAAAAATTGAGGTAATTACATTCGGATCCTCAAAATAACTAATCAATCAATCAATCAATACTATATATTAATTCCAGAAACCAAGGGACTTCGATGTAATTAAAGAAATCTATACAAATTAATTATACTATATAGTTTTAAATCGATAGTACCGTGTGATAGACCTGATAAAGGGACCTCAATGTAAATATTATATAGTTTTGGTTAAAAGTATATATAAAGATGCCTTGATGTTGATGAAGAATATTTATGGAAATTACATTAAATTAAAGTAATTAAATTTAGAAAACACAAGAATATAGTGATTTTCCTTAAAATTAACAAGCCCCACTTATGGAATTAATTAGTATCATCATAAAATTATACATTAAATTAAATGTAGTAAAAATAATAGTAGCAGCAACGAGATTAATAAAATTAACAGTATTAACGTGGGAGTAGTGACAGTTATAATAATGATAGTGGGAGTAGTGAAAGTAACTACGAATGTAGTGAAAGTAACTGTGGTAACAATGAGAAAAAGTATGAACAATTAAATAACCAATCGACTCAAGGAAATATTTTATTTATTTAAATATAGACCGGATAAAATTAACGGGAATAATGAATTTAACAGAAAAAATAGAGGAATTAGTAAAAGAAAAATTTGTAACCACAAGAGAAGTGAACGTAATGATATTAAGAAAGAATGTCGTGAAATTAATAATATTAATAGCGGGGTAGTAAACGTGTCTCATAATTTGAAAATAAATTTTACATTTCATCATAATTACAAGATATGCCGTAGAAAAATATATTACAAATATTGAAAATAAAATTTAACGGTAAATAGAGGTAGCCCGGGCGAAGCCGGGCACCAAACCTAGTACTATCTGTTTTAGAGTATAGGGCAAATACTACATAGACCAAATAAACATATAATTTATAGAAATGCTCCATAATTGTTTGCGAAACTATTCCCGTGAATGATAATTTTATGTAAACGATATGAGGACATTAACAAATTAGAAATACTGGATAGTCATCTTTTAATCCTCATTCTCGTTCTGGTTATCTTTCACTTTCTCTTCTTCATGTCCTTTGGCGGCAATTTCCATTTTTCTTTATCTAGCGGATAGGTTGCAGGCTGTCAACAAATAACAATAAGAGTTTTTTGTCAGGGAGTACCTAACATTTAGCCTCATTGGCACCAAGGTACCTAACTTTTTATTTTTTGCCCAATGGTACCTAAAATTCATATTTTGTTTGTTAACAAATACCAATTGACGAATTCCGTTAAAAATAGTCAAGATTCCGCTAAAATTAACAGAAAAACATAAATAAAAATTGTTTTAAAACTTATAATTACAATTAAGATCTTATAATACCATTGTTAATTCACTAACTCACTCCTCAACCTTTCTTCCTCTTCCAAATCTCCCTCCCATTACCCAACCCCATAACCTCCCTCCTTACTCACCTATTTTTCCCCACCATCTATCTCTCAATTACCACCACAAAACTTGTAATCCTAGTCTACTTCTTCCTCTTCAAGAACTATAGCACGATTTGCAACTCATACATATAATTATTATCAATCTCCATTGTTGTTCTTCGTCATCTTCTTTGTTACTCATCTTCACCTTCTTACTTTCAACTCTAATCATCTTCTCCATATCATTTATCTTTATCTTGCATCCTTTTGAAACTCCATTACTTCTCTCTTCTTAAACCTCTAGATATTATGGGTATTGTACTTGTTAATTACAAAGTATTTTTTTTTCTTGTTGAATTAGTCTATGGTGGAGGAAAATTAAATTAGATGGGGAAATGAAGAGGGTGGTTAATTAGGATTGGTTGGAGGAAATGAAGAAGGGGTTTTAATGAAAAATTATTTTTAGGTAAAGGATTAAAGAGAAAAGGTAAGGTCTTCATTACGTTTTCCGTTAGTTTTGACGGAAATCTGACTTTTTTTAACGGCAATTAGCATTTGGTACCTCTCGACAAGTCAACATAAAATTTTAGGTACCTTCGGGCAAAAAGTAAAAAGTTAGGTACCTTGGTGCCAATGAGGGTAAATATTAGGTACTCCCTCACCAAAAACCCTAACAATAACTTTAAACCAGAACCAAATACTAACCAAAGATCAACAGGCCGTAGAAATGCATTAAAAGTTGCATACTTGAAAGATATCTTTGGAAGAGTCAATACTAAATAATTCGCTCATTGTTATTTGGACATTGATTAAAAAAGCCAAAAAAATAAAACCATGTTATATATATAGTAGGTTAATTATTAAAAAATGATGTGTTCAGAATAACAAGCAGAGGTTTCACAATAACATTATCACAAGACCATCTCACACGAGAATTAGAGTATAAACAAAATTAAGAAGCTATGGTCATAAAATTCATGTGCCTAGGTTATTCGACCCTTTATTAATCGAGTCGTGTTCTTCAACCAAGTAGTCGTACGTGTTATTAGACAACTTTGCGGAGATGGTATTTGCCGATTCGCACCGAGACCCAAATCTGGAGCAAGACTAAATTCATATGTACTGCCATGATTGTGAAGCGTAAGATGTACTCTCAAATAGTCACAATGGATTAACAGTCCCTACAATCTCGTGCCAACTGTGAAATGAGAAAAAAGAAAGGAAGAGCATAAGCACTCACCCGGCATCAATCAAGGCATTCTTGTCAAACCTGGCACTCGCACAAATCCAAGGCACAAAAAAACCGCGGATCAGGTCAAGAAGGCAATCAATTAAGAAGATAAAATGGAAGCAAACAAGTGGAACTCGCAAAGCTCTTGAGAATACGTCAAGGACATCCACCGTGACAAGATATCGCATATTTTCAATTGATGCCGAGTACGGCTCTCGGTTCGAAATTTCCTCCCATCTAAGCCCACGCAGCCACCCCTAACCGTAACCATTACTCCATTAGAATCTCAAACAAAGAGCAAGAGTGATGAAAACCAGATCGCAAAGACAGAAAAGGGAAAGGGATGTTGCTAGTGGTAAATCTTTAATAGAGTAATCAACAAGGAACATCATACTTCACACATGTATAATTACATTTCTTCACAAATTCTTAAATGAGAAGGTCTCACAAAAATTGATATTCTTCTTAACTGTTTGAGATGAAAGGCCATGCCGGTTATTCAGACACATACATGGTCCAAAACTTGAAAAAAAAAAAGGTCTCAGTGAGTAATATAGGTAGATTAGCCAGGTCGGCTTACCTTGTAGTTAAATCCCCACACGGAATCCACATCATCAGTGTCATCAAAGTTACCCCAACCTTGATGTCAAAACTTCGTGAGAGAACAAGGAGCTTCATATTAGCACTCATAAGACATAAGATACTGTGAGTCTGTGATAGAGGATAAGATGGCAAAAATCACTTCATTTTAGGTAAAAGCCCGACTGTTTGAGATGAAAGGCCATGTTTGTTATTCACACATACATGGGTCCGAAACTTGAAAAAAGGTTTGTCTGAGTAATATAGGTAGATGATATATACAGCTGGGCTGGCATACCTTGGAGTTAAATCCCCAAAACGAAATCCACATCATCGGTGCCATCAAAGGTACACCAACCTTGATCATTAAAACTTCTGTGAGAGAACAAGGGAGCTCCATATTAAGACTCATAAGACACTGTGAGTCTGTGATAGAGGAGAAGATGGGCAAAAATTAGTAAACCATACCGGTGAAGATTTGTGTCTGCCTCAAAGCTCCTGGCAAATACATTAGGAAAATCTTGTGACGGACTTTCTGATGTAGTTCAAGACGACATGCTTCCACGAGGGCTTTTTACCGAATCATCTTCACTGTGAGTATGCCCAGATTCACTATCAAGAGCCCGCTCGCCTCTCTTTGGATCGCTTCTCTAACTCATTATCGACATTTGACGGTGAATCAGGGTCAAATGAATCATTGTGAGGATATGTGCCATTCTCGAATAATGTCGAATTTGGAGAGGTTTTTGCATTTGGAATACCCGAAAAAATTTCCTTGTCAAATTGTAATCCCGGAAGTAACCAATCGTGCAATCGATACCATACGACACAACAATACAACATCAAACTAACATATCCCAGTGTCTCAAAAGCTCTATCAAATATGATGGTAAGAGGGGCTCGATTTACATAATCTTAACACCAAAGAGAGGATGTTTGGGGATGACTCATAATGAAAATTGCATTGAGATCGAACCGCACGCAATGACAGTTGATGACTACTTTACCATAAAAAAAAAAGTGTAATTTGTTTAGTGAATCATATTCCATTATAATCTAGAACCAAAGAATAGTGAGCCTTCGGCTCCATTTGGAAATGGAAACTATACAAGGTGCCAAAATTCAATTGCCAAGAGCCCAAGACTCAAGTTATTTGCAACGGGAGAATGTTCCGCGACTAAATATGGCTATACAAAAGATGATTGTGAAGAAATCTGCAGTGCACTCTCCACAGAGGGAGAACAGGGGGGCTAAAAGCGGGCATTGGAAGAAAGGATTTTTTTCCCTGTTACCTTCATCTTCAAACCGATCTCATTCTTCATCCCATACCACACTCCTTCTTGAATCCCGACCGCACCTTTAACAAATATAGCATAAAAGTCGATACCAAAGAGAAGCTAATGCATTCTCCTACCCTCGTCTGGTTACTCCGGCAAATAAAATCCAGAGTGATGAATATATATTCTTTGGGAAAAATAAATCACCAAACAAGAAACACAAATGGTCAAGGAACAATAGGGAAGCACCAAGAATAGTTTCAAGCATTACCTTTGGGGAGCTCAATTAATGCTTCCGACTTAGTTTCTAAACCATGTTTCTTACAAATATGCGTTCGACAAAGCCTTCAATAGCTCCTCAAAATATGACGGTATTCTATCGGACATACCTGGATATAAAGCAACTCATCGTAGAAAGTTACTATTTTCTTTGAAGATAGCATTAGACCCAAAAAGTGATGGATCAAAGTCTACCAAGAATACCATCGAATTTCCACCTTGTACCATGTTAGTAATTGCTAGTTGCAATTCCATTTTCCGCTCCTGTAAAGTTTTATGGCATATAATAGACTCAGGTTAGCAACAGAGAATAGCCTACAAATTAATAGCTCAAGAGTAGCAATTATTCTTTCAAAATCTTGAGAATTGTATAGAGGAAATAGTTTCACCATGAGAACTTCAAATATCAACTTTTAAAAAGTCTTATCAATAGATTTACCAAGAAAGTAAATGCTTTGTTCACAATTTCACGTCATTGAAACCAACAATTCTACGTGTTTAACAACAATCAAAAGTCTATAGGCACAATCGCAATACCTGATATTCTCGGAATTTGGCCCTTTCGATCGTTAACTTTGAAGCTATTTCTTCAACTTGCTTATATTTTCCTTCATATTTCTTTCCTAGAAGCCCAGCCTGAAAACTCATTCTTTAGACTCTACACAAGGTGACTGCAATTCAATATTGTAAGGCACACCAAGAATAGGATACCTCACGCTTGTCACGTGCACGCTCAATAATTTCATTGTCGATTATCACATCTACTTTTGTACATAACCTACAACATAATAAGAAGATTTATACAAACAAATAGGGAGAAAAGGAATAGATGTCAATGTTGTTTATATAATATAATATCGACACATCAAAGACATGTAATCAACTTTAATAAATCTAAACATATATCAACACCAAATCATGGCTTCTCTGTTAGTGACTGCTTAGCAAAGCATAAGTTATCAAATCCATTTAAAAGATTGGTACAGACGATGGGGAATTCAACTACGCTCATACAGAGATGTTACTTTGCTAGGGCGTCAAATTGAAAGGAGATTGTTTTATGATGAATGTTCTCCTCTCCGCACACCAATGACACCACATCACCGAGTCAAGTCCATACTACTCTACAAAGAATTCGTACTAAGCCATGTAAACGAAACAACAAATTCAGAACCTAGTACTCAATAACCTCTTTAAAATCATACAAGGACAATTTATTCATACTTAAATGGAAGTATGAAGTTCTTAAATAATTCAACACATTTACCATCATTCTTAAGGAAAATCAGAATATATTCCCAACAATGGGCCAATTAAGTGAATTAACAAATTGAATTCACGTCCAAAGAAATTAAGGGTCAGATTTAATTATACTGCTTTCGAATATCTAACAAGGATCTGAGTTGAACAATAAAAGTTGTTTAACATAATTACTTAGTTTGAGTTTGACCAACCACTAATGTACTACTCCTGAATCTCAATAATATTACAGAATATAACTAAAGAGAAGCAATCCATGTTCATAACATTAACAACACCACCAATCACCAATGTGTCTATCTTTCTTCACTCAATCTTCTAAAGGGACATATTGTGGAGAATACTCACGGTGGAGAAAACCCTTTGTTTAATTTCATATCGCTTGCTCAAAGACTTCACCCAATCCTTAATAAAGAAACAACAAAAATTCACAAAAGACAGCAACTTTGAAGCACACCTTAGTTCAAAAGCTTCAGAAATAGCTAGTTCTTTAGCATTGTATGAGTAAAAGGCATGCCCATGAGTCAACCATGCATGCAAACCCATGTCCTAATAGGAACAATAAATATAGTAATTAGTCCGCATTAAAACTAAAAAAGACACTATCATATATCCAACACCACCAAATGGACAATTTAATGGATACATGGAACTATGAAAGTGCGACAAACAACCAATATAGTATTCGATAATTTCACATTTATTCAACAATATAGAATCTTTAATTTTCCCACAATCTAGAAAGGAAAAACTCTAACCCTACACCACAGTAATCAGCCAAAAATGCATAAGAACTAAAATCACAATGCCAGAAACTTTGCTTCGATCTCACTAAATTCATCTATCAAAGTAAATCCCAAGTCACCAATTAGAACACAAACCCTGAACAAAGTAGCAACCATTCTTATTTTCAATAAATAAAGGAGAGTAACATGATTATGTTAAACTCATTGTCTGCACAAATCATGAACTTACAGTCAGTATATTTTCTGTTTTTTTTGTCTTCCTTTTGCCATTTACTCCTATCTATATTAATCGACCTGAATACTTAAAGTCCTAAATAGGAATAAGGCAATCTTATAGTGTTTTTCCGCAACAAAATAAAATGTGGCACATCAGCTGAGTAAATGACGCACATAATAGTGGTGCAAGGTTCAAATTGCACCAAAACTCCCAAAGTGGAAATAATTTCTTTCAAACACGCTTGATATGATTCCTGCTTAAACTTGATTTATACGCCGTATCTAGTATTCTAATCCGGTGGAGAAAACAACAACAACAACAACAACATCAGAGCCTTAATCCCAAAATGATTTGGGGTCGGCTGACATGAATCATCCTTTCGAACCGTCCATGGGTGAACGCACGCCTCAAAATGCGAATAAAAAAGGGAAGATGAAAAACAAAAAGGGAGAACGAAAATGTAATGGAAAGTCAAGGTGAACTTAGGGGTTTTAAAATCGAATTCCGTCTTTCTTTTATAAAAACTTAAAATTTAAACGAGAGAAAAGATTAAAACGATTTTTAAAAACCGAAATAGAGTTAAGGATCCGGAATGAACCAGGTAAAATCTATAAGAAAGTGGTTGTTGAAAAAGTGTGAAGTAAAGGAGAGAAAAATAAATAAATTAATTTCTTTAAATTAAATAAATAAAAAAACACTAAATCTGTCAAAAAACATCAAATACTAAAATACATGTACAAATTGTTACCCTCAAGAGTACGCCAGCAACATCACCAAACATGGAAAACCCACCAGATTATGAAGAATTCATTAGAACCCAATTAAAGACAGCGTTTGCAATCCAAAAAAAACAAACACCAGCAGGATAAGTAAAGCTAGCAATACCGATTAACATATATATGGATAGTGATCCCAAAAGGAAGAATAATTTCGGTATCGAGGTTAAGGATAACTAAGGCTCTTTGTTGTTAATGAGAAGTGAGGATAAGAAATTCACAAAACCCAGATTATCAAGGCGAGAAAATAAAACGCACCTACTGCAATAATTATAAGAAGAAACAACGTATAAGGCTCGGACAGGTTCAAATTAATCCGAGCTCATCTTCACCTTTGTGGAACACATGTAAAGGAAGAGTTAAATCCGTAGACAACCATTTAAGCTTAGTCAAATACATGATCGCTGGAGAGGCATCGAAGCTTCATCATTCACCCATACCTATTCTAAAATTATGTAAAGCGGTTAAGTATATTGATGAAGCAACCTACTCATGTGTCATGATATACTTGAGGTAGTGATGGAGGTGCAAAGGACAAGTGCCATTTTAAGGTGATAAGAATTATCTAAAAGTCGAGATAATCCCGAGCGATGGTTTTATGTTCTTGGTATATCCGACTTCGTCTGTTTTTGCTTTGACAATTATTATTGTGAGTGATCTGAGACTATATATATTTGATATTAAAAATGGTACACAATGTTTTACTGCAGTTGTATAGTTGTTTTCATGTCATTTGTTCATTTTGGTAGATATCAAGACATTGTGAATGACCCGAGGTCTAGGAATTACGAGTAATTTCTTTTAAGGATGTTACTAAACGATACTCCAAGAAAAACTCGTGACTGTGTTGATTGAAAGTATGAAAATTTGAATTGGATGCAGATTCAAATACCTTTAGTTTTCTCGGGTATAATGGTAGAATCCTCATCGACATCATCATTGGCAACACGTGAAGCAATAGGGGCCTTTTGTTGGAACGTCGGGAGTTCCGGCTCCTCGTCAACGTCAACTTCTCGAACTGAACCGAATCTGGTACTTCGCGGATCTTCGACCATGAGCTACAGAAACAAATAAACATAATCATAAGAATCCACCACACTCACAACACTATACTTCAAAGTGCAAACCCTGAACCACAAGCAAGATACTTTAGAGCTAGATGGCGTGGAAAGCATTGAACTTGATGGGAAAACGCAAGTCTTGTATGAAATAGCGATGCAACCAGCCCAAATACTTATGTATTCCCATTTATTTGAGTTTATCGTAAGACCAATCCAAATACACAAAGGTATTCATGCAAAACATGTGGCAAAAATCCATATTTTACCTAATTTCTCGAAATTTTTCGTTAAAAGTTTTATGTTCCATTTTATTTTACCAGGTTGGTTAGTTAATTAGTTTTATTACAATTGCCAATACGATATGAGATGCTTTATGATAAGTACCTCTGCTTCTAGGTCAAACTCGCTAAACAAACTTCTTCATCTTCAAAGATAGTTGCTCGCCAAGGATAGCATTCACTTCCTAAAAAGTAAAATAAGATACGAGATTATTCACACAAAGATGTTCAAGTTATCACATGAAAGACAGATCGTCTGCTATAACTAAGGAAAGTTGCCCAAATCACATTTCACTTGTGAAATTAGTGATGTCGGAAATTACAAAGATACCATTTGGAGAACCCTAACATATCAACTATCAAGTGGAGTTATAGGAGGACGTGATACTAAATCTCGGTGTGAGAAGATTTGTTCTCGGGCAAGCCAACATGGCTTGACCTTATGTCACTCTGTGTCTGTGTCATGATCTCATGAAAACGGCCAGGACATCCTCAAATTGATTTTTTTACCCCAAATTTAGTCTCACCTAGTAAAAATTTAGCCAAACTTAGTACAAAAATTTTTCAAGCCACACTATTCAAGCCGCAATCCATTGACTCGAAGAAGAATCTCAATAGCTAAACTCGCCAATGGTAAAAATAAAGCTCAAAACCTCCACCCTCAATCATACATAACGTCCTAACTTTGACCAAGCTCCATCATTCATCCTCTAAAATGGTCACTAACTTCACTCATTAAACCCCAAAAGAAACTTAGAAAACGCTAAATTAACCTAGTCAGACCAATATTCATACATCACGCATATAATCGAGAACTCCATCAATGAAGCATCAATTATGCACATTTCACAAGTCCCTCCATCCCAAATCACAGGAAGAAGTTAAGCAAGACGACATGCAAAGACCCCCCAAAAAGGCAAGAAACATATTATCTGTAATAATAAAATAGGCGACTGAAAAGGCGAAAGATCATACCATTTCTACCCGACACTTGCATGAACAATGTCCCCAATTAGGCAAATCACCAAACACGTGGACTGCATCCGCCAATCAATGACAATGACGGGCATACATGTAGCAGACGAGCTTCTTCCCGTGCCAGAAGACACAAAATGCAAAAAAATTAGGAAAACGTGAGAAAATATGAGCATGAACGAACAGAAATTATAAATAGCGCAACTAAATTCAGAACATAAGGCCACAACTATTAATCAAATGGCACAAATACATAAAAGAATATGGAAAAAGGCAAAAGACCGACTGAAGTGTGACCCATCGTTGAACAAAAGCACCCATCAATGAAAAAGCGTAAACTGCAGAAGACAAACTGTGGAAAATCTTGAACAAAGATGAAGAAAGAACGAATTTGTGGTGGAATTAGAATTAGATTAGATACACATTAGAAGAACGAAGGGCAAAAAAAAAGGTAATCGACAGACGACAAATCCCGTCAAAAGATCAGAAAGACAGAGAGGGAGAGATAGAGAGGGGGGAAGACAATAGAGGCTATCTGTTCTAGTGCACGTGAGGGGCACGGGAAATCTTGTCGGGAACAATAAAGGAGTTGTGGTTTTTTAAAGAGTTGGGATATCATCCAGGTTGTTCTTTCTCTAACTCAAAAAGGAGTGGAATAATTAATTAAATAAAAGTTAATAAGTATACATGAGGGTATATATATAATAGAGGCTTGTCAAAGTATTAGCCTGTGCTAATGTTAACTAGTTTTTTTGCCCGTGCGTTGCACGGATATTAAAATAATGTGTGATAAATTTCACAATAAAATGAAATATAGACATATAGTACATCGTTCATGTCTCTGATTTTATGTATGCCGCATGACCAACAAATAATTTCCATTAACATAATATTGACATAAGAATAAAAGAGTGTTTGATTAATAAAATACTTTTTTTTTAGGAAAATAAAATCAATATGAAGTTTATATATATGATACTTGGACTGATAGTTTTTAGAATTTGTTCATTAATACCTGTTTGTTTTTCAATTGGTCAAGGAAAACAATAATATCTACTCTGCATAATCAACTCAATGATGCAACAAATCTCATTCTTTAGAATAACAACCATAATTTAATCATTGTTGGGTCAAATGGTAGTTACGTAAAAACATTTACAGGTAGTTAAATGTTATATCTCCCGGTCAAACTATAGACGTATCTTTGAATGTGAACCAAATTCCAACGCAATACTACATGGTCAATCTTATGACACCCCTATAACAATAGTCTTGCCCCATCTTCTCATTTGAAATAAAATCCTTCACCCAGATCCCTGTTGTTCTTCCCTATTCACACACATGATCTAAAACAATCTCATCCCTTGAAAGATCGATCCTTGTCTTCGAAACTTCTCTCAAATTTATCCAACCAAGTGAAAAACTAAACCCTTGTTCTAGAAAAATCCACAATCCAATAGAAACTAACCCTTGCTCTTGACAATGTTGTTAGAATTAAGATTTTACTTTAATTTGAATTAATGGGGTCAAGATTAAGTTTATCAGTATGATCTTTTGAGGTTTCTTGTTATTATTCATGTTACCTATATGTTTTAATGCGAGCGATATTTTGCTGATAAATAACCTTATTTATTATCACTATCCTCGTTAAATTCAACACCCTCCACAAATGCACCCTCCCTTCACCCCACTAATTTCCCCGCAAAATAAAATATCAGCTACTGTGATTAGTTCTTACTACTTGAAACAACCTCCAATCCACTATTACTATCACTACTTTTCTGCCACGTTTTACATCTAAGAAGTCATAAATCACATTCACCTCCATGAAACACCATTCTTTACTCCAGATGATATGGATCCTCGTCTACCTTATCGAAGATAATTTATTTCTCCTTCAACAAAGAAAATTTTAAGAAGCAATCTTCCCTCTTATCTCTCTCCTTTTTCCTTCCTAGTCTTTTTCTCGCCCTCTTCCCTACCTCCATTCTAGATACTCAAATAAAGTGTTTGGGTACTTTGTTTGTAAACTAAATAAGTTTGAATATTATATATATATATACATGAACTTTGCTATTTATTTCATTTTGCATAAATAAATCTAACTACCTTCATCTCATTTTTATTGTCATTTTTTCTTCAAATTTTATTATCTCATAATTATTACCCCCTTTCTAGATCTAGTAAGGAAAAATTTTAGTCAACTAACTCGTCATAATCAACCGTATTCCCACTCGAAACAGCCTTTAGCCCACTACTTAATCCCTTCGGTTCACACATAAAACGGTCTAAAATGTAAAGCTTTCATCTCTCTCTTGAAAAGTCCATCTAACTAACAGAAAACTAACCGTTACTTTTTGAACTTCATCATTTTTACATCCCGTTAAGATTAAGTTGAACATGACAAAAAAATGCAGAAACTTAGGTTTTGTTTGATAACGACAGATTGAACATTTTTTTTTTACCATTTTGAGAGTTTTTACACTATTTAAATAACAAATGTGCTACTTTGAGTATTGATCATCGACATATTGAAATAGTAGATTGTGGTGTAATTTTGTGTTTTACATTATGACCTTTAATTAGTATATTATTAGGAAATAAAATTTGATTTTTTTTATCTCTGAAGAAATTAAAGATCAAACTTTATTTTTATCATGTTTATAATTAATATTTTTCACTTAAAATATATAAATTTGTGCAAGTTCAAATAAGTTAGCTAAAGTTATAAATCACAAATTGTACGAAGCAGTATAATCATTTTTTTATTAATATGAAATAAATGTCATAAATTTCATGAAAATATTTAATGCGTTAGAGAACTATATAAGAGTTGGCAAGTACGTGACCCTCTTTTAGGGTTAAATTTTTTCATTTATTTTTTTATTTTTGCCTAAAGGTGGTTAAAGCATCGTATTATGTATGACGAAGAATATGTCTCACCCTTCTCCAATTCGTATCTCTCCCTAAATTATAGTGATGATGTGCTCAATTTACCAAAAAAAAAATATATAGCATCAACAATAATTGGTTTGCTCCATATAATTGAATAGTACCGTTTTTTATGCATGTAAAATTGTCAGAAGAAAAGCTTGAGAGAGACGGTCTTCACTATGTTAGGGAAAGACTACTCTTACTCTTTTATGTGTTTTTCATGACTTTTTTTTAATGTTAATCGTTGCTTGAATGGAATCTTAACCTTATACATATTTCTATAATAAGTGTATCTAATTTACCTTCAAGCCTCATTCAAATCTATTTTATTACTCGTGGTATCATTTTTACTTTAAATTGTAAAATAATTGCACAATAAAGTTTTTCAAAACATTTACTCATTTGTCATAATATGATATTTCGATTCGCAAATTAGCAACAACTTTATTTATCTTTTAATACTCCTTGAAAAATAGATATCAAACTTTGTACTTATCAATAATTTGTGAATATCTTATTTAAATTTTGATTAATATACTTTTATATAATGACAAATGAATGTAAATAATATAATAATAAATCAATAGAAGTTGAAGTGTTTTGTGAGGGAAATAACTTTAAAATTAGTAGGAGAATACATATGACATTTGAAAAATAAACTTCGAATTATGTATAATTAGATATGACATTGACAATAACAAAAGACGTATGGACATATTTCAGCGTTCATTTTACTCTTTACATACGTAAATTCCATGTAGTACGTATTATGCATGCACATTTATCACAACCCGGTTCGCCATAGGGCCTTTTAGCCTCATAATACCTCATTTTTTTAATCGAAAGTTGTTATAAAATAGGATATTATAAATATATCAAAGGTTTTTTTCCTTCTAATTTAATAAAAAGTGAACAAATACTAATGAATAATTTTTTAATATTAATAAATTGTAGATAATTAATTTATTTTCTGTTTCTAATAATAAAATTGTAAAATAATTAATTAATTCTCATTTCTAATAGGAAAATCATATTCCTAATTATAATAGAAAAAATTTAAATAATTATTATCTCCTAATTATAATAGTATAAAGGGAAAAAAAGTCTTAATAAATTGTTCAATTATTTCCTATTTCTAATAGAAAAATGGTAAAATAATTAATTAATTCTCATTTCTAATAGGAAAATTATATTCCTAATTATAATAGAAAAATTGTAAATAATTAATTATCTCCTAATTCTAATGCCAATAGTATAAGTAGAAAAAAAAAGCCTCCTTTAGTTATATATATTGATGATTTGACATATCCTTAAGATTATCATAATTGTAGAAGGATAAAATATGAGCAAAACTCTACCCAAAAACTATTTGATCTAACTACATGATCGGTACTTTTAAAAACAAATTAACTTGCCTAGAGATTGAGTTGAATTCCAATTCTCTTTTACGTTTGACTGATATATCCGTTGTCAGCTTAAGACGGGCCAAGTAGTTTACTTGGGAGGCAATAGCTTCATAATAGGAGTATATAAAATGCTTATACTTGATGTTCTATTTTGATATGGGAACGTATTTAAAGTATTCTATTGTTACTAAAATTGATCTTGTCAAATTATTTTAAATTACTTAAAATAATTCTATTGTTACTAAAATAAAAATTTAATTACGAAATACATCAAACAAATGAAAACCAAAAATACAAAAAAAGTACATCGAAACCATTAGTTAAAATTGTGATCTAAACTTGAAAGACGGTAGAAGATACTTGTATCTAATTAGTGCTCATATATAACCATTTTTTTTCTTGGAAGTTGTTTGATGTATGGCTTATTTACGCGTAAAACAATATGTAAGCCATGCCTCTTATCTTTTTATGTGCTCATAGATAGATAGTATAATATCATATCAATATAATATGTAGTAGTAATTCTTTTATATCTCAAACAAATAATAGAGTATGAAAATTAAGAGTATAAACTCTCTACTCAAAATTACAATCTCACTCACCATAAAATTCACAATTTCTGGGTCTAAATTATCAAACCTAACCTTCTTCAATGTTACCATGTTCCCTGTTACCAAATCAAACTACATCAATTTACACGAAAATTGCTAACCATGTGAAATTTTAAGATGCAAGTTATAGAGCTAAATAGCTAATCATACGAATTTTTGACACAAAGACGATTGAAATACCGAACATTGCTTGGTTAACTTAATATATGTCTATATAGTAGATATAATGTAATAGTAACAAAATTTATTATACATGCACGTTTATGCTTATACAACTACGACCAAGCTTAAAGCAGCAACTGTGACCGCACTCACAGGACCGTAGCCTTTTGGTTTGGTTTTAGCGGGCAGTTGAGTCTCGAGCTGGACCTGATGCAACTGCAAAGATGAACTTTTCATGAATCTTGAGTACCTATCGACTTCTTCCCTTGTTAGAGCGGGTTTCAGATAGGTTTTCACTGTCATTCACAATTGTGGCAGAAAGAAATGTCTTCTCTCAAAGCGACAATTCCAGCTTCTCTACACAGTCCTTCTAGCTCTGCCCCTGTGAAAAATTCGGTTTCTTCTACTACTTGTTTCAGATCAATATCGGATCCCAGTTTCATTTTTCTTGTATGTACTCTCAATATCTCATGACGAGCTTCGAGGTCTGGGGGTGGTACATATAGTACCTGAACAGAGCCGAATCCGTAAATGGTCAGAAAAATGGATTACTACCGAGCTAATCTGGATTACATAGGATAAAGAAAAATTAAACAATCAATAAATAGAATTATTGTCAACCTATTAACAAATTATGAGAAATTACCTTCCATGCACATTAAAATCTATAAAGATTATATGCTCATACTCCATATACCAACTTGGTTCAATACCAGTATTGTATTTGCTTTGCCAATAACACCTAAACATAAAAAGTCATGAAATTAGTAAGTTACAATAATCAATAAGAATTGACAGGTGAAAGTAAACACGGTGACCCTAATAAAAAGTACACATAGTAGGAGGAAGGTGTGCTCCTATTTATATACTCGTAATAATCTACTCTTTTCCAATTCTTATCTTGTATGAGAAAGCTGTTAAACATTAGACTTCTGAGAGTGTTGGACACTCGAGAGCTATGTAGATAAAATTTGCATAAATATTGGGATAATTATACATATTATTATTTCAAATAAAATTAATTAGGTAGTTTTAAAAAGTTGGAGTCTCTAGAATTACCCGAAAAAGCCTCTTTTATATATATACTAGATTTAACACCGTGCGATGCACGAGCCTCATTGGTAGAGTCTTATGTTATATTTTTAATTATATTATAAAGTATAAACGCTATTTCCTCCGATTCTTAACTGTTCTCAATCGAACTTATAAGAGCTGAGCTGAGGCTTAAAGGGAATGACTTAAGTCCATAAAAACATGATCTAACCGAATCAACTTATAAAACCGAATATTTGTATTTAAGCCTCATGTACTGAGAATAATACCTTTTGCACAAATTTCAGATTAAGAATGTCTCACACCATAAAACTCTTGTGTGAGACCATCACATACTATAATCATTGTATTGCACCACACATGTCGTGGTGAATAATACCTTTTGCACGAATTTTAGCTTGAGACAATTTCACATCATAAGATGGTCTTTTCCAGAAAGAAAACATTTATTTATTGCTGTGAACAAAAGAAAGAATTTTTATTCATTTTCTATATTTCTCATTGTTAAGACTATCAACATTATTTGGGGATAAGATCTCTTTTACAAACATTATAATACATCGTAAATGAGAACATCAATCTTTAACTCTCACATTATCAATTCGTATGAAAAATATAAGCATTTTTTAGTATAGAAGTGTATAAGTCAGGGTAGAGATCATATGTAACAACATAAGCTGATACATATAGCTTTATGTAATAGTAATTGACAATTCGATTAAATCAACCAATAATTAGACATAAAATTTAAAGAGATCAATGATAAATGAACTACAACCATTACAAACAAAAATTGATTCACATTATAAACAACCTGTGCAAGTAAATAATTGTGAGGTTTAACAACTCATGAAATCAATCAATATAGTGGAGAAAGGTCGATCCTATAGAAGTCTACTCTTAACATCAAAGAGGTACGTTTTAGCATTAGAATTGAATTTGCTCTCACATCAAACTTATATATACGGCTTGGGATTAGATTGAGAAATCCATTACATTTTGTACATCCGACTTCCCTTACCCCGCATTTGGAGCCATTGAGGCACTGGGGTAATATTGTTGTTGTTGTTGTTGTTGAAATAATTTAATTAGTCTCACTATTGACGGATATATCTGTCAGAGTGAAAGACGGTCAAATATACTTAAAGTGGTGACATTTTTGGGCCCTATCATGCAACTTGTTGCTTGTCTTATTCTTAAAGTGAGTGAATATTTGGCTCGTCTATAACTATGACTAAACGGATATCTCCGTTTATATTGAGAATTTGTGGAAGTAATTATCATGCATATATGGCCTTATATGGGCTCTTAGTAAACTTCTTCTTCGTCCAAAATAGAGTTCACTCTTAAGTATTACTTCCTCCATTCAACTCCACTCTACCACTTTACTTTTTCACGTTTGCCAACACGCGTTTTACGCACTAAATATCATTAGCTACGTATTTGCAAAAATTATAGAAGTTAGATATTTTTAATGTACTCGTAACTACTTTTTCACGTTTTATCGCGTGTTTTAATGGAGGAAGTACATGTTCCAATTATTACCTTTTTTGTCTCGATCATTTGTTCACCTTTTGAATTATTATGAAAGGTATTTAAGAGAAAAATAAATAAATAATTAGGACATACAAAAGAAGTACAAAGAGCAAACGACAATCATGTTGTTGGGTTGAGCCGTACAACTCTAATCTCACACCTTAAACTCTGGACGTCAATATTCAATAGTAGATATTAGTAATATCTAATATATTTTGATCGCTTTAAAATTACGATACACTCTTAGTATATGAAGTAATAGACTATTACATACTAAATTGTAATAATGGAAAAGCGTTTTTACATACAAATAGATAATGTCTCCTAATCCTACTTCACTAAATATTCTATAGTTCATGAATCACGTAGTCGTCAAATTCATATAAAGGTGTGTCGAGTTTCCTACGCAATGAAGATTGTACGGAGTAATATTTTAGTAACATCTAATAATATTGGGTATAATAAAATCAGTAAAGATCATGTGTCTTATTTTTGTGTTCCATTCATTGTCCCGCTCCATTTATCTCCAGCTATGAACTACAAAATAAAATCATCATACGTACTATCAAAGTATACTACCAAACTCCCGAACTTAATTAAGTTTGAGTTTACCTTATACTCGTAGATATCATAATTGATCTGTTTTCTTGTTGTAAACTCTTCAAAAAATGATACTCCACAATATGCGACCCATTAAAAAAAAAAAAAAAAAAAAGAATAATGTACGTACTTTGATCCATGAGATTAATTATATTCATAAAAAAACTATATAATAGACCAACACATAAAAATTGAAGTTAATCTCCTTGGCAACTTTGAGGGGGAAATTTATCTCAATATTTGTCCATAACTCTAAAGACTTGTAAAAGTAATGGCTTATTGATCACATACCTTCTCCCGTAGAATTAATTAAAGATCTGTTCTAAGCACGAATTACAAAACCTTGTTACACACTCAATTTAATATTATACCTGAAATTTCAACAAAATTACACTATTAGTATATTTGACAAATCATATATAATTGCAAGAGAAACACGCACTATGAATCTATGATATATCGATTAGTGTAATAAGCAAATACGGTATTAATACAATAAATAATATACACATTAATAAATAATATACACATCAATATAGGAAAAACAAATCTGAAAATCTAAAAGAGAAATAAGATGTCGTTTGGTATTTAAGTGCTAATATAAGACCTCTAACAACTAATGAGTGATTCCTAATATCATTCATTAACTTGTCCCACGAGCAACTTCTAATTTTTAGCATGTTGGACAACTTGAAAACATTATCTTTAATTAAATTTAAGTATTAATTTATTTAGTAGTTCTTAAAAATTGAGACTCTATTTGTGTTTTACGAAAGTTGGAGACTCTGTAATCGCTCGAAAAAAGCTTCCTTTATTAATATAGATAGATATATTGATTTCTTTCTCTTATTTGTCCACCTTATTTTCCACTAACTTTTTCATTTACCCTCCCATTTCATAACTACATTTATACAACAATGGGGTTCCCCAATTCACCACAAACATTTGGGAACATCCCCAAAAGTAACACAAATTGCCTTACTTTTTTTTTTGGAGACCTCCCCTAAAAACAGTGGAGCCCCAAATAATGGGGAGGTTGGTGCAACAATGAGGATGTTCATTTGAGGAAAGACAAGGCAAAAGGGGAAGCTATTTCTCTCCTTTTGCGGATGCTCTAGGGTTTCCAATCAATTGAAGTCCACGGAGCAAAATCGTTCCATTATTCACCCCAAAACGTTTTCACATAAATAACTCAAAGCAATCTACCAGGCGATCAAAAGAAAAAAAAAAACAAATCAATTTCCCAAAACTCTAACCGCCTAAACCCGAACACCACCGCCATCTTTTCTTCGTTTCTCGCCGGCGGCCTCAGCAGCTCCCTTCAAGTCGCCGGCGAGAAGCTCCAAGCTTCCATATTTCGAAAGGGTTTCAGTGGTTGTCAGTCCAGGTTCCGTCTTTGTAACACTCCCTTCTTACCCGACCAAGTTAATTGGGAGATGTTACCATCTCGGTTTTCCGAGACGGTGAAATCGGAGTTGCAATTAAGAAACAATTGATATAAAAAAGTATTTAGTGGATTACATAACCATACATGAATAAATGAAATAAATGATACAACTCATGACTACTATACTATTCTAATGAGATGACACTCGGCTCCAAGTCAAAGGCTCGTCCCGTCTCCCATGTGACACCAACTCAACCTGTACTCAACCTGCTCCCTATATTTTCGGAAATATCATATGGATCGACACGGGCCATCCCGAAAATAGGTGACAATTACATAGACACACAACACGTCAGTTTCAATAATTCAATACGAGACACAAAATGATAAATAAACATGCAACATGCCAAAGATGTAAATGAGATACAATTACCATGTACCGAACACGCCCCAGGCGTGCCCATAACCACCGGTGCCGGGACACGCCCACGACAAAGACACCTCACACAAAGGTCCCGGACACGCCCACGTATCGGTCCTAGGAAGCCAACCGGATCCCCTGCCAGACGTCGTGTCTCACCCACATGTGTCCCTCCATACTCAAGTCATTAATATGCACATCCCGCTTGGAGTGATAAGCTCCAAGAGGCGACTCAAGCGTAAAACGGTCTCCCAACCGTCCTACGACTCCTCAAAAACCAAGTACCACTACTAACGACCTCCAATACAACACAATAATAATCACACATGGAAAATGTAATACAACACCAATTATACGACTCATCATGAACTCAATCTCAACATATCACTACTACAAAATAAGGCTATTGCAACACCACGAAAATATTGCAAAATGTCTTATAAATATTGCCTTATACTTTAGGCAACACTTTTGAATGTGCTGCCTAAAGCTCCGTTGCAATAGCTTAATGCAACATTTAGTGCAACACTTTAAGAATAAAAGCAACACTTTTACAAAGTGTTGCAAGCGTTTTTATTATGCAACACTTTTTCGAGCAACACTTATATAAGCAATTGCAACACTTCTGTTATTGAAAAGGCAACACTTTTTTACTCAAACGCAACATTTTAAATGTAGAATAAAGCAACATTTTTGAAACAGATGCAACACCTTCGTGTTAAGAATGCAACATTTTTACTATTAATAATTGACCAATTTTTAAAAGGCAAATAATTCCATTGCACCAATAAATCATAATTACATGGTTTATTACACTTCTTTTTTTATGAAGTGTAAGCATTATATTAAAGCAATCACCAAAACCAATTAATTACAGGATGTTACATCACTACTACCATCTAATACAAAAATTAACCTTAATAACAGATATAATCTTAGTGATATAAATTTCAAAGCCACATCACTAACAACAATAGAATTACTTCAATTTGACTGCCATTCTACTGTTGACTTCAATTTGAATTTGACAAATCAGCATCCCTGACCTTCCTTAGAGCATCTCATTGTTATGCTCCTCGCTCACGCTCTTATATCTGTTCATCCAAATGTGGTAAAACTAAATAATGTTGAAACACAAATGCTAATACACTATAATAAAAGTGCAGCCTTCCGCAAAGAAATGGGTAAGTGGGAATGGTGAAAACAAGTATAGAGAAAAAAAGGTAAAATAAGTTGGGAATCGACAAAAACCTCGAGAACTTCAACCGCATTCAACTATGATATTGCCTCTTGTTCAGCAATCTTTGAGCATATTCTGCTACATTTTGCTTCTGCTCTAGACACATAAGGACCAACAAAATGATTCAATATATTCTATATAGAAATGATCTATTTGAGTAGGAATGGCCAAAAGAGTAGAAATCGAGATCTAAACTCAATGCAAGTGCACGAACAATTGCCAAAGTTGTATTTTATAACACAAGCTTATTAGAAAACTCAAGTATAGCTACATTTTAATTAACGCAAAAAAAATTTGATGCGAGAATACATGAATAACCTTAAGCACTAAGAATTACTAATGTAAAGATTTGCATGATACTATGAGAGTGATCAATTTACGCACTTCTGAGGTTGAATGCAAAAAACAAATGTTAAATATTTCGCAAAAATTGTCTTAATTTTAGTAGTTTTACACTAAATTTGTTACTATAGAAATCAAAATGAAATTAACTATCACGCTTTGTTTTTCTACCACAAAACATCTCGCATTTATTCTCCACATAACTTGGCACATAAATTGGTTGTTGAATTATATCTTCAAACACAACTTCCATTTAAAATGTAAGAGACTTATACTGCTAATGTATGGGTGACACACCAAGTTCAAAAATAATGCCTTATCCGAAAGAATATTGCTTCGTGTCCCGCCCTTACATCCCTTCAAAAAAAAAGGGAAACTGAAAACATAATCATCCACAATCAATTTAGTAGTCGTGCAATCATGAAGGACTAAAACGTGATCACCGAATAAAATCCAAGATAACGATAACGCTAAACAATATACTTTACCTTACATTTTGAAATTAAAATTAGCCTTCTACAATTCCGTAATGTCATCAAATGGGCATGTGGAAGCAAGTCTATAAAAGTTTCAGGGAAATAATTACAATTCAATGAAGCTAATCAAATTAGGTCATCGTATCAAATTCCAGAGAATAATTATATAGTGTGTGTGAATTATACATGTATATAAAAAATATGAGCTTTGCCAATAAGACTACAAAAGCAAGTGAGCCAAGGAGATGTTTGTATATCGAAAAGCCCCTTGTTTTGGATTTGCTACTCATGTGTGACATGAATACAGATGAAGGGTAAATTTCACAATCATGTAACTCCTTAATGTAGACTTTATACAACCTGAAAGATAAATTAATCCCCAATATATATTACAAAGAATTTTAGAAAAGTCGTCTTCTTCTCCTCCAAACACAAATAGCAAAAGTTTCCCATCAATTCAACCATCCCAACATAATCATTTACAGTGGTTATTCATAGGAAGACCACAAATTAATGCAAAAGTTTAACCTAATAAAAATACCCAAATTTGTACAAACCCTAATCTCATACTAAACAACCCCAATTCATCTTATATACAACTTATACACTGAAAATCAAATAACTAGTTGAAATCCAAACCATTTAATATGGTCAAGATTCGTAAGAAAATAATTCGAATATATTAAAATGAACGAAAAAGAGATGTACCAACTTTAACCCGATGGATCGCAAGACGATGCAAGGAGGAAATGACATAACCAAGTTGCATGCAAGCGATGACTAGCGCCGTGTCTGGCAGTAGAGAGATGGAGTATGAAGTTGACGGGGCTTAGATAGTTTGGATTGTGTTAGCGAGATTCCGAGGGGTAATTGGGTAAGTCAGATCGGTTTTTGATCGGGTCAACGACATATATCGGGTTCGGGTCATGTTGGGTAAGCCTACCCTTTTTGATCGAGTTGGGTTTGAGAAGGATTATCATCGGGTGAGGTCATTTCGGGTCAAATGATGTATCGGGTCGGGTTGGATTTGGATCGGATCATAATCGTGTCTAACGATTTTATCGCATAATTTCCATTTTTAGCCATTAAAATTAGTTTTTGGCCATTATTTGATATAATTACTTCGTTGTTAAGTCACATGTATCAAATTAAACACTAAATAGCTTTCAGTTTGATCAATATTAAGCTTATTAATTATCAGATCATCAATTTAATCTGTCAATACCTGGTCCAGGTCGGATTGACCACTAATTATCGGGTAGTGTCGGGTTATGGGTCGTCAACGGATCGGGTCACTCGGTTGGTAAGACTTGCCAGCTCTATTTCCAAAGACTCCTTTTGTGTGTGACAATATATTTACTCCTTATGAATATGATAATTTTATGTGGTTGCTAATATTTCATCTACTATACTTTAAATTTAATTTAATTCACAAGTCAAAAATTACATTAACATAAAAATTAACAGGACAACCTTTCTTTTTATGTTTGTCTCTATCAAATCGATTATAAGTGGCGTAGTAACTTAGAATGATCTTAACTGAAAATTGTGAACATTAATAAATACATTTTCTAAATTTTAATTAGCTAAATGCAATCATAGGAAAAAGGTATTACTTGATTTTACTGCAACACTTCCAAATAAGTGTTTCTTTAATATAGACGTAAAGCAACATTAGGATATAAGTGTTGCGTATTCTAGTAAAATATGCAACATTTAACAAAAAGTGTTGCATCTCTAGCAGGAAAATTGCAACACTTCTTTGAAAGTGTTGCCATTTATGGTGTAATGCAACATTTTTCTATCAAGTGTTACAATTATTGATGACTTTGACTCACATGCAACAGTTTTAGAAAATGTTGCAAGGATTGTGTTACAATAGAGTCATTTTGTAGTAGTGTATTATGGATATAATTTCCTCAAATACGAACATGATATCCAAATCGACTCAGACATGAAATGATGATGAAAGACACACAAATATGCACGCAAAATATTGAAACCGAGTAGGATAAACCTACCTTTTAGCATTCTTCACAAGCAACTCGAATCCCATATGATTCTGTCTCGCAAGACCGTCTTATTCCAAAACAAACCATGTAATACTATTACACATACTAATTACTAACGAGTTACCCAAATCAAAAACTCCCAAATGTTAGGGTTTAAACTAAACAAACAAGGATAGATCTTAACTCACCAAATAAGAGGAAATAAGGAAGAGGATGAACAAATCACCAAATCAAGCTTGAATCCCATGGAAGTGTGTTTGTGAGGGTTCTAGAGAGAAGGGAGATGATTTGGCGTGAGAAAGAAGAAGATAGAATGGATAAGGGTTTGAGATTTCTTATCCCGTATTCTGATTCAGCGCCACTCGATCGAGTGCGAGTTCACTCGATCGAGTGCCACTTGACACCCACTCGATCGGGTAAACGCTTTACTCGGTCCATTACAGCCACACTAGGTCTAGTCCAGGTCACATTTGGTCTAGTGTACGGTCATACTTTCACTCTCGAGTAGGACTTATCTTATCCAATGGTCCTCTCACGTATCCCAAGGTACATTTGCGGGTCCTAAAAGGTACGGGCATTACAGTCTTGGTGGTGGTCGACCCCATACCTCGTTTTCCGTCCTCCTTTTGTCACTTCCGAATCGGTGATACGGTTTCTTTGTGTTCAATTTAATTTCTATGATTTGTGGATAGTTTTCTTGCTTTTACAATTTGTTTGATATTAGTAATATTGTTTTGCTGCGTGTTTGTTAGGAGTACTCTGTTAGTGTTGTTTAATTGCTGCTTTTTCTAAACCTTTTCTATCAGTTAGATCGACTACCTCATGAATCATACATCTTGTGCCGAATTTCTTGAGTTCTTTGGTTATTTCCATGGTTGTGTCGGGTCAAAGTATGATGATAGCTTGAATCTTGTTTTTTCCCTTTTATATGCTTCCCCCATTTCTAAAATTCATACATTTAAAGACTTAGGCAATTATCTTTTTAGACAAAATCAGTTTGTCGAGGCGAGTGCCTGCTATGACAAAGCATGTCGTCTTTTGAGTGATGTTCTGAAGGATGGGTTCGATCTTGATTTAAACTCTCTTTCAAGCTTAGCAATTTATTTGTGTTTAAATTTAGCTGCTTCTGCTATTAAATTACGTGCTTTCGATGGGGCATTAATTCTATGCTCGATGGTGCTGAATTTTTATCCTCGACATGCCAAGGCCCTCTTTCGTAAAGTCACGCTCTTAGAAATTTGAATAAGTTACCTGAGGCGCGCTGCACTCTGGAGGAGTTGGTCTCGGTGGAACCTTGAAATAAGGATATTCTTCGTGAGTTGGATGAAGTTAAAAAGCTTCATGTTTTTAACTTAAATGGTAAGCGTGTGGTGGACGATTCTTTTGAAGCTAATGATATTCAAAAAGGGAAACGGCCTATTTCGCTGGTATGTCAAGAAGGCAGTGGCTCAAATAATGTTACAATGACTGAAAATTGTGAAGAAGAGAAATGGTGTGCTAGAAAATCTACTTCATCTACAATAGATAAAAATAATTTGAGTTGTACAAGTTCTTATCAATTTGACACCCTAATCCAGAACAAGAAAGATAAGAATTCGATCCGTTATGATGAGCCTGCTGTGGATACTATGTCTGTGCCTTTTGAGATAGGGAATCAAGTTGCTCGTAGTAGCACGAAGTTGTTGTCTGCTGATATAGGTCCTGCTCATGTAACAACCCGGATTATAAAACAAAGGAAAAACGTAATATAAAGTAAATATCAGAGTATACTGATAAAAGGGTCAAGATGGCGGAAATACCTGACCAATCCGGTTCGCTACTAAATCCAAAACCAAACTATTACATTATTCAAAGGTTCTCAAAACATGAAAACAAACTCCTAATTTATTATTCATCTCGCCGCACAGTACTTCCCCGACAAGATATCATCCAAAACAAAGAATCATCCGAACAACTTTGAGAATGGGGGCTCAAGAATCGGGCTCAGGAGTAACTAGATGCTCTCCCAGTCATGTTTACAACAATTGAATATAACTAACAATCATTAAAAATTGAAATGCAAAACCAGTAAACATGAGAGACCATCTGTACTCATGAAAAACTCGACAATAACTTGCCATTAAACGATAACATACTAAGACAATCTTATGATATGATGACAACTTCAAAGGAAACATGTGACGACACGTGACAACGTAAACCATATTATGACCACGTGTGAACCATAGAACCAACATAACCACAATACTTGTGACCAAACCAGACCACCAAGCACAATGTATAGAGTGAACGTCGTTAGAGCGATTAACGAACTGCCTCTAACTAATGGAGCGTTTAACGAATCGCTCCATTCAATGGTATGGGCCGATTAACGAACCGCACCCACAAAGGGACCGATTAACGAATTGCATCCACACTATGTGTAGCGTATAACCACCGCCTACATGCCTAAGACTGCGTACGTCTGCAATAATCGTACACCGAACGACACTGGGAACGAACAGCGATTAACGAACCGCCTCTACTACCCCCCGACCATAGACCATAACAATCATCCCCGAAGGGCAGCGTTTGTTCATTTCGATAGTATATAATCGATACTACCGTCATCTATACATCAGCCAACCAACAAATGCAGAGTATAACTGATTGTACCAAAAATGCATGAACCACATCATGACACAACTCATAGAACAGCAAACCGCCTGCACAGCTTATCATGTGAATAGAGTAACCAACGGCTCATGCAAACACAATGTTATACCACAATTAATTACAACTTTACATACGAAACAAGCACTAATGATCAATGTTATAGTAACCTTAACTATAACATGAATCAAACGTGAGGTTATACTAGCCTCGACTATACACTACGCCAAATAATAGGTGCAATAACGGTTAGATAAGGTGATTTACCGTTGTAATAAAAAACACCGAACCGTTATTAAATCGACCGTTGTTATTTTGTGACCACGGTTGTTTAAAAGGCGGAGCCATTATGAAATGTAAATAACGGGTTCAAATAACCGTAATACAATATTAAGAACGGTTCAAAAACCGTTGTCTATAATATTCAAACCGTGGTAGTATTAGTTGGAATGCTCTACGGAAACATATGACAACGGTTTCTATCAAACAAAACCGTTGTAAAATAGTAAATATGACAACATTTATGCTTATTGAACCGTTTTAAATGTCATGAATTAAACAACGGTTTATGCTTATTAAACCGTTATATTATGGATGAATATGTCAACGGGTTTCTATTTAAATGCGACCGTTGTCAATATATTTATTGACCACGGTTTTATTTTTAACTGTAATCGAATTTATAAATAATTTTTAAAAAATTGTTTTAGCAGTTCCAAAGAATTTCTTTGAAATGCTAATTTTTGCAAAGATGGTTTCGCTGAAATGCTATCTTGTAAAATAGCATTTCAAAGAAATTACAAGATTGCAAAATTTCAATCTGCGCAACATCGAATATTACACAGATTGATCTATTCAACCCAACATCAAAATATTATAAACAGAGTGACCAAAACTAAATACACATGGCTCTATATACACACATACATAATGAGCGAACTATTTACACTCCGATAATGAAAGAAAATAAGTGGCCCACTTATTTCTCATGTCGGCAATGTCTTCCTTCGAATAGGTTGGATCTTTGTTGTTGATTGAAGGTGGGAACTACAAATCAAAATATACTTAAATCAAAATAGACAGAATAAGTGGAATATTACACGAATTAAACCCAAGTTACGTTTGAAATAGTTATTAAAACACACTAACCTATGACTCTATGTTGATATACTTTCGGGTGATAATCACACATGGACCGACAATGAGAAAAGGCGCATTTTTTGTCATTCGGTTGTTGTAGAGGAGACTATTATATAAATCACATACAAATAACCTAAATTAGATCAACCTCTCGCATAAACATAAATTATATGATAGGAGTAATTTTTCAGAATACACTTACTTTTATCGTGACAAAAGTTGGACTTGATGCTCCAATTGCTTAAAACAAACTAATTCATAAATATATACAGGAAATTATAATTAGCATTTGGCCCAGTAATATTGATGGGATATTAAAAGGAGCCTAGTCTTCAAAGGTCATACAATAACAATTGACATTATAATGTAAGGTTGTAAACTTACTCAGTTATCATCTTTACATATGTCTTAGTGGCACTATGTCCGCGAGAGTCAATCCAGTACACTATGGTTTTTGTCACATTGATTGTCGTTAGCAGCCAATGCTTGCTATGAAATATTGAAAATTGAACTGTTAGTTCATATACATGCATGTAAGCGTGTTAACAAATGAATAGAATCGTGATTCATTATAATAAAGTACTACACATACCGATTCTCATTGTATGGTGCGGTGGAGCCAGAATCGGGGCAACACCGATCGGCAAAGCAGTAATAGTTCCAAATACACTACCCTATCAACAACCCCCGCCATGCCTGCTTTAGGAAGTCCCGGTATCCGCACAAGTTCAACCACCAGCCGCCACCCTGGCCAGCCAAACATAAGCCAACTAAGATCGAGAAAAGTCCTAAGGAGCCAGCCTAATTCACCCCGCAATCAAGAGAAAAACCAACTGAAAGTCAAGTCACTGAAAGGGACATAAAGCATAAAGTAAATTGCCATTTCTGGCTAGACAAAGAAGGAGTCATTGCTTTGAAAAACTTTTGCTTGTCTCTCCATATTTCAGATACCACCTCGAGCCAAAGTCAAGACCCCCACGCACCCATTCGTCCTTATACTCCCAAAACAAAGCAACACCGCCTAGAAGTAGCATGTCACTTTCGGTGCGGGATTTCTCGTTGTTTTCTTGCAGTTTCTTTTAAATCATTTTGTCATCATTATAAAATATTTCCAGTACTTTATTTATGTCCTAAGAACGAATCATGGCCCTTGGATGAGATTACTAGGTTAAACTTTGTACCAGATCTCCAAGAGGAAGGCCTATAAAAGGACCTCTCCTCCAACTGCATTGAGGCAGCTTTTGATGAATATTAAACCTGAGTGTTCTCTCAATTTTAAATCTCTATAACTTGTGCTTAGTCTGTAGTTAAGAGTCGGGCCCGTTAACATCTTGTGCTTAGATCAGAGGTGTTGAACAAAGTCTGTTGGTAAGGTTCATTCAATCTCGTGCTCGGACCGTGGGTTGTGTGGTCTTCTTTGTTAACTTGAGTTGGTTATTATCTGTGCTAGGCTGTGATAATTTCCATGTTAAGTTGTCCAAATTGTTAGCTTGTTTCCCTGTGAGTATTCTGTGGGATTTAAGTTGATAATTATATCCCTTGGTTCCCTCTCGGTCATCAAATAACATTCCCCGTGTCAAGCGATCCGATTCTTCCCCGGCCTATCTTATTTATTCAACTAAAAATACTTAGAGTGTCTCAAAATTCCTGGAATTTTACTCAGAGTTAGTTTAATCAATTAACTAGCTTGTCACTAAGTTTCATGATTTTAGCAGGCCATTTGGTATTTTTAATTATATTCTTAAGTCTCTTGCATTCCCGAACAATTCAGAAACCCTTGTCTAGGCAAATATTGAGTCTTTTGTGTCGGGCCCGGGTTTGACATCGCAATTTGGTAATCAGAGCAAGGTTTAACACAATTCCACCTTTGTGTTAGTCTTGGGTTGAAAGAAACTGCGAGTTTATTATCCCTACCTACAACAAAAACACAAAAAAACAACCATGAGTGAAGAGAGACTTGCTGGTATTGAGACCAGAATAGAAACTCTTGCAGGAAATGTGGACACACTACTCAATGTTTTTCATGTAGTAATGGAGAGGTTTCCAAACCATGATCCGAGGAGACAGCCACCTCCTAGAGGAAGAGGTAGAGGCAGAGGCTTCTTTATGGGAGCAGGGAGAGGACAACCACCACCTGGGTATGAATCGATTCCGAGGAGAGCATCGTAACACAAGAGGAGGTTCCTGAGCACACAGACAAGCATTTAAAGGTAGAAATCCCTGAATTTTCTGGTAGCCTAAATCCTGATGATTTGTTAGAATGGATTAGGGATGTTGAGAAAATTTTTGAGTATAAAGGTTACACCGATGTTAAGGCCTTTAAAGTTGTCTTTTGAAACTAAAGGGATATGCTTCTCTTTGGTATGATAACCTGAAACACCAAAGGATCAGGGAAGGAAAAGAACCACTTAGGTCTTGGTCTAAGCTTAAGAAAAAGATGTTGAGTAAATTTGTCACTAAGGATTACACTCAAGATCTCTTTATTAAACTGTCCAAACTTAGGCAAGATGAGAGACCAGTTGAGACCTACCGAGGGAGTTTGAGCGCAAAGCTGACCCTGCAATGAGATTAATGAAAACCCGAGCAAAGGATTGCTAGGTTTCTGGAGGGTCTTGATAAGAACATTGCTACAAAGGTTAGGATGCAACCCCTGTGGTCTTATGATGATGTGGTTAACCTATCTTTAAGAGTTGAAAAAATGGGAAAGGCTAAGCTTGCAGTGCCTAAAACTACCACTAGACCTTCATTCAGGCCTTTTATGGTGTCGGATTGGTAGTACACCCAAACCTGCTGCACCACCTACACTAGATAAAGGGAAATCCCCATGAACCGTAAAAACCAACCCACCTGTGATCGAGGGAAAGATCAAGTGCTTTCAATGTCGGGATATGGCCACTTCAGAAGGATTGTCCTTCTAAGAGGGCACCGACAAAGAATGGAAGTAGAAGAGTGGGAAAGGGAAGGATTGGTTGAGTATGAGGAGGATGAGAGCCTAGTGTTAGAGGAAATGGAAGCGAGGAGGAATCGTGGCCAAGATCAGGTTGTAGCTCACCCTGACACAGGGCACGTCTTGGTCTTATGGAGAGTTATGCATTCACAACAAGCACCCTCAGAAGCTGACCAGAGATCCCTGATCTTCAGGAGTAGATGCACAGTTCAGGGAAGGGTTTGTAACTTGATCATAGATGGAGGGAGCTGTACCAATGTGGCCTCCATCACCATGGTCAACAAGCTAAATCGGGTGACTCAGGATCACCCAAATCCTTACAAACTCATATGGTTAAACAAGGGAGCAGAGGTTAAGGTTGACAAACAATGTCTGGTCCCATTCTCTATTGGGAAGGTATACAAGGATGAGGTACTGTGTGATGTTGTGCCCATGGATGCTTGCCACATGCTGTTAGGGAGGCCATGGGAGTTTGACAGGAACACAACTCATCAGGGAAAGGAGAATGTTTACAGCTTCAAGCATGAAGGTAAGAAGGTCACCCTGACCCCTTTACCACCAAATCAAAGAAACTATGGGAGCCCAAACATGCCATAAGAGATCAGTGGTGTACTGTTCCTATCTGAGGCTGCCATGATTCAGGAAATGAAACAAGAACAACCTGTGTTCATCCTACTGTCCAAGGAAGTGATTGAAAGAGAAGGTTCAGAGTTGCCTGCAGAAATTGAACCTTTGATTCATAAGTTCAGGGATGTCTTTTCAAAAGAACTACCTAGTGGATTACCACCCTTAAGGGGAATTGAGCACCATATTTATCTTGTACCAGGTGATGTACTACCTAACAGACCTGCTTACAGGAGTGATCCAGCAGCCACCAAGGAGTTACAACACCAAATTGAGGAGCTTATGAGCAAGGGCTTTGTCAGGGAGTCTCTAAGTCCTTGTGCAGTCCCTGCATTGCTTGTTCCTAAGAAAGATGGAACATGGAGAATGTGTACTGACAGTAGAGCCATCAACAATATTACTGTCAAGTATAGATTCCCAATTCCAAGGTTGGATGACATGCTTGATGAGATGAGTGGTGCCAGAATTTTTTCCAAGATTGATCTCAGGCAAGGATACCATCAGGTGAGAATCAGGGAAGGAGATGAATGGAAGACTGCCTTCAAAACAAAGCATGGGTTATATGAATGGCTTGTGATGCCATTTGGCCTCTCAAATGCACCCAAAACTTTCATGAGGTTGATGACTGAAGTGTTGAGGCCATGCTTAGGCCGTTTGTCGTAGTGTACTTTGATGACAAATCGGGTGTACAACAAAGAAGCTGAGGAGAACATCTCAGGCATCTTGAAGTGATTTTTAAGATTCTCAGGGAGCAGAAACTGTTTGGCAAGTTGGAAAAGTGCACCTTCATGGTTGAAGAGGTGACCTTTCTAGGGTATATTGTCTCTGGAAGGGGTATATCGAGACCAGAGAAAATCTCAAAGAATCCATCCCGGCCGCCCCAAAACAATCACTGAAGTGAGGGGATTCCATGGATTGGCTTCCTTTTACAGAAGATTCATCAAAAACTTCAGTTCAGTTGTAGCACCAATCACCGAGTGCATGAAGAAGGGAGAGTTTCAATGGACCGACAATGCTCAACATCCTTTGAAAGAGTTAAGAAGTTGATGTGTGAAACCCCATCCCGGTCGCCGATTTTGATCACTGTTTGAAGTAGAATGTGATACCAGTGGAGTTGGCATTGGAGCAGTTTTAATTCAGGCTCGAAACCAGAACCTATTTCAGTGAGAAGCTAAATGGAGCTAAACTAAAATACTCTACCTATGACAAGGAATTTTATGCTATCATCGAACCCCGATGCATTGGAATCATTACCCTCAAGCCTAAACCATTTGTGTTTCATTCAGACCATGAGGCACTGAAATATATCAATGGTCAACACAAACTGAGTCACAGGCATGCTAAGTGGGTGGAGTTTTTGCAATCCTTCACTTTTTCCAGCAAGTACAAGGAGGGGAAGCAAAATGTGGTAGCATATGCTTTGTCAAGGAGGCACACCTTACTATCAGTCATGGGAAACAAGGTCCTTGGGTTTGAATTTATGAAAGAGATGTACAAGGAAGACCCTGATTTTTCTGAAGAGTGGATAACTCAGATCAAGGACAAAGGGTTCCAGGGAGCAAGTATCTCTTGCAGAAAGGGTTCTTATTCCAGGCAACAAGTCGTGTGTGCCTAAGGGATATTACAGGATCTACCGATAAGGGAAGTTCACTCGGGAGGCTTAGGAGGTCACTTTGGAGTCCAAAAGACCTTGGACATCCTTCAGATCGGTTCTATTGGCCCAGATGATGGGAGACGTCCGATTATTCTCGGGAGGTGTTCGGTGTGTCGTCAAAGAGGCCAAAAGCTCATTCCAGTCGGTCCTTATACTCCTCTACCAGTGCCTGATAAGCCATGGGAAGATGTAAGAATGGATTTTGTTGTTGCCTTACCCAGGACTCAGAGGGGCAAGGATTCTGTGATGGTAGTTGTTGATAGGTTCAGCAAGATGGCTCATTTTGTGGCATGCAAGAAGACTGAGGATGCTGCCAGTGTTGCTGAGCTCTATTTACAGGAAATTGTGAAGTTACATGGAGTGCCAAAGACCATAGTGTCTGATAGGGACACCAAGTTCCCGAGTTATTTTTGGAAAACCTGTGGAGGCTTCAAAAACAAAGTTGTTGTTCAAGACATCTCACCACCCTCGGGATCGATGGACAAATCAAGTCACCAACAAAACATTGGGCAGGATCCTGAGATGCATAGTCAGCAAGTCCTTGAGGGATTGGGATTTGAAACTGTCACAAGCCGAGTTTGCATTCAATAGGGCACCATCTCACGTGAATCGGTCGTAGTCCATTTGAGATAGTCTATGGGGTTAATCCACTCATGCCCTTAGATTTATCCAGTGTTCCAAGAGAGGAGATGAACCTTGATGCTAAGGCCAGAGCTGAACAAATGCTAAAACTTCATGAATCACCAAGAAACAAATTGAAAGAGCCAATGAAAGGTACAGAAGCGATCTAAGGTCCCTCAAAGGAAGAAGGAATTCATGCCAGGTGATCTGGTTTGGATTCATCTAAGGAAAGAAAGGTTCCCATCCAGGAGAAAGTACAAGTTAATGCCAAGAGCTGATGGCCCATTTGAAATTGTTGAAAAAATTGGATCAAATGCCTACAAGGTGGATTTACCAGGTGATTATGGGGTACATGGTACTTTCAATGTGGGAGATCTCAGTCCTTACTATGATTCAGATGATGAGGAGGCTACAGGCTTGAGGACAAGCCCTGTTCAACCAGGGGAGGCTGCAGCAGAGCCGTGAATCGTGGCAACACCGATCGTGCAAACAGCAACATTCCAGTCACACTACCCTATCAACAACCCCCGCCATGCCTCGCTTTAGGAAGTCCCGGTATCCGTACAAGTTCAACCACCAGCCGCCACCCTGGCCAGGTGAAATATAAGCCTACTAAGATCGAAAAGTCCTAAGGAGCCAGGCCTAATTCACCCCCGCAATCAAGAGAAAAACCAATCTGAAAGTCAAGTCAAAAAAGCATAAAGTAAATTGCCATTTCGGCTAGACAAAGAAGGAGATGTTGCTGAAAAACTTTTGCTTGTCTCTCCATATTTCAGATACCACCTCAGAGCCAAAGTCAAGACCCCCACTGCACCCATTCGTCCTTATACTCCCAGCCAAAGCAACACTGCAGCCTAGGAAGCAGCATGTCACTTTCAGTGCAGGATTTCTGTTGTTTTCTTGCAGTTTCTTTTAAATCATTTTGTCATCATTGTAAAATATTTCCAGTACTTTATTTATGTCCTAAGAACGAATCCTGGCCCTTGGATGAGATTACTAGGTTAAACTTTGTACCAGATCTCCAAGAGGAAGGCCTATATAAGGACCTCTCCTCCAACTGCATTGAGGCAGCTTTTGATGAATATTAAACCTGAGTGTTCTCTCAATTTTAAATCTCTATAACTTGTGCTTAGTCTCGTAGTTAAGAGTCGGGCCCGTTAACATCTTATGCTTAGACTGTAGGTGTTGAACAAAGTCTGTTGGTAAGGTTCATTCAATCCCGTGCTCGATCATGGGTTGTGTGGTCTTGCTGTTAACTTGAGTTGGTTATTATCTTTGCTAGGCTGTGATAATTTCCATGTTAAGTTGTCCAAATTGTTAGCTTGTTTCCCTGTGAGTATTCTGTGGGATTTAAGTTGATAATTATATCCCTTGGTTCCCTCTCAGTCATCAAATAACATTCCTATGTCAAGCAGTCTGATTCCTCCTGTCAGCCTGTCTTATTTATTCAACTAAAAATACTTAGAGTGTCTCAAAATTCCTGGAATTTTACTCAGAGTTAGTTTAATCAATTAACTAGCTTGTCACTAAGTTTCATGATTTTAGCAGGCCATTTGGTATTTTTAATTATATTCTTAAGTCTGTTGCATTCCTGAACAATTCAGGAAACTCTTGTCTAGGCAAAGATTGAGTCTTTTATGTCAGGCCTGGGGTTTGACACTGCATATGGGGCAAACCATAGGCTTTTGGGCATCCTCAACCGTTCAACAATTTTATCGATGTGGTCTCTGTATGTGTATCTAAGCACCTTTTGAGAGAACAATTCAGGTGACATGAATCCGTAGTCATGAGAAACATAGTTCCCCTCGATGTGTGTGTACACAGTACCTATTACGTCAAATGGAACGAAGAATGTTATTTTCATTGATGAATTAAATAAATACCACTATTCGTAAAACCAAATGCCAAGTTTTATTAATGAACTTACTTCATCCAAATTACAATGTGCATAGCATCTAACTCGTTAAGGTAGAGAAACTGACACAGTGATTCCCCATCCATAAGAACAATTGTACCTTCACCCATAACATCCTCTTCGATCTCAATCATGAGTATATCCCCGGTAGCTGCCTTCATTTCAGCCAGGTGGTGCAAAGCTACGAACGTTGGAGTATTCAATTTTTGCTTATAATCATCGGTGTGATATCTAGGTTTAAGAGGAGCAACAAATTGTGTGCAAAGAAATCAAATGGCTTATATTGTAAGTCGTCCGATTTTACCTCGGTCTACAATTTAGAAAAAAATATATATACATTACACGAGACGTCATATATAATTTAAATAACCAAAAAAAAAAAAGGAAAAACTCACAATCTATTTTTCAAATTATTACTACCTCTTGAATTTTGGGTGGAGAGGCGGTCGAATCGGTGACTTTGGGTGTTGACGTAGTCTCCGCTAATTTCACCATAATGGCTTCGTGTAACTCCCGCAAATGTAAAAATTGAAATACTTACTATATGTTAGATAAGGTTACCCTAATAAATTTAAAGGCGTTCATTATATAAAAAGCGTTCGCTTTAGCATAACTACCCCGGAGATGTCAACACTAATGAATGCTTCAGGCCATTGCACAATAGAACCCACGAAATCTTGCAAACGCCAATTATCACTAAGTGGTACTATTAGAGTACCATACTCCTCCAGATATAAGTCGGTCACTTCCACTTCCCTCCATTCCTCACGAAGGGAAATGCCTTGATTGCCTTCAACCTCAACTTCTTGATTCTGGTCGTAATAGAACGCTACTCCCCTAGCAAAAGCAATTTTGCCCGATGCTACTGCAGGGGCTTTGTAGTAAAGAACACAAGGCTTCTTGCAAACGACTTTCACATTTTTAATTAATTAGTATATATACATGCACTACTTTAATTAATAAATTTAATTAATTAGTATATATACAACAATTATAAACTACTCGTAGTAGCTAATACCTCGTCGAAAGCCGGATTTGGAGATGATAAGAACGTGTCTTCGACTCCCACCTCCACCTCCTCTCTCACGGCCTTCATGGCTTCCTCTTCAACTACCCGATCTTGATCCTTTACCATGTCTTCCTCACTTCGCATGCCTGCTTTTTCCTTCTTCTCTCCTGCTTCCTTTATGACTTGCCGAACCATAACCAACTCTTCTTCAGATGGCTTATCCCCCGTTTCCACCATTCCGAGTATCAACCTGGCCATTGTTTGTAGTTGTGTAGTAGAAATGAATATGATTAAAATAAGTAGTATAATTTCATATATATATATATATATATATATATATATATATATATATATATATATATATATATATATATATATATATATATATATATATATATATATATATATATATATATAGAATTAGGATCAAATGAGTCCACCTCCTTTAGGTGAGTCCATGAGTCCTAATTCTAGCCATTAGATTATAACAAAATCTATGGCCAAGATTAATTCTGAAAATAAATGACCTATATAAAACCCAAGAACCCTAATTCTATTCATTTACCACCTCCTACTTCTCTCTCTTCCTCCTCTTCTCTCTTCATCCATCTCTCTACCTCCCACAACCACCGCCACCTCCATGTCTCTCTACCTAAAACCACCGTCACTCTGCCGCGCACCCCCTGTCACGCCTTTCTTACCGCGTCCACCCCGCTCCTGCCACGCTTCTGCCTCGCCGCCTCCTCGCCAACGCTGCCGCTTCCCTCTTCTGCCGCCTTCCTCTTCCTTTATCTCTGTTTTTTTTTTTAAATCTGGTGGTTGCACGTGGGGTCGTGGTGGACCATGGTGGTAGTGTTGGTGGTCGTTTTTTTTTCTGATTTAGTTTAACTTTTTTTTTTTCCTGATTTTTCTTCAATTCGGTGGTGGTGGTTGTGGGTGCGGGTTAGATGGTGGCGGTAGAAGTAGGTGGCGAACGGGGAGAGAAGGTGGTGGGTGTTGTCATAGGCGCGCGCGGTGGCTGTTTACTAGTGGTGGGAGTATTTTTTTTTTTTAAATCTAACCAAAGGAGTGGTTTTTTGTTGGTGGTGGTTTGAGAAGCAGAGGGTGGTTGGTGTCGATGGTTGGAGCCTTGGAGGAGTCGTGGGAGAGGCTGCGTTTTTCAGATCTACTCCTTTTTTTTTTTTTTTTTTTTTTTTGTGTGTGTGAAGTCAGGGTGATGTTGGCGGTTGTTGTTATTATTGTTGGCGGTGGTGGCGACAAAGGAGGTTTTATTGTTGGTGATGGTGGTGGTTATTGCCTATATATAAAAGGACTCGTATTATAGTTTCGACTCGCAAGAATTAAAGTTTTACTCGTTTACCACTAAAGTTTGACTTTTAAACCACTAAAGTTTCATTCGTAACTTCGAGAAATTACAAATTTTAAATCATTATATAATATAAATACAAACTTTTATATTGAAATGGCCTGAAAACCATTAAAGTTTCACTCATCACCATTAAAATTTCACAGGTTTAACATTAAAGTTTCATTCATAAATCACTGAAAATCGCTGAAAATTAAATAAATATTAATTAAAGCTTCACTCGTCAAATGGCCTAAAAAAATTAAAATTTCATTTGTCACCATTAAAGTTTCACTCGTTTAACATTAAAGTTTCATTCATAAATCAATGAAATTAAATAAATTTTAGTCACAATTTCATCATTACATAAATTCAATTTTTTTTATTAAAATAGCCTAAAAAAATTAAAGTTTCACTTTTAAGCATTAAAGTTGAACTCATATAATATTAAAGGTACATTCAAAAATCACTTAAATTAAATTAATATTAATCACAATCACATTATTTCATAAATTCAAATTTTTATATTAAAAATGGCTTAAAAAAATTAAAGTTTCACTTTTAAGCATTAAAGTTTCACTCGTAAAACATTAAAGTTATATTTAAAAATACATAAATTTAATTTTTTATTTACAAAATGATTTTAAAAAACTAAAGTTTCAATCGTAAAGAATTAAGTTTGCTCTCACAGATTAAAGTTTCACTTTTAAAACATTAAAGTTTCATTTCAAAAATTGATTAGAAGTCTCAAATCTCAACCATCAATCTTAGAAGATCTAATGGCTTAGATTAGGACTTATGGACTCAAATATATAGGTGGACTCATTTGAACTTCACTCTATATATATATATATATATATATATATATATATATATATATATATATATATATATATATATATATATATATATATATATATATATATATATATATATATATATAAATTATGTTGAATAAAATACAGTATTTATATACCCTATCATCACCACTCATTGTCCTTCGAGTAGTTTTTCCAAAATACTTAGTGATACCAACATGCGTCGATACCCCTCTCACACGACCTGGAAGCTCTGCTTTGCCGATTGCCCTAGCAAGAATGTCATCACGTCCTTCAGGCTTCCATTTTCCTTCCTGTACCTCCTTCTCACGGATCCTCTACATACACAAAAAACCATTATGCAACTAAATTTTATTTAAACTCACAATTATATAACCAACAACCAATGGTAGGAGTGACATATTTATTCAAACTTACAATTTTCTCTATGAAGGCCTTATCATATGGAGATTCTAACTTTCCATTCTTAGGAGTCGTGATGATTGACAGTTCTAAGCTTTTGCGTCTATTCATTCATCACATTGATATCCTATATATATATATATATATATATATATATATATATATATATATATATATATTGTTGGAGTATGTGTCCTCGACAATAATGCGATCACATGTTTAAATCTCATATTAAGAATACATAAGGGATTGTAACATTTTATTGTCAACTGATCCACATTAATCGGTAATGATTGGCTGACTAGAGTTTGACATTACTGTCGTATGACGGTGGTGATCAGTTGATCCCTTAAAGTCATACCTTTAGGAAAACATTCTTAATTGATTAATTAATTAATTATATGACGATACAAGTTAATTAATTCCATAAAATTGAACAAATGATTTTGTGAGTGATAATGCGTATCTTATTGTAATTCGATTAAATAAGATTCGTACTAAGTAATTAAATTGTTTTATTACTTAAGGTTTATTTATTGTTTATGAAACAATTAAAATAAAGAATGAATTATTTATTATAAATACAAGTAGTTGTGATTTATAATTCTATGACCCATTTTAAGTAATTGTAATTGTGAATTACTAGTTAATTTTTGTATGTGATTTATTTCATTTATATAATGATTTTTAATTTGTTAAAAATGTATTATTTAAATTACAAGTCTAGTAACATGTCCAATTGTCACACAATTCAAATTAACATTTGACAAAGTTAAAATGGATCCATATTAGGCATGTATGTGTCGTGTAAATGGAAGGGAAAGGAGGTGTTGTGCTTTATTGTTTTAATTAGTGGGAAGCATAATCATTACCTACAAATGATAGTCATGCAAACCTACACTCTTGTGAAGAGCAATTAGCAAATGCATTGGGCACTCTACCCATGCAAAACCGGTGGCCTCCTCCTTATACACTCAAGTAGTGTATTTTCATATCACACTAATTCATTCTAATAAGTTAACTACTTGGTGATTAACTTATCTCTCTAGTATTATTTTTTCAACAAGACTAGAATATCTCACATAAATCTCTAATATTATTCATATATTACAAGAAGTAGTAATCTCATAATATTAGTATTTTTAAGGACACAAATATTAATTTCTAGTAACTAAATTAATATTTGTATTAAGAAGGATTTCCTTGGTACAAATCCTTAAGGTGTATATCTTGCTATTAGATCTAAGTTTTTGGGGCATTTGGATTATTATTAAGAAGACTAACTTGGTAGGAGACCAATTTAGTATAAACCAATTTCGGCCCTCCTTGTAAGAATGTCTAAATTTCTTCTCTTTTATTTAAATAGTTATGCATGCATAAGTTCCTTTTAGTTTATGACTAAACTAATAAACACTTAGTTATTAGAAGTGTCTAATTAGAGATTAATGAATCTAACAATTGGTATCAGAGCAAGAGTTGTTGCATGCATAATCGGTTTTGTTTTTCTAAGTTAATTTGTTAACATATAAAACTAAAAATTTGTGATTTATGAAGATAAATGCCACAAAAATTTTGCATGTTAAACATTCTGGTCCTAAATTTATTTTAGGTCATTTTTGATGATTTATGGTATTTTATAGCTCTTTAATATGATTTTAGTATTTTTGTGGACAAGGCCCTCGGGAACTGCGTCCGCGGGATCCACACCAGGCATAATCGACTCGAGGTTCTTTCGAATCGAATTAAGACATATTAGAGTCGCCACCAAGTTTTTTGGGAACTTGGAACCGTTCAAGTCAACTTTACACCTTTCATCGAAAAGCATAAAGCCAATCGACTACGAGTGATTAAAGATAAAGACTTGTACCCTATATCACTCGATTTGAATGACTCTCGTAATCCAATGGTATTTAGACGGATCCACAAACCATAGATCTTGAGTAAGGGGTGAGGGTACGTGTTGGGAAGCCCATAAGGACACCCAACCCCGCCCGTCAATAACGGCCTCTACTAAGTCAAGTGTCGAATTTCAAACAAGGTCATAGCTACTACGATGTATGATATGCAAACGTTGTTTTAACCCTATCATGTGACAACAATTTCTATGTCGTTTTAGATGCAACTAAACTAACTTTGTCAAAGTTGTAATTTAGCATGTGGGTTGATTGATCTAACAACATACAAAGCAAACAAGGCTTAAAGGGGGAATGGGGGAGCCGTTGGGATCTACCTATTACAAACCAGGCATTTCATGCCGACACAACAATAAATTAAAGATACAACTCGATCTAAATACAAAGCTATACACACGACGCAATACACGGCCGTTTGGCCTAGAAAACCGTGCACAAGAGGGGGTGACTCACGGCCTACATGACACACGGCCTTGGGTCACTCCTCGTAATGCGTGCTTTCACTTAATCTCATCGAATTAGACATAGGGCCATGCACCAAAGCATGTATTAGCATAAACCGGGCCATGTTGCTTTAGACAACATGCGGTTTACTACGCTCCTACAAGCATTGAGGAACAACCGTCTAACCAAACAAGACTAAGGTTTTTTGAAAAGGTTTTGACTCAATAAAAGAAAACTAACTCGAAGATTACAACTCGATAAACAAACGATAAATTACAAACAAAGAAACAACGAGAAAACAAACGGTATAAAAACAAAACGAGAAAGGTAAATAAAACGGCCACCTCACGGCCCAAACCAACGGCCACCCTCACGGCCAAGACAAGGCCAACCTAGTTCCTAAGTTAGGTTCATTGGTTAGATCGAACGATTGCAAAACGGATTAGAAAACGAGTTAGAAAACAAGTTATAAACGACGTTGATCGATTGAAAAAAGACCTTGCAATTGTGTGTTCTACACGGCTCAAAAGGGGTCAAATTAGGTCAAGTTCGCTAATTAATTTAACTCATCGAGTGTTAATAGGAAGGTGCTAATCACGAACTCCTATGCTAGCGAGAAATCAAGTGATAAGAAAGATGCGTTCAATTATTTACAGAGTTGCTAGTTGATTTTTAAAGCTATGTCGATGTACCCTAATGTGTCTAATTAGGTTATTAAACTAAATTAATGTCATCTAAATACGTCATAGGTTAACAATCAGAGGTTAAACTAACATACAACGGGTCCTAGGGTATGTCGAATTGGCCGAAATAACAAAGGGGTCAAAAGCGATGAGCGAAGTTAGAAAATCGTTTTGTTTATGCCCTACCTTGAACACGAGGATATGTAAATGAGACGGGGGTGTACGACCGACTGAAGTAGCGGTTTCTTTTCCCATCTCAAGTCAACGCGGGTGTTCATGGTGGTACTTTAACTCATACTCGGACTAACTAGTTTCATAATTAACTAAAACAAACGATAATTAAAACGAAAAAACAAACAAAAACAAGACAAATAAAAAAAGCATAAAACAAACGAAATAAAAGGGAAAAGAAGAGGATTTGATGCACCCTCAACCTACATGTATCGTTGACACCGTCTTGGGTCGTAATCGATGGTAGATTTTATCTCGAGAGGCCGTCGTCGACGAAGAGCAAAGCAAACACGCGTTTTGGAAACTTTCTGGACAGCGATTTTCAAACGATGATATCTCCCTCGTTTCACGACGAAAATTCGATCTAAAAGATGTTTTGAAAACTAGAAAGAAAGGAGAACAGGAATCTTAAAGCAACCCCTGCTCGTTTTTGGTTATTGGGCACGAAAAACGAGCACAAACAGAACTGGACAGACAAGAATAAACCGCGAAAACAGAGTGTATAACACTCTGTTTTTCGAGGGATTTCGTGTACTCTCAAGGGCAATTTGGCTCATAAATCTTTGTCTAATGTGTAGATGGATGTTATGTGGTTAATTAGGAACAAGAAAATCGAGTTTTGATGGAGGTTTGATGGAGGTTTGAGTTGTATTTCGAGGAGGACACACAAACAGTTTCAGTTTGTGTGTCGGTTTTGTTTAGGGTTTTTGGGAGGCAATTAGGGTTTGTTTCTGAGGTTTAAAGCTTGTGAGTGATGGTAGGATGTATGTAGAACTTAGAGGAATGAATGTATGGTGAAGGGGTGGTATTTATAAGGAGTTAAAGTAGGGTAAAAGAGAGGGAGAGGCAGTCGGGCTCAATCTGATCATAGCTGCTGTCCAGCAGCTTTTGGGGGGTTTTCTAGGGTTCGTTTGGGGGTTTTTCTTGGTGATTAAGGTAAGGTAATATGGGTAGGATATTAGGGTATGGGTTAGGGTTAATGGGCACGGGTTTTGGTGGTATTTGGAGCGGGTTTTGGGCTCGGGATTGAGCTGCCAAAACAGGGGGTAGGCTGTTTGTATGCGGGCTGTTGGGGCCTGTTTTGGACGAGAATTTGGGCCGTGGATAGGGGGTTCGAACTGGGGTGGATGGGTAGTGGTCTAGGTTGGTTAGTGTACTCGAGATTCGTGCCAATTTATAAAGGAAACGGGCTCAAAAACCGAGCTAAAATCGAGCTCAAAAACACATGTTCAAAACGAGTTCTTTTCGATTTTCAAAACGATTTTTCAAATCAATTAACCCATTAAAATAAATGACTTTTCAAATCAAATATACTCATAAAATGATTTTTCAAATCAATTATTTATTTTATTTTCAATAAAATAAACTTGGGAAAATAAATTCAAAATAAAATAAAATAAATTGAATTCACCTAAAAAACCATAATTTAAATATCATTTAAATTAATAAAATGAACTCACTAAAAAAAACATTAATTTAAATATCATTTAAATTAATAAAATACTTCATCGACGACGCCCATTCTACATCGTAAAACGAGCTCCAAATAGTGACAATGACAACTAAAGAATACATGTGTCCTATCATCATCGGGTGTTTGTCGGGTTCTCTATAAATTCCAATATCGACGGATACGGGTATCTACAGAGCCCCCACTTTGACTGAGGCTTGGACAAAGCGAAAGTCAAAGTATACCCCAGTCCCTTTCGACCCGAGGATTCTCATGGTCGTTTATAGTCCATTAGACTTGCGTATATAAGCTCGCCAGCCATAAGAAGAGATCATACCTGAAACTTCGTTGGGGATTGACTCTTGCTTCTGTTGCGTCGAAATATCATCGTTGGTCATCGACCCATAAATTGCATAAATGGTGGGTTGAGCCTTATCCTTAGGCGCCTACGTATCCGTTTCTGACGGAATCAAACCCGCGTCGTAGTTCGGCCACTGCTGACACATGCCCAAAGTTTATCATCGGCTGGCACTTGGCCAAAATTCATCATCTGCTGACATTTGCCCAAAATTTATCATCTGCTGGCAGGTGTCCAAATGGGACGGGACTTTCCGAGGAGGTTGCCGCCGCTTTCATCATTTGCTTTCAGCTAAGGAATTCTTCCATTTCATACTCTTGTATTGAATTGAATTCTTGGTGGATGTCATCCTTTATATCTTGATAATGGTCTCTGAAGCCAACGGCTTCAGAGCCCCCAGTTTGCAATGGCTCTAAAGTCGAAGACTTTAGAGCCCCCAGTTGAAGCATATCCTGCTATATTTGAAACATAGAAAATGTACTAGCAATAATCATCACATAAGCACATTTGGATCATCGATCTTGAAATTGGATTATTTGAAATACTGGGTCATCGACCAGAATTTTGAATTTGAAAATTTTGAATAATTGGGCCATCGACCCGAAAATTGAATTTGAAAATTTTGAACAATTGGGTCATCGACCCGAAAATTGAATTTGAAAATTTTGAATAATTGGGTCATCGACCCGACTTTTGAATTTGACATCACTTGGAATGTTGGTGATCGACCCGAAATTTGAGTTTGAAAGACTGGGTCACCGACCCGAAATTTGAACATGTTAAAAATTTTGAATAATTGGGCTATCGACCCAAATTTTGAATTTGAAATGAATCACTTGGATGTTGGGTCGTCGACCCAAAATTTGATTTTGAACTTTGAGATTTGAACCTTGACTTGGATCATCTATCCATAATTCGCAAAAAGTTTTTGAAATTTCGGAATTCTGAAAAATTTGGCATTTTGAAATTTCGGAATTCTGAAAATTTTGGCATTTTAAAATCGAACCTTGATGGGTGAGCACGAAATACGACTCAGACACTCTGTATGACCCGTAAACAACGTGGGCGTAGCCCGCTACCGTAAAACAAAAAAGGAAAATAAAACCGTAAGTGTGCACGGGTTTTAATTCAATTATTGACTTATTGGGGGTAGAAATGTAAATTGGCCATTCTGGCGCCAAAAGATGGCAAATGGGAATCACAAGATCGTTGGACTTGAGACAGAGATATCGTATGGCATGGGCGTGCTCCCGAGGACACATGGGAATCAAGATCACTTGGCCTTGACAAGGTGGATTAGACTCACGGAGCAACAACGTTGGCTTCGCCCAGACGGTAAACACAGACTGATTTTATGAAAGCACTTAGACATCACACATCACTCTTGTTGGAAACATTCTGTCACTCTTCTCCTCGCCTCCTTTCTTTTCAGCGAGTTTTCATCATTTCTTGCCACCGCCTTCTTTCTTTTCAGCGGGCTTTTACTATTTTTTCTTCCACGTCTTCTTTCTTTTCAGCGAGTTTTTCATATTTTCTGTTCCCAACACAAACCCACATCTATGTGACTCAGCATCTTTGCCTAAATCGTTCGATAAAGCTCATTTTGAGACTTGATACTATTCATCTGAACCTATATCCTTATCCTAGCTTACATCGAGTACTAAGACCAACTCAAACAAAGGTGGCTTCATTTGGACTTGGTTAAGACCCGTAAGAAACCGACAAGATGACAACTTGGTTGATGAGTGGATTGAATCCCTTATTCTGAAGGACTGCCTACGTATTCGCGTGGAGCGAAATCAAATCCGACGTAGTTCGATCATGGTGCATTAAATTGGCATTTTGATTGTGTGTACACACTCGAAGGTTTCACCTAAGGTATCATGTCGTATCCCATTCTAGCCTGTAAAGTACTGTTAAATCCCGTGTCTAGGGTTGGTACAAAAGGTTGTGGTTCTTTGGGATGTGGAGCTTGGTAAAAACAAGTTGGAATGGTTAACCATCATTCTGAAGGTTTGTTTTGTGGTGCTAAGGCCAAGGGCTATGGCTACTGATGTGGTTGGAATGGGTGTCTCAGTTTTGATGAAATCCGAGTGCAAATGGGTTGGAAAACAATGTGGGTTCAAATCTCCATATCTGGACCCTAAAGGCTAGGTATAACAACACAAGCGAAATGATTCTCAAAATTCCCGACTATCCCCTTGTAACTGTCTCAGGAAGGACTTAGGGATAAAGAGGTTACTACTTAAGCTTTTGGGCTTCGCCCATTGAACCTCAACTATGGGTACTTGACTTGAATTCTGGCTTCCGTAACTTCGACATTCAACCAAAAAGCATTCCGCAATAACTTCAACATCTTTTTTCCTTTTTCTTTTTCTTTCATCTTTTTCATTTTTTTTTTCTTTCATTTTTCCAATTTTTCTCTTTTTCTCATTTTTTTCATTCTTTTTCATCTTTTTTCTCTCTTTGAAAATGATCTTCTATTCATTCTCTTAGTCATAAATGGATACAACTTGAAAACCGGGCTTCGCCAACTAATTTGGGTAAGAACTAACAATTCCTTGTTAGAACGGGTTGATGTCTTCTCTCTTCGAGATGGGATGATTTTGTTGGGGAAAAGGCTTGCCTTCCATCATCAATAGGGGAAACAAGGAGCTAGTCCGGGTTTGTCATAGAATCATCTAAAAGCTTGTCACAAACATTGGTTCAGATGGAAGTTTTCTACCACCAGACATGGAATAGGTAAAGGAATCAAACACGGGATCCTAGTGTACCTTACATTTTGAAACGGGACATATTTCTACCCCAGGGATGCCTTTGAGTGTGTTGTGCATTTTATCATGTTTCGGAATGATTGAGGATTGGAAACAAGATATATTGGGAAACGAAACTGCAACCTTTTATTGGAATGGCAAAAGCTTAACAGACTCGAAAGAACGATTCCTAGGACACACCCTAGGTCATCGTGGAACAAACGACTCAACTTCAAGAAAAGAAAGTCCTAGACTCGACTCAACTAAGATTAGGAAACAGATCCCGACTCATAATTTTCAAATCTGATCTTGAGCTTTCACTTGTTCAGATGTCATCTTAGATGCTCGGCTCTTGTCCTTGATCCCTTTGATGGTCTGCCTCCATCCTGAGGTATTCCTCTGAGGATCTACGCCAGTGATGAAAGTTGGTGAATCGAATTGTCTTTTATCAACTTCGTTAACGAGAGGAGTACATTCTAGAGCAAGACTCCCGATTTGAATTTCATTCTTCGGGTTTGGCAAGAATTCAAAGCAATCCACAAATATTTTCCCGATAAACACCCCTTTCAAGTGACATGGGCGGATAAGATGGGAATAATCGACATTGTCTTCGACAGAAACAAAGTTAGTGTGATCGCCAAATGGATTGGTGATGTTATTGGGTTTAACAGTCGGGATCGGGAGTGTTCCATTCTCAATCATGTCTTGTATTTCGTGCTTCAGTCGATAGCACCTTTCAGTATCATGGCCTTTCCCTTGATGAAAGGCACAGTAGGCATTTGGTTTATACCATTTACCTTGTTGATCAGCAGGAGGGTCCGGAGTTGGACCAATAGGCTTCAGCTTTCCTTGGGCTATGAGCCTTTGGAGAGCATATGTATAAGTGCATCCGATATCGGTGAATGCCCTTGGTGTTTGGCGCTGCGGATTCTTCGATTTCCCTTCTAAGAGATTGATGGCTTCATCAAATGGGCCGTTGTTGGGGCTTTGCCCTTAGATGATGAGGCCCCTTGGTACCCTTTCGGCTTTTCAGCCTCTGCCATTCTGACGTCATCTTCTACCTTTATCCCGATTCTTATCAATTCTTTGAAAGAGCCAAAATTCTGGTATTTCAGAGCATTGCGGTAAATAGGTCGTAGATTCTTTACGAACTTATCTACCATTTCAACATCATCAGGCTTTTTGGCTAGTTTCACGCTTTCAGCGCGCCATCTTGCGAGGAATTCTGTAAAGCCCTCTTTTTCCTTCTGTGTCATTACCTCCAAAGTCCTTATGTTGGTTTGAATCTCAACATTGTCAGCATAGTGCTTACAGAACTCCACCGTAATATCTTCGAAAGTGGGGAAGTTCTTAAGGTCAAGATTATAGAACCACGCCTTCGGGTGTTTATCCCAGAGATTGGGCAAAAATTTCGGAGAGCATGTCACAGTACTCCCTTCATGCTAAGTACCCTTTATAGGCCTTAACATGGTGGACTGGATCTTCGGTGCCCTTGAACTTTGGGATGTCAGTGAGTACCATGTTCGTGGGCAACTTATCCTGAACTGGGGCATAGGCCCTAGCATTTTCATAGTGGATGTTCTTCCCCTGGGAGAGTTTCAAACGGTCTTCGATGAACTTGAACCATTTCTCCAGATCAGTCAGAGGTGGAGGGGAATCTTCACCCAGCTTAGATTCGATTGCATCCATTCGGGTCATCATGAGGTTCACGGCCTCAGTGAGCTTGTTAATAGCATCTTCCATTGCTTGACGTCGGGTTTTTGGCGGCCTTTCTACAAGAAAACCCCGTACTGAGTCAATATTTAAAGTAAGAGCCCCTGCACACTTAAGGACACGACCCTAACTTGACTCAAACAAAGACTCGACTTGAGATTGACTAAACAAAGGTTCGACTCACGGTTGGATCTAGACCTTGGTTCATTTTAGACTCGACAAAACGACATGACTCAAACTGTCATAAATCGGTTATAAACCGGACTCGGTGTGGCCAAACCCGTGATTGGACTAACATAGCCCATAGGTTCGGGTGAAACGCCCTAAATGGCCTAGCTTGGGCGTTTTTGTGGACTATCCTAGACCAAAAGGTCGACCAACATGACTCAAGGCCCAAGAGGTGAGCTTGGGTGACCCAACAAGGTCGTGTTCTAGACTCTTAGAACGAAACACACCCGGCCTAACACGGCCATGACCTGGACGCGACTTGACGCATTTCATGCTTGGTTGAGGTTCGAGAAACATTTTGGATTGATTTTGAAAAATGAAGGATTGATTTGAAAATGAGATTTGAAATGGGCAGCATGCCGGCTATAAAAGCTCATTTTGGGCCGAAAATTCTAGTCCTATTTGGGCAGCATTCCGTGTTTTTAAAACCATGCTATTTTGAAAATAAGTTGTTCAAAAGTTCGGTTTTGAAAAGGACATGGGAATTTTCGAAAATAAAGACTCGGGAAAACACATTGCACATTGTCATTCTCATGTTATAAGGATGTATGCTCCTAGACATCTCTAAGTCTCGGCAAGTCTTCTATAAGAAGGTCTATGCCCTCCATCCTTTTGCGGTCTTATAGAGCAAGGTGTCTTAAGGTAAAGTACCTAGAAGATCGTCCCCACCATCAAGAACCACGCGAGGCGAAGTGGAAGCGAGCAATGTGCGACTTCCTGGCATAGTGGGACGTCGCCCCCACGCATCACGAAGAAACGCTGGGACGGCCCGGCAAGTCCTTAAGGGTTTATGCATGAATCGTAGCACTATGAGTAATGTTTTACTTTCCAACACTTTCTTTTCAAGTTTCACCTCGGAGGAAAAGACCCTAGAAACACAAAGTAACTAGTCCTCTTTTCCCAAATGAGTCGCCAAATCAGGACAAGGCCCTCGGGAATCTGCGTCCGCGGGATCCACACTGAGCATAATCGACTCGAGGTTCTTTTGAATCGAATTAAGACATATTAGAGTCGCCACCAAGTTTTTTGGGAACTTGGAACCGTTCAAGTCAACTTTACACCTTTCATCGAAAAGCATAAAGTCAATCGACTACGAGTGATTAAAGATAAAGACTTGTACCCTATATCACTCGATTTGAATGACTCTCGTAATCCAATGGTATTTAGACGGATCCACAAACCATAGATCTTGAGTAAGGGGTGAGGGTACGTGTTGGGAAGCCCATAAGGACACCCAACCCCGCCCGTCAATAACGGCCTCTACTAAGTCAAGTGTCGAATTTCAAACAAGGTCATAGCTACTACGATGTATGATATGCAAACGTTGTTTTAACCCTATCATGTGACAACAATTTCTATGTCGTTTTAGATGCAACTAAACTAACTTTGTCAAAGTTGTAATTTAGCATGTGGGTTGATTGATCTAACAACATACAAAGCAAACAAGGCTTAAAGGGGGAATGGGGGAGCCGTTGGGATCTACCTATTACAAACCAGGCATTTCATGCCGACACAACAATAAATTAAAGATACAACTCGATCTAAATACAAAGCTATACACACGACGCAATACACGGCCGTTTGGCCTAGAAAACCGTGCACAAGAGGGGGTGACTCACGGCCTACATGACACACGGCCTTGGGTCACTCCTCGTAATGCGTGCTTTCACTTAATCTCATCGAATTAGACATAGGGCCATGCACCAAAGCATGTATTAGCATAAACCGGGCCATGTTGCTTTAGACAACATGCGGTTTACTACGCTCCTACAAGCATTGGGGAGCAACCGTCTAACCAAACAAGACTAAGGTTTTTTGAAAAGGTTTTGACTCAATAAAAGAAAACTAACTCGAAGATTACAACTCGATAAACAAACGATAAATTACAAACAAAGAAACAACGAGAAAACAAACGGTATAAAAACAAAACGAGAAAGGTAAATAAAACGGCCACCTCACGGCCCAAACCAACGGCCACCCTCACGGCCAAGACAAGGCCAACCTAGTTCCTAAGTTAGGTTCATTGGTTAGATCGAACGATTGCAAAACGGATTAGAAAACGAGTTAGAAAACAAGTTATAAACGACGTTGATCGATTGAAAAAAGACCTTGCAATTGTGTGTTCTACACGGCTCAAAAGGGGTCAAATTAGGTCAAGTTCGCTAATTAATTTAACTCATCGAGTGTTAATAGGAAGGTGCTAATCACGCACTGATTTTGCTGGGGACGGTGTTTTGTGATTAAGTTCTTACTTGTTTGTCTATTTTGATTTTGCTTTCACCTTGAGGAATTTATTCCTCAAGGATTGTTCTTACCGTTTTTTGTGTAGTTTCCATACTTGTAGTTGTTTCCTTGTCTTAGCTATGATGGCTCAAGTCTTGACATATGGAGTATGTGTTGGATCTTTTGAGTATGATTATGGGTATGGGGAGTTTGAGGAGCAAGTCAACACAAACCTACCTTACACCTCATACAATGAAAATCCTTACTATTACCCCAATTTTTTCCACCAAAATCCCCACACCCAATATCCACAACAACCACCCACTCAATACCCACTTCACAATGAATTTCAATTGCCACAATACAACCACTTTCACACCCACCCACAACTAGAAGATGAGACCATTCAAAATGTGATTCTCCAAATGATGGGAGATCAACAAAACTTCTTCAAACAAATGCTAGAAGAGAGCCAAAGAAGGAACATTGTTCTTCAAGGCATTGTTAACCAAGGTGAGGAGTTGGAAATTCAAATTGCCCAAATAAAAGAAACCCAACTAACTACTCCTCACCATCCCTTAGACATTGTCTATGAATGCGAGTTTGAAGGAGTTACCTTTGATGAAAAGTGGGAAGAGCCAATTCCTTTGAGCTCTTGTGAATATGAAAGTGTTGTATTCAATGAAGAAGATATGAGGTTGAGTAAGCCAAATACTCTTAGCCTTTGTGAGTATGAGGGTGTGTCTTTTGATGTGAATATTGAGATGGTGGAGGAAGAATTATTGAAGAAGAATGAAGCCCCCATTTATGATTCTTATGGAGATAGCGATGATGATAAGCCTATGGAAGAAGCTTATGCGGAATATGTGTCTTGCATTGAAGAAGAGGAATGGAGTTGTGAGATTGCCTCACTTGAGGAGCCTATCCTTGAGAAGTTTGAGGTATGCTTCCATAAAGAAGATGAATTCCTCTTTCCTATAGACCATGAAGACCTCTTCGCACCCACCATGGAACCTATGATTGTTGGAGATGATGTGGAAGACCTTCTCCAAAAAGTCAAATCATCATATAAAGGGTACTTAGTGGAAAAGCTCAAGAAAAAACTTGCAAATGAACGTGCTTGTGGAGATTTGGCACCCACAATCTCAACTCTTAAGGTATCCGATCATCAATGTTATGAGAATTCTCCTTCTACCTAGGAAGGATTGAATAATCAAAGTGTTATCATCATCACCAAAATCGAAGAAGAAGTTGGTGAGTGGAAGTCTCCGGACGAATATGAACCATATTTCATACCTAGTGTTGACAAGAATCATGGGCTTATTGGTTTGAAGCATTGGGAAAGCTCTAGTTCCAAGGACAAGGTGAAAGAAAGAACATATGACAAACTTCCTTGGCCAAATTTCATGTTCAAATGGAGCAACCCATACTTATGCTTATTTGGAGCTTGTTCACAAGCTTTTGATCTTCTTTTAAGAGCCTTGAGCTCTATGGACAAAACAAAGAATTTCAACAAATTAAACTAGTTTGGTGGAGTCCTCCCTCAAACCACCATTTGTAAGATACCCAATTCTTTGACTTTGCATTACATTTACACTTGCATTTAGTTATATACATGTACATTTAGCTTGCATTTGTCTTATATTTCATATTGCATTTACATTAATTAGTTCATATAGTATAGTTGCATTGTAATATATCTCACATGATTCATGTAGATAGTTGCATATAGACTAGAATTCATGCATAATGACTAATGACCAATCCTATTCTTTTCTACACTAGAAATAGTGTTTAAATCGGTTTGGGGAGGTTTGATCATAAGTGACCATAGTTTACTAGAAAACATGCATTATATAGGGTAGTTTAGATTGCATTCATTTGTTATATATGTCATATAGAATTGCATTTAGTTAGAGTATGCATTCATTCATATCATATTGCATTTGTACTCTATTTTAGAAAATCAAAAATCCAAAAACATGTATTTCTTTTTCATTCCTACTCCTACATGTACATTGAGGACAATGTCCAAAATAAAGTGGGGGATGGGAATTTTTATTCCAAAATGCATAAAAATTGAAAAATTTCGAAAAATCACAAAAATATGTCTTTTAATTTCATAAAAACAAAATCCATAAAAATTTGAAGATTTCAAAAACCAAAAACATGTTCTCTAATTTAGTAGTGTAGAATTGTATATACTTGTGTTTTTGTTCTCTTCTCACATAGATACAACACTACATTTGAGGCATTAGCAAGGGAAAATGAAGACCGCTTGGTATGATCGCTCTAATCTCTATTTCCCTTCCATTTCTTTTTCATTGTTCATATAAGGAGGATGTGCTTACATGTCAAGGAGAATGTAGTGTATTTTGTTGTTGCGGTAGGAATGAATAGAAGATGTGATACAGAGAATAGAATTGATGCGTTGTATTATTATGATGCAATGTACACAAGTTCAAGTATATATATATATATACAAAGATACTAAGCTATAAACAATTATATGGAATATATCAAATATGGCAAAGGAGAATTGGTTGCCATATTGTTCTCTACTAGCCGTTAAAGGCTTATGGGTAATGGGTAGGCTTGACTGTTGGGTCGGCCCATGTTACCCCCCCCCCCCCCCCCAAGTTGGTGCGTGTAAGGTGGAAACGCCCAACTTGGATAATAAGTCTTCAAAGGATGTCCGACCAAGAGCTTTAGTTAAAATATCCGCTAGTTGCGATTTTGTATGCACGTAGCTCGGTTTGATTAATCCTTTGAGGATTTCGTCTCGTATAAAGTGACAAATCAACCTCTATATGTTTTGTTCTTTCATGAAAGACCGGGTTGTTGGCAATATGGAGAGCCGATTGATTATCACATAGAAGCTCAATCGGGTCTTTGAAGTGGATGACCAGAAATTGGAGAAGACCTTAACCATTTCAACTCACAAACCGTGTAGCCATAGCCCTATATTCGGCTTCGGGATGATAGAGAGACGGTGGATTTTTTCTTTGTTTTCCATGAATAGGTGAGCTTCCAAGAAACATAATATAGGCGGATAAGGAGCGGCGGGTGGTTGGACAAGTAGCATAGTCAGCATCGCAATATGCATGTAAACGGAGATCGTTATCAGCCCGTAGGAGAAGTCCTTGTCCCGGATTATTTTTGAGGTATTTTACCACTTGAAGGGCAGCATGCGAGTGTTCGAGTTTAGGAGAGTGCATGAATTGGGCGAGAATATGGACAGAATAGGTAAGTTTGGGCCTTGTAATAGTTAGATAAACCAGACGGCCAACAAGCCTTCGGTATGGTTGTGGGTCGTTCAAGGGAGTCGTGGTCGTGGATGCAAGACGATGATTAGGTTCCATGGGTATGGAGTGAGGCTTAGACCCAAGTAACCAGGATTCGGCAATGATGTCGAGGGCGTATTTTCGTTGCGAGATGAAAAGGCCGGTTTTGTTGCGTGCAATTTCGAGGCCCAAAAAATATTTTAACGGGCCGAGGTCCTTCATATGAAAACAGCCACTTAAATAGTCTTTAAATTGCTTGATTACTTGAGAGTTATTCCCACAAATAACCAAATCATCAACATATACTAGCACGTGTACCTCGGATGCGGCCGCTATGAGGGAGAAAAGGGAATGGTCGTATGAAGATTGTTTAAACCCGTAGGAGATCAAAGCGGATGCGAGCTTGGCATACCAACAACTCGGGGCTTGGCGAAGTCCATAAAGAGATTTTCGAAGACGATACACTGTCCCATCGGTTTTGGCTTTGTACCCGGGAGGCAATTTCATATATACCTCTTCGTGAAGATCGCCGTGAAGGAAAGCGTTGTGAACATCCATTTGATGAATGATCCAATTTTTGGCTGCGGCAATAGTTAGAAGAGCACGAACTGTTACCATTTTAGCGGTTGGAGCAAATGTTTCTTTGAAATCAATGCCCTCAACTTGTCGGTTGCCCATAACCACTAAACGAGCTTTGTAGCGTTCGATAGTCCCATCCGCATTATATTTTATCTTGTAGACCCATTTGGATGCGATGACCTTTTTGTGAGGTGGGAGATGTTCGAGAGTCCATGTGTTGTTGCGTTCGAGAGCATCAATTTCACTTTGCATTGCGTCACGCCATTGGGGTACCTGCATTGCTTCTTTAAAAGAGGAAGGCTCGTGATTGTCGGTCACAGCCGCTAAGAAAATTTTGTGGTTAGTGGAAAATTTGTCGTAATTGAGAAAATATGAAATAGGGTATCGCGTACCAGAACACGGTGTGAAGACGGAGAGAACGTGGGTCGATGGATTAATAGGTGGTCGAACATAGCTTGTCATGCGAGTGTTAGGGAATTTGACTCGGTGTCCTTTGCCCTTAGGAGAGGGGATGGGTGTCGTGTTTTGCGGGTTAGGTTGGGAATCGGGTGTTGGGTCGGATGTAGTGGTTGGTTATGGAGTGTCGTGAGGAGGGTCATGTGGGATCGTAGTGGATGGGGTAGTATCCGGACTAGAGGTAGAGGTAGTCGGGTTGAGTGTTGTGTTTTCGTGGGGGAGGTCATTGGGTGAAGCAATGGTTATGTGATCAATACAGAAGGAAGGGTGTCATGGAGAAATGAAGGGTTTTCCATATCGTGAATGTTGAGGGACTGGAATGGGAACTCGTGCTCAATGAAGACAACATCGCGAGATGAGAAATGGGCTCCCGTGTCTAAATCATATACCTTCCAACCCTTCTTTCCAAATGGATAGCCTAGGAAAATGCACTTGCGGCCCCTAGGTGCAAATTTGTCGTTGGAGCGATTAATATTTCGCGCATAGCAAAGACAACCAAAGGTTTTGATATGGCTCATGGGTGGGGGTTTTTGGAACAACATTTCATATGGGGTTTTCCCATTATGGATAGAACTCGGTGTACGATTTATAAGATAGACTGCAGCAAGAATACATTCACCCCAGAAAAGGATAGGTAAACTTGCTTGAAAAAGAAGGGCCCGTGCAACATTTAAAATGTGACGATGTTTGCGTTCCACCCGAGCATTTTGTTGTTGAGTATCAACCATAGATGTTTGAAAAATTATCCCATTTTCATTAAAAAATTGTTCAAAACATCGAAATTCGGTGCCATTGTCGCTTCGAAAAATTTTAATTTTCTTATTAAATTGTCGTTCGATTAAAGCAAAGAAATTGAGTAAAGTTTTTCGAGTATCACTTTTCCGTCGGAGTAAGTAAACCCATGTGGATCGAGTAAAGTCGTCAACAATTGTTAAAAAATATGTGGACCCACATGACGCATTTTCGGAGTAAAGACCCCATAAATCACAATGTAATAAATCGAAACTAGCATTAGCAATACTTGAACTTATCGGAAAATGTGACCGAGTTTGTTTAGCACGGAGACTAACGTCACAATGCTTACTATGAAATGAAGAATCAGAAGAGTTTGATTTATTTGAAATAGGCAAAAAACGAGAAATGGTAGTTGAAGGGTGTCCCAACCTACGGTGCCATAATTCAACATTGTCGATGGCAGAGGTATTATAGGCTTGCACCGGATCCTGGAGCACTCTTTTGAGAAAATATAATCCATCAACTTGTTCACCCGCTCCAATCACCGTCTTCGAGGAACGGTCTTGAATCAAACAAAGTTGTTGAGAAAATTGAATAGTAAGAGACGAGTCAAGTAATAAACTTGAGATGGAAATTAAGTTACAATTTAAATGTTGAGCATATAAAAGATTACGTAAAATAAGACGGGGTGATAATTTAATATCACCACTTTGAGTGGCCAAGGCAACGTTTCCATTTGGTAATCCAACACTCAAAGGGGCGATATTTCGAACATTAGAAAAATGAGAAAAACAGCCGGACATATGATGTGAAGCACCTGTATCGATAATCCAAGTTAAAGTAGAAAAGTTACCATTGAGACGATCGGATGTTTCGAGTTTTCTGGATTTCCACCATTGAGTTATTTCAGCAAGATCGTTCGGGTTGAGGTTATTAAGGTCTAGCTGATCGGTGATTAAAGTCGGACCCCCACGAGTTGATGATGCAAAGAAGCAAGACTGCCGGAACCGCGTACGAGGCCATATGAACCCTCGGTCCAGGGGCCTAAAGACCAAAGACCCGAGGAGCTGGAACCACCATTTCATGCGGCGGAACATGGCCAAAAGACACGAAACCAGAGGACGAGTTTCCTCTGTTTTTAGCATATTTCGCGCGTCCTTGTTCATCGGGGACGAACACTGCCTGACTAAGGTCAGTCGCACCAGGGGGTAGGTAAATACGATCCCTAGGTCGATCCCCCCACCATTTCGGAAAGTCTCCATTAACACGATAGCATTTTTGCCATAAATGTCCATTACGTTGACATGCTAAACAGAAGGGTCGTGTGCCTGAGATATTGGAACGGGACTGATCACGGTTTCCTCCTCCCCCCCATTTCGAGGTCCAGTATTAACCCGAGCAAAGAAAAGCCATCACATCGGGACGCGGTTCGGGTTTGGCAGTATGAATGTCACGGATACTCTCAGCCTGAAGGAGGCGATTATATGCTATGTCGAGACCAGGGAGGGGATTAGTTCCAAGAATATTGGAACGGACATTATCAAATCGATCATCTAAGCCCAAAAGAAAATCGCATACCCGATTTTTTTCGCGTCAAGCGTCCATAATAGCCACCCAATCACAGCGACATGGGTTACAGGAGCAGGACGACAGTGGATCGAAAGCGAGCATTTCATCCCATATTGTAGTTATACGGCCATAATAGGCCATGAGGGATTCGGTAGGGCCTTGACGACACGCAAGTAAATCTGCCTGCAGACGATATACACGTGCATCGTTACTTTGGCAAAAGCGATTTTTAATATCGGTCCATACCTGTCGTGCTTCAGGCCGAGTCGAAATCGTACGACGAGTGGATGTTTCGATTGAATTGAAAATCCAACCGGTTACTAGAGCATTAGTAGACCCCCAGGTTGGGAAATCAGTCGCGGTTTCGACAGGCTTTTTGATTGACCCGTCGATGTATCCGTCTTTCCCCTTTGCAAGTAGAGCAAGGTGAAAAGACCGTGCCCATTCATCGTAGTTCGTGCCGTTGAAAACGATATTCGTGATGTTCGTTCCCGTATTTTCAACGTGAATGATGGAGTAGTTTTGTGGAGTTGGAGTTTCGACAGTTTGGGAAGTAGTTGAGTTCGTCATTTGGATCGAAAAAGAGGAAGGAGTTCGGAAGAAAAATTGATTCATCGGGAAATAACCCTAGCTTGATACCATATTATGAATGAGTAATATTAGGAATGCATAGAAAATGTGATACAGAGAATAGAATTGCTGCGTTGTATTATTATGATGCAATGTACACAAGTTCAAAGTATATATATATACAAAGATACTAAGCTATAAACAATTATATGGAATATATCAAATATGGCAAAGGAGAATTGGTTGCCATATTGTTCTCTACTAGCCGTTAAAGGCTTATGGGTAATGGGTAGGCTTGACTGTTGGGTCGGCCCATGTTAGAGAGAGGTAATTGCGAGACTCAACAGTCCGCTGAATGTTGGTTAAGACCAGAACATTGTTAGTGTCGTTACGTCTCTGTAAATGGCACTTGCCACCGACATTAGTACTCACAACTAGATCTCCGAGAACTTGAGCTACTTATGCTTCGTGTCTCGTGGCGGGCATTTGCTAGCCACATATACGGTTGAACATCGCAAATAAATTGTGGAACACCTTCTTCACAAGGTAGTGAACAGACATGTAGTAGAGACTTAGTACTCATGTCGAGGCGATAAATGCATAATTTAGTATCATCCACCAAATAAGCCTTCTCTCTGTCAGCTCCAATGAAATGCTGATATTCGAAGTCCACCCGACTAGGATATACTAAGAAGTTTATTAAAAGGGTCATATGCAGCAATCCCATTGAAAGTATCTAATAGAAACACTCCATTGTAGAAGGTCGCTTTCTTGAATCCGCACCCAGGCACAAAAGTGTGCCCATAAGGATACGGGACGTGGAATACACGCCAATCAAAGAATGCCGCCACAAAGAAGAGTAAAAACATATATAATAAATCCATCCAGCTCCTTATTCTGCAGGAAGAGTACAACAGTGAACTCAATCTTGTTCGGGTCATAGTTAGTAGGAGTAGAATTATTATTAGTCCAAACCCGCGTAGGCTTCAGTGGTTGTCTGTCTGCGTCTGCGTCTGCATGTAGGTAGTAGCAAGTGAAGCCAACATGATGATATCCATATGTGAAGTCGGGTAAAGGTAGTTCCATCCATTCTTTGAAGCAATCTGGGCTGCACACATAGAGAGTAGTATGATACGGGAAAGTCCGAGCTGCGTCAAACCAGGCTTGAGTAAAACTAAACCATCAGAAGTACCCATCACGCTTAGACCCTGCAGCATCTTGTTTGCCGCCCCAATTCTTATTGCTGGAATGAAATCAAAAGAAAAGGCGACAACATCATCAATATTAGCATCAACATCAGCAAGCTGACAAGGTCCAATAGTCTGCAGCATTAGATGATCGGCGGGATTTAATTAGAAAACGATGAGATGAACGAGGATGCGTGATAATATAGGAGCAAGCAAAGGAAGGCGCTGAAATAAGCGAAAACCATCTCTTAGACCATCTGCAATGGTGAAATTTTCACCAATTTTCACTCTACACTTTTCACCTTATCTCTCTTCAATTCACTATCCACCTCACCTTTCCACTTACCATCAAAATTTCACCAAAAAACATCAAAAAAACACGAGTCCGTTTTTGAAATAATGCTCAAAAATAAAAGAATTGTCGTTTTGGGTCGGTTTTGAAAATATTTATCGAAATGGTGTCCACGTAGGCTCGGTTTTGACGAGCCTGTATGGGGCTTAAACACGCCATACGTATTGGCGTGTTTATGCAGTTCAAAATTCCACCCAAGGCAGTAGCTGAACAAAATAAGCAAAGGAAACACGCCATTATGTATGGCGTGTCTTAAGAAGAAAACACGCCATTAGCTATGGCGTGTTTAAGCAGCACAATTTTTAACCCCTTTCCAGTAGCTGATAAAATCTCAAATATTAAACACGCCATACGTAATGGCGTGTCTTCCTCTTGAAACCCGCCATTATATATGGCGTGTTCTTCCAGTTTCCATTTTTTTTTTCATCGTTGGACAAATTCCCTTCGTCCTCATTTCATTCCCTTGCCAAAAAAGAAAACCAAACTCAACAATGCAAAGGACAACACAAACCATTGCCTATTAAAAATAAAAACCGAGTTTACACACCACATAAGTTTCGCACAAGGGGATTAAATTCTGAGTTTTACAACTAAAATGTCAAACAAATTAACCATCTAAAATGTCAAATACATTAATCCTCTAACTATTACATCAAGTCATCAAGTCTTCTTCTTGCTTTTTCCTCGAATACGACTCCAAAACCCTTTCTTAGGCTCCGGGGTACCTTGTTCATTGACAGGTGACATTGAAGACATGGTAGGCATTGAAGACATGGCCGGCAATGAAGACATGGAAGGCATGGAAGACATAGAGTGTCTAGCCGGCATGGAAGACTTAGAGCGTCTAGCCCTCCTAGTGTATTGAACCAAAGGTGAATCGTCATCCACATTCATTGAGTCGAGGGACTCTTGAACCATTGGTGAACTTTATTCCCTTGGTTCTATGGTTGGTTGAAGAAGATGGGAATAGCCTACATGTTCAAGCGATTGAGAGGAGTAGTCCCGTAGGTGTGAAACCATTGTGCGGAAATGAGGAGGCACCTCAAGAGGCATTTGTCGAAGCTCCTTATCACATGTATCATGGACATTGACGAAACCATGCGCCTAAAACAAAATAAGTAGTATAAAAAAATCACATTTTATGATATATTGGTTAAGAATTAAAAGACAAGTATATTAAGTGTACTTACAAGATATTGTGTGGCTCCAAATGGTGCTTAATAAGTAGCTTGTGGGGGGAAAGGGTTTAAGCGAAGAATAGTGCGATCCCGGTACCAAACCATGTAAGGGTCGTAGCAGCTCATTTCAATATCATCCTCTACACCACGGAACCGAAAATCACCCCTCCTAACCCAATTTGATATGTAGGGTTGATGTTTTTCTATCCAATTCCGTGAATGTGCACCCTTTTGTCAACTTTGTGCAAGTTAGGTTCGGTATTAGAGTTTAAAGGGATATATTGTTTCCACCCAAATTGACGAGCTACCCTATTAGGAAAATGCCACTCAACAATGTCGAAACAAATCATAGGTGCCATCACTTCCAATCGTCGAGTCATCATAACAAAACCCGGGCAAAAAAGACAAAATCTATCGGGTGTAAGGTTGCCATGTAAACTGATCATGTCGCATTGAATCAAAAGCATCCCTATACCCAATTAGTGTGGTCACCCCTTCCGGCCTCTTACGATTCACACTTACCCACCTACGACCCAATGAGTCAATCCTTATTTGATGTTGAGAACCTAATGGGTTCGGTCCATGATGAGTAGCATTAACGGGTCTCATGAGTGTAGGTCGACCAATACTAATCCTCTCCCATGCCCACAATTGCAATAGAACAAGGGGACCTCCAATGTCTTTGGACTTCACGTTGCTTGCTCTACATAAATTGCAATATAAAGTAGCAAGTACGGCACTTCCCCAAGAGTAATTATCTAAGTTGGTCAAATCCCTCAACAAAGGCAAATAAACAACTTGAATGTCATTACCACTCTTATCCGGAAACATGATAGTTGCCATTAAGAGAAGCAAATATGCCCTCACATATTGATGTAGAACATCTTCATTTGCATCTTCCGGAAGACCACTAAATTGTTCTAACAACCAACCAATCCTCAAAGAAGCCCCCTTAAGGTCTCCATCACCCGGTGTTTTGCCTAAGAGTTTAGTTACTAACAAGGGCCAATTATAAGCGGTTGTTCCACTAACAATATCCCCTCTTATCCGTAGCCCTAACAACACTTGAACATCTTTTAAGGTCACAGTAGCCTCGCCAATAGTCAAGTGAAATGAATGGGTTTCCGGCCTCCATCGCTCAACCAAAGCACTTATTAATTCCACATTAAAGTTCAACCCCACTAACCTATGAATAAAAAAAACTGAGTGTCCCTAATGAAATTAACTACATGCTCACTTACCAAAAACCCCTTGTGCGAAACTAAGTGTGACCTACATCGAAGGGAACCAACGTCCCCCCCCCCCTTCCAATATTGCCTTGCTCCTGTGTACCTCTTGTTGTGTGAGAAGTTCCGGGTTCACCGGGCCTTGTTGTTGATGTTGTTCCATTATTCCTACACATTTAAAAGAAGATTATTAGATTAGCATAAAAATAAATGTTCAAATAATAACAAAAAATTATGGTAATAAAAAAAATTAAAGAGAAGTGTAAGTAGTAGAATACCCTTGTGAATTGTTAACTCTCATAGTACAAGTTTTTTTATTGTGGCCTAAACCACGACACAAACTATGTGACCTTGTTCTTACTCTTCTCATCCATTTCATTAAGAAATCTTTTATTCTTCCGTCTTCCTTTTCCCCGTTTATTTTGCTCATCGCACACTATTTTAGACCCATTGTAAGGACCCCAATAAGCCTCATCTTTCAAAGGGTGAAATTTAGAAGCATATGAAGCTAAGTGTTCTCCGGTAGAATAGGCGATGTCCACAAATTGAGTAGCATTTAAACCCTTCTTTTTACAAACGGCATACACATGTGAACATGGATACTTGTATGTTTGGAACTTGTTACAAGTACATGTCCTCTTGGATAAATCAACGGTGTGCAAATGGTTACCATGTGACATGGGTCGAGAACCTCTACGTGTTGTGACTTGGTACACCCCTCCGACATGGTCAAAAGCCACAACCTTATGGTATGCTCCTTTTTGGCAATTTTCCTCCAACAAGGTTGTAATCTTCGGACTATAATGAAGCCCCTTCATCAATCGTTTCCTTGCAAACTTTACGAGTGCCGTTACGGGTAGAAAACGTGCTCCTTTAAGAACATTATTAAATGCCTCCGCCAAGTTAGTAGTCAATATTCCATATCTATGTCCACCATCATGGCAAATTGACCACTTCTCTATTCTAATTTCAACAACATATTGTTGTGCCTCTCTATTCAACTCACCTAGGCGATGAAATCCTATGTCAAACTTCTTGTTTTGTAATTGCATTGCCGTTGACCCAAACATTTCTTTAACTGCATTATTTCTAAATCTTGTATTAACATTTGAAGCCAAATGACGAATGCAAACTCTATGATAAGCATACGGCTCCTCCCACCCACTACCAACTTCACTCATTGCTTTCATAATCCCTTTGTGTCTATCGGAAATGACACACAACCCACTTCTTTTGGTAACAAATACTCTTATGCAAGACATAAACCAAGGCCAACTATCGGTATTTTCGGCTTCAACAATAGCAAAAGCAACCGGAAAATTTGATTATTAGCATCAATTGACATAGTCATTTGTCATAATAGTTCCCTTGAACTTTCCATATAAGTGGGTTCCATCAATGCTTAAAACTGGCCGACAATGTTCAAAGCCATCAATACATGGTTTAAATGCCCAAAAAACACGCTTGAATTTTTGCACATTTGGGTTCGTTGTTGGTGTTGTATAAAATTGAACAATAGTGCCAGGATTAGATTCTTTTAAGCCTTGCATGAAACGAGGTAGCAACTCATATGATTTATCCCAATCTCCAAATATTTCCTCAATTGCTCTTTGTTTTGCATTCCAAGCTTTGGTGTATGAAATTGTGTAACCATACTTATCTTAAATATAAGTAACAACAGAGTTTACTTTATATCCCCAATCTCCCTCAACAAGGTTACGAATCTCATGACTTATGAATGCTCGTTTCAAATTCATGTGGTCTTGAGGTACCATGTCACAAACACAAGACTCATCATGAGGACCTTTGTATGTCACAATGGTAAAAACTTCAGAATGAAAGTCTTTTTGTGTAGCCCTTAACCGCCAATTACATGGTGTAGGAGACCGGCTACATTTGAAGGTAATAGTATTAGGCTTTGATTCGGCAACTTTGAAAAATTGATTTGCTTTAACACAATATGATGTCACCTCATCGCTAAGTGAAGCTTTGTTTGGGAACTGTCCAACCGCAAACTCTTTCCCATGTTCATATCTTACCATATTTTCCCAAGTTTTCCAAATTATTCAATTCATCCTCATCTAATTGATCAATCTTATTAAACTCAACAATGGGAGCACTAGCAAAGACAAGATCATCATCACCATCTTCTTCATTTGCCAACAAATTCTCATCAAGTATTGTCAATTCCTCATCAATCTCATCACCTTCTAAGTTACCATAAAATTCCCCATCATTTACGTCATTAGTTTCAAGTGAAACAAATTGAGCAACATCATCTAGCCTAATACTTGGTGTAGGAGTGACAATTTGACTAGTAGAAACTTCTACAAATATGTCCATTGAAGGAGCATGTGAATGACGAATACTTGTCCATAACGCTTTAAAGGCTCCCTCATTATTAAGGGGTACAATTTTGAAACACCCGGCACTTGGAAATTTCATCATTACCTTCAATTGAGTGCCCAAACTTTAAACGCCGATTCCCTTATATATCTCTTCAACTAATTCAAGATATGTCATCTTTGTGCTAGCTAGAATAAAACATTGATTCCCTCCTCTATAAGTTACACATCCATTTTGCTCCAACACTTCTCCATCCCAATAACAAATAAGAGGAAAATCACAAATTTCCATTCTATAAAAAAAAATTGAACAAATTTAGTATAAATCAACTACCAATAACCTAATTTCGAGTTCCCTAAAATACATACCTAAACAACAATTAAAAATCATAAATCGTTCATCCTAATTAGGGTTTCAAAATTTGGGGTTTTCCTTAAACAACCTTAAATTAACACATATAAGTTGTAGATCTAGGCACAAAACAACATAATTACCAACAATGAAGACAAAATAAAAAAAATCTACATTCAAAAGATGAAATTAAATAAGTTAAAAGAATTAAATTACCTTGCTAATTAGGTAGAATGTATAATTTGAAAAGCAAAAACCCAATATAATGCCGGAGACATGCCGGAGATTCGCCGGAGATGAGTGTGAGGTGAAGAAATAAGAAGGGGAGTGAGGTTTGTTCTATCGCACTTGGGGTGTTTGTGAGGCGAAGATGGTGAATGGTTTGTTTTATTTGGTAGAAAGTGACGGAAATACAACATTTGTTAAAAAAAAAAAAAAGAAATCTGACCAAACACGCCATACGTATTGGCGTGTTTATTGGCGAAGACACGCCATACGTAATGGCGTGTTCTATTTCCTTCCAATAACGCAGCTACTGGACTTGGGTTGGAATTTTGGGCTGCTAAAACACGCCATACGTAATGGCGTGTTTCTTTAACAAGACACGCCATACGTAATGGCGTGTTCCCTTTCTTTCCTTATGTTGCTACTGACTTTGGATTTGAATTTTAGACTGCCTAAACACGCCATATGTAATGGCGTGTTCTTTCAAGTAAACACGCCAATACGTATGGCGTGTTTAAACCCCATACAGGCTCGTCAAAAACGAGCCTACATGGACACCATTTCGATAATTATTTTCAAAACCGACCCAAAACGACAATTTTTTTTATTTTTGAGCATTATTTCAAAAACGGACTCAAAAAACACACATAAAAAAATACTCAACTTTCCTTCTCTTTCATACTTTACTATACCTCACATTATCCACATCAAATTTCCCCTATCATATTTATTTTTAATTTATTATCATTATTTGCAATCATATAAATTTTTTGGTTTTATAATTTATTATTTTTATCTTTATTATTGTAAATTCGAATTTCTTTTTTTTAAACGGTTTTTTTCATATAAATTAAGGTAAATTCAAAATTCTTAGTTTTTTTATGGTCTTTAATTTCGAATCATTTTTTAATTTTATCTCTTTTTGTATTCACCAAACATGAATGTTTTCTTATTTTAAATAAAGATACGAAACACGAATGTAATTTGGAGAGATTAAATAGAGAGAAAATAAAATGAGTGTGAGGAAATATATAGATATTAGGCTCATTTTATAGAAGGTAAAAAAATATGGATTATAGTTATTTTATTTTTTTGTAAAAAATAAATTAATTAATTAATTATACTCAAAAATAACCTTAGTATATAGCCGTTGTAATTTAGCTGTTGGGCTGGCTCCACCACGTGGCAAGCTCCTATTGGTCAACGAAAGCCACACTTTTCTTATCCATGTAATTTTTTATTCACTTGTGGGCCTACTTTGCCTCTTCACCAATCTTCGTAAAGGCGAAAATGTTCACTCACCCACTCTCCTCTTTTGCATTTTTTTAATCATTTTTATTGTTCCTTCAATTCTCACATTTCTCGTGAAAATGCACGAGAACCCCAATGTGGATGGTCTTAGAGACACATTTGAAACGATGAAGTGCGTCGATAGGGAGATCCAAGTAAGATTTCGATCAAGACATCGTCATTAACGACATCTAATCCTAAACTTGGTTTTATAGTAACCAAAGGAAGAGTATCAGATACTACATTCCGTGCCCTTGGCTTTAAACACGCAAATAATCTTCTTTTTAGAAACAACAATCTATGTTTCAAGTCTCTAAATTGAAGCATAATCCAAACTTTTCAATTAATCGCAATTGCTAAATTCCATGAGTTGCACCACTAATAATAAAAAGAAGAAGAAAAATTCAATTTTTTCGATCTTCACTCTTCAAATCTTTGATCTTCACAGGAATATTAATAGCTTTTCGAACCTGTCCTTTTTGTATTGGATTAGAACTCCATTCTTCGGACCCGCAAAAATTTTCCAAGCGAGAATGTAGATCTTTTCAAACTCGTTAAATTTCGCTTGTCATGAACGTTGCAATTATTCGAACTTGACAAATTTCAATTAAACGGGAAAACATTGGTTAAAATTCATAATTTCATAATTTGGAAGCCTGACCTAAATTGTAACCCGTAGTTGTATTGACGAATAATATGATTGTGTTGAGTTCCTGATAGAGTCAACTAGTGTCGGCCTAATTAGATAATTTTAGTTGAATAAACTTGTCACAAAGCCGGTTTTGAGTGTTAATCGTTGTATTTTCCGGTGAATCCACTTTGGTTGTAATTTGGATCATTTGAACTTGTTGTTGGTATTTACATCTCAAGGTAATTCAAGTACTTCATATTGGTAAGTTGAGATGAATGGATCATTTTGTACAAGCCAACTCACAAGTCAAACCCGAGCCACAAATCAACCAAGGTGAAGAAGGAGAGCAAAAGGTAAGCCAAGGGAATAAGTTCAAAGTCAAGAAAAGTAAGTTAATGGAAGATTTGATGCCTTGGCATAGACAAACAAGAGCCAAAATGAAGAATTGAAAACTAAGTTTCACAAGGGTCAACTTCAAATGGATATGTCTCTAGTTCTAGAGCTCGTATCGACGCCAGGCCAATTGGAGGTGAAAGCTTGTGATCTTAGCTTTCCAACGGTAGGTCACACGTCTCGTTTGTCCAAGAAACGAGGGAGATATGGGCTTCAAAAGATGCTACTGTCAGTCTGAAGCGCAGCCTGCGCAAATACGCGCAGCCTGCGCTCTGCTCTGAATATTGCAACTTCAGTTCCATGTTTTGGGCTTTCTTGAGGGACTTAACCTAGATTAGCGTGCCTCCTTATATATATCTAGAATTTTGAGATCTAAAAAGACACTACTCTCCTCTAAAGATCTATGTTTAATCTTAAACTTGTAATAATTAAGACCAATGTTGTCAGGATCGGGATTCTACTTTGGATCGATGGGGAGGGTAGGATCGAATCGGATCGTAGAATCGCAAGATTCTACAAACTCACTAAATATAATTTTTTATTTGGTAAAAACATATAATTGAAAATCAAAACACTTGTTTATTAATATTTATTCATAAAATATTGGTAACTAATGATTTTAGTATCATTGTATGAACAACTTACACGAAATTTGGGTTTTACGGTGTCATTATATAAAAATATAAATTAATTTTTTTTATCATGGAATCGGATCGTAGGATCGTAAAATCGTAGGATCGTATTATGATCCCATCTCTAGAAATTTTCAAATCAATAGGATCGTAAGATTCTACAACTATGATAGAATCGTAGGATCCAGGATCGGTCAAGCATTTTCGAATCGTAAAAACGTAGAATCGTGGGATCGAATCGCGATTCTGACAACAATGATTAAGACAAGAACTCTCTTTAATTTTATGTTAATCTTTCTTCAATTTGTGGGTTGTAACAAGATTATGAAGGCTAAATCCTTCTTTACTTGGTATAATTTCATTCAAAGTTCCCAATTTTGGCATTGTAAGATCCTTTCATCTCTCTTAATTTATCTAATACTCTTTCCTTGTGCTTAATTTCTTATGTTTAATAATTGAATGTTTGGCTTGATCACCCTTTCATATTGCTTATTTGACTAGTGCAAATCCTAGAGAAATGGTTTAATCTATTTAGGATTGTTTGAAGCAAGTTTGTTGTATGTTGATTTGGTTTAAAGGATGTATATAACAAATGGGAAAGTTTATGTTTTTTTCTCATTTGTATGGTTTAATTTTAATTGGAATTAATCCTAGCTCCATCTTTTGGTTAAAATCTTAATGCTCATGCTTAGTCTCTTTTCATGGTTTAATGACTTGTTGTCTAAGTTTGAAGGGTATGTGTAGATGGTTTAATTTACATGTATCAACATCTTGAGAAGGTAGTATTGGGTAGATAATTTTGAGAGAGTAAAAGGGTCAAGCTCCTAATTGTTGGTTACTAAGAGGAGGTTATACCAAGTTCTCTTTAATATTAAATTTTCTTGCATGCCACTTGTTTGTTGAATTGTTTAAATAGCAAAATCTCCATTGTTACTCTTTCTCATGATGTTTTCACAACCAAAGACTTCTCCTTTTGTGTTTCCTATAAGTTGAACATTGTTAATATCCATTGTTTGTGTAACAACCCGGATTATAAAATAAAGGAAAAACGTAATATAAAGTAAATATCAGAGTATAACACTGATAAAAGGGTCAAGGTGGCGGAAACACCTTACCAATCCGGTTCGCTAATAAATCCAAAACCAAACTAATACATTATTCAAAGGTTCTTAAAACATAAAACAAACTCCTAATTTATTATTAAGCTCGCTTCGCACATTCCCCAAGCAAGCATCAATCAGCCAGCAACAATCTGAACAACCTGAGAAGGAGGTCGACAATCAGTCAGGAGTAACTAGATGCTCTCCCAGTCATGTTTACAACAATTGAATATAATCAATAATCAATAACAATTGAAAGGCATAAACAGTAAATATGTGAGATCATTTATACTCATGAAACCCAACACCAAATTACCAAGACTTATCAATCTTAGATGGATGCAAACATGCAAACCTAGACCATATGCAATACTAGATCATGAACACTCACAAGACTAGTAGCGACAAACGACCCACAACAACCTAAGGCACAAAGCTAGCATTAAAGCATAGCAAACACGGTAACACACAATCCACAGCAACAGAAGGCACAAAGCTAGCAATCAAGCGTAGCGAATAGAGCGAACGCCCGTTAGAGCGTATAACCACTGCCTCTAACTTGCCAGAGCGTATAACCACTACCTTTAGCTGACGAAGCGTATAACCACTGCCTCCATCGGTGTGGAGTGTATACCACTGCCGCCATGGTACTATGTATAGTGTATAACCACTGCCTATATGTCTAAGACCTGGCCAGACTCTCGGTAAACCAAACGACACTCGGGTAACAGAGCATATAACCACTACCTCTGCTACCCCCCGAACATAGACCAAACAAATCTCGCATCAACGGGTAGCGTTATTTCATTCCGATAGTATATAACTGATACTACCGTCGTCTATTCAGACTATCAAACCACAAATGCACAGTATAGCTAACTGTACTAACATGCGTGAACAACATCACGACTTAACTCATAGGATAGTAATATAGTATAACTGACCATCCTACTTATCATATGAACAAGTGTAACCAAATCTATATGCAAACACAATGTCATTTAATAACTGAACACAACACAACATATGAATAAGTATTAACAATTACTGTTATAGTACTCCAGCTATAACTTTAACATTAACCATTCAATGTTATAGTACCCCAACTATAACTTTAACATTAACCTTACCTCGTAACTCAATGTTATATTAGCTCTGCTACAACATTGACTTAATTAGCCTAATGTTACATTAGCATTAGCTATAACATTGACATGTGACTTAAGTTATAGTAGCCCAACTGTAACATTGAGCCATAATCTCAAAGTTATACGGCTTCACCTACAACTTTATCACGACCCCAGAGTTGTACCAACCCAGCTATAACATTGAGCCATAATCTCAAAGTTATACTAGTTCAGCCATAACTCTAGGTCTTCTCACCAACCTACACCATGCCGCCACTAGGGTTTCCATGTGGAACCCTAGCCGCACGCCCCAAACACCCAACGGAGCATAGGCAAGATGCGTTATACAATTTAAACAATAAAACACATACGTAAACACACAAACACGATTAAACATGATAATAAACAATCAAACACGTACCAATTTACACAAATCAATAATTAAATCATGTAAATTACATCAATTGGCATAAACACAATTAAAAGAAAACACCTAGTTACCATTTTAGCAATTAATGAAAACCTCCATAAAGAATACGACCAACAAAGCCTTGTCTCCAACACGTGTCAACATCCCGAAAAGCGACACAAAAATAAAAGCACAGACCGAAACCCTTGAAAACGCCATGAAAGGCTATTCTTGTTCTTCACCTATTAAAATAAGAGACCTTAAAGGTAGGTCTAAAGGTTCATACAAATAATCCCCGTAAAATTATTTGGAGAAGAATATGTTGTAGAGGTAAGAGCAAGGATTGTGGAAATATAATTTGTGTATGAGTTTGGGAGAAGAAAATATATTCAACAATGGAGTCAAAAGGAGAAAAGAAGAACAAAGGAGAGAAAGAGAGGAGAGGCGTCCGCGGCAGGTGTTACGTGAAATCAAAAGGATTGACCTAGTTGCTTTCTAGGTTAATTCTATTTATAAGGAGATTAACTAATGGGCTTTGGGTCCATTAGCTCATACAATGGATTATCTGATTACAAATCGGATTGGAGCATATTAAAATGCAATGAGAGCTTATTATAGAAAAATAGTTATTATATTAAAATAGTCAAATCATGCCCGAACATTTTAATCCGTTCAAAGTTGGTCAAAATGAGAAATAATTAAATAGAGAACGGAAGCGATAAATATATATATTCAAAATATATTATTAAACTCCGAAATAATTAATTTAATTAAATACTTTTATAATAAAATATTATTATAAAATACGGGGTATTACAATCCAACCCCCTAAAAAGAAGTTTCGTCCTCGAAACTTGAATTTCAAACATAAAATCAAAAGAAGGTAAGAATTACAAGTGATCATCAATAAATGTCATCTCGAAATCCTAATCGATTCGCACTCTGACCCTTATCCAAACTCAAACCAAAGAAAGATATCTCAAATCCTCGATGTTATTATCATCTTCACATACTCTACAATCTCAAACGTTACATCAAACTCATACCATCGAAGTCCATAAAGATCATTAAGCCAACATCTAATCCTCATATTTCAAACATTCCTCCACCATCATTAACCATCATTTAACAACATACACTATCTCTCATAATCTGTATGAACTTATTACTATTACTCCAAGTCCGGATACCTTTAACAAATAATCCAATTCTAATTTACCATTCACCACCAGATCTGACATTAACCAAAACCCCAAACAGATAAATCTCTAAACAAAGAACATCTTTCGAATGAGAAAACTCTTCTATTTACGGGTGACATTAAAATTATTGCTACCATAATTCCTCAAAGTTGGTAGGGCTTACTTCTATATACAGCTCTTAAGCTCAAAAGACTTTACCATCAAACTCGATAGTTCTTGATATACATTAGTATCCTAAGTCATCAATCTCAAACCTCAAACTTTGACTAAACTGTCAAAATCCTATCCAACCTCAATCTTATGACAAAATCTTTAGTCACACTCGCAAGACCCAATCATTTTCTTTTAACTATAACCACGACTTTCCTAAGCACCCAAGGAACCACATACCTTTAGTTAAGCTAGTACCTATTATGCCACAACACACTTATCCACTGATAACACAATACCATCACCGCTCTTAAAATGATATAACCATACAAATCTTATCATCTGTGTCCATAAAAACAATAACGCTTATAACCTCAATTGTAGTTACATTTTACTATCCATGAATATCATCTCAATATCACAAAACCACAACAAAATTGTATAAATCTATGTCCTTTAATAACACTCATACTCTTAAGTGAAACACTTCATTTCAGATAGAACAAACAAACAAACATCTATACACTCTCAAGGTAAAACATCCTCAAACTTTCAGAGCTCAATATAACACCTTTAATACTCTATCTCCAAAACATTAAATTTTATCCCAATTCATACTCGCAACCAACTATTATACTATGCACTCAACCTCAAATAACCAAACACCAATTTCGAAGTATCTAACATCGCTTGCCAAAGGATCCAAGTTTTCACTACGAGATGATCACAAGTAGCTCTAAAGAGATTTCAAACATTTCCAAGTTACCATGAAAGAATAAATAACTTGCAAACCAAAACGAACATTCCCGTGCAATACCACAAGGCAAAAGAACACATAGCTTTAGGAAGTAAAAGCTGAGAGAGAAATCAATGAAAAAGGGTAATTATAAAAGTTCAAAGAAGAAGGAAACTAGAGTTGAAATAAAGAACAAATCGAGAGTAGCGATAAATGAAACAGACAGAGGATAAAGATCAAAGAAACGTTTGGTCTGAAGGCTCAAAAAAGAAGAGGTATGGTTAACACGTGCTAGGATGACAAGAATAGACGACTCAAAAACAGTTTTATTTTCTCGAAGACACGACACCTTAAAACAAGATAAACAAAGCATGATAACCAGAGTCTTACAATTCTCGTACAATCATCACTCAAGGTAACAACGTCTCGTAACATCCTTTCATCATATCTCCATAATAACTCAGGACCAACAAGTCCCTATATAACACTACAAGAAAACAAGACAAAGGCGACAGACATGCTACAGTCGCCAATTTGGTGACAAAAAAAAAACTCGGGCGACCACTACCCGTCGCCAATTTGGCGACTATACCTTTTTATCCAAAAATCCGTATGAAATCCAAGGGCGACCGAATATTATCCAAATTGGCGACCGAAAACAGTCGCCAAATTTGGCGACCATTACCCGTCGCCAATTTGGCGACCAAAAACGGTCGCTAATCTTCTGTTTATTTTTTTTTGCCAGTTTCTTCACCCCGTCCCCTTCATTCATTCTATCATCAACTTAAAAAAAAAAAAAAATCGCCAAGAAACCCGACGATCCGACGCCACCACCAACTACAACGACCACCGGACGCCACCACTCGCCGCCGCCATCCGCACACTACATCACCACATCACTACCGACCCTTTGTTTTTAATAAAGGTTTGTTTTCGACTCAAATCGATTTAATTACTTCAATCCTTCATATTTTGTTTAAGTTGTGATGCTTATTTAGTATCTAGTTGTAATTTATACATTAGTGATGCTTATTAATGTATGTAGTTGTAATTTAATTAGCATTTTTGTTAATTAATTTGAGTTAGGGTTAGAAATTGGGGTTTTTGTTAAATTAGTAATGTGATTTGATTAGGGGATATAATTGAAGGTTATCTTGATAATATTAGTATTATTAAAGGTAGTAACTTAGTTTTAGTAATATTGAAGTAGTATTGTTGAAGGTAGTATAGTTTTATGAAGGTAGTATAATGTTAGGATTGTATAAATTTGCCTTATAATTAACCAAATTAAGTTAGAATGAGCATGATGTATAAATTTGTTAAATTAGTAATGTCATTTGATTAGGAGATTGTATAAAATTGCCTTATAATTTTGACAACTTGTTTAATATATAATGACCTAGTACCCGTTCAAGAATTACTCATTAGGAGCAATTCTTGAATAGTCCCCATTTTGGGACTGTCTTTGTACGTTTCAAGTCACTTAGGTAGTAAACACATAGTTGTGATTTTATTAATGAGAAAAGAATTTGGTTGCAATTTTCTCCAATGTTCTCTGAATACATATGTGGAATATGTATCTTTTCCACATTGTGTATTTGGAGAACTAAGGGGAATTGCTGCCGAATTTTTTTCTCATTAATAATTCACAAATGTGTGTTTGCTAGTGACTTGAAACGTACATTGATGGGTTTAGGTTGGAGTGATAAGGACCCAATTGAAATCTTGAAATTAGCATAAAATGGAGGATGAGATAACCATTGCTTTTTTTGTTGAAATTAAATATTATTATTTAAAATGGTTAGTTTGCTATATATTGCTTATAGATTAAAATGAAGAGATCTGAACGTAGCTGGATGTACGAAGAAAGAGTAGATAAGAAGAAACGTCCAATCGCTAGATTTGTAAAGGGAGTTCGTGGATTTATTGAATTTGCTAGATGTCAAGATTCATATGATTTGGAACAACGTAAACTTAGGTGTCCTTGTACTAAATGTAAAAACTTAAAATATTTATTTGACATTGAAGTAGAAGAGCATCTTGTTACAAATGGTTTTTTTCCAAACTACTACAATTGGATCTCCCATGGAGAAAAATATTATCCCGAAGAGCCTCAAATCCAACAAAATGAGAACCCATATAGAGAAATGGTACTTGATGCCTTTCGGTCTAATGATTTCATTAATGACGACCGTGTACCAATGATTGATGAAGAACAACCAAACCCAAGAGCAAAAGCCTTTTTTGACATGCTAAGTGCTTCCGAAAAACCTTATATGAGGGGAGTAGAATGACATTGTTACAAGTTGCATCCAGGATAGTTTCTTTAAAATGTGAGTATAATATGCCATTTAAAGCCGTTGATAGTATTGCTACGTTGGTTGAGGATGTTATACCCGATAATAATGTTATGACCCGAAATTTCTATAATACCAAGAAAGTGGTCAAAGGTCTTCAACTTCCACATGAAAAGATTGATGCATGTCCTAAAGGATGTATGCTTTTTTGGAAAGATGATGCTTTGCTTGACAAATGTAAGAAATGTTAAAGGGATAGATATGAGACAAGTGAAGGAAATATTGTTTTGAAGGGGAAGAAGGGTAATAAAAGGAGTGGAAAGAGAAAGAAACCAATATCAGAAAACACATTAATTTATTTTCCATTAGCTCCTAAACTTCAAAGAATGTATGCCACGAAAAATCTTGCCAACCAAATGAGATGGCACAAAGAAAATCCTCGTACACCAGGAAAGATGTGTCATCCGAGTGACGGGGAGGAGTGGAAGCGTTTTGATAGGTTATATCCCGATTTTGCCGAGGAACCTCGCAATGTGAGACTTGGCTTGTGTACGGATGGGCTTGTGTAAAGCATTTTATCTTCCTAATTCCAAAAAAATTAGTTGGTTTGATTGTCATAGATGCTTTTTACCGGATGGACATATTCATAGAGAGAACAAGAAATCTTTCTTAAAAGGTAAGGAGGTGCGTGACAATGCTCCGGTTCGACTCCAAGGGGATGAGATATGGGAGGTTGTACGTGATTTGCCAACAACTGTCGATGGGACCGAAGAAGAGTTTAAAGAGTTGAAAAAGAAAAAAATGGTTGGTTTAAAAGAAGTATTTTTGGGAGCTTCCCTCTTTGGAAAACAATGTTATTCGGACACAATTTGGATGTGATGCACATAGAGAAGAACTTCTTTGAGTTACTTATTCATACGATTATGGATGTAAAAGGAAAGACACGTCTTTGATATTAATTCAAGAATAGAATTGAAGAAATTTTGTGATCGTCCTAAACTTCATATTCGTAAGGATGGGGCTAAACCAAAAGCCATATTTACTCTTGACAAAGCTCAAAGAAAGGTATTGTGCGATTGGATAGGAAACTTGAAGTTTCCCGATGGATATGCATCCGATTTGAGCCGTTGTGTTGATTTGAAGGAACTGAAGTTGAAAGGGTTGAAAAGTCATGATTGTCATGTTTTCATGGAGCGCTTATTACCCGTGGCTTTTAAAAATTTACTCCCGACTACGATTTGGAATGCGATTCTGAGAAATAAGTCAATTTTTAGAGATTTATGTTCCTCCATGATATCGATTGAGGACATCGATCGTTTAGAAGACCAAATACCAGAAATTTTGTGTAAACTTGAGATGATATTTCCGCCTTCTTTTTCAATTCGATGGAGCATCTACCTATCCATTTGCCATATGAAGCTAAAGTTGGTGGACCCGTCCAATATAGGTGGATGTATCCTTTCGAAAGGTTTCTTAATCATGTGAAGAAAAAAATTGGTAATAAAGCTCGTGTGGAAGGTTCTATATGCAATGTCTACCTAACGGAAGAGATTGCCAATTTTTGCTCTCTTTATTTTGAAAAACATATTGAGACCGAAGCAAAATACTTGAATATTGATGAAGCGGATGAACTAGACACAAGTATACCCAAGTGTTTCCAAATGCAGGATGAAATAGAGTGTTCATCAATTTGGGGAACAAGATTTATGGATGACAAGGAGTATAACCGTGCCCACCTTTATGTGCTATCTAATTGTGAGGTTTTGGAGTCATATGAAGCTCAATTTGTGACAGATTTCATTAAAGAACACCCTAATGTGAACAGAGAGGATGTTTGGCATAAGCATGAGGATCAATTTCCAGCCTGGTTTCGGAAGCATGTATGTAAGCTAAATATTCAAGATGATGTGATAAGAAGCTTGGCTTTGGGTCCTTCTCGAAAGGTTGTGACGTGGAATCGATATTCAATTAATGGGTTTAAGTTTCAAACATTTGACTATGGCAAAAGTAAGGCTAAATGCAACTACGGCGTTACTATTTCTTCTCTTGATGGCAATGAATATTATGGCATATTAGAGGATATCTTTGAGTTGTGCTACAATGGCCGGAATCGGAGTTATAAAACCGTCTTATTCAAGATTCAATGGAGGGATAATTCCGTAGCTGGAACGAGAGTCCATGATCGTTACAAACTCGTGGAAGTGAATCATACTCGAACCTACTCTCAATATGACCCATTTATACTTGCACAACAAGCTCATCAAGTTTATTTTGCATCTCTTCCGAGCACAAGTAATGATAGACAACAAAAGCAATGGTGGGCCGTTTTTTTAAAACAAAGGCACGATCGAGAAGTTGATACATCTTTTTCCAAGAAGAGGTTGTATCGAAACAGATTTTGTCCCGATTGATCATGATGAAATTATTTATGCAAATGAGATAGAAGCGGAGGAGGAGTTAGAAGAGGAAGAATAAGAGAATGATAAGGAGAGGGATGGGATAGAAGAGGGGGAAGAAGAAGAAGAAGAAGAAGAAGAAGAAGAAGAAGAAGAAGAAGAAGAAGAAGAAGAAGAAGAAGATGAGGATGATGATGATGATGAGTAAGAGAAGGTATTGAAAATATACATATCAAAATTTGGAAACAATTATTAGCGTTTTATTTTTTCTTTTATACCCGTTTATTAGGTTTTATTTTTTTGTATCTTATAATAATTATCCTGTAATATTTGCTAACACTTTTTAATCAATTGTAGTACACATGGCTCGTGGAGGAGGTAGGCGGCGGAGGCTATAGTGAGGGAGGTAGTAGCTCCCGGAGAGCGGGAGGAGGACGTTGACCGTTCTACTACGGAGGTGAGTGAGGAGGAGGAGGAGGAGGTTGGTGTACCCCGATATACGACGACGGGATGATCCTTGATCCGAATGGTCTTTGGTAATTTTTTATTCATTCTATTTTGTAATTTTTTATTTAGTAATAAATGACTTTTTTTAGACATATGTTAATTATACATTATTTTTTATTCCTATATAATTATGTTTTTAACATGTTTGATTTCAGGTTTAGAAGTCAAACAGTTGTTAAACTGGTGTGACTAATAGCACCCAAGAGAACATGACACACGGCGTTACTTGTTGGAGTAACGCTAGTGATGAAGATAAGGAGATGTGGTTCAACAACTTCCGGGTATCTATTTATAAAATATATATTATTAAATATAATTTATTTATTCTTTTTACCTTATTATTAATTTGTTTCTCATCTATGTGTTTACTTTTTGTAGCGTGTGTTCTATTGGCCAACCGACCTTGAGCGCCTAGTTTGGCAAAGGTATAATGACATTGGCAAGAAGAGGCTAAGGGACAACATGTATAAGGTGTCTAGGAGGAAGAAGGCGCCATCTTTCATGAAAGGTATTTAGTTTCTTTTAATACCCGTAATTAGTTAAAATTCATTACATATTTTGAAAATATATTAATTAATAATTGTTATTTTATTGATTATAGGTTCGTCATATGAGGAATATACCAAAATCCGGAGCAGTCCACGAGTTCAAGGAAGCATCGGCCCGGAACAAGATCAACAGGAAAGGAGGAGATAAGGACGCGGAAGTTGAGCCTACTCATTATGGAGGGTCTCAATCTTTTCATGATCGTGTGGTGTTAGATGTAAGTTATTTGTCTTAGCTTTTAATTTAATAGTCTTCTAATTTAATTAGTCTCATTAATTATCATGTTTGAGTAACAATTTCCTTGTTTTTTTTTCCGGAAGACCAAGAAGAATAAGGGCAAGGTACCCACGATTGTTGATCTCTTTGTTGACACTCACGCAAAGAAGACAAGCAAGGGCAAGTTGATCTTCGCGAAGGAAAAAGATCAACGATTATATGTAAGTGTCAAAAAAAAAAAATTTCTTAGCTTTTTAAAGTATATGTTTTATCAATTTTTAGATAAGTAACCTCTAACCGTTAATGTTTTATCAATTTTTTAGGAACAATTCCTTGTCCGTAGGAAGAACAACCCGGAAATTGATGACAATGAGCTATGGTTTGATCTTGTTGAGGGGTTCCAAAGAGGAGATGTATATGGAGCCGGGTCGGCAAAGGAGATTTTCTACCCTCCTGCAAGAAGAAGAGGGTCAATTTCCTCCCAACAACAACCTTATACCCCAAGTGTCGTAAGTGTGCTCCATGCTCAATTAGCCGCCGAGGAGAGCGGGATGCCGAGAGGGAGAGGCGGGATGCCGAGAGAGATGATGAAATTCGGAGGATGAAGGAGGAAATGGAACGGATGAACTCCTTCTTCGCCAATTGCAACACCGGGTGGCGCCCCATGACAAAAGGATCCTAGAGATCCTAATTATGGAGGTGGTAGTGGAGCGGGAGCAAGTTTCCCTGTTATGTAGTTTTTTAGAGAACATGTTATTCCCGGATAATGTTAGATGACCAAAACTCGTAGAACTCGTAGTTGTGTGTATGGAACATGATTTTCTTTATCAAGTTTGGTTGTGTTGGCTTCCCATGTGTTCTCTGCTGGAAGTGTTGGTTTATTTGCAGGTTTTTACGTATTTGGCTAGGTCAAAAACGATTTTTAGGCTAAAAAAATGTAAATTTGGCGACGGATCTTTGAGCAATTGGCGTGACGGAAACCGTCGCTAAGTTTCGATCATGAATTATTTTTAGGGTCATTGGCGGCGAGGAACAATGAATTTGGCGACCAAACTCGATCGCCAAAATGGCGACAAAATCGATCGCCAATTAAAGATATGGAGATGACGTGGATTGTAAAAAGGCGACTAATGATCGCTAAAAAAAAGGCGACTAAAGACGATCGCCAATTTTGGCGACAATTTGGTCGCCCGCTTTAAAAAATTCCGTCGCCAAAATTGGCGACGAAGGCCTGTCGCCAAAAGCGACTAAACCTAGCTACGAAGTGCGGGCGGAGTCTTAGTCGCTTTATTCTTAATGGCGATTGTTCTCGATCGCCTTATATGGTCGCCAATTACCTTATTTGTTGTAGTGTAACTGTTCCTTTACAATCACTACATTTCTAAGACTATCAACTCTCAAGATCATAAACTTCCACGACCATCATCTCTCAAGTCCTTCCACACTCAAGGACTCCATTTAATTACACTTAATGAATCAATCCATAGCAATCTCAATACTCTCAAAAGATGAATACCATGATCCATTATAATCATCGTCAACATGGTGGTTCACTAAGCCAACGCTAAAACACTTTAACATTATTCATTAACATCTCCCAAGTCTATAAATTACAGTTCATCCCTTTCAATCAATCCTTTAAAAGGTACGATGAGTAAAGAACTCCTCAACGGATAAACCATAAAATCTTTCATAACTCACTAATAGTCATTAACAATCCTTACTCCTCAAGTATGATACCCAAATAAAAGACGAGCATAGTCTCCAAAATTCCCAACGTGCTCATTCTAAACTCCACGATAACATTCAACTTATTTCCATTATTCTACTCTTGATCCATAAATAACTCGCATAACTTTTTCCTTGACACAAGACAAAGTTTAGTAATTCTAACCATTAAAAGCATACGCCACGATATTCCCAAATAATATCAAAAGATAAATCTACTCATCATGTCTCTCACTTCTTATGAAACCATAAACCACAATCATATATCTTACGCCACATATCATCACTCTCTGTCATCAAAAGGATTTCCTCAAGCACATAAAAGAACCTAACAACCACTTATCCCAAATGAGATTTCATCTTAACAACCACTAATCCCAAAGTAAACGTCTTCTTTACCAATCGCAAAACTCATAAAAATAAATGCTCTTCCTTTCATACTCGAACATCCACAACTACCATCAAACCTAACTTGTTGCCCCAAGATCCAAACCACAAGGAATCAACTTCAAAATCACCTCAAACAAGGACAACACCACCAAATGATCCAAAAGGATGAAAGTACGATAAGAGTAAATCTCAGGTTATCAAGAATTAAAAGTTTTGACCAACATATAACCAAAATGCACGACACGTAACATGCAAAGGATATTTTCAAAATTGACCATTTTTAAAATCAACAAAGAATGCTCGAAAAAGTCATACATGAACAACACATTTTATACAATTAATGACGAAACAAAATATCAAGTCAATGACAACACAATATATAAACTATACATTTATTACAATTAATAACGATAAACATCAAGACATTAACAAACAAATACATAAACAACTTATTTAATACAATTAACAACAATACGGAAGTTAGAAGCACAAACAAACAAGTAAATGAACAACACATGTACTACAACTAATAAAGATATGAGACATTAAGGCATAAACAAACAAGTCCTTAATTGTTTCTACCCCATTTACTCTCACTCAATTACTAAGTCAATTTATTTTAGTCATTAACTACGTGAGAGTTGGGAGCGTGTTCGCTCTGATACCAACTGTAACAACCCGGATTATAAAATAAAGGAAAAACGTAATATAAAGTAAATATCAGAGTATAACACTGATAAAAGGGTCAAGGTGGCGGAAACACCTGACTAATCCGGTTCGCTACTAAATCCAAAACCAAACTAATACATTATTCAAAGGTTCTTAAAACATAAAACAAACTCCTAATTTATTATTAAGCTCGCTTCGCACATTCCCCAAGCAAGCATCAACCAGCCAGCAACAATTTGAACAACCTGAGAAGGGGGTCGACAATTAGTCGGGAGTAACTAGATGCTCTCTCAGTCATGTTTACAACAATTGAATATAATCAACAATCAATAACAATTGAAAGGCATAAACAGTAAATATGTGAGATCATCTATACTCATGAAACCCAACACCAAATTACCAAGACTTGTCAATCTTAGACGGATGCAAACATGCAAACGTAGACCATATGCAACCACTAGACTATGAACACTTACAAGACTAGTAGCGACAAACGACCCACAACAACCTAAGGCACAAAACTAGCATTAAAGCATAGCAAACACGGTAACACACAATCTATTCAAAGTTGGTCAAAATGAGAAATAATTAAATTGAGAACGGAAGCGATAAATATATATATTCAAAATATATTATTAAACTCCGAAATAATTAATTTAATAAAATACTTTTATAATAAAATATTATTATAAAATACGTGGTATTACAATTTGTGATTAGTTCCATTTGTTTAGTTTAAATTGTCATTAGAGTCTTAATTAGCAGTAGAGTCTTGCTTAGTATTCAATAGTTTACAATTCAAGTTTTTAGTTTAAAAGTCTTTCTCTTGGGATCGACCCTTACTTGCACTATATTGCTTTATCAATTAAAGTAATCTAGAGCATAGTGTGGCTTATAAATTGTTAATTTGGTAGTTAATTCTAGCATTTACGACACCTAGTATTATCTCTATTAGTTCCCTCAACGTAGCTAACTCTAGAGCTTGCAAGTCTGACCCGACTCAAATCCGGCCCGATAGAACTTGACAATATTGCAAATTGAAAGTGATTTAGTGTTTAGTTTGATATGTTTGACTTAATAATGAAGTAATTAAATTAAATAATGGTTGAAAACTAGACTTAATTGTCAAAATTTGAAATAATTCGATGAATTAACTGGAGCTAGTAACGACCCGACACGATAAATCGTTTGACCTGAAGCGGCCTGATCCCGATAACGACCCGACCCAATCCCGACTCGACCCGAAAGGATAGGCTGACCCGATATGACTCTAACCGATATGAGCCGATCCGACTGGTCTAACCCGAGTTACCCGACCTCACTCGGTCAACTAATATGAGTTAACTTGGTAAACGAGTCATTTGGTCCGATTTCGAATCGTTATTAATAAGTCTATTTAAATTCGGTTTTAATTCTATTCGGATCACGTTAATATGAGTTGAGTTGAGTTGAGTTGAGTTTGGTAACCGTCAAGTAAAACCGTCTAAACATGAGTTTGGCTTGAGGGTTACGAAAAATCCAAACGACATCCCTAACTTGACTGACGAAGGCGGTGCAGGAACAACACAAATAGTTGAAACTTGTCTCCCTAATCCCATCAATTAATTAATTTCTTCACGATTATTCTCTCCTAGGGTTTTACTTTCCGATTAAATGTCATCCTCTAAATCCAACGACGTTCATATGCTCCAATTCGAGGATCATGATGAAGAAACTATCTCCGATTCCTTCATTTGCTGTGTTTGTTTGTAAGTTTCCAAAATCTCCTCTCTTTCTTATTGATTATTTAATTTTTCATCGATTAAATTAAATGTTTGTTTCTGCAATTGCGGAGTTAATCTTATTTGATTTCCCCTTTTGATGCACCCGCTATCTCTCGTGATAATTCGGGTTTGTTATTGTGTTAATTAATTGTGCCTAGCTCGATTTTTCGGAAATATCAAGCGAAATTTGATTGGGGAAAAGCTGTTAATTTGATGCATGTATTGTCTGTCATCTGTCGTATGATGAAGTTGTGAATTTGAGTAGATGTCGATACCTTCATCAAAGCATTGATATCAACCACGCGCACCTTTGGTTTATTTATAGATACTTATGATTCAAATGAATGCAAACTTTTTCTGTAGCGAGTTTCTGAGTGAAAAAGACATATACATGTAGCCAAGATTAAGGAAGCTTCGCAAAAGTACATTACCTAAGAACTTGATGTTATTGCTAACACTTTGGTAGGAAACTATCTCTTTCTTTGTGTTGGGACTTTAAAAAAAAGGGGATGTTGTTGCATGAAAGGGAGAAGCCGAGAAGTACAGATAGATAAGAACCAACAATACATTTATCAAATTTCTTTGCCTACTAGTTTCCTCGGTGATCATACCAGTTGAACCATTTCACCCTCACCTTTCGGTTATATGATCATAACATGCTAAAACCTTTTTCCTTTATCTTCATGGGTCTAGGCTTTCAAAAGAGCAAAAGTGTGGCCAAAGTTATATGGGGAATGGGTATTATGAACAAGAGCTTCCAAAAGACGTACTTACCACACAAATAAAAAATTAAAAAAATACACCAAACAAACATTAAACTAATTTTCGCTACTCAACATGAGCTTCAAAAACCCAATGGTGTTTTGAGTCACCTTTGAATCTTTGATGTTATACTAATGCTTTCCTTTTTTATTTATTAAAAAACCTATTGAGAGCTGAACAAAATTATTATAGCCTATGGAACCAACAAAAACAACATTACTCTTGTGCCTCATTGGCTCCCGCTGTGAGAGAGTGAGAGTTTAGTTTTAAAAAGCGCACATAGGCCTCGCGGTGTCTAACGCAAACAGAATCCAAAAGGCGAACCTAACACACGAGGCGCAACTATTGTTGAAGAAATTTTTACTCTAAAATGTACATGTTCGCTTGAAAATTCTTGTGTCTATAAGGCGCATGCCTTCGCCTTGTAGTTGTTGCCTTGCGACCGCATCGCCTCAGTGCGCCGCCGCCTTCTCAAACTAAGAGTGAGAGAGACAATTAGCTGATATAATTAGAGAGTAAGGGGAGGAAATAATTGAAGAGGGGATCTGATTTTTAATGTAAAACTGTTAGCGTGATACTAAATTATAGCATTAGTCGTCATCACAGTAATGGGCACGAAGTGTGGTAGGGTACCTTGAATCATGATGCAGTGGCACAGAGAATGACATGGTTTATTGCAGTGTGTTTTTTGGTCCTTATATTTGTACTGATCTGGGTATCCATTTTATTAGTAATATATTGGCCTAGGATCATATATGACAACAAAATATCGACCAAGTGCTAGCTTTATGAGTCAAATATCAGCGAGAACGACCATTGTCAGCTTTTTCTAAAAGTTCATTTACGTACTGGAGAGTATCCACCTGGTAAGCTGCAAAAATTTGATGTATTAGTTGATATTGCTATGTCTCTATTGCTGAGCTAAGACCATGACGGTAACTTCTGTTGAATTTTCTGGATTTTCGCTGGAACTATCAACTATGTACTTGGCAGGAGCTCCAAAACTATAGCGTGATTTTTGGTAATAGAAGATCATTAGGTAGTAGTTCAAACAATGTGAACTTTGGGTAGTAAATTTTTTTTTTTTTTTCCAAGAACTAGTGAGCAACAACAAAATCGGCTGATATTCGTCATTTGGCTTTATTTATGGCCTTCAATTCAGTCATGGTAACCTATAAAATCTTTACAAAAGTATTGTGCTGTGATGTTGCTGCCTTGATTTAATGTTATGCCTGTATCCCTGAGACCATGGAAATCTCAATTAAAACACCAAATTGCGGCAGAGTTGTTAATAAGATTTACTGCTAGTGTGTTTTGAGGTGCTATCGTGCGCGTTGTGGTGCAAGAATCGAGAGTATAGCGTGATATCTGATTCTGGTATAATTCAATAGAAATTGAATACCATGCTTGGAGGCACGGGGGTTTATGATATTGATTAGTTTTCGCTGAGACTGAAGCCATATTTAGTGTATTTTTGAATGAAACTGATGGTTATCGATTTAGCTTCCGTGTGGAAGTCTCTTGGCAAGTTAGGATGGCCCACTCTTGGTTTAGTATATATGTGATCCTAGGTCTCCTTTCCTTAATTCGCAATGGCAAAACATACGGAAAAGGATGCTCCTTAGTCTTGTGTGCTGGTTCAGGTTGTCAAGTTGTCTACTCTCTCTTGTAAATAACGTTTCTCACTAAAATATATTTTGTTTATTTTGTAGGGATCTCCTCTATAAACCTATTGTGTTAGGTATGCCATTTTATAGTGCGGAAATACCCTTTTGAAAGTTATTCCGAAATTTTAGCATTACGAACTAATCACTCTTGCTTGTTGCGCAGAATGTGGACATGTTTCCTGCTTCTGGTGTGTCCACAATTCCATGGATCCTTGTCGTGAGTCTCATTGCCCAATTTGTAGGAATCCGTATCATTACTTCCCTACTATATGTGAAAGGTTACATTTTCTGCTTGTGAAAATGTATCCCCTTGCTTATAAAAGAAGGGAAAAGCAGATTCTTGGTAAGCTTGCTTGTTTAAAATTAGTAATATCTTACCGTTTACATACCTCACTTACCTCATTGTGGTTGTCAGGGTTTAAATTTTAAAGTTGCATTTTGTTAGGATCATTGTTGCACTGAACCCAATATGTAACCCAAGTTTCCCTGTCGAGTAACACCACAATAAGAATTCGCTGCCTCATCTTCCCTATATTTCATGGTCTATGATTGGTCCATTGTATTTCACACGATATATCTTAACTTCCAAATAGTAGTGTCATGGTAGAAGCTACCAAGCTTCTACGTTATTTCCATATGTAAAGCACTGTCGTGTGTGGAAGCATTTGTAAGTTCGTAACATGCTTTCTAGATATGAATACTTCTATGGGTTTAGGCTGGTGCTTGGCTAAACATTGATATGTGTATACTTATTCAGAATGAAATAATTTGTGATTTTCATTATGAGTCCGGCGGTAACCACTGCGACCGCTTTTATTGTCGTGTCGTAGATTTATCGCATTTTGACTTCTTCTTGTTGTAGATTTATCGCAAACATAACATTCGTATTCATATGCAAATTTCAAGGTGTGTACTTTGTATACTGGGCTATGTTACTCCGACTCTTCTAGTTCCCTTGCGTACCCGTGTCCGACACTCGACACTCGGACATGGGTAAGACACTTAGACACCTCATTTTTAACCAAAATATGCATATTTTTCATAAAAATAGCCGAGTCCGACACTTGAACACGTATCCATGTCAGATACTTCTAAACGAGTCTGAGTAACATAGATACTGGGTTAGTTTCACCTTGAATTGTTCATATAACATTGAATTTTTTGTTTGTATTCTTCAGAGGAGGAAGAGAAGATGGGTCTCTTCTCACCACAACTAGGTGAGCAAGAGATTAACAACGTTGGCAAATTTAAACCTTCTCATGGTGTCAACAATTTGTCTGATATGCCTCGATCCCCATGCATCATAAAGGAAGACAAGGATGGGTTGCAACTGAATATAGAGTGTTCAACTGCTATAAAGGAAAATAGTCTGCCAGCTAATGTGTATGGTAGAAACTGCAAGAGTGTTTCAATTGCCGACTTACTCTGTCCAGCTTGCAACCAACTTTTTTTTCGCCCGACAGTTCTAAATTGTGGCCATGGTAACTTTTGAACTGCTACATTACTCTTTCCCAATTTTTATTTCCATTTGACTTTATACGGCCTCTTAAGATATTTTTACTATACTCTTCTGCATTTATAAATCACTTTCCTTGGTTGAAAATATGATTTTGCGAGATACTGAAGTATTTGATAAAGTATATATTATAGTATCATATTTCCCTCTATTTTCTCGATTTAGCCCCATTTGTCATTTTTTGTGAGAGGAATTTGAAAAGTAGGGCTTAATGGGAAAATAGAGGGAGTAATTTTTTAACTTATATCTCCAACTTTTTCTATACTTCATTTTCAGGAATCTCGACTTTTATAAAAAAAAATTCAAAACTCCTACATTTCTGATTCTTTTCTCCAAAATGCCACTAAAAGCCGATTTTTGCCAAATTTAAATATTGGCAAAACACCAATCATGAAATATCTTTATTTTTCGCCGAAAGCTGACTTTGGTAGAAGGAAAAGACCATTCATTAATGATGTTGGTGAAAAAGATGTCTTTTATTTTGGCAAGTTATGGCTTTTTGTGAGAGTTTTGGAGGAAATGTCCAGAAAAGGTGGTGTCGTAAAAAAATTACAAAAGGTGTCAGCTTTAAGAATGAGGTGTATAAAAGGTGGGAGTTGTGAATTATGTAATATATTTATGGTCAATATTTTGAAGAATGTTGTGAAAGAAAGGAAGTATGAATTTTGCTTAAGTGCTATCTAGTTGAGACTTGAGAGGATTCTTCATTATTTTTTTTTTGCCTTTTATCTGTGCTCCTTATTATGGTAAAATGGTTTTTTATGCATATGTTTTTTTATTCTTATTTTGTGTGTAGTGTTGTGTGAAGCTTGCATTGTGGTTCCAGAAGACGAAGTAATCATCTGTAAAGTTTGTGAAATCCCACACCCAAGGGACTGCCCGAACATTTGCGTGGAGCTGAATAATTTTGTGGAGGAACAATTTCCTGATGAATTTATAGCGCGAAAAGGAAAGATTCAAGAAATGCAGTCACAATTTCAACATAAAAATCCATCTTTCTGTATGGCTTTCTTCTTGTTTCATCTCTTTGTTCTAGAAAAGTTGTTATGCAATGGTATTAGAGGGAGTCTGAACTCCATTCAACCAGTGTCTAAGTGATGGGGAATTTCAAGTGGGGTAGCCTACCATCTTTAGTTCACTTATTGTGCGTCTAACATGGGAGAGTGTTTGTCGACCATTAGGAGACATCCCTGCTGTTAGCAATGTTGACGAGTGAGCAACTAACTTCCTTTTTTTCCCCTCTACCTAATGTGATTATGAATCATTTCAGTAAAAACTAAGAACATGTTAAATTAGGCTGTGCTTAGTTGATCAAAAGGATAGAGCGGAGTGTCTAAAGAACAATCTAAACTAATAAAAAGTCTAATTTGGAAGGTTGTTGGCCAACCTAGACATATCGCACATGGTTTGTGGGAATAAGTTCCAAATATCAGTAAGATTTGACTTAAAATTGCGTGAAACCATGTGCGCCTTTGAAGTTTGAGGTGAGTTTTTTTAATCTAATAAATAAGCCAAAGGCGCACCAAGAACGATGATCCCCAAATGTGAAGGAAGGCCCGATGCCCATTAAAGAAGGGCAGGAAACAAAAACATATGCTTTGACTATCAAGCATGATTACATCAAGGAAGAAATTGAGGATTGTGGTTCAAATGTTCCAAAAAAAAAAAAAACAATCCCGATTTTTCAAGTTGCAAGGAAATTTGGAAAACTTTCTTTTGGTATGATCGTACTAATTGTGAGTGACTTCGTTCTAGATGATATCCACCCGTCTTATGGATTATAGGGTGTTATGGGTGACAAGGATTCAGCTTATATGTTATTTCATTGGCGGTTCTGCATCCTCAAAACCCGAATATATGCCTAATATCACTCTAGAAGTCTAGATATTACCGATGCTGATTTGAAGCCACCCTCTAATGGGAGGCCCAAGTGCCCAACTCGATTGTTCATTGACCGCATTATTCGATTGTTCATGGAACACATTTTTTAAGCTCAACAATAACAGATCCTTGGTCCGAATCCCCAACTGATTTGGGGCAGGCTAATATGAAACCTGTCTGGAACCATAGTTCTTTTTGGGTGTCAAATGAACTACAAGGGGAGTACAATATAAAGGATAAGGGGATTAGAACCTGCGACATATTGTCAAAAGCACTTACGTCTTAACTACTAGGCTAAGACCTTTTCCAATGCTATATTTTCTCTCCAAAGTAGACACGTAGTGCTCTCAAATACCACTGTCCAAGATTTCTTGTTTTTCCCTAACCCTCAGAGCTCACATCACTTCACTACTTATCAGACCTTCCAATTTGTGCATTGCTTGGTCTCCTTCTCACATGGCCAAACTAGCCAAAGTAATTGATGATTTTACCTCCTATTGTACCCAATAGACACGACGCCTTTATTGCCAAAGTTGAAATAAGTGGTTATGATGGATCTTTTGGTTGCAGCTTGGAAGGTAACTAGTATATGTAGCACTTTAGCGGCTCTTGAAACTTGTATGGAGTAAGACGGTCATCGACGATCTGATTAGTGGTCTTGATTTGACTATTTATCTAATTAATAGCATGTAAATCTTGGATCTTGATGTGAAACTAGTCCATCCAATGAGAAGTTAATTGTCATGCTTGGTAACAGAGTCATCATATATGAAAAGGGAGGACATTATATTACATTACATAGGGTACACATAACTAAGGATTTCATGGTGTTTTTTATCACATTAAGTTTCTTTTCTTTGGGTACATTATGGATTATTATCACATATTTCTTCTTTTCCCCTTGTCCCACGTACCACCGATCTTACAATTTTGTAACGAATGTGCCATGTAAGGACCTTTGGAATTGTTTTTTTTTTGTGCCAATGTGCTACCTAGGAGACTTAATTTTCTGTTGATGTTTACTTCCAGTTTCTACTTCAAAAAAATCTGCCAAGAATGGTTTCGAATTGCCTTCGAGTGAAGAGAATCTCTTACCATGGTCGAAAGAATATGTTTCAAAACTCCACGGCGGTGTTGGTTGTGATCATTGTGGAGTAAGTCTTTCGCTCCTTTTATTTTATTTTCAGTTTTATATTTACTTGGATAATTATACTGGATTCACCTGTACAAGTGACTAAGTGAGCCAGTATATTTGTTATTCCCCTTAGCTCCTCATGGCTTTGTTGTTATATGTTCCATTTTATTGCCCATTGGCCATCACCCATTGATTTTCTTGCTTTTAGAGCTTAATCATGCACTCATCTGAGAAGGCCATTTAGTTTAAGCCTCTGTCAGCAGAAAAAAAGCTTTACGTAGCAAATTTCCGTTATTGAAAAGTGAAAAACAAAGCTGGAAATACCTCATTTGTCTTTCTTTCCAAAAATAGGGAAGAAAACGAATAGGGCAGAAGGGAGAAAGTCTCTTTTTATTTTTAACTCTTTATTGGTGGTAAAATGTTGTTCTTCGTTGCCGGAAATGGATTTCTTTTTCTCTTCCCTTCTTATCCCAACCAATGATGGAGATTCTCCACCTTTTTATTATCCTTCTATCTCAAGTTAATGGCGGTGTACAATGATTAATGTTGGCAGATCTTAATGTATTTGGGAGACTTGATTTTGTTGTTGTAACTTGTAAGTATGGTCGACAGAAAAGATTTATATTTGGTGGGGAGAAATAAAATGCAAGGATAAAACTGGACTGTATAAAGGGCTGCAAAATTTGGAAGGCATTTGCTGGATTTGACACAATTAGAATACCAAATTCGAGCCTTATATGCTAGTTAGGTACTGCCTAGATTTTCTACCAATGCTGTTTATACTTGGTTCACACAAGTATGCCTTCATATTTGGAGCGCTATTTTTCGTGAATACAAATATAAGCATGGTAGGAAACAACTGCTCTAAAGTAGCTCTAAAATATAGGCAGTGGGGATATGTTGAGACATTTTTAGTCTAACATTTATTATGATATTAGGCTGATTAAATGTCAAGGTTGTGGAACATGTGCTTGCTATGTGTGTGTGTGTGTGTGTGTGTGTGTTAGAGTATTTCAAAAAAATTGAAATGCTAACAACAATATCAACTCAGTGGTTGATGTATACTACGTTTACCTTGTCTTGAAAAACTCAGAGTTCGTTACTCGCTTAATGAAAATTGAGTGTGTGTTGGCCATTGCTACTTCATAGTATAAGAAGCGCATGCAATTCACTGAGTAGAATTTACATTGCCTAGGAAGTCGAATTTCCCATGATTTTGCTCTGTATAACTCAGCTAAATTAGTGAAAGTCTTTTGGTTAAAGTGTTAAACTTAGGAAACGTAATTTCCGCTCACCAAGGCAAGGATGCTAATGTAGAATGGACATGGTTTTTAAGTTTCGAATACCCTTTTCTCTTTATATTTCACGTGTCCTTTATGTGACATTGTGTCAGGCACCGAGGCATGCTAACTGAATATTTACTCATGTCTCAAGGGCGAATAGATTTCAGCTGTTCTACTTCGTGGAGTTTGTATGAATGAAATCAAGAAGCTTATCTGACTAACATGAATTTGGTTATAACTGCGCAGATGTATCCGATAGTGGGAGAGAGATACAAGTGTCAAGATTGCAAGGAAAGAATAGGGTTTGACCTTTGTGGAGAATGTTACAACACACGTTCCAAACGCCCAGGCCGCTTTAATCAGCAGCATACTCCAGATCATAAGTTTGAGCTTATGAAGCCGCGGCAGATTCCAGTTAGCTTAATGTTCCAACTTGTTGGAAGACATATTGTAGATGGCTCAGGAACTCCGGCTATGGCTATTAGTGCTATGGAAGACTCCTCTGATGGCTGGATTGAGGTCGATTCTACTAATAATGAACTTCATGACATTCTTGATGGTTCGTTATCTGTAGAGTTTAGTGATGCTTTATCTCCGACTCACCATGATGTTGACATGGAGCATCAAGAAGATGATCCTCCTTCAACATGATACTGGACAAATTGTCATATAGGATGCGTTTACGTGTGAGGCCAATGTATTTAACTTCTAGCCAAATGAGAAATCGATTGAGTTACTGAGTTTGTTTTACTCTTGAGACCGTCTTGTTAGAGAGAATGTAATATAGACTTCAAATTTTTTTTGACAGTTAATATAGACTTCTGATTGGTGTAATTTATATCAACTCGAATGACTAATGGGGATATTGACTATTGACGGCTAAAACTCTAAAGAAGGCATGTGATTTTGTATATATGTACTCAAAACTGGTGGGATTAATATCAACACGAATTGAGTGTAATGAGAATTAGCGGCTAAATGCGCATGTAATTTGTAATTTTGTTAATTTATTCTGTATATAACACTTTGGTTTTGGGTTAGGAAAATGTTTGAGCTTCATGTAATAAATTTTGAATTTGATATTTAGAAAGAACTTCGTGTTAATTTGTTACTCAAAAGGAAACTCTGGTTCGTGATTAAAAAAACGTGTCTTCCTAGTTCCTACCCACCGCCCGCGAATATGATTAAGCAGTTTTTATTTTCTTGGGCACATAAGAGGAGTCATAAGGGCCCTCGATTTATTTTTATTTTACTTTTTACAACAATAATTTTTCATAAATAAAATAAGACTATTACATAACGTGCATTTAAAATACAAACAAAGGGGGGATAGAGACCCTTGAACTACTTATTATAACCGAAGAAAAGGTACTCAAAGTCGTAACTGAAGAGAAAATGCTTTTCTTAAGGGTAAATTTTAATCGGGTGATAATTACTAGGTAAGTTAATTACTTGGGTAATGAGTTCCTTAATGATAAGTTTGACATATAAGAGTAATAATTACTGATGAGATGTTTTACTCCGATAATCATTTTACCCGGGTGGAGGGTGGGTAATGTATTACCCCTTCATGAGGGTAATAGATTCGGGAGGTAAATAATTACTCTAATATATACCAAACATGGAAAATGCATCTTACATATCACTCCCCTATTCATTTCCTCATTTTTACCCTCAATCCAAGCAAGCCCTAAAAAGTAGAGATAGTGAGTGTCAAATTTGATCGATTGAACCTTCTTTCTCTTGGTCCTTGTAACCATGGTGATAAACTGAGCAAATCTGCAAAAACAAGTTGAAACATCGACAGAAACCAACAATCGTTTCTTTGAAATAGTAAAAGCTCGACCCTTTTGACCTTTACCGTTGGAGCGGCCCTCAGTGTGTCTCCATTTGTTATTCAACTGATTCCCGGCCGCTGATAATTTAAACTTGATCATTGAAACTTTGCTAACATGGGAACAATCAGAAGAGAGTCGTTTCTTCTTATCAACTGGGAAAATGACATCCTCTTGAGTCTTGAACCAGCGCAACACTCTCAGTCTTCCTGACATCAACGTTTGTATCAAGGTTCACCGACATAGGAGAAGAAGTGGGAACTTCTGCTTTCCCTGAAATATCTTCCAGGGGAGTTCCCGTCTAGATGATTTTAGATTTAGGGGGACGGACCCTCATGATAGATGATGAGGCTGTCGCAACCTATCAAAAAATAAACCAACTGGTCTCTAACTAATATAGCTAGGGAAATCGGGATCGTATCCACAGGGAGGCTTTTAGCGTTCTACTTATCAAATTAAGTCTGTCTAAGTAACCAAAAGGGGTTTGTTTGATTTGTGTTCTAAACTAAAGCGATAAAATAAAAGTTTAAAGAGAGAAATTAAGTTGAGAAAAATATAAGAGAAAGGAGCTAGGACATCGGTTCAACATGGATTATTACGAGTCATAGGTAGGGTCATAGTTCAGTCTCAATTACCGGTCTATAGGGCAGTGAAAAGGTCATCTCGGTCCGCTATTCGCCCTAGAATGCTTCTAACGGGCTCTCGCAACTTACTAGGGCACTCTAATGTGTGTGACAGGTCTAACCCTTTCCAGGCTTTCGATCTTAGGTCGGGGTTTACCAGTACAATTAATCAATTACGTCGACTTGACTAATTAAAAGCAATTGAATGTCACAGTTAACAACATAGACCAATTATATCGACCAATCTAATCACCCAATTAAAACTGTCTCAATCCATGTCTCCCCTAAATCCTAGCAAAAGGGGATTTAGCTACTCATAATGAAATTTGCAATAATAATCGAATAAGATGATAAAGGGAAAGAATTCATAATGAAATTAATTGAGAAATAGTATAACATAAATTAAAACTAATAATAATAAGAACAGAAATAGATGAGATTAACAAGGAAAAGTAAAAGGGAAAAGAGGAATTAAAATTACCAATTACGATCCAAGTATGAGCAATAGAGAAGAAGGGAGAAAATAATTCTAGATCTAAAAGTATAGAGAAGAGAGTACGTAGTAAAGTTTCTAACTGTCTGCTTGCATAAAAATAAGTGTAAAAGTGTAACCTAAATAAAAGATTACAAAAGCTTTTATACTAAAGCCCAAACAAAAGAAATAACCTAAGTGAAAGACTCGTCCATAACATGTCATTGGTCGATCGACATAGATGACTGGTCGATCGACATACTGCTAAAGGTCTATCGACACTATACATGTGGTCGATCGACACACTACTACAAATCCAGGCAACTACAACGCCCCTTTAACAACGATTATTCACGAAAATCACAATAGACATTGTAGAATGTATGGCGCGAATTTTACTAAAATAAATTACAACGGGTATGGTTATAAAAACCGTTGTTATTAGTTTTAACAACGGGTCACACATGCACAACCGTTGTTAATAATTTGGCGCAAAATTGGCGCAAAGTTAGTGAAAAGTAATAACAACGGTTATTTTTGAAACCCGTTGTTAAAACTTATTTAACAACGGGTGTTTTTTACAACCGTTGTTAAAACTTATTTCACAACGGTTGTTGTTTAATAACCGTTGTCAATACCTTCCATACTATAAACCACACAAACATGTAAGTCCATTGCGACCACAAAACACAACCCTTATTAATACACAAACACAAACACAAAGAGACAAACAAACACAAAACACATACACACTCTCTTTCTCTCTTTCTCTCTTTCTCTCTTTCTCATCGTCGCTTTATCTTCTCGCCGTCACTGTGATTTCATCGTCTATTACGTTCTGTATTTATCAGGTAAATCTCGCCGTCATTATTAGTTTCATCGTCATTATTTTCTTTTTCTATTTATTTCTTTTGCATGTATGTGTTTGTATCGACCATTATGTTATTTGTTTAAGTATTGTTCGCATAATTAGTTAGTAAAACAATGAAGAAGCAAGATGAAGAAGTAAGATAAACAATAATTAATATATATATATATATTAATTTATAAATACATAAATTAAAAAAAAATTACATATGTAAAAATGCAATTCTTATATTTTCATAGAGGATCTTATTCTCGCTCTATCGTATCCGTCCTCTCCTCCTTGGCTATTTGAGGTTCCGTTCAGCGATTGCTATATCGTCATATAGCCGCAATCGCTTCTTCTCCGTCAAGCCATCTTCTTTGGCGTGCTTCAGTGCGGATCGAGCATCCGCAAGGTAGCTCCTGAAACTTTCCTCAATATGGAGGAACCGGCGGATGAAGTTGTTGTTGTTCTCGATCATGGTAAGAGTCTTAAGGATGAAATCATTCATTTTGTTGGAGTTTTTTGAGTTTGTTTTGAAAGATTAAGTAGAGTTTGTTTTAGCATTTAGGGTTTTGGAGATGAATATATTGAGATAATGGAAATGTTAGTTGAGATATGCAATGTATTTATACTAAGCAATGTGTGGGTTGAGTTGCTTTTTAATTAATATATATGTTAGGAAGTTGTGCCATAATCATCATCATATCTCTCAATAATGCTGCTTCAAATCTTATTACTAACCCTTCTCATTCCATATTATCCGTTCATATGTACATGATGTCGGTAATAATGCATGCATCGGAATTCTAACAGTAGTAATTATGCATGCATCTAGTAATATTTAATTTAATTTTTTTTTTATTTTTTAAGAACAAACAACAACGGTTATTTTAAAACAACCCGTTGTCTTTAGTTATAACAACGGTTTTGTATATTAAAACCCGTTGTTATAACTTTCCCCCCAAAATTGAGTCACACTTTCCACAACGGGTTTTGATACTTAAAACCGTTGTTAATAGTTTTAACAACGGGTTGCTTAAGAAAACTAACCGTTGTTAAAACCTTCTACAACGGACGCTTTAACAACGTCCGCTTTTTTATATAACAACGGTTTTTGACCGTTGTTATAGCCTGTATCTGTAGTAGTGCATGCATACTAACTCTCCCAAAACATGTTTTCTGTGTCGTTTGGCACTTAGATGACAATGTTGTAATACTACGGATTTTATAAGCTAAGTACTCGACCGAGTAGAGCCTACTCGGCCGAGTAATGTCAAGAGTGTAGGCTGTTTGGGTTCTGCCGAGGAATACTCGGCCGAGTATAGTGAATACTCGACCGAGTAGAAGGTACTCGGCCGAGTATACACTTTACTCGACCGAGTATCCGGTCTGGCGAGTAATATTTCAGTGGTTTGATGCGGGAGTGTTTAGGGTTATTTAATTGCGAAAATCAGTTTCTAAACGTCATTTGCAACCCTAATCCTTTTACGATACTCTAATTACTCCCTAATCTTCCACTGTGTGTGCGATTGTGGTAATCCTTGCGTTCAATCTTTCATTCTACTGTTGGTAAGTCCTTATTCCCCATGTCATTTATGCTATTTTAGGGTTTACTGTATATATGGAATTGGGGAAAAGGGGATTGTTCAATGTGTAATTGTGCTATGTGGTTATTGTATAGGAGAAGACTTCGTAGAGGAGCCTTTCTAATTGTCCGGTTTCCGTATTGTTGTTGTTGCTAAGGTAGGGTTTCTCCTACTCAGTACTGTTAATTGATTAAGATTGCATATGTTTCATAATTGTTGTTATCTGCTGATCATCGGAGGATGGGTGTTGTGGTGACGGTGTTGGTGTGGTTGTGATGTGACGGTTGTGGGTTGTGACAGCTGTGATGTTGTAGTGTGTGTGATTGTGGTGGAGTCACTTGCGGGAGTGGCTTCACACCCTAGTTCGCCCTCCGTGGAACCCGTCACGGGAGGGGATGTGCACATTAAGGGACAGGGATTGTTTTAGTCGCTCGTTGATGAGCTGGACTTGGTGGGGATGGGCTGCGGTCACCCACTGGCGGAGTGGATTACCTGTTTCGATGGGTAATCTGGCAGGGCTACACACTTCGGTGTGTAGTCGGTTACTGTGGAGGATGATCAGCCGATTTCATTGTTTGTTTGTCTTATATTGATTGAATGGTACTGACCCCATTGTTGTTGTTTATGGAATCTGCCGTGATCCATTCGGGGATGGTGAGCAGGCTTGACATATGGGCTGGTGGTCGATCGACATTGAGTACTTGTCGATCGACATTGAGCAAACAACTCCCTTGCAAAGAGAACCTGTGTCAATTGAGTATGTCTATCGACATATGGACCTCTGTCTATAGACATCATGTATAAAACTCCACTCCTTGCTCTCCTAAGCTCGTCTAAACTCTTCCAAGCTTCCCTCTTGTTCCTTTACCGAACGGATTTGGCTTCTAAATGCGTAAGTGGGTCTCAAAGCTGCAAGAGACATGAAATACACCCAAAGTAGCAAATACGGGAGGAAATAGAATGAAATAATCATATAAGTAAATAGAAATGTGTGCCAAACATGTGAATAAACGCATATAAAAGGCACACATCAATAGACATAGACCTAGAGTGAAAGAACTCCAATTTTTGCCATGCATTAAATTCTCGTAGTCCTGAGATGAAAGATTTAGTTTATTATGAGGCTTCTTCTTGTTGGTAAAGTTGAATTGAGTTGATTTTGAGCAGACCGAGTAAACGATATTATTCACGGCCTCGCAAGGTGTAGAGCTACTCTCAGAATCCATAGGCACCTCGGGTAAACTAACAGGGACACAATTATCAAACGAAGCCGTAGACAATAAGGGCTTCTTTCCTTTCCTTTCTATGCCAAGAGGGTCAGTTTGAGACGATTCTCGTTTTCCATTTGGGTTGATGGCTAAATGGTCAACCATAACTTGTAGCACTCGGGAAATATCCTTGTTATGAGGATTAAATTTGAGAGCACATTCCAAATCAGCAACAGCCTTCGGAAGGAGGTTCAAATGCTTAAAAGCTAATCCTCTTCAAAAGCTAACCACCTTAGGTAGAGAGCTTTAAGGTTTGAATGATAAACATATAAAATCAAAGTGCAATACCAGCAAACTTGTTCATAATCGAGGGTCTTCAAATCACAAGCTGCCAAATTCAAAAAGAGAGAGAGGGTAAGAAAAGTGCAAACGGTACATCATAATTGGCAGGGGTACCCATAAGCAAGAGAAATTTAAGAGCGATTTTATAATGAAAGTACGCTAAATGCACATTATCCATTTTAAAGAACAAGTTCCCTTTATCCTTGAGAATGCCGACACTTTTAAACGATGACACCTCACATTCCATAACGATTTAACTAAGGAGTTCATCCACCTCGGGACAATCGTGTAATACCCGTCCTGTTAGGGACCCGTTGACCAGCATTGACTGGCCTTATGCACATGTCTAGACCTTTGGAAGCCTTACTAGTTCGATCTTTCGTTATAGTAACCTTTGAGTTTAGGAAGCTCGATCTAGAGGGATTTACTCGATCGATTAAGTCCCGTACTCGATCGAGTAAGTGGAGTTCAGCGGTGAATTATAAATCGTGAAATCATGAAACCAAAATCAGTTTTATTTCATTTCTCCTAAACATAATTGCCGTCACATCTCTCTCCTTCACCAATCTCCATCCTTAGGAGCCCTTGTGAGTTGAGACACCATAGGGATGAGAAGCATGAGTCGGGTAGCGGTCTTGTCGCCGGAACTCTGTGTATAGGTAAGTCGTCGTCGTCATCATCATCATCATCATCATCACCATCATCGTTTTCCTTAGTTTTGGTTATGGTTGTTGTTCCGGGTGTGATTCCAGAGCAAGTATCGTTACCACCCGTGGCTTGTAGAATAATGTCTTTGGTCGGATTCTTCTTGTCCTTATCGTTCCTCTCGGCCTCTCCTGCAACAATGAACGAACTGAGGGCTTGGCTTTGTGCCAAGCGTACTCACTCCGACGCTCAAGTCAGTAAACTCAAAGGATTAAGTTGTGTTACTTGGCTAGGTATGTATTGTAGAGAGATAAGGGAGATATTACCAGATGAATAGTGTATTTAGGTTTTGTTGTGGGATCCTTTCCTCAATGAAGGTTGAGGAGTATTTATAGGCTTTCACCTTTTGTCACGTAGTGGCCAAGTGGCCAAGTGGCTTATCAGGTGGAAAGACCGTTCTACCCTCGTCCGATGGACCTATGGCAGGCCGGCAGAGGGTCTTGGATGTGAGTACGCGGATATGTGTCCCGGCTGGCTGGTTGCCAGGCCGAGACCCCAGGTGACAGGCCGATGGGCTGCATCGGCTACGCAGTCTAGGTCGTTGGCTTGCTGTAGATATCTTTGACCTTGCTCAGTGTGTTGACTTGGTCAGCGGTGCAGAATATGCCCCATCAATTTGCCCCCAGCGTAGTCTATGCCGTGGTATGGGCTCCGATGTATGCTGAGCATATATTCTGCACTAAGTAAATTTCGCGAATTTTTCTGTATCGGTGTCTTCTTGTGTATCGGCGTGGCTCTTGCTAGGCCGTACCATATACCATATGAGCATATATTCTGCACTAAGTAAATTTCGCGAATTTTTCTGTATCGGTGTCTTCTTGTGTATCGGCGTGGCTCTTGCTAGGCCGTACCATATACCATATCCCCCCTCCACATAGATGCGTGAAGAGTATCCGATGTGGAAAAGAACAAGACGCTGGCCGAGACCAGGGCTGAGAGTGCCGGTTGATTTTGATTGCCCCCGGCTGGTACTCCATGGCTTGGTTGATCGGTAGCCGGCGGAGACTAGATACCTAGGAATTTGTTTGAAGGAGATGAACAGTCGAAAAGATGTGAATAGGCGTGTTGAAGACGCTTGGTCACTGTTGCATTGATTGACATTCAACTGTTGCGACGATTGACATTCCGCGGTTGCATGTTTGACACGTGTGTGTTCGCTGATTGGTTGACGCTTCATGGGCTGTGCCCTGATTGGTCCTTCTTCATGGGCTTTTCTCTATAAATAGGGTAGTTATTCCGTGATTTTGGCCTCCATTTTATTTTCGAAAATTTCTCTCTAAAATCTTCATCTCTCCAAACTTTCAAGGGTTTTCTTCTTCTTAATCTTCGGAGGATTTGATCCGGCGAGTGTTTTTCTTTAAGGTAAACAAGCAAACTTTTATTTTTTCTTGCTAGTAATCTTTGTGAATCATGTCTTCTGCGATCTTTGGACCTAGTAAACTGCGTCGGGGGCCCTAGGTCTCCTTCTCCACGAAGTTGATCCTCAAATTCTGGAGGAATGGGAGGATTCTGACTCTTTTGGTGATCTTGGTGATGATTTTGGTGATGATGCGGAAAGGTCTCGTCCTAGTGAGGGGAGACAGTACGTCATGGATCACGGCTATGTCTGTAAGATCCACCTTGATCGTGCTTGGTCCCGTAAGCTTGCCGTTGTTCCGTGGGAAACTTCTCGAGGATCATTTTTTCTTTGGTAGGGGGTACGAAATTGTTATCCCTGAGGAGGGTCAGGCCGTATGCTGCCCTCCGTCGGGCTGTACTGGCGTTTACCTGCGGCACTTGGAGTACGGGCTCCGGTTTCCGCTGAATGAGTACGTTGTGGCCATAATTAGAGCCATGAACGTTGCTGTTGCCCAACTGCACCCGCTGGCCATGAGGACCATAATTGGTTTTGTCTGGCTTTGTCTTTTTAAGGGAGAGGCTCCGACGGTGGATTTATTCCGCCGGCTTCATCATCTCAAACCGTCACTTTCTGGCCGTGTTGGATGGTACAGTATACAAACGGAGCAGGGTTATGTCTCTGCTGTGACAAACCCTCTTCTTGCAAGGACTCGCAAGGTCGGTGGGTGTATGTTAAAGTCTTGGGAGGACTATCCATTGCCCGCTCCTTCCAAAGATCGGGTTAATTTGCGGTGTGAGACTAGGGCGGAGCATGACAGATGGGTCACTCGGAGGCATCTTAAAATGGATGCTAGCAGGGTCCTTCTTAAGGAGGATGAGAGGCTGGCAATGAGGCTCTTTGAGGTGGACAAGAGTGGGATGCCGAAAAGATGGATTCCCCCGACGCAGATCATTCTTCAGGATGAGCCGCTTTGCTATGTCGGCCTCATACCGGCCCTAGCACGGGGTGAGTGGGGTCGGTGTGAGGCCCACCGCCGCTCTCAATGTTTCTTTATTTTCGGACTTTGATTCACTTCTTCTACCTGACTCTTGCTTTGTTTCTTTTGCAGACCACTTTGGACCGGACCTATCTGAGGATCTTCTTCGGAGAATGGGGCTACACAAAGATAAAACCGTTGCTGACTTGCATCCCAAGGCTCTAGCCCATGACCGCAGGATGTCGTCGAACGATCTCATGGAACAGCGGCTGAAGGTCTTGAGCAAAGAGGAGGCGCAGGCGAGGGTTGTGAGCGGCGTGGTGCGTCGGACGCGGAAAACAAGGCCCTTGGTGGCAACGGCGTCGACACCGGTTTCAACTCCCATCCCCTCCCTCAAGAAGATGGAGATTGTTGAGATTCCCGATGAGGGGGATTCTGACGCAGAGGGATCTCCCCTTATCCGTAAGAGGAAAGGGACAACTTCTACCGCCGGCAAGGAAGTGCCTTCTCCGGTCAAGAAGGCCAAACATGGTACCTATCTAGCTCGTGGCTTAAATTCAGCCGTGCCACTAGGTATTTCTGATAGGTCGATACTGATACTGATGTTTTAACTGAATTTCTGCAGATCAGCCGCAGTCGGCTATTGCTCACGTTGGGCAGCAGGCCGTCGGGTCCTCTGCACAGGTTGGTGACCAAGGCACCACCGTCAACCCTTCATCCCAGAAGGCTTTTGTCTCCCAGCCTCGGGCTAGTGGTCAAATTGTCGCCACCGTCCCTTCATCCCAGAAGGCTTCCGTCTCCGAGCTTATAGAGGAGGGCACGAAGCTAATTAGGGAGCTGGCGAGGTGGAATGTGGTTACCGGTGCTCGTCTCATGGAGCAAGAGAAGGCCGTGGCTCGGGCTGTTCATGAGCGTAATGCCACTAAGCAGGTGGCTGCAGCGGCGAAGTTGGGTCTCCTTAATGAACAGAGGCTCAGGGTAGAAGCTGAGAAAACGCTCTTGGCCGAGAGAAAACTTAGGGAGGACGCTGAAAAGGAGGTCCTTCTTTGAGAGGGCTAAAGCGAGATCTGCGTGCCGCCGAAGCTGCGAATCTGCTGAGGAAATGTGAGCTCGCTCGGGGCGCGCCGACCTCTACCTTAAGCGAGAGAACGAGTCCGGGACTGTTTAAGGCTCGGGCGAGGTGGTTCGGGCGGAGATGCCGTCATCAAGCAGAAGGAGGCGGACATCGAGATGCTGCAAACCGACATGCTTCCCAAACTGTGCGCCAAGTTCCGGGATTTGGCCGAAGATGCTGCTAGGGAAGTTATCGGGGAGCTTTTCCCTCTTGATGGTTCCTTCCCGTGGGGCAGGTTCGACGCGTTGCTTGATGACAAGCTCGAGGCTAAGGAGAAAGCCGCGGTGGAGGAGGCCAAGGAGGCGGTGAAGGCAAAGGTGGAGAGGGAGGCGGCCGCGGAGAAAGCAGCTCTTGCTGAGAGGGCTCGGGTGGCTAAGGAAGAAGCCGAAAGGATGAGGGCAGCTGAGGCTGCCGAAGCCGAGGCCGAGGCCGCTAGAATAGTTTCTTTGGGTTGCCGTTGAAAGAAGATGCGGCTTGATGAGAACAAGTTTACAGCAGATCTGCTTCGGCTGTCCGGGGGCCAGTTACTCAGCCCTTCCTCCCGTAATCTCTTTGTACGTGAACATAATAGTAGTTTTTGTCTTCTTTTTTGTACAAACTCGGTAGGTTGTGTTTCGGCTTATCCCTACGGGGACGGCCGTCGTCCGTATTCTTTTCACTCGTAATTTTGTAACTTATCTTCTAATAATGGTTCGTTTCTTTCGCCTTCGGCTTGGCCGAGGTCTTTATCTCATCTTTGCCAGAATTGTCTTCCTGTATTCCTAATTGAGCGCCCCTTTTGTTTTCGCCTCGGCTTGGCCGTGGCCGTTTTAGAGTGCGTATCTCAACTGTGTTTCAACGCTTCCAAGACACTTCGTCTGTTTCTGCGAGTGTAGTGTGCGATGGCCGTTACTGTCATGGTATCCGCCTTACGAGGGTGATTGCCGCTCTTGTCGGATTGACAGTGCGAGCCGGCGTCTATTTCTCGATAGCGTGTTACGTGGCGTCTACCACTTGGAGTGACTGCGACGACATCAAACCTCTGGGGGTGACTGCCGTGGCGTCTACTACTTGGGGTGACTGCGACGGCGCTAATTTCTTGACAGAGAATGCCGCTCTTGTCGGTATGACAAAGTGAGCGGCGTACATTTCTTGATAGCGTGTTACGTGGCGTCTACCACTTGGGTGAGCTGCGACGGCATCAAACCTCAGGGGTGACTGTGGCGTCTACTACTACTGGGTGACTGCGGGCGCTAATTTCTTGACGAGAGAATGCCGCTCTTGTCGGTATGACGGTGTGGCGCGTCATTTCTTGATAGCGTGTTACGTGGCGTCTACCACTTGGAGTGATCTGCGACGGCATCAAACCTCGGGGGTGATCTGCCGTGGCGTCTACTACTTGGGGTGATGCGACGGCGCTAATTTCTTGACGAGAGAATGCCGCTCTTGTCGGTATGACGGTGTGAGCGGCGTACGTTTCTTGATAGCGTGTTACGTGGCGTCTACCACTTGGAGTGATGCGACGGCATCAAACCTCTGGGGGTGATTTCTGCCGTGGCGTCTACTACTTGGGGTGATCGCGACGGCGCTAATTTCTTGACGAGAGAATGCCGCTCTTGTCGGTATGACGGTGTGAGCGGCGTACATTTCTTGATAGCGTGTTACGTGGCGTCTACCACTTGGAGTGAGCTGCGACGGCATCAAACCTCTCGGGGGTGACTGCTGTGGCGTCTACTACTTGGGGTGATAACGACGCGCTAATTTCTTGACAGAGAATGCCGCTCTTGTCGGTATGACAGTGTGAGCCGGCGTCTGTTTCTTGATAAATAACTGATGGGAAGAACTTTGCTTTGATGGAAGGCGTGGATGGTTTTTCACTAGGTGGTAATGGTGGTTGCTTGTCGTCATATGGTCGTATGCGGTTTTGTGGCGGATTGCTAAAGGTAGGTTTTCCTACTCAGTACTGTTGATTGTCTAGTATGTCGATTGTATTGTCTAATTGAATTGGTACTGTTGTTGGTATTGTAAATTGGTTGTGGTTGTTTGTCTGTGGTTCACGAGGTGCGACCTCGACTGAGTGGAGTCACTTGCGGGAGTGACTTCACGCCCTTGATTCGCCCCTTGTGGAACCCGTCGCAAGAGGGGATGTGCACACTAAGGAACATGGGTTTACGCTCGGTAAAGATGAACGGGGCTTAGGTGGGAACTACTGCGGTCCCTCACTGGCGGTGTGGATTACTGGTTATGGCCGTAATCTGGCAGGACTTGACCTTCGGGTAGTCAGAGGAGTGATGGGTGATTGGAAGTGGTGTTGGATGTATGCATGTCGTAACCAGTGTTTGTGTGGTTCTTCAGTTACTGACCTTGTGTGGTGTTGTCTGTGTTTTCCTCTTGTGTTGTGTCTGCCATGATCCATTATGGCGAGCAGTCGGTCTTAGCAGGTATTGATTTGTGGAGCTTAGTTGGGTGCTGTAGAGGGTCGAGTCTATCACGAGTCATGGCATGGATAATATCACGTAGTTGATAGTTGTTAACAGTTGTACTTTTTTCTTTGTTAAGTTAACTTGTAATAAACTTAATCATTCTTTTATTGATGTTTGATATTTACTAGTCCTCGGGCAACTGAGATGGTGACACCCTTATATGTTGGGGAAGGTCTTGTTAAGGCTCCTTGGTAGATGGAGGTATTACAAATCGTCCCCGCAAATCATGTCCCCAAGATCGGCTAAAATTAATTGATATGCCAATATGCCATACTCAAAGCAAGATAAAAATTGAAGAAAGTGAATTTTGTAGACTTAAGGATTAAAAAAATGAGAAAGCTTAAGGAAGAAGGAATTAAAGAAAGGAATAAAACTTAACAAAGAAGGAATGAAGAAGGAGATGAGAGACTAGAGAGAGAAATTTTGATAATCCATCAAGAGAAATTTTAAGGACGAAGAAACTATAGAAAGAGAATGATGCTTAACAACGAAATGAAGATAAAAACTAGACTACAACCAACCTCACCCGCCTCACCCGCCTCAACAACCAACACAAACAACCACCTCCGAAAGACTTCGACCATGGGAGAAGAAAACCAGTATAATAAGGCACCACAACGATAGGTTATCAACCTCCGACCAAAGATAACATAAAGAAATCTCGAAAACTTAACCTGTGACTCGTCTTAAAAGCAAGTGATTGCATGGCTAAGTGATAAATTTAGCAGAGTGACAAATTGACAATTAATCTAAAAAGCAAACACATAATATTGCAAGGCTTAATGATAAAATTAACAGACAACTTGACAAATAACCCAAAAATCTAAACATAAAATAGAGTTTGAACAACCGAAGGTATGTATGCTCTTTCAAAATAAACAGAAAACATGGTATCAATTAATGGTAAAGATTAGAAAATGGATTCTTAAAGCCTGAAAAGAAAGAACATCGACTGGATAATGACTTAGAACTTAAGCAAATGAATCAAAAGACAGATGTAATTGGAAGCAAATCACAATTAATGAAAAAGAGGTGATATAGAGGGCTGACTCAGATGATCAAACCAATAGAAGAAAATAGAGAACAATTTTGTGGTTTGTATTTGTAACCTCGCAAGTATAACGAGTGATCGTTGTAGATGTGAAGATCAAACTCAAGGGACGAAGAGTTATGGTTCTAAGACGGTTTAGTTACTCCTAGTTTAATTCAAGCCAATGACAAATAGGTTGGTAAGTAAAGATGAATTATGACTAAAACAAGGAAAACAAAAATAAGCAAGTAAAATGCAAGATTAAACTCAAGATATTAAGAGACTAGGGTGTTTGGGTTCACTAGCGTAAGGTATGGTTGACTTATGGTTACAACTAGGGTAGTCTAAGACCAAGGTCAAGGAAGGTCTCGACCCCTCGGTGCGAGACGGTCCTCTAGGTTAGGTCGGATCAAACTCTCGCTCTAACATTCCCTAAACATGCTATTGTCACACACAACTTAACACAAGTATAAGCTCTCACCTAAGCATGCAATAAAAGATGATGAACTTAAATTCTCATTCAAGCCTTCTAACAAACACTTGATGTGCACAAGAACAAGGCATTTACTCAAAGACTCCCCTTTGTATCAAAACCAACAATCAAACCATAAAGAACCTACAATAGCTCCCGTTCTACCCTAGTATGGCACCACCAGGGGCGGGCCCATGTATACCAATGGTGTAGCAAATGTTACACCATTCCCAGGAAAATTTAGAGTAAATTAATGTTTTGCTACACCATACTTTGACTCTGTAATTAGCTCCCTCTGACTCTCTTTTAGTTGTTGCTACACCAATTTCCCATAATGAATTAATGATTAATTTCTCACTCGCAACAATTTCCATCTCAATTTTCCATAACTACTTGCATTTTTTTTTAAAATTTCCAAAATAGTATACTCTATAAAATTCTGATCTTTTCCATTAGCCCTTTGAGAATAACAATGAAAGGATTTTTTTTATATTTAACGTAGGGTATGTGTTATTTTGTGGGTTTCTTTATATGGCAAGGTGAGGGGCGTTTAATATCCCGGGCGATTACGGGTGACGGAACCGCACCTCCAATTTTATTCACTGAATTTATAAATTTTACAGATAAAATTCAATACAAATCTAGACGTGTAGTATCCTTATACATTTATATTTGGGGCCTCATTTTTTATGGTGCACCAGACATCCATTTACTTTAAGACGCCCCTGACAAGAAGGGAGAATTTTCAATTTTCAATTGCCATTTTTTTTGGTATTTTCGGTTGAATTGTTAAAATGCATAATCATGTATTTTAATATGCACAATAAATCTTTTGGAAATATGATAGCTAATAAGAAAACTTGTTTTCATCAAATTAGCGAGTATACCTTTCAAATTTTCAATATACGGATTCGACTTGCGGATTACCCGATGGGAAATAAGTTGTTCATGAATTTTAATATACGAAAATTTGTCGCATAATATGTGACATTATACTTCTAAAAATTTTCGTATCGTTGACGTTTTTTTATAATAACTAAAATATTAATTTTGCTACACCGAAAAATAAATTCTGGGTTCGCCCCTGGGCACCACTAATACATAATTGCAACAATAAACATAAAAGGTGAAAACTTTAGCATGAGACAAACAAAGGAAAGCATTTTTAACAAATAGGAAATCAAACAAACATAAACATGTAAAATCGAAAGGAAATGAAATAAAGATGAGAATTATACCAATATTAATTAAAAGAGGAAACTTGGAATGATATAAAGAAGATGAATTTCTTCAAGTCTTCAAATTACAACCCAATAACTAGATGTAAACTATTGGAATGAGTAGATCTAAATTAAAATAAAGAGTAATTAAGTTATAATTAACGAAAGATTAATGCTTTGATTAAGGAAATATTGCATAAATTAGGGAATAAATTCGGATCTAGGTTAATGTGTCAAGTGAAATTAGGAAGGGGGTATTTATAAATTTCACACAAATTAGGTCAAGAATTACAAGGACTTGAAAATGCGACCAGCCAGTGGACCGATCGTCGGTGGCCTTCCCGGCTGGGAGTTCTCTGGAAGTTTTCTTCAATTTCTGGAGGTGTCAGGTGCGCCTAGCCGAGGTGCCGACTGCAGGTATGTTCGCCGGCTGGGAGTCCTGCATTTTCCCTTCAAAATCTAGTGTACACAACCCGGTGGGTCGACTGCCGGTGGCTCACCCATTTGGGAATCCTCTGCTTCATTTCCTTCTATTTTCTTCCTTGGCTAATTGGGAGGGCGCCCAGCCGGTAGACCGGCTGCCGATCGGCCGGCTGGGAGGCTCTTCTCGGCTTCTTCTCCACTTCTCTCCTATGCAATTTTCGCGACTTCCTAACTTGCTCCCATTTCTTCCTTTCCGTCTGAATTCCTACAACGTGAGATACAAAATCATAGAACGAGAATTAGGGGGACAAAATGCAAGTAATAGGGCTAAAAACCGTCTCAAAATTGACCAACATGCATAGAAAAAAAGGGAGAATTACGACCAATTAAATGCATATAAAACAACCTGGTACAAATCAAACCAACAGAACTCATCTCAACACACAAAGACAAATCGGAGGTTGAAGGAGAAAGGTGCAATTTAAAGGGAAGCCAAAATTAACCCATGATCTAGGTGTAGGAACCGTCAGAGATCAGTTACAGGGGGCCATATCTCCGGTGGAACCAGAGGTGGAGCAGGGGTGGAAGGAGGGATGCAGCGGTTGTAGTGAATAGAAGACTTGGGGAGTTTGGAAAGGTGGAGAGAAAAAGGAGGATTTTAGAGAGAGAGAGAGAGTAACTAGAAAAAATATTGTCCCCTGAGGCCCCCAAGTAATGTAACTAATTTTATATTAAACGAGAAGTGAGAACCCCGACATGTCATCTAAAAGGATCGCTCTAAACTCGACTAGTGGATAAGAAATGTCGACCTTCTGACACTCCTTGGTGTGCTAGCTAATCACTAGCCCTATTTGCCTCTTGATAAATATGTTCCACCTTGACTGCGTGGCTGTCACGGATTAAATGCTTACAGCGAAGGACAAGGGCACGAAGTGCGTTACTTACAAGTTGATCTTCACTAAGCATTCTATGACAATTTTTGTCTTTGTCTTACTTTTGATAACCATTTCATATGCGTTAAATCATATATTTCTCACATAATAAGCTACGTATGTTATTTTAAGGTACTAATTAAACGTATTATGTTATTTGTGTTCTTTGATAAGTCGTAAATCTTAGGGTCTCGAAAGTCCATTTAAGCTTAAAAGCATGATTTAGCCCATAAGGCCCTGTTTGGGCTCACTAAAGCCCACACCTAGCTTGTTCGGTGCACATGGGTCATTTTTGGTACCGTTGACCTACCCAAACCCACGCGTGCCCCACCCATGATCACTTGTAAGTCAGACTAGCCTAATAACAATAACTCCAAATGTATTAGTTTATTTTACGTGCATTACTTTATCACGACGCTTCAGAAAGTCTGTCATCCTTCTAAGATATCCATGTTTTAAGCTTGTGATATGATAACAAACTTGGCAAACAAGCCAATCGAGTTTGTTACTAATAATTTCGGGTTTAAAAGGATTAGGTTGAATTATTTTAGATCATTTAAAGGTACTAGTTAGCACGCGACGATGAACATATGATTCAGCTCAGGTTGGGTCATTAATTTATGTTACGAGTCTATTCAAGCCTTACTTTGACTGAAATCCGGATACAAATCAAGTCAATTTTACCGGGCCTAAATCAATAAATAAACCGATCTCACACGATAATTATCGATTCTAAAAGAACCCAAAATACCTATCTATCTAAGATGGGCCAAACAAAAACCCACATAACCCATTGATCCGTCCATCAAACCAATAAACCTTCGTAAACGTATGAATACTAAACCTTCTTTCTTAAGTCTCCAAGAAACACGATAATCAATCTATCGTGTCAAAAGAAATTGTAGAATGAAGCTTTTATTTAGCACGCCAAATAACCATCTGCATAGATGATATAACCAGCTCCAAATAACCATTCTCAATGTCCGCTTTTTGCAAAACATCCTACAGAGGACATAACACAATTTTTGTTTAAAACATCCATCTCAAGGACATATAGCTCAGGCGGAGGCATAACGTTTTGGTTAAAATCTCAGGGAAGCAGCGTAGTGCACTGATGGATCTTCTTGGCATACAAGACACGGCTTTTTGGTCAGAAGTATTGATGGTATCATGATACTTTTTGTGCACAAAAAAAATCATGTAAAAACATGTAGGTGTTTGTATGTATTGTCAATGTTTTATCAAATATAACCACACCACGAGTAATGCTCATCTTAAGAAATATATGTCTCAGAAAACCCTAGACGGTGAAGCCCGAGCATCGCCGGGCCCAAAAACTTGTAAGCTTAAAAGTGTGACTTAGCCCATAAGGCCCTGTTTGGGCTCACTAAAGCCCACACCTAGCTTGTTCGTGCACATGGGTCAGTTTTGGTACCGTTGACCTACCCAAACCCACGCGTGCCCCACCCATGATCACTTGTAAGTCAGACTAGCCTAATAACAATAACTCCAAATGTATTAGTTTATTTTACGTGCATTACTTTATCACGACGCTTCAGAAAGTCTGTCATCCTTCTAAGATATCCATGTTTTAAGCTTGTGATATGATAACAAACTTGGCAAACAAGCCAATCGAGTTTGTTACTAATAATTTCGGGTTTAAAAGGATTAGGTTGAATTATTTTAGATCATTTAAAGGTACTAGTTAGCACGCGACGATGAACATATGATTCAAATTTCGGGTTGGGTCATTAATTTATGTTACGAGTCTATTCAAGCCTTACTTTGATTTGAAATCCGATACAAATCAAGTCAATTTTACCGGGCCTAAATCAATAAATAAACCGATCTCACACGATAATTATCGATTCTAAAAGAACCCAAAATACCTATCTATCTAAGATGGGCCAAACAAAAACCCACATAACCCATTGATCCGTCCATCAAACCAATAAACCTTCGTAAACGTATGAATACTAAACCTTCTTTCTTAAGTCTCCAAGAAACACGATAATCAATCTATCGTGTCAAAAGAAATTGTAGAATGAAGCTTTTATTTAGCACGCCAAATAACCATCTGCATAGATGATATAACCAGCTCCAAATAACCATTCTCAATGTCCGCTTTTTGCAAAACATCCTACAGAGGACATAACACAATTTTTGTTTAAAACATCTATCTCAAGGACATATAGCTCAGGCGGAGGCATAACGTTTTGGTTAAAATCTCAGGGAAGCAGCGTAGTGCACTGATGGATCTTCTTGGCATACAAGACACGGCTTTTTGGTCAGAAGTATTGATGGTATCATGATACTTTTTGTGCACAAAAAAAATCATGTAAAAACATGTAGGTGTTTGTATGTATTGTCAATGTTTTATCAAATATAACCACACCACGAGTAATGCTCATCTTAAGAAATATATGTCTCAGAAAACCCTAGACGGTGAAGCCCGAGCATCGCCGGGCCCAAAAACTTGTAAGCTTAAAAGTGTGACTTAGCCCATAAGGCCCTGTTTGGGCTCACTAAAGCCCACACCTAGCTTGTTCGTGCACATGGGTCAGTTTTGGTACCGTTGACCTACCCAAACCCACGCGTGCCCCACCCATGATCACTTGTAAGTCAGACTAGCCTAATAACAATAACTCCAAATGTATTAATTTATTTTACGTGCATTACTTTATCACGACGCTTCAGAAAGTCTGTCATCCTTCTAAGATATCCATGTTTTAAGCTTGTTATATGATAACAAACTTGGCAAAAACAAGTCAATCAAGTTTGTTACTAATCATTTCTGGTTTAAAAGGATTAGGTTGAATGATTTTGGATCATTTAAAAGTACTGGTTAGCACGTGACGATAAACATATGATTCAACTCAGGTTGAGTCATTATCTTATGTTACGAGTCTATTCAAGCCTTACTTTGGCTGAAATCCGGATACAACTCAATTCAATTTTGCCAGGCCTAAATCAATAAACCGATCTCACACGATAATTATCGATTCTAAAAGAACCCAAAAATACCTAACAATCTAACATGGGCCAAACAAAAACCCACATAACCCATTGATCCGTCCATCAAACCAATAAACCCTAGAAATCTCCCCTCATTTATTCACTCCTTCATTCATTTCCCTTTTCCCTTCCAACACAAAACAGCCGCAGAGCTTGGTAAACCTCCAGCATCAATCAAAAATGGTGTCAGGATCAGGAGTAATGTCGAAAAGGGTAGTGATAGATGCACGACACCACATGTTAGGACGCACGGCCTCCATTGTTGCTAAGGAACTTCTTTCTGGACAGAAAGTAGTTGTTGTCAGATGTGAAGAGATTGCACTTTCAGGAGGTCTTGTTCGTCAAAAAATGAAGTATCTTCGTTTTCTTCGTAAACGTATGAATACTAAACCTTCTCATGGCCCTATTCATTTCCGTGCTCCTTCTAAGATCTTCTGGAGAACTGTTCGTGGGTACGTATTCAAATTCTTGTTTAAGACCGTCTTATCGTTACCTTGTTTTGTTTCATTTTCCTAATGGGTTATTGAGTATATTTTGTGGGTAGTCCAATTTTATATGTTTGATTAAAATACGTCTCGAATATATTGAACAAACGTATAAAATTTGAGTGAACGAATGGAGTATGAGATTTAGTGATGTTTTTGTGTGAATGTAATTGTGTTGGGTTTTAGGTTGTTTTGTATATGAAATGCTGGAGGGTTTTATGTTGTTTTGTATATGAAATGCTGGAGGGTTTTATGTTGTTTTGTATATGAAATGCTGGAGAGATTTGGTGTTATGGGTCTGTAATTGTTCATCTCTATATTCGCTCTTAATTGTTATTAACTCCATCTCAAGGATCTATCTTTTAATCAATTGTAAACAAATGATTGGGTTTTTGGTACAGTAGGAGTATTTTTCATTAGAAAAAGAGAATTGGATATTGGATAAATATGTTCCTTCATCTGTTCCAATCATTTGTTTACCTTTGATTGAAGTACACCTCACAAAGAATATTAAAGGTAAACAAATGATTGAGACGGAGGGAGTACATTTCATTTTGTTGGTTATCATCTCTTGTATGAGAAGATTGTTTTGTGTTTATGTGTTACAATCTGTCACTAATGATATTCAGAGTAGTTTGTTTTTATTGGGTATGTTTTATCTGCCACTGTGGTTGTTTTGAATTCGTCTTTGCGAGTGTGCGGTTGATTTGATCGACTTGTTGGGTTTTGGTTTAGGGTTGTTTTAATTGGTTGTCTGAGTTTGTGGGTGTGCAATGTGGTTGATTGTATGTAGGATGATTCCACACAAGACCAAGAGAGGAGCTGCTGCTTTGGCTAGGTTGAAGGTTTACGAGGGTGTTCCTCCTCCTTATGACAAGGTCAAGAGGATGGTTGTTCCTGATGCTCTTAAGTGAGTTCCTTCTCGACCTCTCTCTTTTGTTCTCATTTAATATAGCTGATCATTGACGTACTACTCTGTTCAGTAACTGTCTATTTTTCTGGTTGAATGATTTGTTTTCTGGGATTGATGCAGGGTGTTAAGGCTCCAGAAGGGACACAAGTACTGCTTGCTAGGCCGTCTATCCAAGGAAGTTGGCTGGAACCACTATGATACCATCAAGGTATGTTCAACCTACTTTCTTGATTGTTGGTTTTTTGCTTAGGTATTTATTCTTTTCGCAATGACTTGCGATTTTATCCTTGGCGGCTTAAATGGTCTCTTCTTGACAATGTAACTTGTGTGTCGATGTGGCTTGTTAAAATTTTCTTTTATTGCTAGCTCTTATTTATGAAATATATTGTACATCTACGGAGTATATGTTTGCCTTACTAGCATCCGCCAAAACGTATATCTGTCTTACTGTTTTAGATTAGGATGTTAATTCTAGCTAGCGGAGTTGTGTTGTGATCCTCGAGTTCATTCAAAACTCTACTGTGTAGAGTTGCTGAGATCCTGGTCAGTTGTTTACATCTTTGCCTAAAAATGTTCTACCTCATCACTTGGAAGCACGATTGTATTGGACAACCCGTGTTTTGGTGTTTTAGCATAATAGTATTCTGATTACAAAGCAAAGTTATTGTGTTAAAGTGCGTTTTGGTAGTGGTGTCTTAACTTAGACGGCCCTGACAATGGTGTTTTTGGTAAACAGGAGCTGGAAGAGAAGCGAAAGGAGAGATCAAAGGTTGCCTATGAGAGGAAGAAGCAACTCGCTAGACTGAGGGTTAAGGCCGAGAAGGTTGCTGAAGAGAAGCTTGGATCTCAGTTAGACATTCTTACTGCTGTCAAGTATTGATGATCTTTGCATGCCGTTTTGAGAAGGATAGACAGACCATTTCAGTTAATCTTATGTACTCGACCGTTGTGTTTTTTGATTTTCTACTTTGTCAGATATCATTTGAATCTGCTTTTATTTGTTGTGCACGGTTACTGAATGTTCTAGGTGAATCTTGCACCATATTTTGTGGTACTGACTTTCAGGGCTTCAACTTCTTCCAATATTTAGTTCTTTTGCTCTAAATTCTATTGTGTTACTGTTGCTTGTAGTGTCGACATAAAACCGAAAAAATGAAATCTGAAATAGATGTAAGCTGATCAAGACGGATATCATGACAATGGTTCCCACATACTCCGTATATTCTACTGGCCTTGTGCCGCATCTGACACTGGAGTGCATTTTTTAGATTTTTTTTCGAGTGTATTTTTTAGATTTTACCTATGCTTAAATGCTTAATGCTTCACATATTTATCTATTACATCAGCTCGTGTCGTCTTTAAACAGAAAAGTAAACTGCTTCCATATATTATCTATAACATCATCACGTTTCACACTTGTACACTGCAAAATAGAAATATGCAGAAATGACGAAACACGGTGAAACTTAGGTTTCTATAAAAAGCGAGAACAAAGATCAATATATTCAATGATATAATCAACCTTCCACTCTGTGATATCGAGCAGAAAGTGAGTGAATCTCGGTGCTCGGTGCTCCGCTACACTAAGAATGACTCCGCTACTATCAAACCTATGCCATTGAAATTACCACCGACACTAGGCATTGGTAGGTTTAAAGTGAGTGAATCTCGGTGCTCTACAATGTGAAGAATAGTAAAATGTATGGGGCCGATGCTGTACGTCTATGTCGAAGAATATCTTTGTCGCAAATAGAAGAATAATGCCGTTGAAGCAGCCACCGCGTATGGAAATATGGTCCAAATGCCCTGAATGGAGCAATAGAGATGAGTCAATCCGATGAGTCAACAACGGGTCTGGTGACTCTGGTCTGAATGTATTATCATCCTTACACGAGACGTAAGTAAATTTGCCATTACTGGAAAATCACTTACCACTACAGAAGCAACAGTTGCAACAGCAAACAAAGGGCGTTCTCGTAATAAAAATCCAATAGCCAGCTGCAACCACCAAAATCAAAATCCACACAAGATAAACCTTACCAATTCAGGAAGTATTTATAGTCAATGCAGGTATTCTCTGATTTATAAACACCAGTCAAGCCAACAACACTAACCTGAATAGGTAAAGTGACGAGACCACCACAGCAAACACCAGCAAAGAAACACTCAGGAGAAACCCCCTGTATTTACAACATCGTCCTCAGCAAAAAATGACAACTGAAGATCAAGAAATTATCATGGGCCCCGACACTAGGACTATGTGCGAAGAACCACAAATACCTAATTAGTCTCCCGTAATATTGTTGTTGCATGAACTCAACAAGTCACATACACAATTATGAAGTACTCCCTCTTTCTCAGTCATTTGTTGTCTTATTCCATTTTGGGTGTTTCAGTTAATTGTTGTCCTTTATATTTTAAGAATGAATTTGATCATTCACATTCAAATTGGTCCACATGTCATTTAGTAATTGGCCATCTCTTCTTTCCTTGGTATTTGTGCCAAAACCGAAGGACAACAATTGACCGGGACGGAGGGAGTACCAATTATAACACGAAATGAGATTGTTATATGTATATTAGTATATAACAGTTCCATATGAGTTTCTGCAGTCAACTTCAACCACTATGTTTGAAAATGAAAACGAGAAGTTAAAGCTAAATTGACATTTGACAAAAGACGGTACTAACCATGGCTCCAGCAAGAAATGCCGTTGGATTCCTCACTCCAAGAGAGAAGCGCTCAACTGTATAAAAGCATGGCAAACATAGACTTACATATTGAAAAGTAAGACTAGATAATGAGAGACGAGATTTCTACAGAGAAGGATGGAGACACAACCATCAAAGACTAAGTTAAACTGTCGAAAAAAGCATTAGTCATGTATAGTTATCTCAAACAGTCCAAGTAAGCTTCATAACACATACTGTAAAAACAAATGTACCAAAAGCAAAAACCGGAGGACGAAGAGGTCCCATTTCAGGAAGAAAACAGCTGTAAACAAAGAGGAATAAAGTTATCGGTAAGTCCCAGCGAAATTACCAAAACCACTGAGATTGCCATATTTTTGAACAGCGCGTGTAATCTTCACCAGCTTCTCTCTACCTATTCCTAACTGCATATATAAACAGGGCATCTATAAGAATTACAAACATAAAGAAACACCCACTCCATTCTTTTGGATTCACTACATTTCCTAGCACGAGTTTTAAGGAAGGAGTAAGTGCGAAGGTTATATATGTCAAGTGGGTGGATGGTGTGAGCAGGTGGATGGACACTGGATTTCGAAATTAATGTAAATGTGGAAATCTAGTAAATTGGTGCGAATGATTCAAAAAGGAAAATGAATGTAGCAAATCCAAATGAAAGGAGGGAGTATGAAAGAGCGGGAAGCATCAACAACCAAGATAAGAGTTGAAGCAAGTAGCACAATGTTCAGATACGAATCATAATGTCAAGAAGATTGAGCAAACCTTAGAACACACATCATCAGAAGCTCCTGACTGCCTGAAAAGCTTCCCGACATAAAACGGTATCATGTCACTGATGCAAACTCCCCTGAAAAATTTTAGAACTTGTAAGGTTCATTCAAACAGGTAAATCTCTCTTGGCAATATGATGACTACAGTTATAAGCATAAGAAAGAGAGAGAAAGTCAGTTACCAGTAAACCCACAAGACAGTAGATATAATGTATGGGCCACTTCTGGAGAATGATTCAGCAAAAGATTGCCATGTCCCATCCAAACAAAGTTTCCGGGCTAAGGTTATGCCAACCTATTGTAAAAATGTCAGCATGCTCTCAAATAAAGGTATGTACTACTCCCTCTATTGAATTGAGTTCACTACATTTTCCTTTGCGCGACATTTAAATTAATTCACCACATTTTTTCCATTATTCTCTCACATATATGTATTTCATCTCCTAAAACTTTGGCTCAAAAACAAGTGTAGTGAGTTTAAGTGAATGGGGAGAGTACATGAATATGATGATGATCGTGGTATGTCAAATTCTTAGTTTGTAAAACAGAAATACCGGCAAAAAGGACAGACCCATATATTTAAGGCCTCTTCACTGATAAACAGCCCGCATCCAGCAGCCATGAGCAACCAAAAATAGACCCACCTGCACAATGCGATATTGAAGATCAAACGTTATGTCTACTTAACATAACAATTAGAACAACGTCGAACAAATATCCTGCCTCTATCTCTGCAGATAGTCACAGTTGCTTTAAATCAGTTTTTTTATACAGTGTCTCACATTCACTATCCCCCACACCAAAAACGCCTAAAAAGGCAAGGTAAGCTAGCAGTTAAGACGACGGGCTATGATAGCATAGGTAAACTTTTAGAGGGACAAAGGGAATAGTTGTTAATGCCATTCTTGACGATTATAGTGATGCAACAATAGATGTACTAATTATTGGTTCCAAGACATATTCATCCTTACTGAAGAATTGAAGCTTGATAACATGGACAGGAAAATACTATACTCCGTTCCCCTAAAAGCAAACTGATGAAACTAAAGCATACAGTGTTTGACCGAACATTATACATTTAGATTAAGGATCGTAATACACACCCTGGAGCATATTCTGGAAGTACAACTCTGTGACCAAACGCTTTGAACGAGAAGCCAACAGGTGCTGCCGAGCTGGAAGAAGATGACACGTCAGCTAGACGCTGGATTCCAATTCCAAGGGATGATCCAACATCTTGCTGCTTGAGAGTAATAGACAGGAAAGTTACAGTTGCAGCCACTCCCAGGCCAATTGCTAATTTTGCCACAAAATAATTGTCTTTGCCATCATTTTCTTGCTTTTGGTCCTTTAGCAACTCATTCACTCTATCAACTTCATTCAAGGAATCATTAGAGTTTGCAGAATCATCAGCTCTGTCGTCCTGTGATTGAAAGCTTCTGATCCTATTTACAGCAACCATGATACAGTTTCATAATCATACAATGCAGCCTCATATGGGTTCACTACAACACCAGCATTTAAATGTCACAAGAAAACGATCTAATAAAACCATGTCAATATGTTCCATCAAGCCTAAGCAACTTTCTACCTTCGTGAATCACTTAAAAGTAGAACAACGCAATAAACAGCCAGCAATTACACTAAACCCTAAGAAAGTCACATGTCACAGTATCAAACGACAACATGAAGGAAAACTAAGAGATTACTCTTAACCGAGCACATAGCTAAAATGGCCGACTGGACATATAACCAGATGATAAGCACAAAACCCATCTACACTATATTAGTACATTTTCAGCAACCTATTGAGCTACACCACATAATAAACCGCCTAATTCTGACAACAAATGACAAACAACATAACTCTGTTGCCTCAAAGGAACCTACCTATTGGAGGAAAAGGGTGTAAAATATATACTCCCTCGTATCTCCCTATTTCCTTTTTCGTCTATTCACAATACTCTCCCTATTTCCTTATTTGACAAACTTTTATACTTATTTTAATCACCCCACCCCACAACAATACCCCACAATACTCATACTTTATCTTATTTTAATCACCTTACCCCACAACAATACTTATTTTAATCACACAATACCTTCCCTCTCTCCAATCTCCTACCCCACTACAATACTTTACCATATAATACTCCCCTCCCTTAATTCCCGTGCCCTCCATGAAAGGGGAGGGTTATTAAGAATAGGAGGGAGTACAACCTTACACATACGCTCAAACACATGATGAAAATTGCGTTGAGAATTGCATCAATCGGCTATTACTTAACAATATAAAAAGCGAAGAAAATAGTGAGTCAATAAAATAGATGAGATAACTATATAGTTTTCCTCAATCACACTTGTTTTTTATTCCCTTAGCTTTCTATTTCCTTCTTCTTTTCTTACCATCTCAATTTGTCCTCAAATCACCCACCTTTATACATTCTTGCAGCTATCTAAACAACTTCTTGTTCATGTTAGCCAACACCAAATTCAACAATCATCCCATTACCCTTACTCATCAAGGTACCTTCGCAAAACCATCCAATCATACAGACATACATACAAATAAGTAACATACATTGGCGGAGTCAGGATTTCTAGGTAAGGGGCGAAACAAGTAATGCAGTAAGGACGTAAGGTAAACTCGAAAAAAATTCGGAAATTTTAACTAAAACTTTTATACCCCACTGCATACATATATACATACATGAGTAAAAATGTTAGTAGAACAGAAAAAAAAAAAAAAAAAAAAGCGAGAGATACCGGAAATGTGAGTAGTTGGGAAAATGAGAAGAAGAAAAAAGAGGCCTTTTGCAGGAAAAGGGAGTAAAGCAGGCATTAGAGTTGTTTGAAAGCTTGAGTAGAGGAGAAATGGAGACATGGGCAGTTGGTAATATTGAATGTGGAGCTACAAAGTGTCCATGAGCGAGGACTGCTGCCATGGAAGAATACATTTCTTTGCATTCAACCTTTGTTATTATTTCTAGTATTGACGAGTCAAAACAACAGTTGAACAAACTGACCAACAGAAGAGAAACAAAGGGGGTTATAGGGCGGTAATTAGTGTGTTGTAAGACGGCACGTAACGGATATCATTTTCTCTCACAAATGACCCAAATAGAGGAAAGAGGGAAGCACATGGGGTGCACAAATACTATCTTACAACCAGTTGTACATTAGCATTGTACAACCGCCTCAAAGTTGTTGAATTTTTTACACAAAGTTGTCGAGCTATTTTATAAGTTATTGAGCTAATTTAAAAAGTTATTGAGTTTAATAATTATTCCTCTTAAGCTCAATAACTTTGTTGTCAGAATCGACATTTTGTTAATAAAGCTCGACAACTTTATAACAAAACTCGACAACATTGAAAAGGTTGTACATAAACTACATACAACCAGTTGTATAATCTACTAATTGCATGGGGTGCCCCCACCTTGTCCCCCTATCCGTTTTGTGAGTGTCATTACCCGTCATACTCCGACCCATCTTCAACAAGACTAATTGTAACAATTGATATCAATTAACAGTATTTTTTTATTTTAATTAACAATTAATCTTAGTATAGACGGATATATCTGTCTAAAGTGAGAGACGGGTCAAATATGCTTAAAATGCTAACATTTTTTGGCTCCACCATGCAACTTGTTGCTTGTCTTATAGTTAAAATGAGTGGATATTTGGCCCGTCTATAACTATAGACGGATATCTCTCATCTATAATGAGAATTTGTGTTTAATTAATTTGTTTGGTGTCGACCAAGAGTATCCCCTACAAGGCTTCAAGCCTCTCAAAGAACAATTTTGTAGAGTATTTATCGGGAAGTTTACTTGTTATACGTAGTTTGCAGGTTATCATATAGCCCGAGGATCTACCCTGTGCACCGAAAGTAACGGTTATGGCTTCCCTCAAAAAAAAAAAAAAAAAAAGGTAGAGAAATTTGGGGATGGTAGTAGAAACTAGAAAGTGGAAAGGGCATGTTCCTTGAGTTGGAGTACATGCCACGGAAACATTTTGTGATTTTTGATACTTGAGAGTTTATACCCATTTGTAGATTTTTTGAGGTTGTCTTGTGTCCACTTCATCCTTTGAGAAGGTGATTTTTTGATAGAAAAGCTACAAAAGCATGGGACAATCTGGTTGCAGACTTGTAGCATCGACAAGTGTCCCGTTTATGTATTTTAAAACGGGCTTTGTGCTTTTACTTAGGATAAGTCGTTACTCCAAGTAGCGACTTATTTGATTTCTAAAGTCACTCCTTAATGCTAATTAATTAATTTGAAGTGAAGCAATCTAAGCTAAATTGAAAACAATTGCGCTGATTGATTTAAACTTAAATCAACTGCAAATAACAAGCCCTTTGTCTCGCAAGTATAACAAGTTTTTATATCGTTGGTCAATTAGTAATGCTAATGCGCCCGCAAAAACAGTAGTGCCCAGTAAAGCGCATTTCTTTCAAGCTGTTTCGTAAAATGTTTTCCTAAACGTTTATCAAGTGGCTAAGATTGGTCAGTGTTGTGAACTTGGAAGTCAGCCAGCCTTGATTCAAAACCACCAAAATCAATTAGGTGTACACTGTAAGCCTATCCCATTCTGCTGAAATCGGACAATCTCAATCAGTTAAAGACTCTGTAAGATGAGCTCGAGCAAAAATTCCTCATGCCGTTATGCCTGAAATAGAAGGTGTGAATCTATGCAAATGCAAAAAAGGTTGTCAGATGATTTTTAAAAACCTAAAATTTGTGCAGAACTGAAGTGTAACAAACCATGTGAATAAAGTACTACATTAGGACATGTCGATCGATACTCACTACTTCCTACCACACTGATTACCATCCAAGCTGTTCCTACAAGCCAGACCATTTACAAGCATTCGGCTGCCCTGTAAAATTGAGAACACGTTCATCTACAGATGATTTTGTGCTGCTCCATGGCCGAAATGGTAACACTAAAGTACTACGAGTTATCATATTTTAGGGAAGAGAGGGTCGATAAATGCATGATACACTGGGTCCTGCATCCAAAGTTTGGAGAGCTGATGATGTGATGCTGTGCGCCTATGAACCTCCTCGATGAGCCAGATAGTCGATTCTGCTTTAAGAGGATGAACAACAGTGTCCAACGGCTGATAATCATCACCGGTTTCAAATCGGGCCTGGTCCCACTGCTTAAGGAGGACATTTGTGAGATAGTGGAGTGGTTGCCCGTATAATTCCTTCAAAGATTTGGCTAATCCCGTCCATGAATTACATAAAATGACTGATCCACGGTTGTTTGGAATTGGGATCTTGTTCATGTATTCCTGATACATTTTTGCCCTTCTGAGTATAGAACCTGCATCATATTAGGAATATGTTCAATATGAACAAGACTCGGTCACAACAGGGTTATCCCTTTTAATCACAAAAGAAGATGGTACAGACAATGCATTTTTGAAATTTCACATAAGCTGGGAGCATTAAACCATCCCAAACCTGCTTGCCCGATTGCGGGTCACCAAAATCATGTTCGAGGCCGGCCTGCATTCGGCTCAAGCCTTGATCACCTTTTATAATGAACTAATTCAAACACCCTTCAAATTGCAAACAATGAATTTGTGCATCATCAAATTTGTTACGATCAGAATCATCTAGATATGTACCTTCAGTTGATTTCATAATAGCAGGCTGAGTAATCTTGGTTTCTGGAGTTAGTTTATGAGCAGAGGGGCTAGTATCTATCTCCATATCTTTCTCATCATCTGATGATAGAATATCCACGTTCACTGACAGAGACATCTTATAAATTTGTGTTTTGGAACTGGAGTATTACTTGGGTCAGTCTGGTTCAAACAGCAGAAGGCAGAAAAGTCAAACAATTATATCGCATGCATAACAGTATGAAAGTATGAGCAGGACATTATTGATTATTCTATGCAAGCATTTGCTCATAGCCAGTGCTATAATGTTATGGAAAACCAACTGAGAAAATCGACAACTCTCATACTGTTCAAAAATCGTTCATCAACAGCTGTCAACTAATGCTAATCTAGAGGATAAAGTCAGTGAGTGGGGTGGGATATTCATAACCCGAGTTTGAACCCTTTTGCATCAAAATTACCCTTGTGGCTCCACCACACCCAAAAACCAAGAATTTATACTATAAAAAACAGAAGAACCTGTCTTTTGAAGGTTGCCTACTCAGTACCACTGCCTGATGTAATATTCTTATTAGCAAATACAAGAACATCCAAAAAAGTTATCTACAAAATGACAGTAAAATTAACTCAAGACAACAGTGTAAGCTTTACTCATGAAACACGAGGGCCATTTATGTTATGAGATTAAAAGAGAGTCAAGATACTTCAGCTACGTAGTCTATATAAATATACACTCACTCACTTCAGATTCCAATATATGCTCAGTCCCTTCAGATTCCAGCACAAGATCACTAGTAACTTCAACTTGATTACAATGGTTGCGTAAATTTGTTAGAGCCGCAGAAGAAGATATAGAACCAAAGTAACAGTCGATACAGCATTGTACGATGGTTATACACAAGCTTTTCATACCTTAAAGTTTGACTAAAAACATGAGTAAATTATCAATTACACCCACGTCAAATGCACTTTTTTACATTTACTCCCAAGTCAATTTTTTTTAATAAATTACACCCAAGTTAATAGCTCAGTTTATAAATTGCATCCAATATCGGATTCCGACCACATTTCCGTCAAATTTCAAAATTTTTGGGTTAAAACATATTTTTTAGGACGATTTTGCCCTTCTTCCTTTTCTTTATTAACCTTGTGTTTGTTTGATGTTTAACATCTCATTCATTCCATTCCCTTCTTCATCCTTCTCTCATATTTTCCCTAATTTGATTTCCTCCATTATTTTCCTCATCCTCAAGGTAATTCATTCCATTCCCTTCTTCAACCCAGAAATTTCAAACCCAAACCCAGAAATTGAAAACCCTAGAAATTAGGATGAGCAAAATTAACCTAACTAATTCAATGGGTAGCAATTATAAAGTCGCAAATTAGGATAAACAACATTGAATAATTTCATAGCAATGATTGACAATGAATTTAACGACATTATCAACGCAACAGAAATAAAAAATTAACCAACAAACAAATTTCAAAGAAGAGATAAAAGGGCAGCTTACAGATGATTAGTAAAGTGATTGATGGTGACGGATGATCAATATATCAATAATTAAGATTTAAATGGGATTTATGCGAAAATTTGGGGGAATTTGAAAGGGGAAGATTTTGGGGAAATATTGGGATGAAATTAGGGTAAAAAGTGAAAGGGGGGAAGTAAAATGAAGAGTCACACAGCTTCATTCAGAGTTAGAAACACGCGGGGGCAATTTTGTCATTTCATATAGTTTTTCACCTGAAAATGGCTTGGGGTGCAATTTCTAACCTGAGCTATTAACTTGGGTGTAAATAAAAAGAAAAAAAAAATTGACGTGGGAGTAAATGTAAAAAAGTGCATTTGACGTGGGTGTAATTGATATTTTACTCTAAAAACATTATAACCAACAAACAAGTGTAAAAAGCTACTGATACATCAGACAATTAGAATGTCATTCACTAATGTAATATGTTCATTGAGCATATACGTCCTCAGAGAAAACTTCCACTAAAAACAGTATCTTCTTGCCTCTTTTGTGGACTTCGTATAGTCGTATAATAACTGATGAATTGGAGGTGACCATCAAAAGAAAATTAACAGCTTACTTTAAGGGTGACTCAATTCCCTTCCACATGAGATTTTCTATAAGTTGCTTCGCCTTTTCCCGTTGCTTTTTGCTCATGTTTTCATGTCAGCAATGTGTATGTCTTATCCATTTGAACGACTCCCTTCTACACTATTTGTTCATAAAAGGAACACAGATAGGTGGTCCGAAAGGCAATGACTTGAGAGGTCAAAACTACGCGAAAAGTTTGGAATCCTAAACATCAATCATAAGCCGACACCTGGTTAACCTATCAAGGCTAGCTCTTCAACCACATAAGTTTAGATCATAAGAAACTTGAGCAAACACTCACTACAGACATCGTGTACATATACTCGAACCAGGTCAATTGTTTACATTTTTAATCCTCTGTGACGGATATTTTAATCAAAGGTAAACAAATGATTGGGACGTAGGGAGTAAGCAATAGGGAAACCAGCAATGCACAGCCGCAATACCTAGATAACAACCCGCCAATACAATCGTAACTTTAACCCTACGGTGAGGCTAGCAAGGGACGCTCGCCCTCTTAACAACGGAAATTTTGAAACTTTTAGTTATAATTTCCGACTTTTCAAGTTTACCTAATTGTATTATTACTCAACTTCAAAACCTGGCTCCGCCACCGGATCATACACACCCGTAATCATAAATTAGCAGAGATAATGTATGTAATACAATCATGCAGATGTATCAGCAAGATATTAAACGTCACCATCGAATTCTTACAGTCTAAAAATCAAAGATTAAAGAACTAGATCAAACATTATCTAACTCTACTCTTAAATAAAATAGTCAGAAACGAAAAAAAATAAAAATTAAGAGTGAATTACCAAGGTAAATAAAGATTAAAGCTTGAGATGAAGCTTTAATGGCAGACCCGGATGGGAACTTCAAGGCATGTGCGCGACGGGGGTGGGGGAAGTAGAAATTGGACTAGTGTTACGATTGGATTTTCAGGTATTCATAAAAAATAAGACCGTACAGTATACTTGCTAGTAGGTAAATCGGGTCGTTCGGGTCTCGTAAACTTGATTTTGAGTGGTTCGGGTTTAAAAGAATATGAGTCGGGTTATTTTGAGTTTGGATCACTTTTGGGTGGGTTGTTGTTAACTTATTTGGGATAACGGTCAACATGCGTCAATAAACATTCAGGTCGAGTTGAGTTGTGTCGGATCGGGTCAGATTCATGTCCTCAATTCCATTTAGGGATGTCAATTTCACCCGCATCCATCAAAACCCCCACCCGATCCTAAAGATGAATGAAAACCCGACTTAAATGGATGATGGATGGATGACGGATGAAACGGATGATGGATGACAGATGGGTTGGATGAAGAAATTTCACCCGACATCCATCCATCATCCGGTTTTATTACTTTTTATTTAATTTTTTTTTTACATATAACACATTATTAAGATATAAAATATTTAAATTTTCTTATTTGTCTATTCTCAATATAGATATTTTGTGAACCTACCCACTAGAAAGTTAAACTAAATAATTATCTAACTTTATTTCTGTAGAGAAAAAAAATCTTCATTTTTTTTAACTTGAAATATATAAATATACAACACCCGTTTATCACCCGATCCACCCGTTTCATCCATGGATGATGGATGGATGGATGACGAATGATAGGTTTCACGGATGACGGACGGGTTGGATGAGATTTTAAAAGGACGGATGGATGACGGATGAGGCTTCACCCCACCCGAACCCGATCCATTGACATCCCTAATTCCATTGTGGGTTGAGTACGAGTCGTGTTATTCGAGCTTGGTCATTCGAGCCTGGTAAGTTTTGCCATATCGTATAGTATTGGACATTCTAAAAGAGCAAGAACTGCAATATCCGTTTTAAGATGAAAATGAGTCAAATATGTTTAACTTGCATATTTAGAAAAACATTTTGTTAGTCCTATACTCCTAGTCTCCTAAACATTTTTTTTTCCATCTACCATATCTGGCTCGATTTAAGTTTAAGACAGATATTATCATCTTAAATAAGAATTTATAAAAGGGGGAATACATCGAGGTAAGGGTAAAATCATTGGTGAGTCTTGACCTAGGTTGCACGAAAACGGAAACAGACACGGACACGGGACACGGCAAAAAAAAAAAAAAAAATATACATATTAAAATAAAGGGAATTTAAAGCCCATTACAACCAACATCTAAACTTTGGTCATTTAAAGGCCACAAAGTCGTAAAACAACCAATAATAATGTCTTATACGTGAAAATCAAATATCTTACAAAATACAATGTTCCAAATTACAAAACCAAATTTGAATAACTTTCAACACTTACAAAATAGATAAAAGACATGAAAGGTATCAACAATATTGTTTATTACAGGCTTACAACCACTTCAAAAGCTAAAAAAAAATATTACAGCAACTTCAAAGCCAGCATCAAACTGTTTATTCATTAAGGGGTTTTCTATAATGTGCCCAAGGGGCACACTATAAGACTTATTGTTGCACACGATAACAATTAATGTTATTATCTTTACCTAATTAAGTGGGATTCTCAATATCTTTATAGTTATTATTTTTTTTCTCTCACTTCCCTATATTTTTCTATCTTATTTACTACCCTCTTTTTCTCTCTCATCAACTTTTATACTGTAGAATACATTTTTTTGGTTTATTTTCTCGTGCTTGGCTTTTGCATACTACACTTCTGCTATTCAAATGATGAAATTAACAAAAATTGATGAATAGATAGTCATCATAGAAAAAAAGTTTATACATCCGCCGAACAAAACAATAAAGAAAACCATAAAGCTAATTTGTTCAATAGTACGGTAAACTTTGTTCTGCATACAAAAAAAACAGTGAACTTTAATCTATTGTTTAACGCAAAAAATAGGATTCAAGTCTTCGTGTGCTTGAAAATTCTTTTTTCTCTTCTTAGCTATAAGATCCGGAACGCAATTTGTCACGGTCCGAAACTTTGAGTCGGGGCGTGACGCGCACCTTTGTCTAAACGCTTTGACAAGAATGAAAGCGAGAGCGTTAGGCACTAGTGTTTGTCAAGCACTAGGCACTCGTAATCGGTCTCGGGTTGTGGGTGTCGAAATCCTAGTCTCGATCGACACACACATGCTTGTTAGAAAGGTGAAGGCAAGAGTCGTTCACAAGAAAGCAACAACAAGCAATAAGAAGGCAACTTGGTGGGAAGCAGATGTTTGATTGACTAGTACTCCCCAAAGAGGGAAATTTGATATTTACATCCCGGTAGCGAGGCAGAAACATTGATTTTACAAGTTTAGTTCAGAATAGCGATATACCTATTTATGGAAATAAAAGCTATTCTAAAACTAAGCTAAACTAAGAACTTACTTACTAAAAAAGTACAAGGGAAATAAAATTACATAAGCATAAAATAAAACTAAGGGTTCAAGTGTGCGGATCATCACACTCTCCCCCACCTAATCTGTTGCCGTCCTCGGCAACGCTTCAAAATCTTCATGGCTGGTTCAGTCGGCTGATGTCGCTGGGAGTTGATTGGAGCGGATGTTGGCGCGCTTGCTCTTGTTGCGGGTGGGATCTTCAGGATCTGGATGGTAAGGCTTTAGACAGCTCACATGAAAGACAGGGTGACACTTCATCCAGCGGGGGCGGTCCAGCTTATATGCTACTTCCCCAATCCGTTTGATCACTTGGATTGGGCCTTCGTACTTCCGCACTAGACGCTTGTCTCGTCCTCGGAGGAATCTCATCTGCTCTTTGTTCAGCTTCACCATGACCATGTCGCCTACTTTAAACTCCCTTGGTCTCCGATTCTGATCCGCCCACTTCTTCATGCGGCGAGACGCTTTCTCCAAGTAAGCTCGAGCAATTTCGGCATTCACGTTCCATTCTTTCACATATTCGTGGGCTTTCTTTGTCCGGCCTCCATATGTATCTCGCAATCGTGGGAGGCAATAGCGGCCGTTGACCAGAATAAGCTCAAACGGGCTCTTGTTGGATGAAGAGCTCGTCTGCACATTAAAACAGAATTGGGCAACATCAAGGAGTCTTACCCACTCCATTTGAGTTGCCCCAACAAAGTGTCTCAAATACTCTTCCAAAGATGCTATTGAATCGTTCGATCACCGCCATCCGTTTGAGGATGGTAACTTGAGGACATCCGCAGCTTCAACCCAGGAGGTTGAACAATTCTCCCAAAATAGTCCCGTGAAGCGAGAATCGCGGTCACTGACTATACTTTGAGGCAATCCCCAATATTTCACAACATGTCCAAGAACATGGGGCGGCGGTTTCTTCACGCTACACGCCTTAGGAAGAGGAATGAAAGTCGCGTATTTTGAGAATCGATCCACAATGACAAGGATCACACTTAACGCCCCTACCTTCGGCAACCCAGAGATAAAGTCCATAGAGATACTCTCCCATGGTCGTGTAGGTACGGGCAACGGATTTAATGACCCCGGGCTTCGCTTTCTCCCTTATCTTGCTGGCAAATGAGGCATGTCTTCGTGTACTCCATCACATCATCCTTCATCTCGGGGCCGTAGTAACTTCTCTTCAATAGGCATAAGGTTCTCTGCCATCCCGGATGACCCGCCCACAAGGTATCATGGCACTCTTGTAGAAGCATCTTCCTCAACCCGGCCGCCTTTGGAACAAAGATGCGATGTCCTTTCGTGAATAAAAGCCCATCTTCCACCCAAAACTTGCGAGTCTTTCCTTCTAAGGCCAACTGTTTCAGAGTCCTCGCCATTGGGTCTTGGTCGAGGTGTTCCTTTGCCTTAGCTCGAATATCTGTGACCACGGTGGTGGTGGACAAATGAGCAATCGTGTGTAATGTAGCCAAATCACATCTTCGGCTTAGGGCATCATCGACTCGTTTGCGGCTCCCGGTCTCGTAAGCAAATTCCACATCGAACTCGCCAAGAACTCTTGCCATCTAGCTTGTCGGCTTGTCAGCTTGGGCTGAGTCAGGAAGTGAGACGCAGCGGTATTATCAGTCTTGACAACGAACTTTGATCCCAAGAGATAATGCCTCCATCCCCGCAAGCAATGAACAATAGCTAGGAGTTCTTTCTCTTGTACCGCATAACGAGTCTCGGCTCCATTAAAATTTCTGCTCTCGAAAGCCACAGGGTGACCCTCTTGAGTAGCACCCCAGGGCGTAATCAGATGCATCCGTCTCAACTTCAAAAGGTTTCGTGATATCCGGCAACGCCAAGACCGGTTCCTGTATCACCGCTTCCTTTAGCTTCTCAAAGGCTCTCTTCTTGTCGATAGACCACTCCCACTTAGTATCCTTCTTCAACAAGTCGGTGAGCGGGGAAGCAATTTTCGAATACGCTCGGATGAATCTTCGATAATAGTTTGCGAGCCCCAAGAAAGAGCGGAGCTCGACACATTCCCCGGGGTTCCCATCCTTGATAGCGGCAATCTTCTTCGGGTCCATCTTCAGTTTGCCTTTGCCCACTATGTGACCAAGGAAATTCACTTCAGGTTGGGCAAATTCACATTTCTCTCTCTTCACGAATAGGTGGTTCTCTCGGAGCTTCGCGAACACCAACTCCAAGTGTTTTACGTGTTCCGCCAACGAGCGACTATATACAACGATATCGTCTAGATATACCACCACGAATTTGTCCAGGTACTCGTGGAAAACATGGTTCATCAACGTACAAAACGTTGCAGGGGCGTTTGTCAAGCCGAAGGGCATGACCAACCATTCAAAAGACCCATACCTCGTCACACAAGCAGTCTTCGGCTCATCTCCTTCAGCAATTCGAACTTGATGATAACCAAATCTTAGGTCGAGCTTGGTGAAGTATACAGCACCTTGTAATTGATCGAACAAATCCGCTACCAATGGGATGGGGTAGCGGTTCCTCACCGTCGGCTTGTTCGAGCCCTTAGTCGATACACAATCTCGGACTCACCGTCCCTGTTTTTTCTGGAAGAGCACAGGGGCTCCATAGGGAGCTTTGGAAGGTCGTATCGACCCCGAGCGAATCAGATCGTCTAGTTGTCTTCGTAGTTCCGCTAATTCGGGAGGCGCCATCCGATATGGCCCTCGAGCAGGAGGTCTTGTGCCCGGGAGTAATTCAATTTGATGGTCTACCGAACGTCGGGGTGGCAGACTCATAGGTAGCGATCGTGCATCAAGTCCTTATTGTCTTCTAGCACCTTCTCTACTTGTGGGTCTACACATTCAAAGAAATGTGTCTTCTTTCATGGACACTCGTACACAAGTATGTAGGCTCTCCTTTTGAAGTCCCCTCTTCAACCGCATTGCCGAGAGGAGTGGCCCCTTTTGCTTTCGGTCGGTTTCAACACTTTCACAAGACATGGTTTTGATCCCACCATTATTAAAGATCCATTGTGGGGCGCCGAAAGGTTGGGGTCCGCTTCGAAAAGTCCATGCCGAGGACGATCTTAAAGTCATCCATCGGGACGCTGGTGAAGTCGAGCTTCCCCGTCCACTCGCCCATCTTGATCACCACTTCTTTAGCCACGCCCTGAATTGGCAAGGCTTTGGAGTTGATAGCTTTCATGCTTCCTCCTTCGCGGTTCAACTTCATTCCGAGTCTCTTCGCTTCGTCGGGGGTGACGAAATTATGGGAGGCTCCTGTATCTATCATTGCTCGAGTGGCCTTCCCATTGACGTTTATCTCCACGTACATCGCCTGGTGGACTTGGTCTCGAGCGCTCGCCGCCTTTGTCCATTGAGCACATCATGTGGATCGCTCCCATTCGAGCCATTTCTCCTTGCTCACCGGCCTCATCATCATCGCACCCCTCCGCATCGTGGGCCTATCCCCTCGGGATTCTGTTCTACCGACATCTTGGACAAATTCTTCTTAAGGGTGTTGAACTCCCCTTGGTGAGGGCACTCGGACATTCGATGCGGTCCTCTACAAAGGAAGCACGCGAACGACTTTCTAGCAGTCGACGCTTCAGAATTACTACCCTTAGAAGAGGTTGGAGTGGAATTCGTCGGACCCCATCTCCTATTGTCACCTCCGGGACGAAACCGACTATTACCCGTAGAAGGAGGTCTTGTTTGTGAAGTCGTCCCTCCAAACCTTTGGTTGCTTCCGCCCGTTGCAGCGAATCCCTTCTTCTGGGAGGTTTCGCGCTCCGTGTAATAGTCAACTAGCCTTTCAAAGAAATGTCATCGCATTCTGCGTAGGGACTCAGGTCGCTGTCGCATGATTTCTCGCCGAGCCCACTCCTTCAAACCATCAATAAACTGAAACACCCGATCCTTCTCGGTCATGTCCGCTATCTCCAACATACAAGCCGAATATGCTTTCACATAATCGCGAATCGAGCCTGTATGTTTCAAGTTCTTTAATTTCCTTCGAGCTAGGAAATCGGTGTTCTCCGGGTAGAATTGTTCCTTGAAGAGTCGTTTGAAATCATTCCATGACTCTAGTCTAATGGTTCCGGCCTCGATCTCGGCATGCTTCGAGCGCCACCATTGTTTAGCGTCGTCCGTTAGGTACATACTCGCGATCGACCTTTAGACCTTCGTCGAGCGCACTCACTCGGAAGTATTGTTCCATGTCGAAGATGAAGTTATCGACTTCTTTCGAATCTCTCGCCCCACTATACTTGAGGGGTGTAGGCGGCTTCACCTTAGGAGTTCCACCAAAACTCCCGTCCGCGGCCATTTTCATCAAGGTATTGCACATGTTCTCGAGTTGCTCGACTTTATCATAGAGATAACCCATATCCGAGTTATACTCTTTCGGAATCGCCTCTTCGACGGCCACAAGGCGGCTCTCATGCCCTCTATGGACTCGTCTACGGCCTCGAGCGGGCAAAGATGCCCTTTACCGTCTCCTCAACTACATGGTGAGTATTCCCCAAACTCACAATGAGTGCCTCCAAGGATGGAATTTTCTCGTCCATCAATTTCTCTAAAGCCGCCAGTTTGGCCTTAGTATCACTTTTAGTCCCACTCGGTTCTACCGCCTTTGTTGCCATCGTACACAGCAGCCCGTCAAGAAGACCGGGCTCTGATACCAAATGTCACGGTCCGAAACTTTGAGTCGGGGCGTGACGCGCACCTTTGTCTAAACGCTTTGACAAGAATGAAAGCGAGAGCGTTAGGCACTAGTGTTTGTCAAGCACTAGGCACTCGTAATCGGTCTCGGGTTGTGGGTGTCGAAATCCTAGTCTCGATCGACACACACGGGCTTGTTAGAAAGGTGAAGGCAAGAGTCGTTCACAAGAAAGCAACAACAAGCAATAAGAAGGCAACTTGGTGGGAAGCAGATGTTTGATTAACTAGTACTCCCCAAAGAGGGAAATTTGATATTTACATCCTGGTAGCAGGAAACATTGATTTTACAAGTTTAGTTCAGAATAACGATATACCTATTTATGGAAATAAAAGCTATTCTAAAACTAAGCTAAACTAAGAACTTACTTACTAAAAAAGTACAAGGGAAATAAAATTACATAAGCATAAAATAAAACTAAGGGTTCAAGTGTGCGGATCATCACACAATTCATGTCTACGTTCTCCTTATTCGAACAAGTCGTGATATTGTGACCCGACTTTTTGCACAAGGTGCAGCTCCTAACTTGCTTTTGTGCAGCTTCTCTCCCACCTCTTTCTCGTCGAAATTTTGGCCGGCCTTTGGTTTTTGAAATCGGAGGATTATCGATATTGACGACATCATCCACTTCACAATTTACGATTTCTTGGTCGGCCATTGGAATGATTTTCTCATGAAATTCATCACGACGCCAACGTAAGGGTAAGTACCTCATAGGAATTTCAAAACAATCCTTATGCATGAAAACCGATAAAGCATGACGACAGATAATACCTGAAAAGTCGAATAACTTACAAGTACAACTCATCGTGTCACCGCTCCAAGTGACCTTGTGCTTTTGTGTACGTGGATCTTTATAGTGTTGCACAATAAAAACCACATCACCTTCCTCACATATCGAGTATTGAGTAGCCCTTTCAAACTCCTCTTGAAATTTTTTGAAAGAGAATGTTGTGAACACTTTGTATGCTTGTCGTTCTAAAGAAGATAATGTGCGTAAAGTAGAACCTCTATATTTATCTAACATGGTATGACGTAGTTGGGTTTGCTCAATATCACCAACTGCCAGATCAACCTACAAGTTTAATAAAGAACACAGTATAAAACTTAAGAGAGTATCATGATCAAAACATAGTCAGATGGTGCAACCATGTAGCTAACTATGTTAAACTATTGTATACATTTACCAAGCAACAAACAAAGTGATCAAATAGTAAGCAAAACGTAAAGCAAGCCTTTGACCATCAATCAAAAGCATACTCATCATTAAGCACCACGTAAATCAAGTTTAATAGATTAATGAAACCATACGTATTTCTTTTCTGAAATTAACTAGACGAGTCAGTTAATAAAAAAAATGAAGAAACTAACTTGTTTGATAAGCTGAGTCAAGCATGAACGTGAAGATGTAAAACGTTTCACAAAACTGTTGATACTCTCACATCTCCCGGTAGTCGTCATACCACCAAAAAAGTAGTCTCGAAGATAAGTTGGCACCCAATTGTACTTGATTTCATACAAGCCACATATATGTTTATTTCCTTGCAAATTGAACTTTGAAATCAGAAGAGACCATTCCCGTTCGTAATCATCAATGTTATCCAACTTGTAGAGTCTATAAAATTCAGTACAGAAATAAGAATATTGTTCTCTCAAAATTGCAGTAAACCAACCAGAAAACTTAGATGTGATATGCCATATACAAAAGGCATGTTTCGTAGATGGCATTTCGATCGATATTACTTCCGTCATCCACGGATCTTGATCCGTTATAATTGTCACTGGAGATTCTTCATGAGTGTAACGAATGTCTATATATCAACAATAGCTATGTTAGAAACATTAAATATTAAAACACAAAATTAAGAAGAAAGCGAAGTAGTAAATTCCATACCTTCATTAACCAACGAAAAGTAGCGACGGTTTCATTACGCAAAAGAGCACAACCAAATAAAATAGTTCTCTCGTGATTGTCGATGTAATACTCCGTATTTATGAGTCTTTGGGTACTCTACCGAGTAGGCCTTACTCTGTCGAGTAAGGGTGAGTTGCGTTTTAAAATAGTTTCTGACCTGTTGGGTACTCGATCGAGTAACTAGGATACTCGATCGAGTAAGGGGGCACTCGATCGAGTACCTTAGCTACTCGATCGAGTAGCTCGGTTAGCGGGTGATAATTCGACGGGTTTTGTTAATAACACGGATTAATATATAAATCTTTCCGTCACTTTCATAATACACTTTTACAAACCTAATAACATTAAAAGGGAGATTCAAGTTACGTTCTTCGCATTCATCCGTGTTGTTGACAAATCCCGGAGCTTGAGAGGTCGGATTCCATCGTTCTTTATACCTTTGTGATCCTTGCGTCGAGGGTAAGATCTACATACCAATTTTATAATATTTCGTCAAGTTTCGTTAAACCCTAATTTTAGGATTGGGGGTTTTGTGTTAGTTTTGTGATTGTTAGTAATTATGTGATTATATGTTAGGAGGAGGATTCGTAGAAAAGGATTTGTGATACAGCTGTTGAGACCGTCTAATTGTGTTGCTGTTCCAGGTAGGATTTCCTAATCAGTATTAGTCCCATAATGGGATGATTGTTGATGTGTTGTGATTGGTTGTTTGATATAGTAATTGTATTGTGATTATGATTGTGATTGTGATTGTGATCGTTGTCTATGGTTCGCGAGGCGAGGCCTCGGCTGAGTGAGGTCACTTGCGGGAGTGGCTTCACGCCCTAGTTTCGCCTTCTGTGGAACCCGCCACAGAAGGGATGTGCACATTAATGGACATGGTTATCGCTCATTATGAGGAGCGGGGATTTGGTGGGTACGGCTGCGTCCCCATCGGCGTGGTCGGTCCAAAGTGGACGATCGGTGATTGAGATTGTTGGGATTGGTGTGGTTGTGTGTGTGTGACGGTTAAACCGTGTCCTTTATCTTATTGTTGATATATTGAGTTGTGTGATTAGTACGATCCCGTTTAAATGTTTTAAAAACTCGTGGTGATCCATTCGGGGTGGTGAGCGGTATTGAGCAGGTGTGATATGACGCGTATGGGATAGCTGGGATGAGTCATCACGTGGCAGTTAGAAGTCTTCCGCTGTGTCAGACGATGTTTTATAGCTTTGTTAGTTTTAGCAGTAGACCGTCTGAGAATCTTGTATTTCTTTTATCAGTTTGGAATTGCTATATAATCACTTTAAACTTTATTTACTTTTAAAGTTGTTTCGTTATTGTCTTATGAATATCATGCCTCGGGTAACCGAGATGGTGGCATCCTTATACCTGAGTGGTCCTGGTAAGGCACTTGGAGTATGGGGGTGTTACAAATGGTATCAGAGAGACGATCCTGAAACCTGTAACCAATGAATCTAATGAACCTAGGGAGTCTAATTAAAATGAACCCGGGGTAGAAGTTGTAGGAGCTAATGCAAAGACTTGGGAGACGTCCTAAAGTCGCGAACTCGCCCTACAATTTTGAACCGGTCACATGGGATATGAGTCGGGATCGCTATGTGCATACTTTGTGTGTTGTGTATCTATATAGTAAGGTGTTGTATGAATCAATGGATGTATACATGTGGAGGACGTGAGATGTGTAGTGAAGGATAATGATGATATGATTATAATTGTCATTGATTGAATACATGAATTGCAAGACGGTTGGTTTATAATGTTGTTTTGAATTGGTTGAAAAGATGAGTTAAGGAATTGCATGAGAATATGAAATTCATGTGGAGGACATGTTTATGTGATGGAAGTGGATTTTCTACTTTTGCTATGTTAGTAACATGTGAATAGGGGATTTCATGTCGTATATTATGTTATTGTGTACGTGAAGTTATAAAATAAGAGCATGTGGGTAAATCGTGATTGACAAGGTTAATAATCTATGTGCATGATGAATGTTGTTGCTTGGCTTTGAACATAGTAACATATGATTAGCAATACTGGTTTTATGAGTACTGAGTCGTTTTGTCTACCTTGTGGTTGTTAAAGTCGTTTGGGAAGTAAAAATCAATAGTTGTGTTTTTCGATTATAAAGAGGTTGTCTTTAAACTGTTATAACTTGAGATGCATAAATGATTTTTATGTGATTCCAATTGGAGGGAATAGCTTGTCCTTTTACGATTCTAACGATAGGTCACACGCCCCAAACGACCAAGAAATGAGTGAGTTATGACTGTTTTACGAAAACTGGACAGTGCTGAGAAATGCGTAGGTACTCGATCGAGTAGCCTTGGTACTCGATCGAGTAGGTGGGGGCTCGATCGAGTACGTCACTTATTCGATCGAGTGGCCCTGGTAATTTGTTTTACGTGCTTCTGACCTTCACCTACTCGATCGAGTAAGTCACTTACTCGATCGAGTGGCCTGTACTCGATCTAGTGACCCCTATTTTGGGTCATATGCTTATCTTTTAACTTCGTTGCATATTATGTTTAATTCAAAGGTGATATTTTGCTTCTTTATGCATTGTTTTACATGTACGTTGGTCTTGACGCGTAAGTTACCCAATCTTGTGGTGTAGTGAGTGGCACCTGTGGTGAGTATGAGTTCGGTGGGAGGACATGAGTTATATGTGGTTGTGATAGAAAGTGGAAAAAGACAAGAAAGATCGTTATGGCTTAATTGAGACATAGAGCATGTTTTCTGAGATGAGATGAGTGATATGAGTGTGTGTTAAATAATGTAAGAGTAAGTGAATGTGGGCAAGGGATGATGTGAGTCTAAGGAACATGAGAATAAAAAGATTGAAAGTAAGGAGGTGGATAGTGGCAGCTTGAGATGTGTAAAGAATTATGCAGGGAGATAGTTAGGAGTCGTGTGGGTTAAGGATATATGTAGTGAAAGTTCGTTTTAAAGGGGTTGAGAAGAGTGGTATACAGTGAATTTTATGGAGACATGTCGCGAGGTAGATTTGTACACAGTGAGTAAGTTTGGGAGATTTGGTTTATCAAGAGGTGAAACTACATGTGATTTCTTTGGGCATTTAACAAAGATGAAAGGAATTTTTATTTCTAGAGAGGTACAAAGGAGATGCAATTGTTTGAACAAAGGAACGTTGATTTTATGGATAGATTAGTGGTAAGTGTGAGTGATACCATAATAAGAGAAAATCCATGGTAAGAAAGAGTGAGAAGATATCGATATAAAATAATGAGATGTGAGTCTTGGAGCAATGAGAAAGTAACCGGAACACTAAAGAGTTAGGAAGAAGTAATAAGGAGTTTTATGGTTAATTAATTTTGCCGAGAGTAAAAGAAAAGAATGAGGGGAGTAAAACTAGGAAGATGTTGACCGGAGTTATGTGACATAAAAGTGAGGAATTGTCGAGATGTATGATACTATCAAGAGTAAGTAAGTTAATGGTTATACAGGAGTCTCAGGACAACATGATTATTCATGGGCTTTGAGGAATTAAGGGAGTAAGAGGTTGATAGAGTAGCTGCACGATATGAGATATTGGTGGAGAGTTAGATGACGCTACGGTCAAGGATAGTGTTGAAAAAAATGTTGAGGTAAATTTTGTTGGTGGATTTGATGTCCGTTATTTGGAATGTTAACCAAAGATAGGAAAGAAACCGTGATGTTTAGAGATGAGTGTAAGAGGTTTGATGTCCGAACAGTGGTAGTGTTATGGTTTGTGACTAATGGTTAAGAGTAATGGTATATTAGAAAGGTAGCAATTCTAAAGAGGTTGATTTGTTAGGGACCTGATTGTTGTGTATGATTGTGAGAGGGTATAAGATGTGGCTAGATGAGGTGGATGTTAATAGTTGAATAGTAATGGTATGGTTATATCTGGCAGGAAGTGATGGTTGTGCGAATGGGGGAATATATTATGAGGGGCATATGAGTTAAAATCGGGCGACAGGTAACCTATGTTGAGTGGTAACTTACGTGATCAGGATTGACTGGTTAGATGTGATTACGGGTCTGTGATATATACACATGTTTGTGTGAGGTTTTGACCTCACAAGAAGTGGTATGGTGTGATTATTATAAAGTTGTATTTGAATGTTCTGTAATGCATGTTGGGTACGCTAATCTAATTGAATGATATTCAAAAAGGCAATAATTGGAGTGATCTCATGGCGTGGATCGGTTATACTTGTATGCATTCATGATATATGTTATTCGGTGATATGGTAAGGGGATGATATTCATGAGGTTATTATCTGTTTAATTCATAAAATATGTTGCGTTGTGATTTAGTAAAGTGGATTTGAGTAAGTTTTTCTTGTCTGAGAAGTTATTCTGAGTCAGTGTTTATGGGATCGTGTATGTTGTGATGACTATCGATGTGGTTGTGGGGCCTCGGGTGGTGATCCGGGCACGGTGTTTAGTGTTGTGATGCGGGTATTTTCGCATTGCGGTGTGGCTGTTGGTGGTGGTATTGTGATGTCGTCACCGTTTGTGGTGGAGTAGGCGGGATGATTATGATTCGAGTTTCGAAAGTACATACCAATTACACATAAATTGTTGTTTTGTTTAATGTTGCTTCCTGTGAGTTTCAGTTTGTACGGATAGACAGTTGTTTTGTTTATTGATGTTTCTTACCAGTCAAGTTTTGGAATGAGGGTAGAGTATGATATGAAAGAGAGCTGTACATGTTTTCGTTGTTGTCATGGTATAGTGACATTCTGTTGATGGGACACAGTTGTGAGAAGTTGTTACAGTAATTTTGACATTGTTTTAGGTTGAGGCATCAGTAGTCATAGTCATGATCTGATATATGCAGGTGGTTCATAATCCTTTGTTGAGACAGTGAGTGTAGGGTGTTGAGTAATTAGTGTCGTGTTAAGTTATGTATGAGTCTTGCGGTAATGAAAGAAAGGAACTTGAGGATCTAGTGTGAGGGTACGTAACAAGTGTGGATCGTGAGTTATGCTTTTGACGATAGGAGTTTTATGTAGGTTATATAGAGAGGTGTGTCATGTTGCGGTAATAGGGAACAAGTGAAGTTTTGGATTAAGTTAAGGATTTTGTGGTATAGGTTAGGTGGTGTGACGAGTGAAGTGAAGTATGAGAGTTGTTTAAGTAAGAGAGCCTTGGATATGTGCATGGCGAGTGTTTAGGTTCTAGGTGGTTATCTTTGACATGCGGTGGTGATGAGGATAATGAAAAGATATATCTAGAATTTAGTATTAGTGAGTTACGAGGACGTAACATTTGTCTTAAGAGGAGTAGGATGCGATAAAAGTGAGTTTCATGGGTGTGCATTGCATGTTGTAAAATAATTGGAAGTAGAGTGTTAGCATAGCGTAAAGGAGGGATTTGTTTTGTGGTTGATGTTGTTAAAAGGCCATGGCCGTGCTTGTAGTAGTGTGATGTTTAGGAGTTCGAGAGTTTTGATAGTGGCATGATGATGTTTATGAGTGTAAGTAAACTTCGAGGACGAAGTTCCTTTTAAGGGTGGTAGAATGTAACATTCCGTTTGATGTTTATGTAGTTGGTTATGTATGGAGTTCGTGTCGGGAGAGTTTATGATGTAGTTGATACGACATCGTGAGCGAGGTGTGGAGGTAAGAATAGTTGGTAGAGTTGGTGTTAAGAGTTCATGGTTTCATGTTCTGTAAGTTGCGGTTTTGTTTTGAGTTCTTAGTAGCTTTGTTGCGTCTTGACCGAGTTAGTATGTTCGTTTTTATGTACGGGTTGAACTTCGGGGACGAAGTTCTTTTTAAGGAGGGAAGACCGTAATACTCCGTATTTATGAGTCTTTGGGTACTCTATCGAGTAGGCCTTACTCTGTCGAGTAAGGGTGAGTTGCGTTTTAAAATAGTTTCTGACTTGTTGGGTACTCGATCGAGTAACTAGGATACTCGATCGAGTAAGGGGGCACTCGATCGAGTACCTTAGCTACTCGATCGAGTAGCTCGGTTAGCGGGTGATAATTCGACGGGTTTTGTTAATAACACGGATTAATATATAAATCTTTCCGTCACTTTCATAATACACTTTTACAAACCTAATAACATTAAAAGGGAGATTCAAGTTACGTTCTTCGCATTCATCCGTGTTGTTGACAAATCCCGGAGCTTGAGAGGTCGGATTCCATCGTTCTTTATACCTTTGTGATCCTTGCGTCGAGGGTAAGATCTACATACCAATTTTATAATATTTCGTCAAGTTTCGTTAAACCCTAATTTTAGGATTGGGGGTTTTGTGTTAGTTTTGTGATTGTTAGTAATTATGTGATTATATGTTAGGAGGAGGATTCGTAGAAAAGGATTTGTGATACAATTTGTTGAGACCGTCGATTGTGTTCTTTCGCTTCCGGGTAGGATTTCCTACTCAGCATTAGTCCCATAATGGGATGATTGTTGATGTGTTGTGATTGGTTGTTTGATATAGTAATTGTATTGTGATTGTGATTGTGATTGTGATCGTTGTCTATGGTTCGCGAGGCGAGGCCTCGGAGCGAGGGTCACTTGCGGGAGTGGCTTCACGCCCTAGTTTCGCCTTTCGTGGAACCCGCCACAGAAGGGATGTGCACATTAATGGACGGGGTTATCGCTCATTATGAGGAGCGGGGATTTGGTGGGTACGGCTGCGGTCCCCCATCGCGGGTGGTCCAAAGGGACGATCGGTGATTGAGATTGTTGGGATTGGTGTGGTTGTGTGTGTGTGACGGTTAAGCTGTCTGTTTATCTTATTGTTGATATATTGAGTTGTGTGATTAGTACTGACCCCGTTTAAATGTTTTAAAAACTGTGGTGATCCATTCGGGGGTGGTGAGCGATTATTGAGCGGTGTGTGATATGACGCGTATGGGATAGCTGGGATGAGTCATCACGTGGCAGTTAGAAGTCTTCCGCTGTGTCAGACGATATTTTATAGCTTTGATAGTTTTAGCAGTAGACCGTCTGAGAATCTTGTATTTCTTTTATCAGTTTGGAATTGCTATGTAATCACTTTAAACTTTATTTACTTTTAAAGTTGTTTCGTTATTGTCTTATGAATATCATGCCTCGGGTAACCGAGATGGTGGCATCCTTATACCTGAGTGGTCCTGGTAAGGCACTTGGAGTATGGGGGTGTTACAGTCGATGCCAATAAAGATGGCAAAAGGCATGTCATAAGAGTTGACCCTATAAGTGGTATCTAGTCCAGTTGAATCTCCATACTCTTGAAACAAATCAAAGCAATGACGAGGTGACCAAAAAATATTTTCTAGCCTATTTTTTCCATCAACTGTATAAGCAAATTGAAAATGAGGGTTCTCCTTCTTTTTAGTTTTACAATATTCAAGAAGGTCCATGGCATCATTATCTAAATTTTCTCTTTGAATCCTACCAAAAAAGTTATGGAGATCTTTTTGAAAAAATGGAAGATCACCATGTGGCACATTTTTTTCAAGCTCCATGACACGCATTATTTGTTTGACAGAAAGTCCAGCTTCTTTGTATAGCAAAAGTTGTCATTCATCTTCTTTAGAAATGGTGCGATAGGATGGGAGAAAGCGCACTAGTAAAGGTGACAACAAAGCATGGTTATGACTTGATTTATATTCAGTAACATGCCATTCTTCGAGGAAAATATCACATGACTTTTTCAAAGTTATCCTCATATATGCCTTACAACCACACCTTGATGATGGCCGATTTCGTTGCTCCTTAGAAGGCTCAACAAATTTCTTATTTGGAAATCCTTCTCGATGACAAAAAAAATCCCGTCTAAATTTTTTCTCATTCTTATTAAAAAATCTGCCTTTTCGAATAGAAAATCCAGACTCTCTAGCAAAATTCTCATAAAATTTGTCTGCTTCTTCTTCACTAAGAAAACATTGACCAATAAACGGTTCGAAAAAAATTGCACTTGTTTTTCCATGGTCAGTGTCATTCAAATAATGCAATATATCTATTTGTCTCTCCGACTCACGTACGACGTCATCTGGATGCTCATTCAAATCAATAAAATTAACAAGATCCAACCTACAATATAATAAAAAAAAAAGGTGACATTAATTACCAAGTTACTAATTGTTTATGGAGTATAATAACATTTTTACCAAAAACGATTCATGAAGTATAGTTGTATGGAGTAAACTAAAGTAGCAGGACTAACACGTACAATAATTTCTATGGAGAAACTAAGGATCACATACCTTCCATGAGACAATTCTTGTGCACTTGATATTATATATTGTTCTATTCTCCATTGTATTTTGGTTAATTGAGAGTGGTTTGGGAGAGACAAAAAGTGGAGAGAAACATTAGTTTTAACTTACTGTAAAAAAAATTGAGAACATAAACGTCAAGATAGTAAATAAGATAGAAAAATATAGGGAAGTGAGAGAAAAAAATAATAACTATAAAGATATTGAGAATCCCACTAATTAGGTAAAAATAATAACATTAATTGTTACATGTGCAACAATAAGTCTTATAGTGTGCCCCTTTGGCACATTATAGAAAACCTCATTCATTAAAAGGTAACAATGATGTACAAAAGCTAATAACAACAAGAACAACAACAAGAATAATACTAACTATTGATTTTGGTTCGAAAATTACCCCCAAATCAAAGAAACCCTACTTTCGAAAATTACCCCAAATCAAACAAACAATCCCCAAATTTAATAACAACAACAACTGTTGAACCGTATAGAATATATGTTTATGTTTTGATGACGTCAAGGTGTTTTAATATTATATAATGTTTTAATATTATATATACTCGTTGCGTGTAATTGTTGTTAAAGTCTTTTAGATTAGGCTTATTCATTACAAGCAACAAAGAGAATTGTGATGGAAGTATATGAAAGTCAAGCCTCAGTTAAAGATCAAAGATTCATTCAAGAATTATGTGAAGGCGAAGTTCGTCTAAAGACTATTCAAGCTTGGATGATGAAGTAGCCTATACTCAAAGATCTCCTATGAAGATTAGAATAGTATAGGTGATTGTCTCGTAATGGTAACTATGAATGAAGTTTTTAAGTTGGTAAAGTTATAGCTTTGCAGCTATAACATTACTAGTAAAAGAGCTCAATGTTATAGCTCTCCTACTATAACATTGAGATGCTGAGTTTATTATGCACGACATATATTGTTTCAAAATTGTTTTTGAAAATTGTTTAAAGTTTATTTTAAATGTTTTGATAAGAGTATTTATTTAATAAAGCCCGGTTTAGTGCGGAGTTCGGTTTTATGTTAAACGTTGGTTAGTAGTTGTTTTGGGTCAACTTATGAGTTGGACCATGCTACTAATTAGGGTTTCAACAAAGCCTCTCTTAAAACCTAAACTCTAACCCATATATTGAGCTACGGTTTGCACGGGTCACGAGGCATATGAGCCGTGACATCTCGTGTAACTTAAGGTGTATCTTGTAAAGATTTTATTCTACAAAGAATATCTTTACATATCTTATATATCTTACTTAATATATTTGTTTATGGTAAGAGTTATTCTTGTTATAAGAAATCTTATCATATCTTAGAATTTATGGTAAAGATATTATTTGAATAGATTATATTCTATCTTTTAGAATATTCTTTATTATCTTTTAGGCTTTAAGGAAAGAAATAATAGAAGATATGAATTGTTAACATATCTCCTATTTTCGGCCATTAGGGTTTCTTGAAACCGAGTGTGCCTTGCTCTTTCCTTCCTATAAATACTTTGTCTTTGCAACATTTAAAAGTAGAGACCTTAAGCATAAAATTGATTTGATTTTTACAAAGCAAAACCGTGTATTTCAAGCAGAAAACCGTTTTGTTATTTTTGAAAGGTCGTGTGTTTTAAATTCGTATATTCATTTGTTAAGTTATCGTTATAAGATAATAGTGATCAATTGATTTCTTACTTGTTCATTAATGTGAACCTTTACAAGAATCATTAGTGCTTTCTTATTAGCGTAAGTTAGTCACTTGAGTATTTAACGGTACTCATTGAGTTACAGCTAGAGTTAGTTGTACGAGTTGGGTTAGTAAATTTGTAATCCGTAGAAAGGTACTAAATTTATTAATCGAGAATAGTGGACGTAGGTTTCGATTTGTGAAATGAACCACTTCAAAAACCGTGTGTCTCCTCTCTTTCATTCTTTCGTTTACTTTGTTTTAATCGCTCGTTAGTTGATTACTTAAAGTTTAATCAATAAACTTTAAATAATCAATTATATACATATAATCGAAAAATCTTTCAAAAGTTTTAAATCCTCAATTCACCCCCCCCCCCCCCTTCTTGAGTAATTTGGATCGATAGACTCTTCAACAACAACAACAACAACAACAACAACAACAACAACAACAACAACAACAACAATAATAATAATAATAATAATAACTATTTATTTTTATTAATATGATTAATTAGAAACTTATTATTATGTAAAGATTATTCTAAAAATTAAACCTAGATTGAGAAATTAGGGAAAAGTGAACAGTAAGGCACCTGGTGACCGACGATCACTGAGCAAAGCGCCGACGAGGAAAAGCGGCGACAAAGAAAGACCGGCGGCCGAAGGAGGCGAGGGGAGGTTGGCGGCGTGGAAGGAGTAAGGAATAAGTGAGATGTACTGATGACGAGAACTTGTTTTTAGAATTTAGAAATCAATTGTGTTTTCAAAAGAATTATTTGGTGTGTCCAACAGACACGGGCCGTGTACAACCTAGTTGGACCGTGTCCGACACTTTTGGTGCTAAAATAAAAACCGAGGACACCGTTTTTGGCGTGTCCAAAACGTTCTCGGCCGTGTCCCACGCGTGTCCGTATCCGACACGGGAACGCCCAAAAGTAGGCGTGTCCGTGCAACCTAGGTCTTGACACAAGACTCTCTCAAAACTCCCAATAATCTACCATAGTATTGACAAAGTCTTAAATTGAGTCTTGGATTTCCAAGACTCAACTTGAGACTCTACATGAGTCTTGACCCCACTTTTAAGAAAAGTTATCCAGTTACTGGATTTCATGTGTTATACTCCATTATTTTTGTTCTTTTTCTTAAGCCCACATTCTCTCAAATGAAGTGAAAAACTAGAGCATGATTGATAATGGATAGAGTCTTAGGTGAGTCAAAACAATAAGAGAGTCTGAGGTGAGTCAAAAGAATAAGAAAATAACAAAAGTTAGCGGAAAACTGATGTGACGGAGTCTTAAGACTAAGGATAATTTTGCCAATAATCATACCCTAACACTTAATTATAAGAAGTATTTAACTTCTAAATTTATTTTAATAATTTGATATTTCATAAGATTTTTTTCTTGTGTTTAGGGTTTAAAAGAGAATAATTCTCAATTTGAATAAGCACCACGTATTTGCACTTTATTTTTACAAATTACTAACTCGTATTTGCGTTTTTACAAATAACACTCAAACTTAAATGTATACTAGGTAATATCCCACGCTTCGCGCGGGTTGTTTTAAATTTTAGTTATTATAATTGAAGAAAAATAACATAATTTATATATGATCTTTAATATTTTTACTTATAAATAAAAATAAATTATTTTTTCTCAAATTTAATTTTTTTAGGTTTAACTTCAATGTTCTAAAATAAAATACATACAATTTTAATTAAAAATAATAAGTAATAATTAATTATGCATGATCAATGTTTTATAAATTATTTTGTGAGTGATCAAATATCATATTAATTAAAATAAAATTTATTAGAGTAATGCAACAATCAACATTAAGTTCTCAAATTATATCATTTCACGATACGTTAGGTTCCAAATCAATTAGTATTTGTTCAAAATGATGTGAATATACTTTTATGTAATTTTTAATTTTTGATGTATAGCGTGTGATATTTATCTATCAAACATATAGAGTTCAAACTCAACTTATTCAAATGTTTTGATTGTGTCTTGTATTTCTTATGTGTGAAACATATCTATAAGAATTGTACCTTTTGTATTTTTAAACAACTATATATAAATGATGTTTAAAAGTTTACTTGTAAATAAAACAGGTTAAATTTTCTCAAATAATATTTTTTTGATGTTTAACTTCAAAGTATTTAAAAGATAACATATAAAATGTTTAACTAAAAGTAATATTTAGCTAGTCATAATAAATATTTATACTTGACGTATACATATTTTAATTGAAGATATTAAAGAAAAATGTAACGTTTTTTTCTACTTTTTCATGTCGTTTATCTATCTATATAAAATAATAAAACAACAACCATAACAAAAAAATTTTCCCTCCAAAACCTCACTCCACATTTAACATAGATTTTAGGATTTCTTGAAAATAGGCCCACTAACTAAATAGCCTAATATACAAAATTTATTTTATGTTGTTAACATAAAATTTATACCACCATATTTTATTGTTGTATTTACTAACTTCTCTATATTTTAAGGTCTCCATAATATCATAATTAATTTTAAAAGTTTATGGTTTTTTTTAAATAATTTTCATATCCGGCCTATATAGTATATGAAGTAGAATTGTTTGATGGCATGAATTTAAATTTTTTAAGTATCATGTTTTTACTCGATTAGACAATATTGTTTAATCATGCAATTTAGATAACTGTTAGTCTCAAAATCATTTCTTTTACGTTTTTAAACCGATGTGAATAGCTATTTTTTAAAGTGGTCAGTCATGTTGAAGTGTTCATAACTTTCAATCTAACTATATATACTAATTAATAAAACAATAATAATTGCCATAGTATCCTGATTAATTTTTTTTTTACTATGAACTTAATATTTTGTTGCCGATCTTCGATTGTCATGTTATTATAGCATCCCCCCTTTCCTTGCACGAGTAAATTGAATAATCTAACAACTAACAAATTGAATTTGAGAAGCATTGGGTAAATGTCTTTATTTAGAGAAAGTCTCATAATAAATTTATTATGAGCTTATTTTATAATTATAATACAAAACAGTACTACGGGCAATAAAACAGATGAAAACATGGTTAAAAATAAAATGAGTACACTTATTATAAAAATATGGGTAATTTGATAAATTATACCTTGAATAACTCGTTTTTTCAAATCTTATACCTAAGATAATTTTCTTTAAAATCTTATACCTAAAATAACATTTTCTTATAAACTTGATACCAAATCTTATAAAAATCCCTAAATTAACGATTTTGCCCTTACTAATTTGATGGTTTTTAGTGGTGGTAATCGTGGATGTGTGTGTTAATAAGTGAGGCAAATGATGTCAATGTTTAATTAGTAAGGATAAAATTGTCAATTCAAGGCTTTTTTTTTTCAGATTTGGTATCAAGTTTGGAAAAAAATATTATTTTAAGTATAAAATTTTAAAGAAAGTTATCTTAGGTATAAGATTTGAAAAAGTGACTTATTCAAGGTATAAGTTATCAAATTACCCTAAAAATATATACAAAGTTAAAGAGTCGTTTCAAGTCATGATTAACAATATGATTATATAATGGTCATGAAAACGATAAATGATTACAATGTTATATTAATAACTTCTTTAGAGAGTATCTCTGATCTCCCTCAAATTTTTTTATTAGTTAATGCAATTTATATATACGAATGAAATTTGATTATGAGTAGGTTGACATTGTTTAAACATTAATAAAGGATTAAAGGGTATGCATTAGAGAGTTTTGATTGGATATATATTTAACGTTAGCGAACATGAATAAGGGGCTTACACTCTAGAGTGTCAATGACCTAATTCTCAATCACAAATTATACTATGATGTAATACCCTAATATGGTGAGACCATATAAAAATGACCATTTTATGGTAAAAATTTAGCTTTTGATATTAAAAGTTACCGCTATTTTGTTACTAACAGTGACTACTTAAAAAAAAATCATTTTTACATATAATGTTCATTATTTCTTATAAGTTGGTCACTTTTACCAGTCTATATTCTACTTACATTGATAAAAGTGATCAATTTCTTATTTCTTATTTCTTATTTCTTATTTCTTATAAATAATAAAACACAAACCATAAATATCTTTTTTTAATTTCCCACCTAAATACTCATCTCATACTAAGCACAATTTACCAAAATTCATTAGCCCAATAATCAAATGGCCCACAATGATCATCAAATTTATATCTACTAACTCATACACGCCTAATATTGACTATGAAATGAGCCCACCATGTTAACAAAAACGAACCTCAAATTGATTTTCAAATTGATTTTGTACCAATTTCTACCGGTCAAATATTGAATACCTTGAAACTAAAAAATAAAGTCAACTTAGTTTATGACTTTTGAATGTGTACATCAAAGATATGAGACATGAGTAATGTTATGGGACATAGAGACCAAATATGTTTCGCGATTAACGGGTCGTAAAATAATTTCAAAAGCTCAGAGAGGTTTTAGTATGATCATTTACATATACTGATTACTATATCAAATAGAAAATAATTTATAGAGATATCATAATGTGTAACTCATAAGCGTTATTTCCTTTTATGCCAAGTTTTCAAGTGTATACGTTAACTGATATTGTTTTGACTTAATTCGTAATTCTAGTTTTTAGTTTGTCCTCATTTCAATTTTAATTTTTGTGCAAACATTTCAAAACTTATCCTATATGGTAAAATTTGCCGATATTTGAAATTATAACATGCTTTAACATGTGTAAACATGTCGGCATATGCATGCACTAATCAAATAAATGAGATACGACGGGTGTAAGCATAATATACAACAAGAGTGTAACTATGTTTTTACAATTAATACTCTCTTAATACTAATGTTATTTTGAAAAAAAAAATTAATGCTATAATTTAAATATGTGGATTATACTGTTATAAAAGTATTGTATTTGTAATTGTAATTGTCAAGTATATAATTTCCATGTAACATATGAGAAATCAATTACCTCAAATAAGAAACCAAAACAATATTGTAAATTTTAAGAATTTACGAAAATTTTTATATATACAATCTATACACGCTCGTGCAACTTTGCACGGGCCCTAAACTAGTAATATTATATTATTTAATAATCATTACTTTTGTTTTGATTATTCAAATGCACTCGCGATCACTCTGTACATACATACTCGTACACATACTCGTTATCATACTATTTAAACTTCTCAAAATTTCATATGTATTCAATTTCTCGTAATATAATTTTTTTCATTCCCACATAAAAACTTATCTCTTAGTAGTCTTCTTTAAGTTATGTTTTTAAGAAATTACAATGGCTCTTCCAAATATATTTTTCTTAGAATTTAATGGTCTAAGTTTTATAACTTTCTGAAAGTGTCTTTTACCGTAAACATAAAACATTATGAGACACTCGCTTTAATCAGCTCTACAAATCAAAATATTTCAATAAATATAAGAGTAAATTATCAAAAACTCCCTTTTAAACTACACCTTTTAAAACTTACACCTTTTTTTTAAAAAAAATTAAAAATTACACCCAAAATATTGCAAAAAATTAAAAATTGCTCTCTAAGGACTCTAACCCATATTTTTGCATTTTTATGACAAAAATGCCCCTCATTTTTTTCTCTCATATAATTATCGAACTCCATTACAACTCTACCCATCCTTCTACCACTCAAGGACTCCACGGTAAACCACCACAATCTTCCACTCAAAATCCACCATCATATTTGTCATATGAGAATAAAAACTTAGGGCATTTTTGTCGTAAAAATGTAAAAATAGGGGTTTGGGAGCAATTTTTAAATTTTTGCATTACTTTCGGTGTAATTTTTAAACTTTTTTTTTAAAAGGGAGTAAGTTTTAAAAATTGTTTTAAAAGAGAGTTATATACTCCCTCCTATTCTAAATAACTCTCCCCATTTCCTTATTCATCTATTCACAATACCCTCCCCCTTTCTTTATTTGGTAAAGTTTTATACTTATTTAAATCACCTCACCCCACAACAATACTTATTTTAATCACCTAACCCAATACCTTCTCTCTCTTTCCAATTATCCCACCCCACCACAATACTTTAGCGTATTTAATTCGGTTTCCTTAATTCTCGTGCCACCCTTGAATAGGGAGGGTTATTCGGAATAGGAGGGAGTATAATTTACTCTAAATATAATGAAAATTATACTCAATTTGAAGCATTTTTCGCAATGAAAGTAATTATTTACATTTTAGATTTTTTATCAAAATAATTTTTTAATAAATTTAGAATCAAATCACCGTAATTATTTAATGTAATTTTATAATAAAATTTATTAAACTATAATTAATATTTTACTGAGATTTATACAATATTTATTATGTTTATATTTAATGTTCAACTGTAATTAATACTTCACTACTACAGATACAAGTTATAACAACGGTTAAAAATAGTTGTTATATAAAAAAGCGGACGTTGTTAAAGCGTCCGTTGTTAAAGGTTTTAACAACGATTGATTTTTTTTAAGAAACCCGTTGTGAAAACTATTAACAACGGTTTATAGTAGAAAAAACCGTTGTGGAAACTGTGACTAATTTTTGGTGGGAAAGTTATAACTGATGGAAAAGTAGATCTATATACTTACATATTCATATATGTGGTAATTTAATTTGTCATAAAATTAAAGATTGATCTTATGCATGCAAACTTTAAAACAAAATAAGGAAGAAGCATTATTCTTACATATGGATTTTCGGTTTATGGGCACAAGAGAGATCACCTTTCTCTCTTGTTCTTGAGCTTTCCAATAATGGATGAACATACAAAAATCCCAAAGTAGAGATTCTCCAATTAGTAGCACCCAAGACAATCCCTTAATCCCACAAACTAACATGTACTAGATGTTTATATTGTGGTTTACCTTAAATTTGATTACTAATACTCATATATTACTTTGATAATTTTAGTAATCTTTTGAACAAATTTGGATTAAAATCTCATCTTTTTTATGAAGATTAAAGAGAGAGAAGAGAGAAAAGCATGAACCTTTTTGCATGTTTTGTAAGAAATGAATTATCATCATATGAATGTGTGTGTAAGGAAAATAAATAACCAACAACCCACAATGGAGAGGGAGTGTCACGGTTGGAAGAGCCAAAATTGGCATCATATCTTTTCCTTTTACTCTTCTCAAAATAGTAGGTGTGTAAGATGTGTAAGACTAGTAGTAGGTAGGCATCATTATGTTTATTTTATCAAATAAAATAAAACAACCAAAACCCACTAACACACCCTCCATTTTCGGTCCATATACTTAAAATAGACTACCATTTTATTTTGTCAATTTGTCATTTGTCACACAATATGTCACATGTAGTATGATACATGTTATTAATTAATTTAATGCATATTTATCACATAAATATCATTTTATGAATTAATTAAGTTACATTCAACAAATTGACTAGTGATACTTGATCACGTAAATAAAATGGGTCATATAATTATAATTCACAATGTCTTGTAATTATAATCAACCATTCATTCTTATCTTTATTGTTTCTAAACAATAAACAATTTTAGTAATAAAGCATTTTATTTACTAAAATAAATCTTATTTAATCCCATTACAATAAGATATCAATATTCTCTCTTACAAATTGAATTTGTTCAATTTTTTAAGGAATTAATTAATCAGACGGTATACAATTAATTAACCTTTTAATTAAGGGAATCGTCCTTTAGGTGTGACCTCAAGGGATCAATCGATCACCACCGTCAGTATTTACGAATGTCAAACTCTAGCCACCAATCATTACCGATATATGTGTGACTAGTTGACTATATATGTAATGTATCATCCCTTCCGTATTCTTGAAATGAGATTCAATAATGATATTTAAATCATGTGATCGCACTATTGTTGAGGACACATTTCCCAACAATCTCCCACTTGTCCTCGACAGTGTGCGTCACCAATTCTCTTGTCCTATTACTATCTCCCACTCAATGCAAGGTGTCTTTCGGTCGTACTTGCAAGTGATCATATCGAGAGTGGTTTCCTCGATCTGGAGAATAACTGATTGACCGGAATTTATCCACCATGGATACATTCCGAGCGTGGCCACGCATTTCCAGTTCATTACTCCTCGAGTGGCCCTGAGATATTGTTTTAACCCTGACAAGGGGGTGGACAATTCCTATCGCACTTATTCCTTTCGACTAGCCACAGCCATCATAACCCAAAATATGCCCATTTGACCCCATTTACGAAGGTCGTAGTAACACAAATCAAAGTTATTCTGAAATCGTGCCATCTTAGGCGAATAGTCTTTAGTCAAAAGAATCGACTCATTAGAATACTATAGTAGCTCTCGCCATGACCAGGCTATATAAATTTGCCGTAACTCTATAAGCGTTCACTGCCCGACAAAGTGTTCCTAATAATCGCCTTATGTGATCGACTAGTCATCTCACATGACTCTATGACACTTGAACTTGCCATCAATCGCATCACACTCTAGTCACTTCGAGACGTCACCTCATATAAGTGACTATGGGCGAATACAATGCTAATCCGTGTTCACTTTAACGGGGTTCAATTGTCTTTACAACCCGTTTGGATGTAACAAAGTATAATAAAAGAGTTTTAAAGTAAAACTCGAACGACAAATGCGATTATCACATATGAATAGTCAATGCCTGATTACTCTTTCATGTTCTATAATCTAATTTGATCTTGTACGTAGTTGTTCATTTCAATTCAATTGAAATGACATGACTAATCATGTTTAGCCTTTGAGAAGGCTTTGGTTAGTTGGTTTTATCAATTTCTTGTACCTTACTCAACCTCACTACATACTCGTTTTCCTTTGTAATGTATACATTTGCATCACAAAACTTTCTGAGTACGTGTCGAGATCCAATCAAGACATAGGTCCTCTAGCCTAAGAATAGCTCCCACTGTTTTCACAGTGTGTGGGACTCATCCTTCTTGCACATCTCATGATTGCAAGTGTACTCAATTTCCGTTATAAATATCTCTCATTGTTCTTTATTGCCTAGAACGATTCTAGAAAATCTACTTCTTATTTAACATTACCACAATGGTATCTTAACCATTCTAATGTGTTTTGATTATGGTTTTGTTTAAACCATGCGCAATCTCAATTGTCAATTGTCACTTGTGTAACACCCTTACACAAAATTGCATCATAAACACTTTGCATCAAAGCCTTAATGCTTCTGCAAGCACTTACTTAAATTCGATTTTGAAAATAATTCATCATACTCAAAGTATATGAAGTGTTATACATCATTACTTATTTAATTGATCCTAAGAAATGAAGCAAATGGAATCAATCAAATATATTCAATTTAATTGAACTAGTCATGAATGTTATCAACATAAGACTTCTTATTGACGCTAACATCATGTAGATTTATCTTCATAAATCTGGATATTAAAGATGTATTATAATACTTCAAAAAGTCTTAAATCATTCTCAATGATCAATATGTCATCCACATATCGGACTAAATAAAATTTCCGTAACTCCCACTAAACTCCATGTATAAACACAACTTCTCGACTTATCGAGAAAAGTTTTATCACATGATCAAAATGTTGACTCCAACTCATTGATGTCCTACTTAAGATTCTCTCTTAAGTTTCACATTATCTTAGGATTGCAAGAATCTATAAAACTCAAGACATGTATTGAATACATTCCTTCTAATTGAAGAAGTGGGTTTTAGATTCACTTGCTGTGTGCATATCCTCATAATGAAACACAATCCCTAAGAAGATCCAAATAGACTTAAGCATTTCAATTAGTGCAAAACCCTTTGTCACTAAACAAGCCTTTTTATTTCGGATTTTCATGGCTCTAAGCCTTGTATTGAGTTGTGACTTAAACACTCTTATGTAAGTCATTTGTTGATTACTTTCCAGAAGTAATCAACTTGAATCAAACAATTTCTTTTGTAAGTTATAAGCTCTTTACTTTCTTAAAAGTAGCATGAATTCATCATCTTTAACAAGTGACGAATTTAACCTCCTAGGTTTTGAAGAAACAATGTCTTACACAAAACGTCTTATGTAGCCAAGAAAGACCAGTTTCTTGCGACATAACATTCTCTGTGGCATTCTTTGTGGCTCTTGAATAATTTCTCCCACTCTGTCTTCTAGAAATAAACTTGTATTTTAGAAAGACAGCTTCACGAGCCGCAAACCCGTCGTACTCGTGATAATTGAAGAGGGAAAAATGAGCATTTATTTCTTGTGAAAACTTACAAACATGGTACCCTTACCATTTCATATCTCATATGATTCGATTTAGTGGAAAAATAATCTAGACAAAATGATAAAATCCCCAAAAGGATCAAGTAACTATCGAATAGCGTTTGATTTCTTATCCAACCACACATTGTCCCATAATGTGTGTTAAGAGAGATTAACTTGTGATATTATATCACATTTCATTTGGCTTATATCAAAGTCTTCACTTGGATAATCCCATCACGACTAAATCGTGATTCCTTGAACTCTTTGAAATTCTTCAAAGATTTCTCTATTTACCTTATTAAGTGAACATATTAGTGTCAACTTAAATCGTTGGTAAAAATAATGATCAACCTATTTTGGATTGATGATTTACAACCTCGATCTCCTTTTCAACTAAAAGGCACGAGATATCTTGCTTTGAATACAAGATACGCATAAACCATAAGATCTAATGGTTTCAAGAGTACTCGATAACTCCTTGCGTTAATCATTCCAGAATCTAAGGTTTGATCTTGGGTTACCAATTTGAGTCTTGCATCATCTTCATGATATATCATTCTAGTTTGGTTTAGAATATAATCACCTTGATAATGGGCTAGCCATACATCAAATTGTGGTGTATAGGGTCACAAAAGTGAATGCTCTTTTGTATCTTAACAAGTTCATATTCTTATTTAGAGTTTTATGCCCTTAATAGTCATAATTAAGTACAACTCCAAACCCGAAAACTAGATTTAGTACACAATGACTTTATCTCTCGACTTCATTGTTGCTAGTCGTCATATTCTAATCATCCTATGTATCAAGTACAATGATGAAAACCTCCATTGGTTTCTAATATTGACGAAGTAGTACTAGCAAAATTTATGTTAATCATATAAACATTTAAAGAAGAAGATCCTATTAGATGTCCCACAACTAATTTGTTGATTCTTCAATAATTTAGGGTAGTTTCCTTTCTAGTGTCCAACATTTAAGACAATGGAAACTTTATCGGTCGGGATTGATAGGTTTAGTATCGTCATTCTCAACAACTTTACCTTTAACATTACCTTGTATCAATTCCATTTACTTCTTGAACCTCGTCCTCATCTTAACGGTTTAAGAGAATCCTCCCACTTATTTCAATGAGTCTTTGCTTTGAGAAGCAAAATTGAATTCACGAAGATCACTCTTCATTTGTTCGTTTTAGTCTTAAAACTTTCATTGAAGTGGTTGCGTTATTTTGGTCAATCACGAATTCTGGACAAAACTAATTACCAAAACAATTTATCGCTTCAAGGTACTTAATTCATTTAAGTACATGAAAAACAATCCATTGTAAGTAGATATGTTAGTCTAGAATCAAAACCTGTTTGATAATGACTAACTTTAATCTATACTCTTTACAAGAGATCCTTAGCAATGGTTCATATGAGGTTTTAGAAGCAAATTCATATTTGTCTTTAGTTACGATGTTTTAATGGAGATTTTGAAAAATCGAAATGATATCGTATATGAATTGTGGTAAAGAAATAGAACAATATAATAACGGAATAGTGGAAAACTTAACATTTATCGTTTTATTAATACTTGTAAATAACAAGTAAAGCATTTACATAGTGACCTCTACCCAACTATGATAAATGATACCAAGATCCAAATTCATATTAACTTGGGGCACGGTGTGTGCCCCCTCATTAATATAACTCGGTGGATTAACTCTTTAATCGATTCTACCTTTAGAACTCTTGGTCGATAAAATTACATTAATATTTTATCTCTAGCCCAAAACACATCCGGAAATACGTCGTGAATACTTTCGTTGAGTTCAACCCAAATTTCAAATAAATGTGTCCGTGATCCAAACCCATGTCAACTTAGGGCACGGTGTGCCGAAATACCCTTTATTAACATAAATTCGGTGGATAGACATTTATCACCCCACTTCACCAACGTAACAAGGTTTGTCTTACGGTAAAGCCGGCTCAACTCCCTTGCGAAACTGGTACTTCATGGGTTTCTAATTTTTGGTAAGGCTAAGTCTCAATTGTTTATTTTAGCGAGAGGTCATGTCAATTTATTATCTATCACGTTTTAAGTGAACTAAAGCGGTGAACTACGATAATTGTAATTGACACGGTCGATAAACTCGATTAAAATGACAATGCATGTTTTAGTTATGGCGATTTAGCGATGCATGCAACATATAAATAAAATGCAAAGCATAAATAAAATAATCCTAGTATGGCCTTCCTAAAATAGAAAAACTATTTAACTATTACATATTCGGAAACCAACTCCATTGGTCCCTTGAACTTCGGTTGTGACACGCATCTCGAGGTAACACCGTCTTTATGTATCGCCATTCTTGAAGAAATCCGTCTTTGGGAACTCCGAGATAAATTAAATTACATAACAAATTACATAATTTCCTATTATACATTTGTAACTAAAATAAAATAAATCTATTAAATTACAAAACGGTGATACGAGATCACAATAAATTACAACCGAATCGATATTCCCATACATTTCGGGAAATACCAATTAAATCTAAGGCCATACTAAGTAAAATTACATAATTCAAAAATTACATAAATTAAAATTATGACAATCATAAAGAAAATGCAGCATTATAATATGTATGAACATGCTCAATTTTATGCTAAATCGCCTTTAATTAGCCAATATCATATATTACTCGGTTTTTACGGATTTGCGTGATTTCAACATTTTATAATCACAAAAATACATAAATTCATATTTATGCATAAGTTAATTACCCTAACCTCTTAGGACTCAAAATTTAGTCTTCACTAATAATTTGACCATAATTAACCCATATTTATAAAATTGTTCATTAATGGACTAAAAATTACAAAAATAAGCTATAAACTTCAAATAAATCACAAAATTTCAAATAAATTCAAAATTTGAAATTTAAACTCATGAACATTCTGGAAAAATACCATGACACTCATAATGTTCAAAATCTTAGGTTAAAAATTTCGAAATTTTTCCCGGAAAAATAATGTTGCGGTTTATCGATTTTTAATAAAATAATCATAAAACATGGAAAAATTATATTCATTAACTTTTCAATTTTAGATCAGAAAAATATAATAAAATGCAATATTTGACATTTTTCCTAAGTCATAGATTATGTTTTATTAATATTTTTCACTAATAATGTCACTATTTATGCTATTTTTCTTCAAAAATCCATAAATCATGCAAAAAGACTTCTTTATAGCCAATTATTTTACACACATCTTGTAAAATTGCATGTGACAACATATTAAGTTTCTATGACCAGATTCGAAATTTAACTCATATTAACCTATTTTTCACCTAAATCCGAATTTAATAATGAAAAATCCATTTTTCGAGCATAAAAACTCATAAAATTATGAAAATTTCCAGATCATCTAAAAATAATATATTTGAAAACATATCTAAAAACCACTCGAAAATTCGAAGTTTAGCTAATTTTCGTCCAAAAATGACATTTTTACTCATAAAATCACATTTAAATGCCATTATTGTATAATATGAACAATAAAAATCCGTAAAATAACCAAAATATCCTAAAAACATTTTAGGATCATAAATATTAACATGCATGGATTAATTTCGTGATATATCATAATAACACAAAATATACAAGTTTTATATGTTATTCTTTATAACTCGGAAAAACTTTTAACCGATTTACATGCAAACAACCATGGGCTCTGATACCAATTGATGGAAAAGTAGATCTATATACTTACATATTCATATATGTGGTAATTTAATTTGTCATAAAATTAAAGATTGATCTTATGCATGCAAACTTTAAAACAAAATAAGGAAGAAGCATTATTCTTACATATGGATTTTCGGTTTATGGGCACAAGAGAGATCACCTTTCTCTCTTGTTCTTGAGCTTTCCAATAATGGATGAACATACAAAAATCCCAAAGTAGAGATTCTCCAATTAGTAGCACCCAAGACAATCCCTTAATCCCACAAACTAACATGTACTAGATGTTTATATTGTGGTTTACCTTAAATTTGATTACTAATACTCATATATTACTTTGATAATTTTAGTAATCTTTTGAACAAATTTGGATTAAAATCTCATCTTTTTTATGAAGATTAAAGAGAGAGAAGAGAGAAAAGCATGAACCTTTTTGCATGTTTTGTAAGAAATGAATTATCATCATATGAATGTGTGTGTAAGGAAAATAAATAACCAACAACCCACAATGGAGAGGGAGTGTCACGGTTGGAAGAGCCAAAATTGGCATCATATCTTTTCCTTTTACTCTTCTCAAAATAGTAGGTGTGTAAGATGTGTAAGACTAGTAGTAGGTAGGCATCATTATGTTTATTTTATCAAATAAAATAAAACAACCAAAACCCACTAACACACCCTCCATTTTCGGTCCATATACTTAAAATAGACTACCATTTTATTTTGTCAATTTGTCATTTGTCACACAATATGTCACATGTAGTATGATACATGTTATTAATTAATTTAATGCATATTTATCACATAAATATCATTTTATGAATTAATTAAGTTACATTCAACAAATTGACTAGTGATACTTGATCACGTAAATAAAATGGGTCATATAATTATAATTCACAATGTCTTGTAATTATAATCAACCATTCATTCTTATCTTTATTGTTTCTCAAACAATAAACAATTTTAGTAATAAAGCATTTTATTTACTAAAATAAATCTTATTTAATCCCATTACAATAAGATATCAATATTCTCTCTTACAAATTGAATTTGTTCAATTTTTTAAGGAATTAATTAATCAGACGGTATACAATTAATTAACCTTTTCAATTAAGGGAATCGTCCTTTTAGGTGTGACCTCAAGGGATCAATCGATCACCACCGTCAGACGACAAAGAATGTCAAACTCTAGTCAACCAATCATTACCGATATGTGTGGACCAGTTGACTATATATGTAATGTATCATCCCTTCCGTATTCTTGAAATGAGATTCAATAATGATATTTAAATCATGTGATCGCACTATTGTTGAGGACACATTTCCCAACAATAACAACGGTTACAGTATAAAAAACCGTTGTTATAACTAAAGACAACGGTTTTTTCTTAGATAACCGTTGTTGATGTTTTTTTTTTAAAAAAAGGGATATTCTCTCGTGTACCCCTCAACTTTTTCATTTTCTATGATATACCCCTCTTTTCATGCAAAAAAACTTTGATCGTTAATAACTCTTGGCTACAAGTTCAGAATACGATAAACTTTTTTTTCAAATTGACCGTCTTTAAGAGGTCTTCCGTGTGAAAAAAAATTCACCGACGTTTCAACTCGTAGTCGGGAATTATGGTCGGTCAAAGTTTATTCGTTAAAAAATATTTGACCAACCATAACTACCGGCTACGAGTTCAAAAAGCGGTGATTTTTTTTTCAAATTGAAGGCCTTGACGAGATAATTGGTTTGAAAAAAAAAATTACCATTTCCTGAACTCGTAACAGAGAATTATTGTCGGTCAAAGTTTTTTTGTGAAAAACGAGGGGTACACCATAGAAAACGAAAAAGTTCAGGGGTACACGAGAGAATATCCCAAAAAAAAAATAATTTTTATAATACTAGATGCATGCACTACCATTACCGATGCATGCATTATTACTGCAATAGGAAAGGACATAATATATGGAATGCGAAGGGTTATAAGATTTGAAGAAGATATGATGACACAACTTTCTAAACATATATTAATTAAAAAACAACTCAAACGACACATTACTTAGTATAAATTCATGCATTATCTCAATAACCATTCCATATATTATCTCACTATCTCCAAACCCTAAACTGCTAAAATAAACTCCAAACCCTAAATCTTTCAAACAAACTCCAAACTTCATCAACAATGAATGATACCATCCGTAAGACATGCACTATGACCGAGTACAAAAAGAGTTTCATCCGCCGGTTGCTGGACATCGAGGACAGGTTCAGGAGCTACCTTGTGGATGCTCGGCTTGCACTCAAGGACGCCAAAAAAAATGGCTTGACAGAGCAGCAGTTGTTGCAGCTATATGACGATATAGCAACTGCTGAACGAAACCTCCAAATAGCAAAGGAGGAGAGGATGAATATCATAGAAGAGAATAAGACTCTCTATGCATATCTAAGAATTGCATTTTTAACAATGTATTTATATATATATATATATATATATATATATATATATATATATATATATTAATTAATTAAGTTTATTATGCATTCCTCTTTATCATCTTCTTCTTTGTTTTATTTTATTTAATTTGTTTTACAAGCTAATAAACGCAGAAAAACAACAGTGACAAAACTAATTAAGCGAATAATACTTAGAGAAAGAACATAATGATCGATAAAAACACATGCAAATGAAATAATTAGAGAAAGAAAATAATGACTGAGATGACAAAACCTAAATTAAACCATGCATATTTACCTGATAATTAGAGAAAGTAAGAGACGATGACAAAACAGTGACGGAGATGATAAAGCGACGATGAGAAAGTGTGTGTTTGTGTTTGTGTTCGTGTATGTTTGTGTTTGTGTTAGGTTTGTGTTTGTGGTTGTTGTAACACCCCCATACCCCAAGTGCCTTACCAGGACCACTCAGGTATAAGGATGCCACCATCTCGGTTACCCGAGGCATGATAATCATAAGACAATGAAGAAACATACTTAATTAAATAAGTTTAAGTGATTACATTACAAAACCAATCAAGCAAAATACAACTGTTCTCAAACTATAAACCAACCGAAAGGAACTGGCCCTAACAAACACAAATGAAGACTAAAGACTCGATATGTGATGACTCCATCCCCACTAGATCCCACGCGTATCCAAGACATACCCGCTAAGCAAATCGCCACCACCCCGAATGGATCACCACGCTTTTAAAACATTTAAACGGGTCAAGATTAATCACACAACTCAATATACATCAACAATAAGATAAACAGATAAAAACTCAATCACACACACACACACACACCAACCAATTCCCATCATCTCAATACACGATCGTCCACCGACTACCGCTGCCAGTGGGGACCGCAGCCGTTCCCACCTAAGCCCCGCTCATCATACCGAGCGATAACCCTGTCCATTAATGTGCACATCCCCTTCCGTGGCGGGTTCCACGAAGGGCGAAACTAGGGCGTGAGATCACTCCCGCAAGTGACCCCACTCAGCCGAGAACGCATCTCGAGAACCATCAACAAACACATCCACAATCACAATCACAACAATCATTAAATCAAACCAACTACATACAACATATCACCAAGATCCCATTGTGGGACTAATACTGAGTAGGAAATCCTACCCGGAAAGCAACACAATCATCGACGATCTAGCAAAATTGCCTCAAAACCTCTCCTTTACAAATCCTTCTCCTATCACATAATCACATAATCACAATCTAACCTTAACAAATCATAAAAGCCCCCAATCCCAAAATTAGGGTTTAACGAAACTTGACGAAATACTATAAAATTGGTATGCAGATCTTACCCTCGACGCAAGGATCACAAAGGTGTAAAGAACGATGAAATCCGACCTCTCAAGCTCCGGGATTTGTCAACAACACGGATGAATGCGAAGAACGTAATTTGAATCTCCCTTTTAATGTTATTAGGTTTGTAAAGGTGTATTATGAAAGTGACGGAAAGATTTATATATTAATCCGTGTTATTAACAAAACCCGTCGAATTATCACCTCAGAAACCTGCTTACTCGATCGAGTACCCAAGGACACTGATCGAGTACCCCCTACTCGATCGAGTACCCCAGCTACTCGATCGAGTACCCAACAGTCGAAACTTTTCTAAAACGCAACTTACCCTTACTCGACAGAGTAAGGCCTACTCGATAGAGTACCCCAAGACTTATAAATACGGAGTATTACGCTTCCCCCTCCTAAAAAGAACTTCGTCCCCGAAGTTCAACCCATACTCAAAAACAAACCTACTAACTCGATCAAGACTCAACAACGTGACTAAGAACTCAAAACAAAACTCCAACCCAAACATGAACTCGTAACACCAACTCCACTAACTATTCCTACCTCCACAACGTGGCTCACGATATCGTATCAACTCCATTATATCTCTCTCAACACTAACTCCATACACTACCAACTACCATCCTTTAACGCTGCTAGCTCCGTAATATATCATCCACTACCAAATCCCATATCAAGACACTCATAGACATCAAACGGAATGTTACATTCTACCACCCTTAAAAGGAACTTCGTCCTCGAAGTTTACTCAGGCTCATAACATCATCCTCCAACCACAACACTATATAAAATATTCTCACACTCTAAAGCATCACACTACTACAAGCACGGCCATGGCCTTTTATAAGTATCATCCACAAAACAAATCCCTCCTTCACGCTACGCTAACACTCTACTTCCAATTATATTACAACATGCACCACCATGAAACTCTCTTTTATCGCATCTACTCCTCTTAAGACAAATGTTACGTCCTCGTAACTCACTAATACTAAATCCTAGCTATATCGGCTCATTATCCTCATCACCACCACATGTCAAAGATAACCACCTATAATCTAAACACTGCCATGCATATATCCAAGGCTCTCTTACTTAAACATTTCTCATGACTCAACTCATTTGGCATACCACCTAACCTATACCATAAAACTCGTAGCAAAATCACCATACTAACTCTCCATTATATCTGCAAAACAACATACCTCTCTTATGTAAGGCACTTATCTCCCAGAAGCATAACTCACGATCCACAATCGTTACGTACACGCACACTAGATCCTCAAGTTCTTTCTTCCATTACCGCAAAACTCATACACAACTTAACATGACACTAATTCCCAATACCCTACACTCACTGTCTCAACGAAAGATTATGAACCACCTGCATCTTTCGGGTCATTACCACACATGTCCTACGACTCACTTGCCATTACCATGTCTACTGAAACCTTAACTAGAACAAGATCATAATTATTGTAACAACCTCTCACAACCGTGTCCCATTAACAGAATGTCACTATACCATAACAACAACGAAAACATATACAACTCTCTTTATATTAAACTCTACCCTCCTTCTCAAACTGAAACTTGTAAGAAACATTAGCAAACAAAACAATAGTCTATTTGTCCAAACTGAAACTCACAGGAAACAACAACAAATAAAACAACAATCTATGTATGACTGTATGTATTTTCAAACTCGAATCATAATCATCCCGCCTACCCACCACAACCGGTGACGGCATCACAACACCGCCACCAACAGCCACACCGTAGTGCAAAATACCCGTATCACAAAGATTATGTACCGTGCCCGGATCACCACCCGAAGCACCACAACCACACCGATAGACATCACAACCGCATACAATTCCCATAAACACCGACTCAAAGATAACTTCTCGCATAAGAAAAACTTACTCAAATCCACTTTATTAAGTCACCACGCAACATATTATATGGATACACAGATAAGCATCTCATGCACATCATCTCTACCATTTCATGGAATACACATGTGTTATTAATACACATAAAATTATAACTAGCCATGTCAATTAATCAAATTATTACCCTTTTGGATATCATTCAATTAAATTACCGTGTCCAACATATATATTACAGAACATTCATAAAACAACTTTATAATTATCACACCATACCACTTCTTGTGAGGTCAGAACCTCACACAAACATTTACACATATCATAGACCCGTAATCACAACCAACTAGTCAATCCTGACCACGTAAGTTACCACTCGATAAAGGTTACTTGTCGCCTGAGTTTAACTCATATGCCCCTCATAACATATTCCTCCATTCGCACAACCATCACTTCCTGCCAAATATAATCCATACCTTTACTATTCAACTATTAACATCCGCCTCATCTAACCACATCTTATACCCTCTCACAATCATACACAACAATCAGGTCCCTACCAAATCAGCCTCTTTAGAATTGCTACCTTTCTAATATACCATCACTCTTAACCACTAGTGATAACACCACAATGCCACCACCGTCGATATCAAACCTCTTACACTCATATCAAAATAACATGGTTTTTCTCCTATTTTTGGTTAACATTCCAAATAACGAACAGCAAACCCATCCACAAAATTACCTCAACATTATTCCCAATACTATCTTATTTGTATTGTCATCCAACTCTCCACCAAATATCTCGTATCGTGCCAATACTCCACCAACTTCCTACTCCCTTAATTCCTCGAAACTCATTATCAATCATGTTGTCCTGAAGCTCCTATATAACCTTCAGCTAACATCCTCGTGATACTATCACACATTTCGATGATTCCTTACCTTTATATCACATAACTCCTGAACATTTTCCTCAGCTTACTTTTTATCCTTCTTTTCTCTTTACACTCAATAATACCAATTTAATAGCTCAACTCCTTATTACTTCTATCTAACCCTTTAGTGCACCAATTACCTTCTCATCGCTCCAAAACTCAAATCCCATTATTTTATATCGATATCATCTCCCTCTTTCTTACCACAAATATTCTCTTATTATGTCATCAATCACCCTTGCCACTAATCCATCCATAGAATCAACGTTTACTGTTCAACAATTGCATCTCCCTTCTTACATCTCTAGAAATCAAAATTCCTTTCATACCGCTAATTGTCCAAGGAAAACCCACAATAGTTTCATCTCTTAAAAAGCCAAATCTCCACCCCGCGACATGTCTCCACAAAGTTCACTATATACCACTCTTCTCAACCCTTTTAAAACGAACTTTCATTATGTATATTCTTAACCCACACGGCTCTTAACTACCTCCCTCCATAATTCTTTACACATCTCAAGTTGTCACTATCCATATCCTTACTCTCAATCCTTTCATTCTCACGTTCCTTAGACTCACATCATCCATTGCCCACATTCACTTACTTTTACGTTACTCAACACACACTCATATCACTCATCCCATTTCATCTCAGAAAATATGCTCGATGTCTCAATTAAGCCATAACAATCTTCCTTTTCTTTTTCCACTATCTATTACAACCACGTATAACTCATGTCCTCCCACCGAACTCATACTCACCACAAAGCCACTCACTACACCACAAGATTGGGTAACTTACGCGTCAAGACCAACATACATGTAAAACAATGCATAAAGAAGCAAAATAATAACTTTGAATTAAACATAATATGCAACGAATTCAAAAGATAAGCATATGACCCAAAACAGGGGTCACTAGATCGAGTACAGGACACTCGATCGAGTAAGGGACTTACTCGATCGAGTAGGTGAAGATCAGAAGCACGTAAAACAAATTGCCAGGGACACTCGATCGAGTAACTGACGTACTCGATCGAGTACCCCCCTACTCGATCGAGTACCAAGGCTACTCGATCGAGTACCTACGCATTTCTCAGCACTGTCCAGTTTTCGTAAAACAGTCATAACTCACTCATTTCTTGGTCAATTCGGGCGTGTGACCTATCGTTAGAATCGTAAAAGGACAAGCTATCACCTCCAATTGGAATCACATCAAAATCATTTATGAATCTCAAGTTATAACAGTTTAAAGACAACCTCTTTATAATCGAAAAACACAACTACTTGATTTTACTTCCAAACAACTTAAACAACAACCAAGCAAACAAAACCAGTCCAAAACTCATAAAACCAGTATTCATAATCATATGTTACTACTTTCAAAAGCCAAACAACAACATTCATCATGCACATAACTTATCTAACTTGCCAATTATGACTTACCTACATGTTTTTATTCTATCACTTTTCGTAAACAAAATCACAAATACATGACATCAAGTCCCCTATTCACATGTTACTACCACGATGATTCATCTTTTCCACTAATTCATCCATCATACCACATATTTATCCACCATATTCGTTCAACATATTCACTCAGCACATGTTCAATTCACACTCTCAACCTTCTGTACTTTTACTCAACACGACAACAACAACATGTAGACTTACACATCGCTTTATATATATATATATAGACAAAACACTTTTCCCTTACATAACTATAACATGCCAAATTACATGTATCAATCATTATACTTTCATGCTTTACAATCCACCAACATATAATTCACGTCATCATCATCAATTCATGCAACATACTACTACATAGATACACACAGCACACAATATGCACATAACGATCCCGACACTTATCCCATGATGACCGGTTCAAAATTGTAGGGCGAGTTCGCGACTTTAGGACGTCTCCCAAGTCTTTGCATTAGCTCCTACAACCTTTACCCCGGGTTCATTTTAATTGACTCCCTATATTCATTGGATTCATTGGTTACAGTTTCGAGATCGTCTCTCGATACCATTTGTAACACCCCATACCCCAAGTGCCTTACCAGACCACTCGGGTATAAGGATGCCACCATCTCTGCTTACCTTTTATGATAATCATAAGACAATGAAGAAACATACTTAATTAAATAAGTTTAAGTGATTACATTACAAAACCAATCAAGCAAAATACAAATCTGTTCTCAAACTATAAACCAACTGAAAGGAACTGTCCCTAACAAACACAAATGGAAGACTAAAGACTCTGATATGTGATGACTCCATCCCCAGCTAGATCCCACGCGTATCCAAGACATACCGCCAAGCAATCGCCACCACCCCGAATGGATCACCACAGTTTTTAAAACATTTAAACGGGGTCAGTACTAATCACACAACTCAATATACATCAACAATAAGATAAACAGACAGCTGAACTGTCACACACACACACACACACCAACCAATTCCCATCATCTCAATACTGACTGTCCACTGGACCAGCCCTGCCAGTGGGGGACCGCAGCCGTTCCCACCTAAGCCCCGCTCATCATACCGAGCGATAACCCTGTCCATTAATGTGCACATCCCCTTCCGTGGCGGGTTCCACGAAGAGCGAAACTAGGGCGTGAGATCACTCCCGCAAGTGACCCCACTCAGCCGAGAACGCATCTCGAGAACCATCAACAAACACATCCACAATCACAATCACAACAATCATTAAATCAAACCAACTACATACAACATATCACCAAGATCCCATTGTGGGACTAATACTGAGTAGGAAATCCTACCTGGAAAGCAACACAATCATCAGACGATCTAGCAGCTGTCTCAAAACCTCTCCTTTACAAATCCTTCTCCTATCACATAATCACATAATCACAATCTAACCTTAACAAATCATAAAAGCCCCCAATCCCAAAATTAGGGTTTAACGAAACTTGACGAAATACTATAAAATTGGTATGCAGATCTTACCCTCGACGCAAGGATCACAAAGGTGTAAAGAACGATGAAATCCGACCTCTCAAGCTCCGGGATTTGTCAACAACACGGATGAATGCGAAGAACGTAACTTGAATCTCCCTTTTAATGTTATTAGGTTTGTAAAGGTGTATTATGAAAGTGACGGAAAGATTTATATATTAATCCGTGTTATTAACAAAACCCGTCGAATTATCACCCAGAAACCGCTTACTCGATCGAGTACCCAAGGACACTCGATCGAGTACCCCTACTCGATCGAGTACCCCAGCTACTCGATCGAGTACCCAACAGGTCAGAAACTTTTCTAAAACGCAACTTACCCTTACTCGACAGAGTAAGGCCTACTCGATAGAGTACCCCAAGACTTATAAATACGGAGTATTACAGTTGTAGCTGTAGCTGATCTGTGTTTGTGTGGTTTATATTATGGAAAGTATTGACAACGGGTTTTACACAAAAACTCGTTGTCATTAGAGAATATATTAACAACTGTTCCTTAGAAAACCGTTGTTAAAAAGTATTAACAACGGGTTTATATATAACCGTTGTAATTACTTTTCACTAACTTTGCGCCAATTTATTAACAACGGTTATAATGTATTATAGAGTAAACCGTTGTTATTAGTTTTATATTAACAACGGTTTAAGTTTGTCCCGTTGTTAAAACCTATAACAACGGTTATCAACACATAACCGTTGTAATTAAATTTAGTAAAATTCGCGCCATCCATTCTACAACGTCTTATGGTGATTTTCGTGAATAAGCGTTGTTAAAGGGGCGTTGTAGTTGCCTGGATTTGTAGTAGTGCTTGTATTTAAAGCTGGGTTGACACGTGACACATCCACATCGTTTCAACCCAGTTTTATATATAAGATTCCTCAATCACCACCGTATTTTTACCCCTGACATCGTTTCTTATTTCTCGACTTATTAATTGACGCTTTACACGAATTTCCCAAATTACCCTTAATGACTTAATAGAATTCATTTTGTTCAAAGTAACCCTAAATCCCAATTTCTTATATAACTTCCCCATTCATTCATTCAATTGATTATCCGTTGCATCACTCCCTAAATTGAATGAATGAATGAATTCAGAGTTTAATTTTACCTATGGAAAACCAGCTCAGTTTTACCCATGAAAAACCAACTCCATAGGAATTCAACATTCAATTCCAGTTCATTATTTAGACCTGCCATACTCATGAAAAACCAACTCAAATGCAGAATTCAGAGTTTCAATTTTACCACCCAAGCTTAAATGATAAGAGAAAATTAAAAACTCAGCATCAACACCGCTTACATGGCTACAACAACAACGTTACCCCCAACGATTCAATAGTTCTCGCAAATTACGGAAGATAGGGACTATCTCTAGATGACCCAAAGTTAAGCCAGAATTGAATCGAATAACAATTACTTACAACCAAGCCTGGATCAGAAAGAGAAGATAATGAATGAACTCAATATATACACAGCTTAGCAAACTAGTTGCTCTAAAGAAAAAAAAAGGAAAAAAAAAACATTTTTGAGTTGAGATTATAATAATGGAGGCGAAAAAGGTTGAAGGCATGCATCAACACCAAAGTGGGAAAATTCATGTAAATCGTCACTTATTAAGTCGGGAAAGAAAAAAAAACAATGCTCGGGTAAAACTACGGTGGTGATTCCAAATACAGGGTGATAATATTTAAAAAACGCAATTGCTAAATCCCGCACACCCTTTTACTAAATCTCACACCCTTTGCTCTAATATTCCGTAACTACCTTCATCATAAAAAAGACCAAAAAAGAGTTATCTCTCCCTTCTCTTTCACAAACCTAACAAATTCATTAACAATTAGACAATTATGAATAGGAATTCACACATACCACACATAATTTCTTCGTTTTATCAATAATTTTATTAATCCAGTCTTTTAATTGATTTAAATAATGTTTTTTATAAAAAAAATAACAATGATTTTTTTTACAATTAGGGCTTGGATTGATAGAATATTGATGTAATGTTTTTGAAGCGGTGGTTGTGGGATTTTCGAACTGGCCGGAGTAAGGTGGTCGAGTGCACGGTAGGCAACCGAATTTGTGGCAGCGATGGAACGCCGTTGAACATGACGGAATGTTGTGTGATGTTGTCGCTGGTTGTTATGCGCGGGGAGTGGGTCGTCGCCGCAGTAGAGTGTGGTCGGCGCTGGGTTGAGAGCGGTGAATGGTGGTCGGCGCAGGGAGAGGGCTAGGAGAGGGGTTGTCCGGTGGTGGCTGTTGGGTGTTGAGGGAGGGTTACGTTTGGTTGTTGTGTTTTTTTTTTTTTTTTGGAGTTTTTCAATCACTCTCGATTCTTTCTCTTGTTTTTTTTTGGTTGGGGTGAAAAATGGGAGGGATATATTAGGATTTAGGAATAAGGGGAAAATTTATGCGGGATTGAGTAATATGATGTGCGGGATTTAGAAAGTCCCTTAAAAAAAAGCAAATACGTGTTAGTTATTTGTAATTTTTCCTTAAAAAATTCGAGATATTACTATCTAAAAAAATCCAAAAAAGAAAGGTATGTCGATTGTCGACAAGGTAGTAGGAACTAGGAAGCTCTTTCCCTCTTCTTGATCATTTTTTTTTACCGTTGAGAGAATTTTCCAGTCTCATAGTGGCGTGTTGTGCTACATCATTTTCATAATTATTCCCTTCCTCCATCAATATTCCTTTTTTCCTCTTCTTTTTACACTGTATACAACTTTTCCCGTTTCTTGTTACCTACTTAAATTTCACGCGTTTCTTTTTCTACCTAATTAATTATTCACATTTCCTCCATCTTGTGTGTAACTCAAGTAAACCTCAAAACTTTTCCCTAAATCTATGATCTACTTAATCATCACTTCAATTCTTATTCAATTTGTTCAATTTTGATCAATTAGCTTAATTTTGATCTTGAATTGTGTTAAAATCACTTCAATTCTTATTCAATTTGTTTAAATTTGATCAATTAGCTTGATTTTGATCGTGAATTTGTGTTAATTAAGCGATGAAATTGGAGGAAATGATGTTAGCGCAAGAATTGGGGAGAAAATCGGAGATAGAAGTTTGGGAGGATGAGTCGGTGAGGCGGAGGAGGACGAGGATTAGGAGTTTGAAGAAAAAGGCGGTGAATGCGTCGACGAAGATTGCGCATGGACTTAGGAAGAAGCGCGGTAAGCGGATTGCTGATTGTATGTTTGCGGCGATTGCTGTTGAGGATGTTAGGGATGAGAAAGAGGAGGAGGCTGTTAATGTTTTTCGTCGAGTTTTGGATGATAGGGATTTGCTTCCGCTTCATCTTGATGATTATCATACAATGCTCAGGTTAGTTTGTTTTAATATTGATTCTTGTAGTTGTGGTAATTTGATGTTGTTTGTTTATTTGCAAATGTTGATGTTGATACTGTGATGCGGAAGCTACTACTCCATAGGAATTACTCCTTTCATTTCACTTTTATTGTCGTACTTTCTATTTTAGGAATGATTTACGAAATATTGGTAAAATTAACAACTCTACTCCTTCAATTCGTAATTGCTCATTCATGAACGTATTTTACTCTTTCACGGACTTTTTGCCATTTAATTTCCATATCCTACCCTTCCCCAAAAAAAATACAAACCCTCTCTAGTTCTCTTCCTCACAAAATTAATTAAATCCCGCAGATTAATCAACTATGGACGCTAGTTTTCATGTCGATCAAGTAATAATTAACGATGTTATATCTAATTAGGGAGATTAAATTCTTTAGATTAATAAAATTAGGGTTCGTAGAAATAATTGTCAATTGAAAATTTATATTTCGAGTTTAGCGTCGTATGGGTGTGGTTGCAGCGGTAGGCAAGAGGGTGGCCTGTGGTGCGCACAACAATCAGTACATTAAATGATTGTTGCTGATAGTAAACTACATCTATATCACGATTTATTTCCCTCCATCTCCTACATCGAAAATATGACTACATAAAACAGTAGCATGTGCATGATGACTCTCAGTCGAGTATTGAAGGTGCAAACAATGCCCGATTTGGGTGTTCTTGTACTCGTTGGAATCGTGGGAGTGTGAAGTTTGCAAATGTGGTCAGAGTGGTGGCCAAGGGCTTCTCTAGGGGTGGCCAAATTGACGATATACAGGTGCTGGTCAGGGGGTTTCTATTGCAGGAATTCTGGGTTTGACGTGTATGGACAAGGGGCCTTTCGAAGGTCTTTTAAAGAGGTTAGGGTGCTCTTATAGGTATGATATATGGTAGGGTGATATTTAGGAGTGCGAGATACGTCGTGGTTGTGTCGGTTGTGGCGGGTGACGGTGTTAGGTGGCGCTTTCGAGGCCAAGAACAGGGACTGATCGCGCGGTCTCAATGTTAAAACAGGGGTTTTTATTAATGCTACAACAGAAACTTTACTTTCTATTATTATATATCAACATATGTAAAAGTTACAACTTCAAAAGCTTATAAATATGACAAGCTTGAGTATTCAGACAAGAGCAAGATTGAGCACAATTTATATGCTTTGAAACATGGTCTTGTATTATACACAAGGAAGTCGTACTGCATCTGAATTTGTAAAACTTGAGCAATATGGGCATTTCTGTCAAGCAACAAACAATCACAAGTCAGTCGAGATGTAATCCGACTTCTGACAGCAATCAAGAAAATTGCTAACTCGATCTTAATCTTGCATTTAATCTTCAGTCACTTCATTTACTTCATTTCTCTCGTAGAAAAGATTAAGCTCATTGATGCTGCAATTCTCTTCACAGTCAACAGTTAAATGCAATGTGGAGCGACACTTTGTAGTTAAGGCCTCGTCCCGGGACACGAACTTGGCAACATTGGTGAAATTAATTTCCGATAGAGGTACTGGTCGGTTAGGATTAAATGTTTGCCTAATTAGGATTAAATGTTGAATTAATTGAATCAAAACGACCCAGAATTTCAACAAATGAAGAATTAACGAATTTCCGGTTCGACTAATCCGGTGAGAGGCGTTGTCCGGTGCAGGATGTCCGGTTCAGGTGGTCGGTTCATAGAGGTGAGGCGGCGGTAGGGGAGCCCGGTGGTTTGACGGTGTTGGATTGTCATTTGAAAGATTAGGAAAAATGGTAGACGAGGGTGTAAAACTAAGAAGGGTATACTGGTCATTTATGTCCATGATTGAGTAAATCATGTCCATGAATGAGCATAACCCCTTCAATTTAGTTAAAAAGATTAGGGTAGTAGTAATGTAGTATGAGTAGTTCACCTATTTAACATACTAAATTTAGAAAGAAGACAATTAATTTGGAATACATTTTGGAGAAAACAGGACAATAAAAGTGGAATAAGGGAAGTACTAATTAGAGAAATGAGAGCAATGGTGATCTTAATGATGAGCGCTAATCGTGGCATATGGTAGACTTGTAGCTATGATTTTTGGTATTGATCAGCTGGTAATTTGATATTGTTTGTTCCTTTACAAATGTTGATGTTGGTGATGCGGAAACTACTACTCCATTACTCCATATGAATTACCAAGTAGAGAATGGAAGTAGTGTTGATCTGAATGATGAGCACTAATCGTGGCATATGGTAGAAAACTGCTTCCATTATACATCATTACCCCTAGTACCCATGGCAGACCAAGGATTGGGAGAAAGGGGGATACCGAACAAATAAAAGACAAACATAGAGTGAAATCAAGTAGATTGAGAATCAAAACTAAATACAAAATGAATAGAGCGAGAATCAAAGCATTAAAGACCAAAGGAGGATAAAATTATCCAATCTTGAATCTTCAATATAAAACTACCCCAAATCTTCAACTTCCTCCCATAAACCCTAAAAATACTCTATAAGACTATAATAAAGCCTCGTCTCTGAAATTGGGGATCTTAAAGTATAAATTACAACTTTCGAAAACCAAAAATGAAAGACAAAAAGAAGGAGCCTTCAACGATTTGGTCGGGCGTTACATTACGCCCTACTTGTCCTAGTTATGCAGGACGCTCCTCAATTGTGTTGTGCCGGCAGTAACTTACGAGGGATGATGTCCAGTTCCTGCTCGATAGATCTTGGGAATGATAATTTGGTTCCAGTGGTCCGAACTCGTTCCATTTCCGCTCCTAGTCCTTCGTGCTTAGATGTTGTACCTAAGTCATTATCAAAGGAAAAACGGCAACAATACAACTCAAAAAGCACTTGACAAAGGAATAAATGACAGTCAAAGCAATGTGTGCAAAATGCGGGAATCAAGGCCACTTTGGTGACAAAGAGGGCCTAAGGGTTCATAATGAGTCGAAGGAGTAAAATAAGTAGACATCACCCGTCAGCCGTCAGTTATTCTTTACCTTTACAGTACTCGGTTTATCAGTTCCAATTTATTGCAATAGTCAAAGTGAACTTCTCTGCATGGTATTGTAAGCTTAGAAGACCTCGTTACAGAATATAGAGCACTGACTTACAGTATGTGATGTTATGGCATGATACGAAGATAACGGGTAGTTTCTCTATGTTACGGCTTATTACTCTCACCAACGAACTCCTTTAGGTTTTTTTAGACATTAAAGTTTAGAAGTAGGACGCCTACTTGTTGCTTACGCAGTTATCGGTCTGATTAATGTTCACTGAAGAATGACCTTCCACCTAAACCTACATTGCAACACAGAATATCGCATTCAGGAATCTGCTAGTAAATGGAGTATAAAATGTCTCACTTTCAGTAATAAGTACTATCCACGAGTAGAAAAAACTTCCATTTTTCATTGAAAGTTTCCTCTAAAAAAATGTCATCTTCATGCAGATTCTTGAAAGCAAGGAAGTTTGACCTTGATAAAACTGTCCATATGTGGGAAGAAATGATCAATTGGAGGAAAGAAAATGGTGTAGATACAATTATACAGGTAAAATTGTCCGAGAAGCAAAAATTAGTCAACGTGAGAATTTAGCATTACCTATGAATACGTGATGTAACATCTGAGGATTGTTTTGAGATTAGGTTTGTAGGTTCAGTTGAGAACTGCTAGCTAAGTTTTCATTATCAACTCAAAAGTAAAATCGGCACCAAGTAATATACTTTACCATGGATGCTTCCCGGAGAAAATTTGAAATTTCATGTATAATAATGACTATTTTATGTCAAGGACAAACTTAATTCAACCAATCATGCTTCCAAGACGTGAATTGAAAGAAATTAAGCTTTTAAGCAAGGTGCCTGACTGATTGTCATGTGATTAGTCCATTCTATGACCTTTCTGGAGCCATCTTGTATACTTGATAGGTCTTAGGTGACTCTTTGCTATCACAAGGAGATGAAACGTGACACATTAACTTATCATTATTTCAATATAAATGCTATGTTTCAGTTGACTATCATCATGTGGAGAAAATTTGACTCTATTTGAGATGTGCGTAAGTGCTGGAACAAAGACTTCATATTTATGAAGAAATATCACAGAGAACTCATACCTCCGTTACTTCCCAGAGATACTGAAATTTCTCTTTGTCCTCATCAGATGTCATGTTCATGTTAGTATGTTGTATGAATGCATATTGTTTGGCTTTTTTACGTAATCAAAATATGAAACGCTTTCTTCTATGCGAGTTGATAGATCATTCAGAGCAGTTTGTGTAATAGTTCTTCTGTGGCCTTTTATTTAAGGCCTTTTTTTTTGTTTTGCAACAACCCATGCTTTTATCTTGCTGTTTATCACTGTATTATTAATATTTTGCCCTATTCTCTTGTACAGTCCTTCTAGACTATGAAATGCCAGAATGTTCTTCTGTTTGTTCTGTCCGATTTGCATTACATGGTATTTCTCTGTTGCACATAGTTTCGACTAATGTCCGATTAATATTTAGTGTCCAGTCATACAGGCAAATCTGTTGTTCTCTTGGCCTACAAAATTTATCATCTTTATGTATTCAGTTACGAGGTTGGTCTGTGTAGGATTTTAACTATGATGAATATGAAGAAGTACAACGATTTTATCCACACGGCTATCATGGTGTAGATAAAGAAGGAAGGCCACTGTATATTGAGCGACTTGGCAAAGCTGAGCCTAGCAAGCTTATGAACGTGACTACAGTGGAGCGCTTTCTACGATATCATATACAAGGATTTGAAAAGGCGTTTGCTGAGAAATTTCCTGCTTGTTCCATCGCTGCCAAGAAACACATTGATTCTACAACGACGATATTGGACGTTCATGGAGTGGTATGAGATTAGGAGTGATTTTTTTTTTTTTTGTTGCAGCTAAAATTCATTCCCGAATGCAGCATCTTTCATGTCCTAAATTCATGTGATTGTTGTGACTTTTTTAGAATTGGATGAATTTTGGAAAGGTTGCTCATGAACTTATAATGCGCATGCAAAAAATTGATGGTGACAATTATCCTGAGGTACTTTGTTCAAACCCTTCAGAAATTTGATGCTATGATTCTTAATCATTTTCTCATTCATTTTCACTCCCATCTAATTTATAAACGCAGACGTTGCATCAGATGTTTATTATCAATGCCGGATCTGGATTCAAGATGGTGTGGAGTACTGTGAAGAGCTTTCTGGATCCAAGGACTACCTCAAAGATACATGTATGTACTCTGCCTAGTCTGCTATATACTTCTGCTGTAGATTTTATGGAGATGTAACCAAGTTCTTAAAACTCTTGTTACTAAACCTGTGACAGGTTTTAGGCAGTAAATCATTTGGGAAGTTGACAGAGTCCGTAGACCCAAGGTTAGAATTTTTTTTCTCCCTCACATTGTTCTTGCTGGCCAGGCAGGATAAATGAATTAATGCTGGCTTCAGAAGCTGATTTTTGCATCTTACTCATGCAGCCAATTACCAGCTTTTATGGGTGGAACTTGCTCCTGCCCTGACGGGTGCCTTAAGTATCAGAAAGGACCATGGAATAATCCAGATATCATGAAAGTAATTTGCCTTCTGCAGTGAAAACTTTGTGATTACGTCTTTGTGTGGAACTCATAGAATTTAGTGATGTGGATGACAAAATACTTGTTTTGTCCTGCAGGTCGTTCATGCTCAAGAGACCATGTTTATGAGGAGAACTTCTAGTATTTCTGACTACTATGATCTCAAAACCAATTTGCTTTCCCATAAGGTATGATGCATAATTGCATATTAATTGTTTTGCTGCTCAACTCGCAGTTTACCTGTATCTTTGTTTATATTTTTGAAATGCTTTCTGCTTTGCACAGGTTATGAGCAGTGATTTGTTTCCTGAGATGGTTTCTGACCTACATGTGGGACAACTTGCCAACAAAACGGCATTAGTGGTTGAAGTAAGTTTCCTTCGAACCTTAACCCCCTCCCACACACACAGAGACGCACACAAAAATTGTAAAAATTAAACAGCGGAAAAAAACAAAACAAAAAAAAAAGCGAAAAATGGGGTTGCGCAATTGAAACTGGAAGAAGAGAGTCAAAAGACCAAGAAATTGTTTGCCTGTTTTAGATCTGCTTAATATCTTGATCAGCATTGGAAGTCGATTATATGATGCAGCTCTCTTATGGAAGTCCAGTGTACAGCATCGACTGAATTGCTGGCCCTTTCCCCAGTAAATGCCGCAAGTAGTGCTAAATTGCTACACGACTCATTTCTCTCAATTTGACACTGTTAATAGCTACTCCGTATTAATCTTTCAGACATAGCACGATTTGCAAAATCGTGGAAATAGGCTGGGTCAGTATTTCAGTAAAATCACCGAACTACCGGCTAAGAGCCTTCAAAACTCCACCCAGTAGCAGGGGCGGATCTGGGGGGGGGATAGGGAGGGCAAGTGCCCTCACGTGACAAAAAAATTTTTTTAAAAAAAAAAAAAAAAAATTTTTTTTTAAAAAAAAAAAAAAAAAAAAAGACGATAAACACAACACAGAGACAGAAATAACATAAACACAAACACAAAAATCAAAATAGAACCATAAAATCAAGACGATATTTGAATTTTAATGTATAAATGTTGTCCGCAAAAATTTTTTTTTTAACTGTGCCCCCCCTTTACCCAAATCCTGGATACGCCGCTGCCCAGTAGCACCAAATCCTTCATCTATACTGTTACACACTCAATAACATTATTCTTAATGCCTCTCTAAATTAGTTGTGTTACTTACCTAGTTACCTTATGACGGAGGCGTACACTTATTCCACATGGATATGCAGTTGTCTATGCCAATCTACCATTGACCAATCAAAGTTTCGAAAGCTTTAAAAATTGGAAGTATTCACTAATTTATTATCATCTTTATTTTAGGGAAGGGAAGGTGAATCTTCATCTATTAGTAATCTGGCAGAGGCAGAAACTGATCGCGCCGCTTTTAGAGATGCTTCTTTGACAAGTATGTGATAATTGGCATTTTATATTTCTTCTTTACCCTCTTACGTAGTCAGAATTACTGAGTTCAACTAAAAGCATGTTCCGAGTTTATTGAAGTCTGTGACCTTTATTTGGCGACTCTCTTTGAGGTCACTAGTACACTACTTATGAGAGGAATTCTTGTTGATGATGTCAGTAGACTCTCTGTGGATAGTATTAGAATGTTAAACATTGTTCTCATTTGACCAAGGTTATCAAACAATGTCAACAGATCATGCTTTTGGAGGGAGCGTATTAGCAACTCCTCGGACTGGTACATCTCAAGTTAGATGTTTCTTGGCTGGTTTCCTATTCAAGCTTTTTGCATGTCTGCATATCGTGTTTGGGAAATTTTGGGGGCTTACATTTGAAGATAAGGAGCTAAAACAGCAGCTTAAGCCTGTTATCAACCTAATGACTAGGAAGGCAGGGCCAGATTCCAAGGTTCAAAATATTCCTCAGAAAGTTGATGATAATTTGCTTAATCCATGTTGGGAAAGGCTTCAGCATTTGGAGCAACTAGTTTCTGACCTTGTAAATAAACCGGCAAGAATCCCTTCAGATAAAGAGGATACAATAACCGAGTCTTTGAATAGGATTAAAGGCATAGAGTATGACCTGCAAAAGACAAAGAAGGTTTGTCCTCCTTATTTTTGTTTATGATCACTATGAAGCTGTGTAATGTAGTAAAGGCAAGTTTGTGAGCTAAGTGGTTTTGTTTAATTCCCTTAATTAGGCCTTATTTGCAACTGCGTCAAAGCAAGTAGAGCTTGCTGAGTCGCTGGAATGTTTGAAGGAAAGTAACATTCAAGTAAGTTCCCTTCACTTTAGTTACCCCTGTGATTCCCTATATTTTATGAGAGCATCTGTTCAATTCCCTTGAATTTTTTTTTTTGTAAAAAAAATTTGTGAGGGGGAGGTTGGGACTTGGGGTTGGGGATCTCTCCAACATAGTTATGGTAGTTGTTAGAGCGTTACCCCTTTGGTAATAATACAAAAGCAGTTTTTGGATGACCAATAATGAAAATTGTGTCGCGCATCTGGTTGAATTACAGTAACTTAACACTAAAATAAAGCACATCTAGTTTAGTGAGCCATTTTGCGAAATTCAATCAGAATCCGGGAGTAAAGAATAGTGATTCTTTGGTTGTTTTTGTAAATGGAAACACGCCTATAAAACCCTGAGATTGGGAAAATCTACCAAGACATGGAGGGTTGCGTCAAATCCGTCAATATGTCTTTACGCTTTTAAAAACGTCATCTGGCCTCCAGACTTTTTGACATTTATCTCTGTCATTCCTAGCATAAGAGATTTCGTTTGTTTTGGGATTACTATTTGAAATGCACATACTGAGATCAAACCATGTGTGAATCAGGGCCCAACCACCTGTTGGAGGAGGAATTACAAATCTGCCCCTTCTGCACACTGGTAGCAGTATGGAATGAATATCAAACAGTTCGGACACTCAGGACATAATTTTTGTGATAACCTTAAGTCTCAGTTCTATACCATGCTTCCAACATTGATTCTGCTGACATCTGCAAATTCTTACGGGAGGTATCTTTCACGCTACTTCTAACTCTAGTTGCTGCTTCAGCGGCAATTGTCTTCTCTACTCCATCGAGCTGTTTTCACTATTCAGGGTGGAAATGTCAGTTTTGTGTGTGAGAATAGCTTACTAGATTTTGCCATTGTGCATATGATAGGAAATAACTTCTATATATATAAATCGGAGTATATGTCCTAAGAACCTCGGAATGTATTATCAGAAATTCAGAATGCTGCAATATACTAATATGAGATATCCCATTTTTTACTTGAGCATCAAATGTCCCTCAATCAGTCATGTACATCATCGTGTTGCGTAAAACTCGGCCACTTTCAACATAGCTTCGCTGAGTTTGAATTTAGTTGATTAAATCAAGTCTATATAGCACCAGTACATTCGATTACATAGATAAACAGTGTTCATTTGTGGGCGTAAAACTCGGTCACTTCCTTCACGTTATATTCGAATTGCAAGGAACCATTGAAAGTTGAAACAGTAGCAACCAACAATGGCAACAATGCCGCAAATTCTTATATGAGATAGTTTCACAGTAAAATAGACAATTACGATACATTTATTACCGACAGTGAGACAAGAAAAAGGACGGTGGTGTCAAATGCTGTTGACGAAAGATACAAGATCAGACGCAGCTGAACCTCCATCTTCAACTGCCTTTCTGAAAGTATTACTTGCATTTTTAGCTCGTACAACCATCTCTTTGCGCTCATCACTTTCCGAGTCCATGAATTTCCTAACAAGGGCAGCTACTTCTTGCCTAGTAAGCATCTTTTCCGGCACAACACCATTCTTCAAGACCCTCCAACCAATCTTCAAATCATTCACTATTAGCTTACTATTAGGGATTTGGTCCCAGAATATGGGACAAGTCAGCATTGGTACACCCGCGTAAATGCCTTCACTGGTAGAATTCCATCCACAATGTGTCCAAAACCCGCCTATTGAAGGATGACACAATACCTTCAATTGATCACACCAGGGCACCAACAACCCTGTCTTACCAACACCGTCTTTGAATTGAGAATTATCACCCCGGGTTACCCATAAGAATCGTACACCACTTTCTTTGACACCCTCAACAAACTCCGTTGTTTGATCACTTGAAACAGAAAGGAAACTTCCTTGTGAAATGTACAAGACCGAGTGTTTAGGTTGCAAATCTAACCATCGAAAGTAACTATTGTTGTCGATCATAGTGTCTTGTTTGAGGTTGAGGTTGAAGTACGGTATCATTGGGCCGATGTGGTATACCGGGATTCCCAGTTTAGCTTTTAGACAATCTAACACAGGTCCTTCAAATTCGTAAATTGAAGAGAACACAACATATTGTGCGTTTTTTAGAGCTGATATCGATTCAAGGACTTTGCGGTAGACCTTCTTACCGTTTCCATGGAAGACTGTTGGCATATCTGATATAGTGGCTGGAGGAAGTCCAGGAATGTAGTCCACCACTTCATTTCCTCTTTCTAAAGCAGTAAGTGCGTGCTATTAGTAATGAAACCGCCAATAAATTATTCCCTTCATGTCATTCATTTGTTTACCTTTTGTATTCATTGTAAGGGGTATTTTAATCAAGGTAAACAAGTGATTAGGACGGAGGAAGTATCTGCTATAATAGTTGGCGGAACTCAGAAATAATTAAAATCGAGAGTATGGGTGATAATGAGACGAGACAGCTCCTGAGCAGCTTGAGCTTGGCTCGAGTTTTGTTTTATGAGCACAAACCGAGCTCGGGCTCAGCTAAACTCATTATCACTCCTAATGGAGAGAAATATTACCTGAGACATCAAGAGGGAAATGACGATGCTTAAGCAGCAAATCAAAGTGAACAAAAACAGTAGCAAAGGAAGCTGACACAGTAAAAAAAGCTGCCACCGGAATATTCCTCCGGTTACCGACGCTGACAGCCCAATAAAGGTACGAGTCGTAGATAATAAACGAAGCCGGGGGTTGGAGCCGGTCCAGAAGCCGGTCGAAAGGGTCCTCGAGCTTGGTAAGGACAGCTTCAAAGAAGCCAGGGAAGTCGGCTGCTCTGCCGTGCTCAGAAGGGATTACTTGAGGGAGAGCAGAAAAGCGTAGGTTAGGTGGCGGTGGTGGGTTGGAGTCGGAGCTGAGTAAACCGATCCATTCCTCAGTGACGACGAAAGTAATGAGAAGGTCGTTGGGGTTGGTTAGGAGAAGGAGTTTGCAGAGGTTTAGCATTGGGTTAATGTGGCCTCTTCCTGGGGAGGGCATTGCTACCAGGTGGCGGGCCGGTAGCGGTGTTGGTTGTTGATTATGGTTGATCTCCATGATTGATGGGAGCTTTATATAGCAATAATGGAGCAAGAGAAGTAAAGTTCAGGTGTATATAAATCAAAGTTGATAGTGTGAGTGGGGGGTCCAAGTGTTTCCCACGCTTGGATATGAGATGATAGTCCGGATTTGAGTCGGGTATGAGATGATAGTTCATACAGTATTTTTTTTATAATAATACCCTTATTATATGCTTCTTATATTTACACAAATTCCAAGTAGTAGGCCTATCAACAACCCATCATTAATCCTTTTTACTAGTTTTAAACCTGTGCAGAAAATACACGGTCGTAATAATAATAGCCGTCATGACAATGTAAATAAGTCTATAATTAGAACTTCAACATACATACTCCCTCCCATCCACTCTTTTCTTCTCTATTTCCTAAAACGAATTATTCAGGTTTTCTTCCCCTTTCCTTTTTGAGAAAGTTTTTATTAATATTATACTCTTACCTCTCTCCACTCATGAAACCCCACCATATCCTTTATTAATGTTTAATTCTAATTATTCTTACCTCTCTCCAATAACCAAACCCCATCTACCTCCTTTATTAATATTTAATTAATCCTAATTATTCATACCTCTCTCTAATTACCAAACCCCACCCATATCTTTATCAATATTATACTCCACACCCTTAATCTCCGTGCCCACTCCAAAGAGTAAAAAAAGAGTGGATGGGAGGGAGTATAATTTAAGTTATTAATCACTACCATCTGATGCAAAGTTTGTTACAGAGTGTATAAGTAATCTAAAATGTTGTCACTACTCAAATTTTTTTTCATGCAAGCCCATATCATCTTTACCCCTCACCCTTTCTTACCCGTACAAAAATGCACGGGTTATTATACGAAGTACTATAAAATATGTTAATAATACGAATATAGTTAGACGTAGTATTTTCAAGTGATAATAATACGTTGTATAATAATTTTAGCTCGAGGGGATAAGATTACACAGGATTTAATATTTGGATAAAATAACAATATACACACTAATAAATGGGAATTTAGATCCTCTCCATTACTTTCTCTCCATTTCCTCTCTAATACAACCATATTTTAATATATTTTCTCTGACCATCCATTAAACCTTTATTTTTATGAAACGATTACACGCGTTGGATCATCACAATATTTTATCCGGACCGTTGATAAGAAATGGATGTCCATTTCTTTTGAGGAAATGGAGAGAATCCGGACCGAATAAATGGACCGTTTATAATAATTTAGTTAGTTTGTTACCATTAGACAATTTTTTTCCTTTTTAGTTTGTTACCATTAGACTTATATAAAGAGTAAAGAGAATTTTTTGCACTTAAGATGAACAAAAATGAAAATGACGCAATATTATCATCGATCATATTAACAAACTGCAAAAGTTCCCAGCAAAAAGATGCACATTAAGCCCAAAGCCTCACCAGAACCTAATCAGGTTAAATTGAAATTGGACCAACATCTACCGTAAAAACTTTATAGCATGATGCATGTAAATCCAAAATTATACCCAATAATCCCAAATTCCCAATTGTCAACTCAATCTTTTACTAAACCTTATTATTTTTTTTTGAGAAAAGATCATTATCATTAATAAAAAGTCATACGCCATCTACAACATATGCCAAGCTCAATCGGATACAAATCGATTACAACCATAGGAAATAAACTCTTGTTCAAAGAATGAAACACTGCAACAGAGTCTCTATCATCGATTCGCCGCAAAAGGCTTTCATCCATAAGAGGGTCTCCGAATCTTCCTTGACGAGTATCCATTTCTTCTGACGTGATTGATTGTAGCCATGAATCGGGCAAAATATGTAAAACCATATAACGATCTATAACAACGCTGATCTTCTGCTAACTTATTAGAAAACTGCAAACGAACCAGAAAACGAAAGCTCTCAAACTGAAAGAAGGACACCACCGATAGACGGGGACAGAGCCCTCAGAAAGAGAGATGAAACAAAAACGAAAGCGGAAATTAAACAAAAACATAAAGGAAACAAAGCGGAACACAGGAGGAAAAAAAACGGAAGCCACCGCCTTCCTACCAACCCACAACACCGTCAGATCCAAGCACCACCCTGCCACACCACCTCAACAAACTCGTCCGATAAGACCCGAACAGCCCACATACACCACGCAGACCGAGAGGAACGGGCAGACCCGTACGATCCAGAACCGGATGTGGGTAAGAAAGGGGAGGAAGGTTAATCGGAAGAGAGGAGACGGGTCGCCGGAGAAAGGTCTTGAGAGACCCCATCCCCGGCGACATGGTAGGGGGTTGATGGGTGGCGGTGGGAAGAAGGAGGAGAACGGCGGTAGCAAAGGGGGAGGATTTAGGGTTTTGTTTTTTAGAGAGAAGGGGGAGAGAAAACTAGAGAGAGATGACGATATCCGTTTTTTGACTGGTTGGAGGTTTTTTTACTAAACCTTATTATAATTAACCCATCTCACTTCACTCATTCTCACTCTTACGCCTCCCACACTCACCCTCTCATCCTCTCGTTTAATTTGTAAAATCACTCACCCCCTTCCCCGTTCACTATAAATTTCCCTCATATCCAGAAATTAATTGACATCTTATAAATTGTTGTTACATTCCCTCATCTACAATTTATACCGCATGCAATATTGAAGTTATTTAAAGAGAATAAATAATAAGAACTTCATGTAAGTATGATTCAAAATTTATATTTGGGATCTTTTTATATTTGCTTGGATTTAATTTAAAGTTGATATTTTTTCGAATTTAAATTATCCCATAGCAATTTTTTTTTTATATTTTTTCGATTTAAATCACCTCGTATCAATTTAATTTTTCTGAAAAATTTTAAAATCTATATTGATTATGTTAACTCTCATCAAATTGATTTTTTTTTTATAAACTACAAAAATTAAAAACAATACTCGTTTTTCGATTTTAAATTATCTCATATCAATTTTTTTCCGAAAATTTTCAGATCTACTATATTGGTTATGTTAACCCTCATCAAACTGATTTCTTTGAATAGTACAGAACTTAAAGATTATACTCGTATTTTTTTTTTTTTTTTGTATAATTTGATTTTTTTTTTCCCGAAAAAAATAAGGTAGAAGTAGGAGGATGATTTTTTTTGAAGTTTTTATTAATATTTTGTAATTATAATTTTTATTTTGTAATTTATTAATTTGTAATAGGATAATATATACTTAGTTTTTAATTGTATAATGTATAGTTTGGTGTGAATATTTAATCGGTAATTAAATAAGAGTGAGATAGAAATGTGATTGTAATTAAATCCACTAATGATAGTGGGGGCCCTACATCGGAAAAAAAAATATGGCTTTTTTCCATTCTTAAAACAAAGCATCTTGCTTGTGACGAGCTAATCCCGTCACAAGCTGAAGACCTCTCACAAAAAGGGAGAGAGGACAAGGTGGGGCACCTCCCATGTGCTTCCCCACTCACCTCTCATGGGTATTTTGTGAGAGGAAATGGTATCCGTCACAAGCTTGTGACGGATATCGCCGTTTTCAATGAGATTTTGTGTTCTTAAAAACTCAACAACCAATAGAAATGCAGCAAATAACTCAGTTTTTATACTATGTAAATATTCAGCGTATTTTCCATCTTTGCCTCTTCTTTTACCCTTTTCTTAACAACCTCATTTTTTACCATGTTATCATTGATTTGGTATGGAAGGAGAGGGTAAAAAAGTGAGAGAGATGTCAAAATTCTAGATTATGTGATTTGTCATATTGCAAACCATAATAGGCCATTAAGAGTTGGCCTATATTCGTCACTCTCGCAGCTCATCGGAACTTCTACTCCCATTTTTTGACTCACAAACAAGTAGGTTAACAGGTCTGACATGGGTAAGTGAGCCGAGTGGAGAAAGCCAACAGACAGGGCTACCCGTGATCAGCTCCAAGTATAACTGTCGCACAAATTTGATAGTCGAAATACACACAATGAGCGTCTTTCCCTATTTTACAATAAAATTTCGTACGAGCATTTGCTAGAACATACACACTAGCGTGACGAAAAGTCGAGAACATAGACAAAAATTATTCACATAATATTTTTCCTGATATATTCGGACATTATCCCAAAAAAACTACATGGGCGTCCATCACCTAACTTGTTGAAGTGTGTTACAAAATTACAAAGGTCATAATATACAAAGAGTGATGCACCGGAATCTAAAATGACCATTTCAACACGATTCACAATTAAGCTTTGAAGGAGGAGCTGGTCCATCTTGGCTATATCACAATCAGGTGCTTCAATGATGTTGCAAAGACACAAGAATGAGCTTGTTTGCGAAACAGAACAAGTTATGAACATCTGACAATCAGACAAAATAACCATTCAAATGCGCTCACCAAATAGAACAAGTTATGAACATCTGTTTGCGAAAAACAGGAGTCAGGACAAAAGCTACAATAGAGCATTGTTGTCCTGGGGAACAGACTGCCTATGACTTTCATCATAACTTGTGTGTTCTAGCTCCATGGAAGCTTCTTTTGTCCGACTGAAGAGTTCAGAAGGGATATTAATACCGACAAACCCAGCCATGACAGCTGCAGCACCAATGTAGTTCATCAAATTAGGAGCATGGCCAGTCAATGTATCAACTACAGCTGCTAGAGGGACCTGAATGGTGAGACCGGCTGTTGCAACTGTTGTCGTTGTCAAAAGTACAGCTTTTGCCCACAAGTAATCGCTCAGAACATTGTCAAGTAATCCTGAAACAGAATGCAGATTTGTTATGTTTCCTTTTTGGGGTAATTGCAGCCATGGGAATAATTTTTTAAAATTTTATATTGACGGGGTTTGAACCCAAGTAATACCACCCCCTCAACGGCTTTAACAGCTAAACTAACACACGTATGCACATTAGTAATGTCAAATAGATATTCTATGTATAGTTCTTTAGCTGCGCGAACTTGATGAATGAGCATTAGTTCATCAGAAGACGATGCATATTTTCCCTTCTCAATAACAATTACTGGGTTACGCTAACCAGTGCCCATCTCGAGAGCAGATCTATTTCAACCCTAAAGTTGGCAGGGTCGTGCAAAGGATGATACCTCACATTTGATTAGTCTAGATTGGAAGATAACCTTTGTTTTCGACCAGCATGAAAAACATCTAGAACAGCTTTTTCCACTCAGTTCCAAACATGACTTGCCTAGGCTATTTCCTCTTTGGACATGAAAAATGAATTTGACTAAGACAATATATCATCACAAGAAATCCACTGTATCCTAGTACCCTTTAAAACGCACATATCAAACCTAATATCACCTGTTACTCATTTTAAATCTTTATCTTACGGCTGCTCACCTTTTCCCCTCCACCCTTGACACTTATTGATGTTAGTCAGCTAGGTTAGTGTCGGATCGTAAGGATTTAAAGCAAGGTACTGAGTCACGGTTTGAAACTTCCATCTCTTAAACGGTTGTTGCAGCCTGACTTAAACCTTTATAATTCGGTCGTGAACTCGTGATGTGGTAACTAGTCCCGATATCATACCATGCATTAAAGAGAAGAAAGGGTTCTGTCTTCGGTTTTAAATCTAACATTTTCCGATTGAAGGTATCCAAGCATTATGGTGCAACTACCCAATCTCTCTCCTCCAGTGATCACTAAGTAAAATCTCTTTCCAAATAGAGCAGATTGTTTAAGAGCTATAAAGCAAACTTAGCGGCAGGCCTTTAGAATTAATCATTAAAAAACTATGCAGAAAAAAGGCATTACAGGGCAGAAAACAGACATCCACAGTTAGCGCCAAGTCGACCAAAAGACTTGATTATTTAATGATCACAATATTCCAAGGAATCACAACATTGTCTACCATGCGCTGTCTACCATGCTCTTGCTATCCAATATAGAGTCAATCTCATCAGCTCCTAAACAGATCCAAATGTACCCCAATGGCCCAATAGGCCCAATTCCACTTCCTTGGTTCTTTCCCTTTCTGTTCCTCCCCTAGATTCTTTTCTATGACCTCTTCCCGACTTTCTAATGCCCCAGGAATTTTCAAAGCTGGGCAGGTTAGGATGTTGAGGTTGAGGTGCAATAGTGCAAATGTATGACAACGTAGTGAATAAGTTACCAAATGAATAAGTTAACAATTTCTAACTCCTTGCCAGGCAGTAAAATAACCAGCAATACACACGAGTCACCCATGAGAACTAACGATCAAATCTTATGAAATATAAAAAAAGTCACCAATATTTTGAAAACCGCATTAGAACTAGATAATGTAAAACCATTCAAATAATAGAGCAGCTAATTTCCAAATTTTAAAGTTAATATTAGCATAACATGCGGTTTTACATTAACATTAGCGTAATCCGGATTTATACAACTATGCAAGTATATATGTTAAAAGAAGATGGCTTAGATACATACCTTTGCCAACTATCAATCCAGCCTGCTTCCACGTAAATGCAGTAAGAGACTCCAGCTTTGTGAAAAGTAACAGAAGCACCACAGGAAGGAAAATGATCATGTTGAAAAATCCCAGGAATCCTAGAAATTGTGCCATACTCACTTGACCACTTTCCTCATCATCAGGTAATTTCTTGCGGATAAGTGTTATATATACAGCGTAAAAACAAGCCGAAGCTAAAGCCAGAATATCTCCGAGGACAGGATTGGAGCTTATTGCACTTAATCCAGTTTCAGAGTCACCCAAGCTGACAATGACTGTTCCTCCCATGCAGAGAAGTACACCTACGAGCTTCAACCAAGTGAATTTTTCACCCAAAAATGCTAAAGAGAGCATGAAGGTGAAAAGGCTTGAAGAAGTACTCAAAATCGTATTTGACTGCAGAAATTACACACAAAAAATCCATAGTTTTATATTCAAAACGAAAATGAACTGAAGTCAAAATAATTAAAGGTGTACAAAAACTAATATGAGACAGATTCACATGTGAGACAAAGGATTATAAAAAGATTTGGGTTGGTCTCACATTTGTGACTGTCTCATACAAGATTCGCGGTTAAAGATGAGGGGATCGCTTCTTACTGTGACTGATGTATACTTGAGCGAAAGATTAAAGGTTAGCTGTGCGAAAAACCAGAATGGGCATATCAGTAGGCTAACTTTTGCTATCCTAGATCGTGTCCATCGCCCCTTTGTATCCAGTTCTAAATCTTCATCAGGTCTGTCTTCATGAGCCGAAGCCTTTTCCACCTCATCTAATCCAATCGCTGCATTAAGATCATGCTCTTCAAAGTTTTGACCAAGTTCTCTTTGATCAATACTTACACTATGACTACTACTATCAACTGCCCCATCAAAATCACCCTTTGCAAGAAAGGTGACCTCCTCAGAATGTTCCAAGTCTTGCAAACCTATGCGTCTTTCACTCCGCCAAAAGCACAATTTCCCGCTATAATCCTCTAAATAACGGGTAATTTCCACAAGAGGAATATAGATCACAAACAATGAGTTGCAAATATAAGTAATGAGGAAAGGAGAGATTCCTTCATCCACAACAGACTGAACCACATAGCTAGCAGCAATCCAAATTCCCGCGACAGCAACGATATATATTAAACCTAAAATCCATTTCCAACTAAAACTTCTCATAATCCACTGCAACTATGTTGAGGTTTTACCTACTCCTAATTGCATCACCCAATTCTTCTAATTTCAAATAAACCTAGAAATATGCCAAAACATCTATGATTATCTCAACAAAAGGATCCACACAGTGCCTGCATTACACCAAAAAAATATATATATAATCTGCCAAAAAAAAAAAAAATAGACTCAAAACCTCAAATTTAATTAAAATCAGCATGAATTATACGGAGTATACAAAAAAAAATTCTAAAAGTCTAAGAAGAATAATGAAGCTACAATTTTCAATTTGAACAAATACCCAGATAATTAAATGATGCAAAATTAAGAATAAAGCATAAACAACCCTTGAAGCAATACTCCCTCCGTTCGGTTTGATTCCATACATTTCATTAAAATACACCCCACATATATTAAACAAACGTATGGAATCAAACCGAACAAACGGAGTATAATAATAATAATAATAATAATAATAATAATAATGGTAAGTGGATAAAGATCATTTTTTTTTGTATCATAATGAAATTGACAAGAAACCCACAAAATACTATGATAAACTGATGCAAATTAGAGGAATTCATGGTGAATTTAGATAAATAAATTTAAGGTTTTTAGAGATGATTGGGTGTAGAAGAAGGGATCATACCTTAATTTGGTTCAATAAGAACAAGTTGTATTGACTTGAAGGGACCGTCTCACGAAATCTTGGGATTAATCAAGATTTTATTAGAGTGATTTACAAATCAAATAATTCCGGAGAAGGAGAATGGGAGGGAATAGGCAACTCTCAACAATGGTTGTAAGCCGACAAAATTGACGCCCGATTCGAATAACCCGACTCGAACCCAATTTGACACCCGAACTTAAGATCTGAGCTTGACCTAAAACTCGATTTAACCCGACCCATTATAATCCGACCCGAATGTTTATTGCTGCAAACGGATTATTATCTATGAATAACTTGACCCGAAATGACCCGAAGTAACCCGACCCGACCCGATCCGAAACCAGCAAACCCGAAATTGACCCGACTCGGTTGACTCGTTTGCGAGGTTTAGTTGTATGATAAATTAATAACTAGTTTTGTTGTCTGTGAAATGCACCAAGTGAAGCCATATTTAAGGTAGTGTTTACTGGCACAACATGTTTTAGGTATATGGGGAGCAGTGGTCTGAAATATGTTACCTGTCAGCCCACTGCTCCCCAAATGTAACCATTCTCATAGATGGAGCCTTTTAACTTTATCCAACAATAGATAGATTTGTCGACAAACCTTTAAAATAGTGGACAAACCTCTCTATGAACCCCTTATTACTGATGCCCTAACATGTTTTCAAATATCTGTGATGAACCATATAATATTTCCAGTCATATGAGGAGCAATGATCTGACAGGTATCATGTGCATATGGGATGGTTCGAGGCTTTGGAGCGGTCATATGGGGAGCAGTGATCTGACAGGTACCATGTGCATATGGGATGCCCTCACTTTAGTGTGTCGCCACTTTTCATATCTTAGCTTTTTGATATTACAATTAGACTTCATTCTATTTAACTTGGGTTTGTATAATTGGGATTGTTATTTAAATCCTCGACTATGTAATAACTTCATTTAACTATATATTTATCTATCTTAAATGTTTCTATTTCGATTGTTCGCTCTACAACCTTGGGAAACCAAGTTGTGTAGCACCCTCATTGACTAGGATGGCCTTGAAGAAAGTTTCCCAATTAATAGGGTGTTACAACCCGATCCTGAGTTTTTGGGGCGGCCCTAGGCAAATGGAAAACAACTTTTTTTATGGTGGCCGAATTTGGTTGCAACCGAAGGATAGTGTGGACGTTGGAAGAGCCATGTCAAGAATATTGCATAATATTGTTTTTTATCTTATTGTTATATTGTTATTATCCTCTCTTTATTTCTCTCCATAATTAGAGTTAGTCAATCCTCTAATTATGCTAACTAACTTATTGTAATCTTTGTATGTGGCTATAGCTTATAGGTTAGGATTAGTGGCTCCTCATCATTGTACCTATATATACTCTTGTAATTACGTTTGTTAAATATATACAAAAACTATCCAATTCTCTAAATCTCACATGGTATCAGAAATTCTGATCCTCGACCTCGCTTCCCTCGTCTTCTCTGATCTCACGGCCTCAGGCCACCATGAGCAAAGATCTCATCATCCCCAACAAAAACGATCCCACAAACCCGCTCACTTTCCTCAATTTCAATAATTGAATCCAACTTAAAGACGCGCAAACCTACCGACAATGGGAGTTTTAGATCCGTTCCATACTTAATGGTCTCGAATTGTTTCCGTACTTGGATGGCAGCCTACCCCCGCCTCCGCAAACCATCACCGTAGACCCCGTAGCATCTGACACCAAAATCACCACCGCCCTAAACCCAGCTTACTCCACGTGGTACAGTTAAGACCAACTCCTTATTGGAGCTCTTACCGATAGAGCTGAGCAAAACCGGTTATCCGCTCCGGTTTTGCAAACCAGTTCGGTAACTGGTTTTAAAATTTGGTTTTTTTCCTAAACCGAATCCGCTCCGGATTAATCCGGTTAACCGGTTTTTTCTGAATTTAAAAACCGGATCCGAAAACCGGTTTATCCGCTCCGGTTTTCATAACCGGTTTCAAGAAAGATGCACAATCAAATGCATAGAAACACATAGAAAAACTAGGTTACCGGTTTAAAAAGCAGTTTAAAAACCGGTCTCCGATTTTGAATTTACATTAATTTTGACTTTTTAGTTCCTAAAAAAGAAACCGGTTTAAAAACCGGTCACCGGTTTTGAATTTTCTACAACCGAATCCGCTCCGTTTTTATTGTAAAAAACCGGTTCGGTTACCGCACCGGAAAAAAAACCGAATATTCGGACTCCATAATTCGGTTTTCGGTTCGGTTTCGGTTTAAAAATACGGTTCTGACTTTTTTGCTCAGCCCTACTTACCGGTACTCTCACCTCTAGTGTCGGCGTGTCGCCTCTCTTATCATCGATGCCAAGACCTCTCACGAGGCTTGGAAAATCCTTACCCGCACCTATGCCAATCCCTCTCGAGGGCACATCCTTCAACTTAAAAACCGTCTCGAATCCATTTCCCACTCCGACCAATCCATCACCGATTACATGCACGCCATTAAATCGTGCACCGATAACCTTAAGCAACTCCGAAAACCCGTTGACCCTGAAGATAGTACCGACAAAATTCTTCGTGGTCTTAACCTTGAACTTTACAAACCAATTATGGATGTTGTCCGCGCTCGTGATTCCCCCATCACCTTTGATGACCTTCACGAGAAACTAATCCAACACGAATTATCCCTTAAACACACGAAGGCTGCTGTCACTACCACCTTCAATCCGTCTGCCCATCCCGCCTATTCCCGCAACAACAACAACAACAACAACAACAACAACAACAACAATCGCCAATCCTACCAGAATCGTCAACCCTATACACCTCGTACTCCAAACTCCGACACTACCAAACCCTCTCACAAACCCGCCCCATACAAAGGCCGCTGTCACTACTGTGATACCGTTGGCCACGTAGCCTCCGACTGCCCTGACTTCAAGAAAGATTACCCTAATGTTGTCTTTCCAACTCGCAATTGTCAAAATTGATTCACACTCCAAGCCCACTCAGCCACCCATCAACCCGTTTCCTAACTGAAACCCTGGCTCGTTGACACTGGCGCTTCTAACCACATCACAAACGACCTCAATACCCTCGCTCTTCATTCTACATATGAAGGACCCGATGATATAATCATCGGTGACAGCTCTTCTTTCCCTATCTCGCATATAGGTTCATTCTCGCTCACTACTTCTTCCTCTACTCTCTCCTTTACTAACGTTCTTTATGTTCCTAACATATCCCGTAACTTGTTCTCTGTTTCTCAATTTTGTTTCGATAATAACGTTGTTGCAATCTTCTCACACAATTCTTTTTCTATAAAGGCAATTTCGACGGGAGCGATCCTTCTTCAAGGCCATCTCAATGAAGGAACATACGAATGGTGTCCTACTTCGCCCCACGCACACCCCGCTGTCATCTCCTCCTCTGCGAACTAGCATCACAAGCCTGGTCACCCGAATGATGCCCCTTTAAAGCTTTTAAATTCGCAATTTCAATTCCGTATTTCTCATTTTCCGTCATGTACTCCATGCTTAATTAATAAAAGTCACAAGCTTCCATTTCATACGTCTACTCTTACTTCAATGCACCTCTTGAACTCGTCTACTCTGATGTTTGGACGGCTCCTCTCTTGTCTCACGATTCCTTCAAATATTATCTTATATTTATCAATCATTTTACTTATTATATATGGCTTTACCCGATTAAAAACAAATCTGACACAATTACTATTTTTAATCAATTTAAAGCTATTGTTGAGAAATATTTTAATCTACCTATTAAGCAATTCTAGGCCGAAAACAGTGGCGAATTTGTTAAATTAACCCCATCCTTATTCGATAATGGCATATCTCATCTCACATTTCCCCCACACACACTCGAACACAACGGATTTGCAGAGCGACGACATCGTCACATCGTAGAAACCGGATTATCGCTCCTCACTCACGCTAACCTACCCACCTTCTAAGGTCTCACGCATTCCTCACTGCCACATATCTAATTAATCGCCTTCCATCAGCCACCCTTCAAAACGAATCTCCCTATTTTCGCCTCTTTAATCAACATCCGAATAATAACAAATTACGTAATTTTGGTTGTCTCTGTTTTCCATGGCTCCGCCCCTACACGCATCACAAATTAGATAACCGCTCTACTCCTTGCATTTTCCTCGGCTATTCCACCACAAAATCAGCTTACTCGTGTCTCGACCCATCTACCAATCGAATATACACCTCTCGCCATGTCCGTTTTGTAGAAAATGAATATCCTTTTTCTACACTCGCGTCCACTCCCACGTCCCCTGCCATGGACTCTCGCATCTGGTGCACCCTCTCCATCCCCTTCCTCAACGCTCCAGTGTCATCAGCTACCGCCACCAACTCTCCATATCAGAATCCCGACACTCCCTTATCCCCGGTTACCAATCCCAACCACTCCCCACCTGCCCCTTCCTCAAACGACACTTCTACCACTCCTACCCCGCACTCTCCTGCACCAAATGCCTCTCCATCACCACCACCCCCGCCACCACCTCGACCACCACCCTCTCATCATGCCACGCGACTCTCCCACAACATACGTAAACCTAACCCGAAATACGCTAAAGTTGTTGTCACTCAACCATCCCCGAGCACCCACATAACACCCAATACTGTCAAACAAGCACTTGTTGACCCTCAGTGGAGGGCTGCCATTGTAATACTCCGTATTTATAAGTCTTGGGGTACTCTATCGAGTAGGCCTTACTCTGTCGAGTAAGGGTAAGTTGCGTTTAGAAAAGTTTCGACTGTTGGGTACTCGATCGAGTAGTCAGGGTACTGATCGAGTAGGGGGTACTCGATCGAGTATCCTTGGGTACTCGATCGAGTAGCTGGCTTTACTGGGGAATTTTCTCAGGTTTTGTTAAATATGCGATTAAGGTATATAAGCTTTGTCGTCATTATTCTAAATCACTTTTGCAAAACCTAAATTATCATTTAAGAGAGAAAGCAAACAAGTTCTTCATCCTAATCGCATAATTAGCAATCCCTGAGTTTGGAAGGTCGGTTCTTAGCGTTGATTATATCTTGTTGAGTTCCTTACGTCGAGGGTAAGATCTGTGTACCCTTTTTTATTGCCTTTCCTTTGATTTGGTTAAACCCTAATTTAGAGATTTGGGGATTTATGTGTAGTATGTGATTTGGTAGCCTTTATATGTTGTATGATAGGAGGAGGGTTCATAGAGGAAGCTTTTTGATTCAAAGAGAGAGACCGTCCTCGATTGTGTGCTTTCCGTAGGATTTCCTACTCGCATTAGTCCCATAATGGGATATTGGTTGATGTGTTGAGATTAATTGTTGATGTAATAATTGTATTGCGACGGTTGTGATTGTGATTGTGATTGTGAACTGAATCGCTCCTCGTGGTTCTTGAGGCGTGTCCTCGGGTGAGTGGGGTCACTTGCGGGAGTGGCTTCACGCCCTAGTTTCGCCTTCCGTGGAATCCGCCACGAAGGGATGTGCACATTAATGGACAGGGTTATCGCTCACTATGTGGAGCGGGGATTTGGTGGGTACGGCCGCGGTCCCCCATCGGCGTGGCTGGGTCCAAAGGACGTCATGATTGAGATGATTGGATTTGGCGTGATTGCGTGTGTGATGATTAAGTCAGTATGTCTGTCTTATTGTTAATATATATTGAATTGTGTGATTAGTAATGACCCCGGTGTTGTTTTGTAAACCTGCGGTGATCCATTCGGGGATGGTGAGCAGATATTGAGCAGGTATTGAGATGAGTACTGGGATAGCTGGGATTGCCACGACATGATGATAGGAGTCTTCCGCTGTAGCTTATTAGTTACTTACATTTCAGTTAGAACAGTCAGTTTGAGAACATGTATTGTACTTTCGGTTTGGTTTTGAGAATTGTAACTCTTCGCTAAGTATTTATAATTAAACGTTGTTTCTTCATTGTTTATTTGATTATCATACCTCGGGCAACCGAGATGGTAATGTCTTCATACCTGAGTGGTCCTGGTAAGGCACTTGGAGTATGGGGTGTTACAAATGGTATCGTAGCGACGATCCTCGAAACCCGTAACCAATGAACCTAATGAACATAGCGAGTCAATTAAAATGAACCCAGGGTAAAGGTTGTAGGAGCTAATGCAAAGGCTTGGGAGACGTCCTGAAGCCGCGAACTCGCCCTACAATTTTGAACCGGTCACATGGGGGGTTATGTCAAGGTCATATGTGTTGTTTGGTTAACTTGTGTGTGAATGTGATGAAGTGTGTGTAATTGTTGGATGTTTGAAGTAGAAATTTGAGAATGTGAAAGAAAGGTTGACGATATATGGAAACTTGTTGTTGGAATGATAACATGTTGGATGTTTACAAGGTGGCGTTTAGTAACATGAAATAATGATCTCGTAGATCGTATGAAAAGATGCGTAGCATTATACGTTTAGTTATGTTATAATATATGGTTTTATGAAGTTTTAGCATGTTAATATATGACATAGCATGCGGGTAGCGTTTCTGAGTTAGCATGACTCGATCGAGTGGGACTGACTTGATCGGGTGGGTTTGTAATGATTTTGAGTCCAGAATCGAGTTTTGGGGTACTCGATCGAGTAACTAGGGGTACTCGATCGAGTAGGGGGTCACTCGGTCGAGTATGTTAGAGATCAGAAGGTCTGTTTGAGGTCTGATGTTGGGGCACTCGATCGAGTATGGAGGGCACTCGATCGAGTAGCCTGTTACTCGATCGAGTAGGTTTGGGCACTCGATCGAGTAGGGTCTGGGCAGCGTGTTTTCGTGTTTTGAGGTTTAATACGTGTGTTTATGTCTACCCTTTCTTATATAGTTTCAAGATGCCGCCCAAGAAAAACGCTTACTATGCCAGAGCTGTGACCATGAATATGGATGATATCGTTAAGATGTTGGAGCACCAAGATGCTCTCACTGAGGCCCTAAAGAAAGTGAATGAGGATAAGGGTAAAGATAAGGAGAAGGAGGTTGATCATTCTAAAATCAGCCTCTATATAGCGAGGTTTAACCCGAAAGAGTACAAGGGAGTTGGGGAGCCTAACCTTCTTGATAGTTGGCTTAGAGAGATGGAGAACATATTAGATTTGGTTCACTGTCCTGATGATATGAGAGTGGAACAAGCTGCGTTCTATCTGAGGGAGGCAGCTGGTAAGTGGTGGGATACAGTGAAAGTGAGTGCTAAGGAGATATATACAAACCAAGGTTTACCTGCTATACCTTGGGAGGAGTTTCGTAGGGCTGTGAGAAAGGAGTTTGTACCGGAACATGTGAGGAGTAAGTTGAGGGAAGAGTTTGACAGTTTTAAGATGACCGCTGAGATGTCTGTGGCCGAGTACTACAGGCAGTTCAATGAGAAGTCTAGGTATGTTGAGGATATGGGTTTGAGCTAGGAGAATCTGGCGTTGAGGTTTGAGAGGGGGTTGACCACTAAGATTATGGATAAGTTACCCGTGGGAATCCTTACTGATGTTAAGGAAGCTTATGAGAGAGCTGAGAGGTTGGTGGAGATGGCTCAGGAGAGGTCAGGTGGTGAGAAGAGGAAGTCGGAGAGCGAGGGTGGTGGCCAATCTAATCACAAGAAAGGCAACCACAATCAGTCTAAGGGGTTTTCTTCGGGTCGTGGTTCGATCTTGGGGCTTCCTTTGGGCGCGGCCGTGGGAGTGTTAGTGGTAGTTGGGGAGTGACCTGTTATGGTTGTGGTGGTGTAGGCCACAAGAGACATGAGTGCACAAGTGCACCGGGATCCTTCCAGAGACCAGCGCAAAGCTATGCGAGCAGCAGACCGGCTGGGTCATGGCCAAACCGGGGAAGTCAGAGTTACCAGAGTGGAGGCAACCGCAACGGCGGTAATTTTATCGAAACCACCAACGAACAACAACAATCAAGGGTCGGTGCTAAGCCGACCACTTCAATAGTAATCGTCCAGGAGGTGGACAAGACCAAAGGGAAAGTTATTCATGATGGAGAAGAAAGCAGCTGAGGAAGATGCACACGTTATCACCGGTACATTTCTTGTTAATGGTATTCATACCTTTGTTTTGTTTGATTCGGAGGCTTCTCAGTCGTTTGTATCTTCGAGTCATGTTAAACGGTTGGGTTTGAGGGCATATGAGTCTGTTAGTGAGCAAGTTTTCATACCTTCGGGTAAGTCTGTATCTTGTGAGAGGTTATATAGGGATGTACCTATGATAGTTGGGCAAGTTGACCTACCTGTCGACTTGATAAAGTTTCCTTTTGACGGTTTTGAGATGATAGTTGGGATGGATTGGCTGGGAAAGTATAAAGCTAAGATAGACTGTCATCAAAATAAAGTGTCCTTGAGAGGTCCTAAGGGAGTTAGTGTGTCTTTGAAGGAAATGTAGATTCATTTACATATTTAACATACTCATATATGTCTAATTAATTTGTCATAAAATTAAAACGGATTTTATGCATGCAAACATAAGATAAAATAGAGGAGAAATCATCCTTACATTGTGATTTCGGATCTAATGGGCACAAAAGAAATCTCCTTTTCTTTTGTTCTTGAGCTTTCCAAATGGAAGAACAAAGATCTAAGAATAAGATCTCTCCCTAAGCTTTATACCCAAGGCTTTCTCTTAATTAGAATTAATATTATGAGTACTAGATAATATTAATTCTTGTGAAAAAATGACCCAAAAATATTGTTTGTGCTCTTGAATATTCGGTCAAGAGTAAGGGGATTTTTGGAGTTTATTTCTCTAGAATTCTCATAAATTGTAGAGAATATTTTTGATTTTCTTACACTAGAAAATTCTCTTGTTGTATGAATAAATTAATTGGAAAAAGAAAACTTTTCTTTTCTCTTCATGGTGAACCGTGAAAGAGGGTAGGAGAGGAGAAGAGAAAGACCCAATGCATGCATTAGTTTGCCTTCACAAGGTGAATAGGGTTGCATGGCTACTCTCCTAATATAATCATCATGTTTTCCACTAAATGTAAACACAATATTAATTCTAATCCTCTTCCAAATTTTCGGCACATCTATAATATGGATCCCATATTATTTTTGTCAATTGTCAATATGTCACATGTCATATGTGACATAAATTTGATATGTATTTTTAACATATTAAAAATCAACGTATTAATAAAAATACGTCACATATAAAATCGACTTAGTAATTTCATAATTACTTGTGCCAAAATATTTTATCATTTATAAATCACAACGGATTGTATTTATAATAATTCATTCAAATTTAATTGTTACATTAAACAATTATTTCATCCGAGTAATGATACAATTCAATTACTCAGACCGTATCTCATTTAATCACATTTCAATTTGATACGTAAATTTTACTTCCAAAATCGTCCGTCAATTTTCAAGTAATTTAATTAACTCGCAACATTATACGATTAATTAAATAATCAATTAAGAGTATTGCCCTTTAGGTATGACCTAGGGGGTCAACTGATCACCACCGTCACACGACAGTAATGTCAAACTCTAGTCAGCCAATCATTACCGATATATGTTGACCAGTTGACAGTAACAATATTACTTCCCAATTGTATTCTTAAAATGAGATTTAATAATGATATTTAAATCATGTGATCGCACTATTGTTGAGGACACATTTCCCAACAATCTCCCACTTGTCCTCGACAAGTGTGCGTCACCAATTCTCTTGTCCTATTACTATCTCCCACTCAATGCAAGGTCTCTTTCAGTCGTACTTGCAAGTGATCATATCGAGAGTGGTTTCCTCGATCCGAGAATAACTGATTGACCGGATTTATCCACTCGGATACCTTCCGAGCGTGGCCACGCATTTCCAGTTCATTACTCCTCGAGTGGCCCTGAGATATTGTTTTAACCCTGACAAGGGGATGGACAATTCCTATCGCACTCATTCCCTTCGACTAGCCACAGCCATCATAACCCAAAATATGCCCATTTGACCCCATTTACGAAGGTCGTAGTAACACAAATCAAAGTTAATCTGAAATCGTGCCATCTTAGGTGAATAGTCTTTAGTCAAAAGAATCGACTCATTAGAATACTATAGTAGCTCTCGCCACGAACTGGCTATATAAATTTGCCAGAACTCTATAAGCGGTCATAAGGCCCGACAAGGTGTTCCTAACATCTGCCTATGTGATCGACTAGTCATCTCACATGACCGTATGGCACTTGAACTTGCCATCAATCGCATCACACTCTAGTCACTTCGAGACGTCACCTCATACAAGTGACTATGGGCGAATACAATGCTAATCCGTGTTCACTTTAACGGGGTTCAACGTTGTCTTTACAACCCGTTTGGATGTAACAAAGTATAATAAAAGAGTTTTAAAATAAAACTCGAACGACAAATGCGATTATCACACATGAATAGTCAATGCCCGATTACTATTTCATGTTCTATAATCTAATTTGATCTTGTATTTAGTTGTTCATTTCAATTCAATTGAAATGACATGACTCATCATGTTTAGCCTTTGAGAAGGCTTTGGTTAGTAGGTTTTATCAATTTCTTGTACCTTACTCAACCTTACTACATACTCGTTTTCCTTTGTAATGTATACATTTGCATCACAAAACTTTCCGAGTACGTGTCGAGATCCAATCAAGACATAGGCCCTCTTAGCCTAAGAATAGCTCCCACTGTTTTCACAAAGTGTGGGGACTCTTCCTTCTTGCACATCCCATGATTGCAAGTGTACTCAATTTCCGTTATAAATATCTCTCATTGTTCTTTATTGCCTAGAACGATTCTAGAAAATCTACTTCTTAATTATCATAACCACAATGGTATCTTAACCATCCTAATGTGTTTTGATTATGGTTTTGTCGGAAACCATGCGCAACCTCAATTGTCAATTGTCACTTGTGTAACACCCTTACACAAAATTGCATCATAAACACTTTGCATTATAGCCTTAATGCTTCTGCAAGCACTTAAGGACAATCTTTATGGCGTACTTGGCAAAGATTACTTAAATTCGATTTTGAAAACAATTCATCATACTCAAAGTATATGAAGTGTTACACATCATTATTCATTTAATTGATCCGCAATAAGCTAATGGAATCAATCAAATATGTTCAATTTAATTGAACTAGTCATGAATCTTATCAACATACGACTTCTTACTCGACGATATATCATGTGGATTTATTTTCATAAATCCGGATATTCAAGATGTATTATAATACTCCAAAAGTCTTAAATCATTCTCAATGATCAATATGTTATCCACATATCGGACTAATTAAAATTTCCGTAACTCCCACTAAACTTCATGTATAAACACAACTTCTCGACTTATCGAGAAAAGTTTTATAACATGATCAAAACATTGATTCCAACTCATTGATGTCCTACTTAAGATCCTCTCTTAAGTTTCACATTATCTTAGGATTGCAAGAATCTATAAAACTTTTGACATGTATTGAATACATTGCTTCTATTGAAGAAGTGAGTTTTAGATTCACTTGCTGTGTATTTCATAACCTTATAATGAAACACAATCCCTAAGAAGATCCAAATAGACTTAAGCATTTCAATTAGTGCAAAACCCTTTGCAACTAATCTTGCTATGAAACATCTCTTTATTAGTGCAAAACCCTTTGTCACTAATCAAGCCTTTTATTTCGGATTTTCATGGCTCTAAGCCTTGTATTGAGTTGTGACTTAAACACTCTTATGTAAGTCCTTTGTCGATTACTTTCCAGAAGTAATCAACTTGAATCAAACAATTTCTTTTGTAAGTTATAAGCTCTTTACTTTCTTAAAAGTAGCATGAATTCATCATCTTTAACAAGTGACAAATTTAACCTCCTAGGTTTTAAAGAAACAACGTCTTACACAAAATGTCTCATGTAGCCAAGAAAGACCAGTTTCTTGCGACATAACATTCTTTGTGGCTCTTGTATAATTTTCTCCCACTCTGTCTTCTAGAAATAAACTTGTATTTCAGAAAGACAGCTTCACGAGCCACAAACCCGGTGTACTCGTGATTATAATAAGAAAAATGAGCATTTGTTTCTTGTGAAAACTTACAAACATGGTACCCTTACCATTTCATATCTCATATGATTCTATTTAGTGGAAAAATAATTTAGACAAAAATGATAAAATCCCCAAAAGGATCAAGTAACTCAAAGTAACTTGATTGAAATCCAAACCATATCGAATAGCGTTTGATTTCTTATCTAATCACACATTATTCCATAATGCATGCTAAGAGAGATTAACTTGTGATACTATATCACATTTCCTTTGGCTTATATCAAAGTCTTCACTTTGATAATCCCATCACGACTTAAATCGTGATTCCTTGAACTCTTTGAAGTTCTTCAAAGATTTCTCCTTTTACCTTATTAAGTGAACATATTAGCGTCAACTTAAATCGTTGGTAAAAGAAAATGATTAACCTATTTTGGATCGATGATATACAACCTCGATCTCCTTTTCAACCAAAAGGCACGAGACATCTTGCTTTGAATACAAGATACGCATATACCATTAACAATCTAATGGTTTCAAGAGTACTCGATAACTCTTTGCGTTCATCATTCCAAAATTTAAGGTTTAATCTTGGGTTACCAATTTGAATCTTACATCATCTACATGATATATCATTCTAGTTTGGTTTAGAATATAATCACCTTGATAATGGGCTTGCCATACATCAAATCGTGGTGTATAGGGTCACAAAAGTGAAACCTCTTTTGTATCTTAACAAGTTTATATTCTTATTTAGAATTTATGTACTTAATAGTCACAATTAAGTACAACTCCAAACCCAAAAACTAGATTGAGTACACAATTACTCTATCTCTTGATATTGTTGTTGCTAGTCGTCATATTCTAATCATCTTATGTGTTGAATACAATGATGTAAACCTCCACTGGTTTCTAATATTGACGAAGTGGTACTAGCAAAGTTTGTGTTTAATCAAATAAACATTTAAAGAAGAAGGTCCCATTAGATGTCCCACAACTAACTTGTTGATTCTTCAATAATTTGAGGTAGTTTCCTTTCTCGTGTCCAACATTTAAGACAATGGAAACTTTATCGGTCGGGATTGATAGGTTTAGTATCGTTATTCTTCAACAACTTTACTTTTATCATAACCTTGTATCAATTCCATTATAATCCTTACTTCTTGAACCTCGTCCTCATCTTAACGGTTTAAGAGAATGCTCCCACTCATTTCAATGAGTCTTTGCTTTGAGAAGCAAAATTGAATTCATGAAGATTACTCTTCATTTGTTCGTTTTAGTCTTAAAACTTTCATTGAAGTGGTTGCGCTATTTTGGTCAATTACGAATTCTGACAAAACTAATTACCAAAACAATTTATCGCTTCAAGGTACTTAATTCATTTAAGTATATGAATAACAATCCATTGTAAGTAGATGTGTTAGTCAAGAATCAAAAACCTGTTTGATAATGAATAACTTTAATCTATACTCTTTACAAGAGATCCTTAGCAATGGTTCATTTGAGGTTTTAGAAGCAAACTCATATTTGTCTTTAGTTACGATATTTTAATGGAGATTTGAATCAAAAACGAAATGATATCGTATATGAATTGTGGTAAAGAAATAGAACAAAATAATAACGGAATAGTGGAAAACTTAACATTTATCGTTTTATTAATACTTGTAAATAACAAGTAAAGCATTTACATAGTGACCTCTACCCAACTATGATAAATGATTCCAAGATCCAAATTCATATTAACTTGGGGCACGGTGTGCCGAAATACCCCTCATCAATATAACTCGGTGGATTAACTCTTTAATCGATTCTACTTTTAGAACTCTTGGTCGATAAAATTACATTAATATTTATCTTTAGCCCGAAACACATCCGGAAATACGTCGTGAATACTTTCGTTGAGTTCAACCCAAATTTCGAATAAATGTGTCCATGATCCAAACTCATATCAACTTAGGGCACGGTGTGCCGAAATACCCTTCATTAACATAAATTCGGTGGATAGACATTTATCACCCCACTTCACCAACGTAACAAGGTTTGTCTTACGGTAAAGCCGGCTCAACTCCCTTGCGAAACTGGTACTTCATGGTTTCTACTATTTGGTAAGGCTATGTCTCAATTGTTTATTTTAGCGAGAGGTCATGTCAATTTATTATCTATCACGTTTTAAGTGAACTAAAGCGGTGAACTACGATAATTCTAATTGACACGGTCGATAAACTCGAAAAAAGATAATGCATGTTTAGTTATGGCGATTTAGCAATGCATGTGACATAAAATAAAATGCAAGCATAAAGGAAAAATAAATCCTAGTATGGCCTTTCCTAAAATAGAAAAACTATTAATCTATTACATATTCGGAAACCAACTCCATTGGTCCCTTGAACTTCGGTTGTGGCACACATCTCGAGGTAACACCGTCTTTATGTATCGCCATTCTTGAAGAAATCCGTCTTTGGGAACTCCGGAATGAATAAAATTACATAATAAATTACATAATTTCCTATTATACATTTGTAACTAAAATAAAATAAATCTATTAAATTACAAAACGGTGATACGAGATCACAATAAAAATTACAACCGAATCGATATTCCCATACATATCGGGAAATACCAATTAAAATCTAAGGCCATACTAAGTAAAAATTACATAATTCAAAAAAATTACATAAATTAAAATTATGACAATCATAAAGAAAAATGCAGCATTATATTATGTATGAACATGCTCAATTTTTATGCTAAATCGCCTTTTAATTAGCCAATATCGTATATTATTCGGTTTTTACGGATTTGCGTGATTTCAACATTTTATAATCACAAAAATACATAAACTCATATTTATGCATAAGTTAATTACCCTAACCTCTTAGGACTCAAAATATAGTCTTCACTAATAATTTGACCATAATTAACTTTTATTTACAAAATTGTTCATAAATGGACCAAAATTACAAAAATAAGCTATTAGACTTCAAATTAAATCACAAAATTTCAAATAAATTTGAAATTTGAAATTTAAAATCATGAACATTCTGGAAAAATTCCATGACACTCATAATGTTCAAAATCTTAGGTTAAAAATTTCGAAATTTTTTCCGGAAAAACAATGTTGCGGTTTATCGATATTTAATAAAATAATCATAAAAACATGGAAAAATTATTTTCATTAACTTTTCAATTTTAGATCTGAAAAAGATAATAAAATGCAACATTAGACGTTTTTCCTAAGTCATAGATTATGTTTTATTAATTTTCACTAATAATGTCACTATTTATGCTATTTTTCTTCAAAAATTCATAAATCATGCTAAAAGACTTCTTTATAGCCAATTATTTTACACACATCTTGTAAAATTGCATGTGACAACATATTAATTTTCTATGACCAGATTCGAAATTTAACTCATATTAACCTATTTTTCTCTTAAATCCGTATTTAATAATGAAAAATTCATTTTTCGAGCATAACAAGTGCAAAAATTATGAAAATTTACAGGTTATCTCAAAATAATATATGTAACAACATATCCAAAAACCAACTTAAAATTCGAAGTATAGCTAATTTTCGACCAAAAATGACATTTTAACTCATAAAATCATATTTAAATGTCATTATAGTAAATTATGAACAATAAAAATCCGAAAAATTAACCAAAAAATCCTAAAACACTTTAGGACCAGAAATATTAACATGCATGTAATTATTTCGTGATATATCATAATAACACAAATTTTACAAGTTTTATTTTGTTATTCATATAACTCGGAAAAACTTTTAACCAATTTGCATGCAAACAACCGTGGCTCATGATACCGATTGAAGGAAATGTAGATTCATTTACATATTTAACATACTCATATATGTCTAATTAATTTGTCATAAAATTAAAACGGATTTTATGCATGCAAACATAAGATAAAATAGAGGAGAAATCATCCTTACATTGTGATTTCGGATCTAATGGGCACAAAAGAAATCTCCTTTTCTTTTGTTCTTGAGCTTTCCAAATGGAAGAACAAAGATCTAAGAATAAGATCTCTCCCTAAGCTTTATACCCAAGGCTTTCTCTTAATTAGAATTAATATTATGAGTACTAGATAATATTAATTCTTGTGAAAAAATGACCCAAAAATATTGTTTGTGCTCTTGAATATTCGGTCAAGAGTAAGGGGATTTTTGGAGTTTATTTCTCTAGAATTCTCATAAATTGTAGAGAATATTTTTGATTTTCTTACACTAGAAAATTCTCTTGTTGTATGAATAAATTAATTGGAAAAAGAAAACTTTTCTTTTCTCTTCATGGTGAACCGTGAAAGAGGGTAGGAGAGGAGAAGAGAAAGACCCAATGCATGCATTAGTTTGCCTTCACAAGGTGAATAGGGTTGCATGGCTACTCTCCTAATATAATCATCATGTTTTCCACTAAATGTAAACACAATATTAATTCTAATCCTCTTCCAAATTTTCGGCACATCTATAATATGGATCCCATATTATTTTTGTCAATTGTCAATATGTCACATGTCATATGTGACATAAATTTGATATGTATTTTTAACATATTAAAAATCAACGTATTAATAAAAATACGTCACATATAAAATCGACTTAGTAATTTCATAATTACTTGTGCCAAAATATTTTATCATTTATAAATCACAACGGATTGTATTTATAATAATTCATTCAAATTTAATTGTTATATTAAACAATTATTTCATCCGAGTAATGATACAATTCAATTACTCAGACCGTATCTCATTTAATCACATTTCAATTTGATACGTAAATTTTACTTCCAAAATCGTCCGTCAATTTTCAAGTAATTTAATTAACTCGCAACATTATACGATTAATTAAATAATCAATTAAGAGTATTGCCCTTTAGGTATGACCTAGGGGTCAATCGATCACCACCGTCACACGACAAGAATGTCAAACTCTAGTCGACCAATCATTACCGATATATGTTGACCAGTTGACAGTAACAATATTACTTCCCAATTGTATTCTTAAAATGAGATTTAATAATGATATTTAAATCATGTGATCGCACTATTGTTGAGGACACATTTCCCAACAGTCTTATCGTGGGTTTCTAGTCAAACCCAAAGTTAAGTTGATTGCAGCTGTCACCTTGAAGTCTTATCTGAGGAAGGGATGTCCTTTGATCTTGTGCCATGTGAGGGATGACCGGATAGAGAGTCCGACAGTTGATCAGATACCAGTGGTGGGAGAGTTTGCAGATGTTTTTCCTGATGAGATTCCGGGGTTGCCACCGAAGAGGGAGATAGATTTCACCGTTGAGTTGAAACCAGGGACGGGGCCAATCTCTAAGGCACCGTATCGTATGAGTCCTAACGAGATGGAGGAGCTTAGGAAACAGTTGGATGATTTGATAGAGAAGGGATACATTAGACCAAGTGTATCGCCATGGGGAGCACCAGTTCTTTTTGTGAAGAAGAAAGATGGGAGTTTGAGGTTGTGCATAGATTACAGGGAGCTGAACCGAGTGACGATAAAGAACAAGTATCCTTTGCCAAGGATAGATGACCTGTTTGATCAGTTGAGTGGTGCATCAGTCTTTTCTAAGATTGATTTGAGGTCGGGGTACCATCAGGTGAAGATTAGAGAGGTGGACATACCAAAGACAACTTTCACGTCGAGGTATGGCCATTACGAGTATGTGGTGATGCCGTTTGGGTTGTCTAATGCACCGGCAGTGTTTATGGATTTGATGAATAGAATCTTCAGACAGTTCTTGGACCAGTTTGTAGTAGTATTTATCGATGATATCTTAGTCTATTCTAAGACTAAAGAGGAGCATGAGGAGCATCTGAGGATCGTGTTGCAAACGTTTAGGAGCATGAGTTGTATGCTAAGTTTGTCAAGTGTGAGTTCGGTTAGAGAAAGTTGCTTTTCGGGGCATGTGATCTCTAAGGAGGGAGTGGTCAGGATCCGGCGAAGATTGAGGCGGTGACAAAGTGGGAAGCACCAAAGAATGTTCTTTGAGATCGGGAGTTTTCTTCGGTTTAGCCGGATACTACAAAGCGGTTCGTGAAAGATTTCTCCAAGATAGCTAGACCTATGACAGCGTTGATGAGAAAAGAGAACAGGTTCCGTTGGGATGAGAGTTGTGAGACGGCGTTCTAAACATTAAAGGAGCGTTTGACCACGGCTCTGTCTTAGCATTGCTCAAGGGAGCGAGAACTTTGAGGTTTATACGGATGCCTCGAAGAATGGGTTAGGATGTGTGTTGATGCAGAATGGTAAAGTGATTGCCTATGCTTCTAGGCAATTGAAGCCTTATGAGGAGAACTACCCTACTCATGATCTGGAGTTGGGTGCGGTGGTGTTTGCTCTCAAGATTTGGAGACATTACCTTTATGGAGAAATCTTTAAGGTATTTTCTGATCACAAGAGTCTCAAGTACATCTTCACGCAGAAGGAGTTGAACATGAGACAAAGGAGGTGGATGGAGCTGATTGGCGATTATGACATGGAAATCATCTACCATGAAGGGAAGGCCAATGTTGTTGCTGATGCTTTGAGTAGCAAGAGTGTACATTCTCTGTGTACAGCTCTATCTTTGATGAGGCTGAGAGATGAGGTAGCACGGTTTGGGATACATATGATGCAGAAAGGTGATGCCATGGGTGATATGTCAGTACAGCTTGAGTTCTATGATGACATTCGAGGTAAGCAAGCTTTGGATCCTAAGATAGTTGAGTGGAGAGTTGGAGTAGAGAAAGGGGCAGTGTCCCGCTTTTCTATTCATACAGATGGTAGTTTGAGGTTTGATGGTAGGTGGTGTGTCCCTAATGATGAGGTGTTGAAAAAGACTATCATGACAGAGGCACATTGTACACCATATTCAGTACATCCGGGTGGTGACAAGCTATACAAGGATTTGAAGAAAACGTTTTGGTGGCCTGGGATGAAGAAAGAGACAGCTGAGTTTGCGTCCGTTGTTTGACATGCCGTAGAGTTAAAGGGGAACAAATGACGACCACAAGGTAAGATTCAGTCTTTAGCGGTACCTGAGTGGAAGTGGGAATCCATTTCCATGGATTTTATCGTGGGTTTGCCAAAGAGTCAACAAGGTAACAACATGATTTGGGTAATAGTAGATCGACTGACCAAGTCAGCTCACTTTGTCCCAATGAAAGATACATGGACTAAGGCACAATTGGCTATGGCCTATCGAAAGAACGTGCTTAAGTTACATGGAGTCCCTAAGGACATAGTGTCTGACAGAGATGCGAGGTTTATATCGAGGTTTTGGAAAGAGTTGCAGGAATCGTTGGGAACAACTTTGAAGATGAGTACAGCATTTCATCCTGCGACAGACGGCGGATCGAGAGAACAATCAAAACTCTTGAGGATATGTTGCGAGCTTGTGTGATGGATTTTGGTGGTAGCTGGGAACAGAGGTTGGATTTGATAGAGTTTTCTTACAACAACAGCTATCACACTAGTATTGGTATGGCACCGTTTGAGGCTTTGTATGGGAGGAGATGCAGGAGTCTAATCTGTTGGGACGATAGTGCTGAGGCAGTGGTTTTAGGACCAGATATGGTGCATGAGATGGTGGAACAGATTAAGATGATCAGGGAACGAATGAGAGCAGCTCAGGATAGGCAAAAGAGTTATGCAGATCTACATCGCCGAGACATAGAGTTTCAAGTTGGGGACAAGGTTCTTTTGAAAGTGTCTCCTATGCGCGGGGTTATGAGATTTGGGAAGAAAGGCAAGCTAAGTCAGAAGTTTATAGGGCCTTATGAGATCTTAGAGTGAGTTGGGGAAGTTGCATATCGTCTGGCTTTACCAGCCGCGTTAGAGAGAGTGCACAATGTGTTTCATGTATCGCAGCTGCGGAAGTATGTGAGTGACCCGTCACACGTGTTAGAGGCGGAGAGCTTAGAGATAGATGAGTCCTTATCATATCTTGAGGTGCCGAAGCAGATTCTTGACCGAAAGATTAGAAAGACTAGGAGTGGTGAGACAGTTTTGCTTAAGATCCTTTGGTCTAACCACGAGACCGAGGAAGCTACATGGGAGCCAGAGGAGGCTATGAAAGAGCGTTACCCTTTCCTTTTTGATCAGGCATGTATGGTTACGGGGACGTAACCTTGTTTCTTTTAGGGGGGTAGGAGATGATCGCGAGCAGTTTTTAAGAGTTTTTATACCTTTTTTTTGTATATTGTGTCGGGATGAGTTGGTTAGTAACATGTTTTATGTTGAATTTTGTTTTGGTTGATGAGTCGGGAATGTTATGGGAGTACCTTTGTTTAGTAGTGGTTTGAACGTCGGGGACGAAGTTCCTTTTAAGGAGGGAAGACTGTAATACTCCGTATTTATAAGTCTTGGGGTACTCTATCGAGTAGGCCTTACTCTGTCGAGTAAGGGTAAGTTGCGTTTTAGAAAAGTTTCTGACCTGTTGGGTACTCGATCGAGTAGCTGGGGTACTCGATCGAGTAGGGGGGTACTCGATCGAGTATCCTTGGGTACTCGATCGAGTAGCCGGTTTTACGGGGAATTTTCTCGGGTTTTGTTAAATATGCGATTAAGGTATATAAGCTTTGTCGTCATTATTCTAAATCACTTTTGCAAAACCTAAATTACTGTTTAAGAGAGAAAGCAAACAAGTTCTTCATCCTAATCGCATAATTAGCAATCCCCGGAGTTTGGAAGGTCAGTTCTTAGCGTTGATTATACCGTTGAGTTCCTTACGTCGAGGGTAAGATCTGTGTACCCTTTTTTATTGCCTTTCCTTTGATTTGGTTAAACCCTAATTTAGAGATTTGGGGATTTATGTGTAGTATGTGATTTGGTAGCCTTTATATGTTGTATGATAGGAGGAGGGTTCATAGAGGAAGCTTTTTGATTCAAAGATGAGAGACCGTCTGATTGTGTGCTTTCCAGGTAGGATTTCCTACTCAGTATTAGTCCCATAATGGGATATTGGTTGATGTGTTGAGATTAATTGTTGATGTAATAATTGTATTGCGACGGTTGTGATTGTGATTGTGATTGTAACTGCTGTCTGTGGTTCTTGAGGCGTGTCCTCGGCTGAGAGGGGTCACTTGCGGGAGTGGCTGCACGCCCTAGTTTCGCCTTCTGTGGAATTCGCCACAGAAGGGATGTGCACATTAATGGACAGGGTTATCGCTCACTATGTGGAGCGGGGATTTGGTGGGTACGGCTGCGGTCCCCCACTGGCAGGGCTGGTCCAGTGGACAGTCAGTGATTGAGATGATTGGATTTGGCGTGATTGCGTGTGTGTGACAGTTAAGCTGTATGTCTGTCTTATTGTTAATATATATTGAATTGTGTGATTAGTAATGACCCCGGTGTTGTTTTGTAAACCTGCGGTGATCCATTCGGGGATGGTGAGCAGATATTGAGCAGGTATTGAGATGAGTAATGGGATAGCTGGGATTGCCACGACATGATGATAAGAGTCTTCCGCTGTAGCTTATTAGTTACTTACATTTCAGTTAGAACAGTCAGTTTGAGAACATGTATTGTACTTTCGGTTTGGTTTTGAGAATTGTAACTCTTCGCTAAGTATTTATAATTAAACGTTGTTTCTTCATTGTTTATTTGATTATCATACCTCGGGCAACCGAGATGGTAATGTCTTCATACCTGAGTGGTCCTGGTAAGGCACTTGGAGTATGGGGGTGTTACAACCATGCTTGCGGAACACGAGGCTTTAATACGGAATGACACCTAGACTCTCGTTCCCAAATCGTCAAGCCAAAATATTGTTGGACGTAAGTGGGTCTTCCGAATAAAGTATAATCCTGATGGTAAGATTAAGCAACACAAAACACGCCTTGTTGCTAAAGGGTTTCGTCAGCGACCCAACATTGATTACTCGGAAACTTTTAGCCCCGTCATTAAGCCCACAACGATCAGGCTGCTTCTTTCTCTCGCCGTCAATAAAGGCTGGTCTCTCCGTCAAATCGATATCAATAACGCCTTTCTTCAAGGTACTCTTTCTGACACTGTTTACATGGCTCGGCCGCCTGGATTTATTGAGCCCACGAAGCCTGATCACGTGTGCAAACTGGTCAAAGCGATTTATGGTCTGAAACAAGCGACTCGCGCTTGGTATGTCGAACTTCATACTTATCTTCTTCAATATGGTTTTCGCAACTCCGTATCGGATTCATCCCTCTTTATTTATAAACATGGATCAGTTCATCTCTACGTATTGGTTTTTGTCGACGACATTATTGTCACAGGTTCAAGCCCAATTGAAATTCAACGCTTCATCACCACTATCTCCAATCGATTTTCTCTGAAAGATCTTGGTCCACTGTCGTATTTTCTTGGGATTGAAGTTACACCTACGACATCGGGTCTTCATCTAAATCAGTCCAAGTACCTCTCTGACCTTTTCACCCGCTATGACATGGCCGACTCCCGTTCTGTTTCTACCCCGATATCCACTGAATTCCCCCTTATTGTTGGAGTATGTGCCCTCAACAATGGTGCGATTACATTATTGAAACTCATGATAAGAATACGTAAGGGATAATTCAATATATATAGTCAACTGATCAACATTAATCGGTAATGATTGGCTAACTAGAGTTTGACATTACTGTCGTTTGACGGTGGTGGTCAGTTGATCCCTGAAGGTCACACCTAAAGGACGATTCTCAAACTGTAAAGTTAATTAATTGTATATCGATACAGATTAATTAATTCCTTAAATTGAACAAATTATAATTGTGAGAGAGAATATTATATCTTATTGTAATAGGATTAAATAAGATTTATTTTAGTAATTAAATTATTATATTACTAAAATTGATTATTGTTTATGAAACAATTAAGATAAGAATGATTAGTTAAATATAACTACAAAATATTGTGAATTATATTAACATGACCCATTTTAGATACTAGTAATTATGAATTACTAACTAATTTGTCACTTGTAATTTATTTGTCATTAAATGGTATTTAATTGGTTAAATAAGCATTTTATTACATATGAGTCATGTTGTGTGACACATGACATACCATAATACAATTGACAAATTACAAAAGATAAAATGGACTCCATAATAAGGAGCCAAAACCGATTGGTGTAGGGTATTTTAGGGTTAGTTTTTATTGTGTTTTTAATTGTAAAGAACACCATGATAACCCTAAAAGATTAGCCTTACATGCCTATGTTTTAGATAAGAGAAAAAGGCAAAAAACAAATGCTATGCATTGGCCTTGGTTCCACCTTCCAACCGGCTCCCCCCTTTTAAAATAAGAAGTTGTTCTTATTTTTCCATTCTTATTATTATTCTTATTCTTATGAAAACTCTCAGTTCCTCTCTCATAAAAAAATGGTTTTTATGTTCAAAATTTGTGATAATATTCTAATAAAATCACAAGATTATTATGGTAGTAATTAGATTAATATTAGATTAAATTTAAGGTCACTAGTATACAATATCTAGTTAATATTTATACTAGTGTTTGGGATAGTCTTGGTGCAACTAAGAGGAGGTATTCCACAATGAATACTTGAAGATTTTGGAGGATCATCCTAATATGTTTAAGCTCAAGATCTAGGTTATGAAGGTGTTCTAACCTAGTGCCCATATTTCATCCATTATCAATGTAAGAAAATCGTTTTCTCCTAACCTTGTTAATTTTGTTATGCATGCACTAGATCTAATGACTAAATCAAAGATTAATTTAGATCATCAATTAAATAAGTTTAATTAGAGAGTTTTTGAATCCCTTTCAAGTGGTATCAGAGCATAGGTCGTGCATGCATAATCGGTTTGGTTTTTCCGAGTTAAATGTAACTTAATTAAAACTAAAAAATTGTGATTTATAAGGATAAAGCCACGAAATTTTTTGCATGTAATATATTCAGGTCCTAAAATATATTTAGGTAATTTTGATGATTTATGGATGATTATTGCTTATTTTAATGATTTTTAGTGAAATAATTATATTTTAATGAGTAAAATGAACTTTTATTTACTAAAAATAGCTAAACTTCACTACTGACCGTGATTTTTTAGTATAACCTCACATGCATATTTTGCATATTGTATGTAAAATTTTGGATCATTGTGATTAGTTTTGCATGTTTTATGATTTTTATGTGATAAAAATGGTATAAATGGAGTTTAAATGACTAAAAATAGTTAAACTTCGAAACGGGCCATGAAATTTTAATATGATGTCACATGCATATTTTACAGATTTTATGTTAAATTTGAGATAAATGTGATTTATTATGCATGATTTATAATTTTAATGGTTAAAATGATATAAATAGTGACTATTTTTAGCAAAAATAGCTAAAATAAATTTTATGGCATGAAATTTTTCCCTAATGTTGTATATATTATATGGACATCAGATCTAAAGTTGAATGATTAATTTTGATTGATTTGGTATGTTTATTGGTTTTTATGTGATAAAATCGATATAAGGGCAACTTTATTGGTCATAAAAATTAATTCGAAATTTTTGGTTGAAATTTTGCCATTTCCAGGTTCTGGAAATTATTTAAAAATGTTCAAAATTTTGATTTTGATGTTTTTCATAATTTTTATTTTTAATTTAGAATTAAATGGTAAAAGTTATGTTTTATACGATTTATTAATAAAGTAAACTATAAATATTTTGTGGGCAAATTTTATTGAGTTTTTAGAATCTTGGTAATATTCCAGTATATACAAAAATGTGATTTCTAATTTTTCCAAATTTTTATGATTTATTGGGAATTATTTCATAATTGTTATGATTAAAAGAAGTTTAAATAAGCAATAATATAAAACCAAGTTGAATTATTGTCAAATATTTAGTGAAGACTAATTTTTGAGTCCTAAGAAGGTTATGATAATTAACTTGGACTTAAATTTGATTTAAGTATTGATTTGTGATTTTAATAAGTTATTATCACACATTTCCATAAAACCGAATTATATACGATATAAGATTTAAATAGGGCGATTTGGCATATTAATTTGGCATGTTAGACACATATATTTATGCTGCAATTTTTATTGATGAATGTCATATTTTATTTATATAATTTTGAATTATGTAATTTTATCTTAGTATGACCTTAGTTTTAATCGGTATTACCCGTAATGTAAGGGATTACCGATTCGGTTGTAATTTTATTGTGATCTCACTTTTATTTTTACTAGTTTTTCATATTACAAATGTATAATAGGAATAACTATGTATTTTATTATATTTGTAATTCCGGAGTTCCTTCAAGACGGTGCCAATCGGAAAGGCGTTCCGATCAAGACGGAGTCCTTGGGAAGCGTACCACTTGAAGTTCAAGGGACCAATAGAGTTGGTTTCCGAATTTGTAAATAGAATATTAGATTTTCTATTTTAGGAAGGCCATACTAGGAAATTTATTTATTGCTTTGCATTTTTCTTTATATGTTACATGCATTGCCAAATCGCCATTAACATCACATGCCTTTTTATATATTTACATCGTCTTTTCAAGCTTGTCGATTATAATTATCGCTTAGTTCACTAATATAGTTCACATAAAAGTGATAGATAATAAATCGACAAGACCTCTCACATATTTAAAATTGAGATTAGCCTTTCCAAATAGTAGGACCCATGAATCCCTTTGACATTTGGGGTAGATTCGGTTTCCCGGGGTACTTTCATTTTTCATTGGGTAAGTGGGGTAATAAAACGTTATTACACGCGGAATTTGTTTGGACTCAACGGGATATAAAGACTAGTCTTATGTTCCGGGGCTAGAGATGAAATTTATGAAATTCATCGACCGAGAGTTCTAAGGTAGAATCAATTAAAGAGTTAATTCACCAAATTTATGCAAGTATGGGACATATCGGTTTCCCGTGCCCATGTTTGTGTAAAGATGGATCTCGGAATCATTTATATAATTGGGTGGAGGTCATTATATAAATGCTAAAACATGCTAAAATGTTTTCATATATTAACGATGAATGTTTCTTTTCCCATTATTTCGTTGTTTTATGTTGTTCTTTATCATTTCTCCTATTAATATACGATATCAATTCGATTGTAACACGATTCTCCGCTAAACCACTATTACTAACGACAAATAGAATCTCTTTCTAAATCCTCAAATGAACCGTATCATAGGTAATGGACTAGTTCCATAGGAATCGTTCTATTTCATAGAACTCCATAGGAGTTGTCCTATGTCATATAAGATTAGCATCTTAAATTCCTAACATACCTGAAGAGTCTATACAGCGATATACTCAAAAGGGGGTGAATTGAGTATGTAAAACTCTTGCCCACTTTTTCGATTTATTGATAATTTATTAATTACTCGAAGTTTATTAATTAAACTCGACTAATTAATTTATCGTATTGTGTGAAGATGAAACAATAAATGCGTAAATAAAGAAGACACACGAAATTTTGAAGTGGTTCAGTTTCACAAGTCGAAACCTACGTCCACTATTCTCGATTAATAACTTTAGTACCTTTCTACGGATTACAAAATTATCAATCTAACTCGTACAACTAACTATAGTTGTAACTCAATTTGAGTATCGTTAAATACTCGATTTCTATCTTACGTTAATAAGAAAGTACTACTAGATTCTACTAGTGTTCACGTTAATGAACGAGTATGAATACAATGAGTACTATTATCCTATTAATGAGATGAACGAGAATGGTTGACTTAAAGAGGCACACAGTTTTTTGCTTTAGACACAATTAGGGTTTTGAAAACAATTGCAATTTTGAAACAACTAAAGTCGAAATATGCTTAGGGTTTTTGCAAAGGTTTTTCTCAATTAAAATTTAAATAAGTGTCTTGCCTTTTCTAATGAATTGCTTTGGTATTTATAGGAGTAGGAAAAACCTAAAACTAGGTCAAAAAATCGAAACCTTAGCCGCCTCCCTTAGGTCCGAAATTCCATGAAGTGGGCTAGGTCCAATCTTTTATTTTTATCTACAAAATACCTTTTATTCAAAAACCCTAATTACTACTAGGATATTTTCGACTAGAAGGTGATATGGCCATAATCCATTTCACTCTAATTGAAACCCTAATAATAATTAGTTTTAAATCATAAAACTAAGATAATATGAATAGAAACCCTAGATTACATAACAACCCATAAGTTGTATGATAAATCAGTAGGATTAACATAATCTATATTACTAATTCATCTAGAAAAGATATAGTATAAATATCACTTTAATTTTCGAAATAATAAATAAATCTAAAGCTTAGATTGTGCTCTCTTATAAGTCGTTCATGGTTATAGGTAAAATGGCTACAACCAAGAACTTTGATAGGTAAGGTTAAAGATGAAATAGCTATAACCGTACTTTCTCAAAAACCATTTTGTTCATACCATTAGTAGAATGAAATCCTATATCCCTAATCTTCATGAGATCTTCAAATATAGGTTTCTTTCTTTATCTTGATCTAGAGGCTCTTCATCTTGAGCTTCCATCAAATAATATATTGTTTTGCTTGATTTAGTCTTCTATGGTTATAGGCAAAACAACCATAACCAAACTTGATTACCAAGCTCCAATTTCTTCATGAGAATTCCATCATATGCTATAACCACAATCATGCTTTCCAGGTAATTGTTAACTAAGATGTGCACCATTCAACAAACAATTACAAGCACAAGTGTATAACATATTACAAATCATAATACTTGTCATTATCAAAACTTATACGAATAAGGTCCAACAAATTCCCCCTTTTTGATGATGGCAAGTCTCCTATGATTTGTGACTAAGGTCAAGTTCCCCCTCAACATACTACTACCAAAGTTATAGTAAGTTGATCGCAAGAACAAACTATTTATATTAAAAGTTATAGCATGGAACCCCTTAAGAGATTAAAGATCTTGACAAGGAGCAAGCTTAGGCAATAATTCAAGTCACACGATTTCTTCCCCCTCTTGACATCATCGAAAAGACGAGAACAGACATAAAACGACTAGAATGATATCAACCGAGGCAAGAAATATATATTAATCAAAGCATATATTATAGCATAAGAACGATTTCAACATAAGAAAGCTCTAAATATAGAGTGTGTAATACAAACCAAGATGAGTATAGATTTTTGTAAGATAGAAGGAAAATAGTCACTCACCTAACTACGACCTACAGAAGCATGCATGCAATCTAACATGATAGATATTCTAGCGACCATACATATACACTCCAACCAAGCGAGGTCCAAAACACATGCCGAGAACTTACAAAGTAATGTGAGGTGAGGTAGTTGGGTAGGAAGGGGCAAAATAATTTGGATATGTGGAGGTAAAAGCCAAGCTAGAACCGATCACAATCAAAAGTAGCCATATTCCACTTTCCAACCCAACATGAAAGATGATGTACCATGCCAAGTACGGCACACACTCACTCACATCAACAAGTACTTCTCCTCAAGTAATATGGAAATGATAAGCATAGGAGTAATAAGATATTCTTGCTTTTCCATCTTTTATAGTATCATTTTCCTTCTTTTTTTTGTTTTTTTTTATCATTTTTTTTTCCGTTTCAATCCATCATTTTCTTCTTCCTTCCAATATCCATCACAAAATCAACAAAATTGACTGCAACAAGACTTCCAAACTTACCAACAAGACTAGCTTGACAAGGGTAGGCCATATGGAATGTAGAAAAATAAGTGGGTCAAAACAAGGCAAATTTGGCTAATGTGAGGTTAGTAGGTAAAACGTAAAGGAAGGGTCGCCTCTCCACATGTGTCACCACCACAAACCGAGTGTATACAGGTAATAAGAGACAAATTTCATGCTTATGCAATTTGATGTTACATGCCATGTAAGAAGTACTACTCACATCCTAAATGAAACCAATCATGAATGTCATTGATTTTTGAAGCTTTAAACCTTAGAATGTATAAGTGATGAAAGATATGGTTTGTATACAACACAAAATATAATAGACTAGCAAACGGAATATTCTCATAAAATAATAAAATACTATATAAGAATGTACTTGCAGCGGAAAATACAAACATAGTCATACAATCTCGTCAAATCTAGTCAGTCATATGGGAAATAAAATAATTATGACGAATTTAACTGCCACCAATTAAACCAATTTCCAATCGTAAAATCTCAAAATGTTTCTAGCTAAAGCCTTTGTCAAAATATCCGCCCATTGATTTTCTGTACTACAAAATTCTAGTTTTATGTTGCCTTTTTCGACATGGCCGCGTAGAAAATGGTGTCTAATATCAATATGTTTAGTACGAGAGTGCTGTGCGGGGTTTTTAGATATAATAATAGCACTCGTATTGTCACATTAAATAGGAATACATCCTACATCTACACCATAATCACATAATTGTTGCTTAAGCCATAATAATTGAGAACATACCAGTCCGGCAGCAATATATTCGGCTTCAGCAGTAGATAAGGCAACTGGATTTTGTTTCTTTGAACCCCATGTTATAATACAAGGTCCAACAAATGTAGCGAATCCTGACGTACTTTTTCTATCTAGAGAACATCCTGCATAATCTGCGTCTGAATATCCAATTAAATTGAAATTGCATTCTAGTGGATACCATAAATACAGATTTTTTGTACCAATTAAATATCTTAAAATTCTTTTAACTGCAATCATATGTGATTCTTTGGGACACGACTGAAATCGTGCACACACACATACACTAAACATTATATCCGGACGACTTGCAGTTAAATAGAGAAGAGAGCCAATCATACCTCGGTAAGTGGTTTCATCCACACACTTACCATCTTCATCCAAGGTTAGTTTCTTATCAGTAACCATTGGAGTATCCATGGGATTGGCATCTTGCATTCCAAATTTCTTGATTAATTCTTTGATGTACTTTTGTTGATGTATCATGATGCCTTCATCTGTTTGTTGAATCTGAAGTCCTAAAAAGAACTTTAATTCACCCATCATGCTCATCTCAAATTATGATGTCATTAAATCTGAAAAATACTTACAAAGTTTGTTGTTAGTTGAACCAAAAATGATATCATCAACATAGATTTGAACAACTAATAAATCAGAACCTTATGACTTTAGAAACAAGGTTTTATCGACTGACCCTCTTTTAGAATTACTTTGAAGCAAAAATTTGGATAGTCTGTCGTACCAAGCCCTTGGGGCTTGTTTCAAACCATATAAAGCTTTGTCAAGCTTATATACATGATTTTGAAACTTGTGATCTAGAAAGCCAGGAGGTTGCTCTACAAAAACCTCTTCATTCAGATAGCCGTTAAGGAATGCAATCTTAACGTCCATTTGAAATAACTTCATCTTCTTGTGTGCTGCAAAGGCAATTAAGAGACGAATTGCTTCTAGCCTTGCTACTGGGGCAAATGTCTCATCATAGTCGATTCCTTCTTGTTGGTTGTAACCTTGTACCACCAATCTGGCCTTATTTCGAACTATGACCCCTGTATCATCCAATTTGTTTCTGAAAACCCGTCTGGTTCCAATAATTGAACGATTTTTAGGTCTTGGCACTAAATGCCAGACTTTATTACGTTCAAATTGTTGAAGTTCTTCTTGCATTGTTATAACCCAGTCAGATTCTGCAAGAGCTTCTTTAATATTGGAAGGTTCAATGGTGGATAGGAAGGAGTAGAATGAACAAAAAATGTTCAACTTCCTACGAGTTTGAACTCCTTGGTTCAAACTTCCAAGTATACTTTCCATACGGTGTGATCCCTTGTATCTCCACTTTTTGGAGTTTTCAGGTACGTCATCATGTGAACTTGGTTCTCCTTCTTCAAATGAGTTAGAATTGGTTCCCCCTGAATCCAACCCTTGGGTTATAGTAGATTCAGTTATAACCATGGGATCTACATTTGGGGTTATAGCTTCATTAGTTATAACCGTAGATTCCAATTTTTCTTTTTGAGAAGAATCAATAGTATCATCAACTATTGTTTCAGTTCTCTTATTTTTCTCATTTGAAGGATTCCCTAATTCATCATTAGTACCTTCGATTTCTTTTTGAGAAGAATCAATAGTATCATCAACTATTGTTTCAGTTCTCTCATTTTTCTCATTTGAAGGGTTCCCTAATTCATCATTAGTACCTTCGATTTATTTTTCTTCTTCTTCTAGCTCTGGAGGATCATCTCTAGAAAGACGAAAGTCAGGTTCATTCATATCTTCTTCTTCATCCTGTTCAGCCTTATCAAACATATTATTTTCATCAAAAATAACATGTACACTTTCTTCTATACATAGAGTTCTTTTGTTGAAAACTTTGTATGCCTTGCTATGGTTAGAGTAACCAACAAATATCGCTTCATCACTTCTGGGATCAAATTTAGTTAAACGATTTTTGCCATTATTATGGACATAACATTTGCTCCCAAAGCAACGAAAATGTGATATATTTGGCTTACGTCCTCTGAGTAATTCATAAGGAGTTTTCTTAATGATTGGTCTAATCATAGTACGGTTGTGCACATAACATGCAGTACTAACAGCTTCTGCCCAAAAGCTTCTAGGCAAACCACTACATAATAACATGGTTCGTGCCATATCTTCCAGTGTTCTATTCATACGTTCAACAACACCATTTTGTTGTGGGGTTCGTGGTGCAGAAAAATTATGTTCTACACCATTCTCCCTACAATATTCAATAAATGTTTGGTTATAAAATTCAGTGCCATGATCCGTATGAATAGAACCCAGATTGTGTTTATATTTATTTTGAGCAAGCTTCATTAGTACAACAAATTCATCAAAAGTCTCATCTTTAGAACTTAAGAAGATAGGCCAAACGTACCTTGAGTAATCATCTACCAGAACAAATACGTACCTTGATCCGCCTCTACTTCTTACTTTCATTGGTCCACATAGATCCATGTGCACCAATTCCAAAGGATTGCTTGTGCTAATCACCCTTTTTGGCTTAAAAGATGATCTTACATGTTTACAACGAGCACACGAGTCACATAAGCTCTCTTGATCAAACTTGATTTTGGGTAAACCCTCAACCAAATCCCATCTTTTGAGTTTGTTTAAAATGGTTGAACTTATGTGTGCAAACCTCTTATGCCATAAACATGGATCATCTAAAGTTACTTTCATACATGTAAAAGAGTTAGTAGGAAAAGCATTTAAATCAATCATGTATACATTTCTCTTTCTTTGTCCTTCAAGGATAACATTACTAGTTCCCTCAATTATGATTCGACAACCATATGAATGAAATACGACTTTGTTGCCTTTATCACATAATTGTGAGATACTTAGTAAGTTATGTTTTAGACCCTCTACAAGGTATACTTCACTAATTGCATGAGAAGGAGAAATACCTATTTTGCCAATTCCTACTACTTTACCTTTCTTATTATCTCCAAAGGTAACCTTGCCGCCATTAAAGGGTTTGAGTGAAAGAAATAGATTTTTGTCTCCAGTCATATGTCTTGAGCATCCGCTGTCGAGATACCACTGATTGTTTTCTTTCACCACGACCTGCAAAATAATTTAAAGGCAGTTTTTAGGTACCCACGCTAAGTTGGGTCCTCTGATGTTAGTTTCTCTAAAAATTAGGTCTCTCCGAACCCAAACTTGTCTAACAGGTCTTTTCTTCTGAGGCGTTCTATGATAAGATCTAGACTTCTTAACATCATTCGTTTGAGTTTTGGATGTTTCATTTGTGTTTTGTTTAGGGACATTCTTTTTGCTTTGAAAATCAAAACTCATATCATAAAACCATTGAAACTCATTATTTCGTTCTTCATTATCATTCGGTTCATCAATGGTAGAGTAATCGTCTTCAACTATTACCTCACATGCTTTGTGGGTCTCGACATTTTTACGAATATCATGTGCATGTTTTACACAATTAACCTTTATGTGATCTTTATCGCCACAGTAAGTATAAATTAAATACTCGTGTAAATCAGCGTACTTTCGTTTTCTAAAATCTCGATCTGAGGGAGTAGCCTTGCATTTAGAATGATCCCTGCGACCATAACATTCATGCCCTAATCCCATTTTCATATTGTTATCGGATTGTTCTGTTAAGAAGTTTAATACCTTTGTACTTCCTTCCCATTTATCATGAACCTTACGAGCATGAAGAAGTAGTTCTTTTAAGGATTGAATTTCTTCATTGCATTTTGTATGATCAATCTTAATTTCCGTAGAAGAGCTACTTTCACGGAGATTTTTTAATATAGCAATTTTCTCTTCATATTGTTTTGAGATATTTGCTTGATTAATCTCCTTTTCATTTAGTTGCTTATTAAGAAAATCAATTTCCTTCTTATGATCTGAGATTGTGCCATTTTTGGCTGAAATCTCGGTTTCTTGAAGTTCATTAAGTTTCTTCAATTCCATGGTTATAGCTTCATTAGCTGTAACCTTGGCTTGAAGTTGCTTAATGTTGAGTTTCAGCTCTTTGGTTATATCTTCATTAGATATAACCTTAGATTCAAGAGCCTTCTTCTCATTTGCCATTGAATTCAAAGCTTCAGCATCATCAACGGTAGCTTTAGATTTCAATTTCTTGGCTTTTGCTTTAAGCAATTGATTTTCTTCAGCAATGTCCATTATTTGGTCTTTTAATTCTTTTAACTCAAGACTTTGCTCATGACAATGATCCAACGATTGTTCAAAATACTTAACTAAAGCGCTTTTGGATAATTTCTTAACTTGTTTCTTAAGTTCAAGATAACTTACCTCATCTTCATCTTCATCAGATTCGGATTCTCCCATGAAACAGAATTCTGAACTTGAATCATTATCAATATCTAAACTTATGTTGCTTAAGCATAAATTTGCAACTTCTTCATCTTCGGACTCCTCATCGTCCTCTGTATCTAGATCTCCCCAGCATGAAGCCATCATGACTTGCTTGAATTCTTTCTTTGTTTTGTCTCTCTGGGTTTTGTCTTTTATTTTCTTCCACGTGGGGCAATCTTTGATCATATGATCAGAATCACCACACTTGAAGCAACCTCTATTTGCAAAAGAATTTTTCGAATCAGAAGTCTTTTTGTTAGAAGACTTATTGTTGTTGAACGTTTTATTTTGTTTAAAATTGAAAAACTTCTTTCTAAAACGTTTGGCAAACAACACAGTTTCATCCTCTAGATCAGACTCATTGTTTTCACTTGCGAGCGCCATACTCTTTCGAGTGCTCGTTCCTGCTTCATCAGAATTTAAAGTGAGTTCATGAGCCATTAGGGCTCCAATGAGTTCTTGATATGAGAGGTTAGTGAGGTCACGACATTCCTCCGTAACAGTGACCTTAGGACGCCATTTTTTTGTTAAGCTTCTAAGAACTTTTCTAGCTATGTCTTCAGTCGGAAAAGTGCGACCTAGATTTTTTAGTTCATTTATGATACTTAAAAATCGTGTTGACATGCTATCAAGTGTCACATTAGGCTCCATAGAAAATAGTTCGTATTTTTGTATCAAAAGATCAATACGATTTTTCTTAACAATGGACGTTCCTTCATAGGCTAATTCCAATCCATCCCATATCTCCTTGGCAGTCGTACAAGAAGAAAAGCGATCAAATTCAGTTGAAGTCATACCATTTTGTAGTAGACTTATCGCTTTTGAATTTTTTTCTGCCTTCTTGTAGTCAGTCTCGATATAGCCTTCTTCTTTTTTCTCATAAGAAGGACCTTCAGTCGTTCCTACCAAAATTTTGATAGGACCATTCTGAACGATTCTCCAACATTCCCAATCAATACCTTTAATGTAGTGTGTCATCATGTTTTTCCATAAACCATAATTTTTCCCATCAAAGACGGGACATTTGAGGTATTTGGAATCCATTTCACATGTATATAGCAGCGGAAAAATAAGGAACCGAAAAAGTAGATCAACCCCTAGCTATTAGGCTATCAAGAGCACGAGGCTCTGATACCAATTAAAGAGTCTATATAGCGATATACTCAAGAGGGGGGGGGGGGGGGTGAATTGAGTATGTAAAACTCTTGCCCACTTTTTCGATTTATTGATAATTTATTAATTACTCGAAGTTTATTAATTAAACTCGACTAATTAATTTATCGTATTGTGTGAAGATGAAACAATAAATGCGTAAATAAAGAAGACACACGAAATTTTGAAGTGGTTCAGTTTCACAAGTCGAAACCTACGTCCACTATTCTCGATTAATAACTTTAGTACCTTTCTACGGATTACAAAATTATCAATCTAACTCGTACAACTAACTATAGTTGTAACTCAGTTTGAGAATCGTTAAATACTCGATTTCTATCTTACGTTAATAAGAAAGTACTACTAGATTCTACTAGTGTTCACGTTAATGAACGAGTATGAATACAATGAGTACTATTATCCTATTAATGAGATGAACGAGAATGGTTGACTTAAAGAGGCACACGGTTTTTTGCTTTAGACACAATTAGGGTTTTGAAAACAATTGCAATTTTGAAACAACTAAAGTCGAAATATGCTTAGGGTTTTTGCAAAGGTTTTTCTCAATTAAAATTTAAATAAGTGTCTTGCCTTTTCTAATGAAATGCTTTGGTATTTATAGGAGTAGGAAAAACCTAAAACTAGGTCAAAAAATCGAAACCCTAGCCGCCTCCCTTAGGTCCGAAATTCCATGAAGTGGGCTAGGTCCAATCTTTTATTTTTATCTACAAAATACCTTTTATTCAAAAACCCTAATTACTACTAGGATATTTTCGACTAGAAGGTGATATGGCCATAATCCATTTCACTCTAATTGAAACCCTAATAATAATTAGTTTTAAATCATAAAACTAAGATAATATGATTAGAAACCCTAGATTACATAACAACCCATAAGTTGTATGATAAATCAGTAGGATTAACATAATCTATATTACTAATTACATCTAGAAAAGATATAGTATAAATATCACTTTAATTTTCGAAATAATAAATAAATTTAAAGCTTAGATTGTGCTCTCTTATAAGTCGTTCATGGTTATAGGTATGGCTACAACCAAGAACTTTGATAGGTAAGGTTAAAGATGAAATAGCTATAATCGTACTTTCTCAAAAACCATTTTGTTCATACCATTAGTAGAATGAAATCCTATATCCCTAATCTTCATGAGATCTTCAAATATAGGTTTCTTTCTTTATCTTGATCTAGAGGCTCTTCATCTTGAGCTTCCATCAAATAATATATTGTTTTGCTTGATTTAGTCTTCTATGGTTATAGGCAAAACAACCATAACCAAACTTGATTACCAAGCTCCAATTTCTTCATGAGAATTTCATCATATGCTATAACCACAATCATGCTTTCCAGGTAATTGTTAACTAAGATGTGCACCATTCAACAAACAATTACAAGCACAAGTGTATAACATATTACAAATCATAATACTTGTTATTATCAAAACTTATACGAATAAGGTCCAACAATACCTATGTATGATTTCTTGTTAAGAAGTGTGAATAGAAGTAATGATTAGTCAAAATATGTTTTGATAATATCATCTATGCATCCACGGTTCAAAAATCTTATTGCTCAAACTAAACACTTGTCATCAAACATTTAAGTTATTAAGAACATGAAAAATATTAAATTGGTAAATTGATTTGTTAGAAATTTTGATTAACCAAATACCACAATAGAGTTAACCCTTGTGAAGGATTAACTAGGAATTTATATGAAGATAAGTCTTCATCAAGTAAGAAATTCTTGAAGTCAGTGGGAGCAATAAGAAATAAGTACCTATCTTAATCATTAAGGATAGAACTAGGTTCGAAAGAGAAGGTGTTAAACACTAAAATAGATACAAACCCCAATAAGTAAAGATCAAGGAAGTTGGTCATGTGACTCCAACATATTCCTTTCTGAATATCTATGACATTGACATTGCATTCTTGCCAATTATTACATCATGAGTATTTGATACAAATTTGTGGATTTCGTCATGATATTTGGCATTATCGTATGACGACTAGTAAGAATAAGTTCAGAAATTTGCATGAATGGAACTAGGGTAGTTGCCATTTCATCCATGAACATATGAATGTAGTAGCGTACTCATTTTAGTTTTGTATTTAGAAATGTACCTCAATAATTGTTATGATGTACAATATGTCTAAATAAGAATATAATTCAAGTTTTTGTATAAAACGCAAAGGGTTCCACTATTATGCAATTAAAATAAGTGTTGTGCCCTTACATACCACGATTAAGTTTATGGTGAGACCATACAAATCAAGATAATTATATTCAAACTAAAAATAAATGTCATATATACAAGACTCAAGTTGATGACCCCAATCATTTCTCAATTCTCGATTGAAAATCACATTTAGAAACTAGTTTTGACTAGTCTCCCAAACCATTTGATTGGAAATCTTTTGGTGTGTACGAATCTTGTATTCAAAGCAAGTTAATTCATGATTTTTTCTGGAAAAGGATTATGAATAGAGCAAGGTATTCACCTTATTTACACTTTGAAGTGTATGGTCGAATACAATTTCAACCAGATAAGGTTATTACTTTTTCATCTCTTTTTACCAACGAACTAGGTAGATACTTGGTATCCACTTAATGAGGTAAGAAGAGAATTTTTTTGAATAAGTTCAATGAATGTTTAAAAGTATCAAAACCTACAGATTATAAAACCAAAGTATTGGTACTTTGTTAAAATGGGGAACAATAAAGTGATGACTTTTATCTGCACCAAAAGGAGTGTGATATGGTATCACAAGTTCACTTTCATTATGATATGATTGAATCTTTACATTGTAGTTGGAGGTAGTTCATGTTATAAAAATTTATCTGGCATTTAAATTTTCCACTAATATAAAACATGGTTAAAGCAATCATTTGCTTTTTATATGAGATATGGTTAGGCATTGTACCTAAATTGTAGCTTGTTTCGATAGTAAACATGTGCTCTTTCTTCCTACATGATCACGAGAACAAAAGGTTTGTGGCTCGTGATGCTGTCTATTAAAGAAAAGAGGATTATTTCTTAAAGACAGAGTGGGAGAAAATGTTCAAGAGCCACAAACTAAGAATAAGGCGTAAGAAGATGTTCCTTCTTGGTCAAAATCAGTAATTATTTCTTCGAAATCTAAAGTGGACAGGAGTCATGTTATTTTTGAAAGTAACAAACCTATAACTCATTAAGATGCTTTATCTAGTTTCAACTCCGCAAAAGTCCGAAATAAGCATAAACATGAAAATGTTTGTTTAGCTTGGTTGGTTGGTGGCAAAAGGGCTTTGCACGCAACAACAACGTTTCATTGTATTCGGATATGATTTGATATAGTTGGATTTTAAAATCATCTTGCATGAGTTTTTTAAATCGTAACTATCCTAAGGAAGGATACGAACTTAAGAAGAAGTCTTAAGAAGATGTCAAAGAGTTGAACTTTATGTTTTGGTCATGGGTCATGTGATAAATCTTTCTCGAATTGTCGAGTAGTTATGTTTATACATGAAGTTTAATGGGAGTAAGGTGGTGTTAATAGTCTTATATGTAAACGACATATTGATCATTGTGAATGATGAAAGAATTAGGAGAAGAATAATACATCTCTAAGATATCCAGTTCGATGGATATTAGCATAAAGTTAATATTCTTATGTTAATAAGAATCTTGACAAGTTCAAAGGTGTTGAACATGTAGAAATTGAATCCACTTGCTTTCGCTCCAAGATTAATTCATTATGCTAAGATGTATCACCATTCTTAAACTTCGTATACTTGGAGTATGACGAGAAGTTATAAATCGAATCTTTGAGAGAAGTCTCTATATAGCCACATAGTTCATTAGTTAGTACTCAGGAAGTACTAAAGATATGAAGCTAAGCATTTAGAAGTGAGATGGATTTATGTGCAAGGAGTTACACAAAAACCATATTCTAAACACATAAGGATGGTTAGAGAACCATCTTGGCTATATTATTTAAGGAGGATATCTACTAGAAACGTCATAGGCAGTTGAACAATGAGATATACACAACGGAAATTGAGTACACTTGCAATAATAAGATATGCAAGAAAGAAGGGATGATATTAGGATTCGGTTTTGTGAATTGGAAGAACTATGGTAGTTCGTTCCAATAACCGAAGGTCCTATCCCTACTCACTGTGAGGACAGTGGGAGCTATTCTAAAGCAAGATAGCCTATGTCTAGATTGGTTCTAGACACATATACTCAAAAAGTTTTTATAATAAAGATTATACATAACAAAGGGAAAAAGTATATAGTAAAGTTAGTAAAGTGCAAAATATTGCTAAAACTTACTAACCAAGACCTTCTCATAGGCTTAAGCATGATAAGTCATGCCATTTCAATTGAATTGAGATGATCCACTACATACAAGATTAAAAATTAATTATAGATTATGTAGTAATTGATATTGTATCAAGTTTACATATGTGATAATGCACTCATTGTTTGAGTTTTATTCAAAAATTCTTTTCTTATAATACTTTGTTTTCCAAATAGGTTGTCGAGACAATATTGAACCCTATTTATGTGAACTGGATTAACATAGTATTGGCCCCTAGTCACTTATATGAGGTGACGTCTCCTAGTGACTAGAGTGTGAGTTGATTTGATACGTGCATTTTATATAGTCTTTTTAAGTCTCTTATGCACATATTTCTATGCGATTCTCATGGTTTTATGCTACGAAATGCCCCGAATATTCTACTTTGGTTTGTTTTGCTTTATTTGCAGGAATGGACCCGAAAGTAGAGAAATCAAGCCTTTTATCGTCCGTTTTGCTTGCATTTAGGAAGTGAGTGGATTCGGAGCGGAAATACTGCTGTTATGGGACGCGTAAAGTCATTTCGGAAGCTAAAATAACAAGTCATAGCTGGAACTAACGACGCATTGAGCTGGTCGAGTCAAAGTCACTCGATTGAAGGCTCTTTATGATCGATCGAGTAGCTTGAAGAGGAGAAGACCTCGATCGAATGCTTTCAGTGTTCGATCGAAATGTGATTTTTAGGGGTTCCTCGATCGAGTCCTTTTGCTACTCGATCGAGTTTTTTTTGCTGGATAATGTTCAATCGAGCATTTCTAAATGGCTCGATCGAGTGATTAGCTGATGGACACGGGCTTTTGTTTTATTATTTTGTTTTAGGTCGAATAAAATCTCTCTCCTATAAATAGGAGAGAGATAATTAGGTTTGGGATCTATCTTTCATTCCGCATTAGTCAGATGCTTATTTCTTCCTTTCCGGATCTGAATTTGTAATTTCTCCTTCTCCCTTATTCTAGTATTAATTTCTCTTCCTTTCATCTTTTTATTATGCTTGTTATTACTCTATCTTTCTCTACCGTTTTACTCTTCGTCATGTTTAGCTAATTCTCCCGCTAGGATTTAGGGGATTCAATGAATTATTGTTAGTTGCTAATTAAGTTTACAGATTTTTCGTTGTTATCATGTCTTTGTTGTTAATCACTGCAAATAACTGTAATTAGCTGCTTGAATTGATGTAATTAGCTAATTTATTTGGTAAGCCATAACCTAGACCGGAAGGTTGGAAGGGGTGAGACCTGCAGTGAACATTAGGATGCTTTAGTGAGGGCGGAAGCTAAGCTAATAGCGTTTTAGGGTGAATTGAGACCGGAAGGAGATATTCGCTACCCCTTAGACCGATACATGCGACTGATCTATGACCTTAGCTGCAGTTATCTGATATTCATTGATGACCCGACAATCCTAGTTCTTTCTCTTTATTGCTAATCCCTCTTATCCTTTTCTCTTGCTTTAATCTCATTTAGTTTAGTTCAACCAATTCAACCCCCTAATTAGTGACCTTAGGAAGACCGAATTGACAAGTAGATAGTGACCGCCTCCCTGTGGAGATCGACCCTATTTACCGCTGACTTCTGTTAGTTGTACTTAGGTATTTATTTTTGGTACTGAAACGGCGGTATCAAATTTTGGCGCCATTGCCGGGGAGGTAATATACTCTTTTGTCAATGATTCCGACGTTAGGATATTCGGGGCATAACGGACGATAAAAGGCTTGATTCCGCTTCTTTCGGGTCCATTCCTGCAAATAAAGCAAAACAAACCAAAGTAGAATATTCGGGGCATTTCGTAGCATAAAACCACGAGAATCGCATAGAAATATGTGCATAAGAGACTTAAAAAGACTATATAAAATGCACGTATCAAATCTCCCCAAACCTAACCTTTACTCGTCCTCGAGTAAACTAAATGCAAACTAATGGAACGGAAAAGATAGCTCAGAGCTAGCTACGAATGCCCACTTAAACCAATTTAATGCAGCAAACTAACACTTATAGCGAAATAGTCTAATGCAAACGAGTTTTAAGATGTTTATAATAAAGCTGAACCGTCGACCTTGCAAGACCTTTAAAAATGGACTCTCACGGGTCACTCTTCTCTCATGAAGCAAAGGGTAAGCATATGAGTGTAAGAGAGAAGAAAAGTAGACGCTCACCTAGACTACGACCCACATAAACATGCATGCAACTAATATGATAGACAATTCTAACTACCTTACATACATTCCAACCAAACAAGGTCTGTCACAGCCGAGGGCTTACAAAAATATGGTTTAGTGAGGCAATGGGTAAGAAAAGGCAAAACATTTTTGGAAATGTGAGGGTATAGGCGGCCAAGCTAGTACCTAAACAGAATCAAACTGACATCATCCATTTCCCATCCATCAAAATTAAGCACAATGCCCTTAATTGGCATCAACTCTCACTAAACCGAATAAAATCAACTCCTCAAATGATCAAAATGAAACATAGGAGTAAAAACCAACTTATTCAATCTTTTTTTTTTTCTTTTTCTTTTTTTCTTTTTCACGTTTTTTTTCTTTTCTTTTTTTTTTTTCTATTCATCCTCCTTTTCTTTCACAAATTACCAACTCCTGATAACAAAATGCAAACCAAACTTGGCACAATAAACTATATACCGCAAAACATACACTGACTAGCTTGACAGGGCAGGCTAAATTTGGATGTAGTTAAGGGTCAAAAGGCAAATTTGGCTAATGTGAAGTTAAATGGGTAAAAATGAAAGAAAAGGGAATGTAAGCGCCTCCCTGCATGTGACACCAACCACTATCCCGAATGTATGTAGGCAAAAAGCAATTGAATTTCATATACGTGCAAATTGATGATACATGCTTTGCAAGGAGTATACTACTCTCAATCCTACATGAAACTGGTCATAAATGACACCAGTTTTAAGGCTCTAAATCTTAGAAATTATAAGTGGTTTGCCAAAATTTCAGGTCAAGTCTATTCGTTCAGCTAAATTTAAACATTAACTCGTAGATATGCAGAAGACAAAGCTAAAGAGATAACAGTTTCCTCTTCCGTGGTAGGAACAATCACTGACTCATGCTACGATGGCAAGTTCAAGTGCCATAGAGTCATAAGAGATGACTAGTCGATCACATAGGCAGACTGTATGGGACACTCTGTCGGGCAGTGACCGCTTATAGAGTTCTGGCAATTTTATATAGCCTGGTCGTGGCGAGAGCTACTATAGTATTCTTTTGAGACGATTCTTTAACTAGAGACTGTTCGCCCAAGTCGGCACAGTTTCTGATTGACTTTGATTTTTGCCCCAAGCCATTCTGTCAAAAGGGGTGAGTGTGCATCTTTTGGGTCATGATGAACTGTGGGTGTACGAAGGGAATAATGCGATAGGAATTGTCCACCCCTTGTAAGGGTTATTTGAAATCTCAAGGCCACTCGAGGAGTAGTGAACTGGAAATGCGTGGCCACGCTCGGAAAGTATCTACGGTAGATAATTCCGGTCAAACGGTTACTCTCCAGATCGAGGAAACCACTCTTGATATGATCACATGCAAGTACGACCTGCAAGACACCTTGCATTGAGTGGGAGATTGTAATAGGACAAGAGAATTGGTGACGCACACTTGTCACGGATAAGTGGGAGATTGTTGGAGTATGTGTCCTCAACAATGGTGCGATCACATTATTGAAACTCATGATAAAAATACGTAAGGGATGATTCAATATATATAGTCAAATGATCAATATTAATCGGTAATGATTGGCTAACTAGAGTTTGACATTACTGTCGTTTGACGGTGATGGTCAGTTGATCCCTTAAGGTCACACCTAAAGGACGATTCCCAAACTGTAAAGTTGATTAATTGTATATCGATACGGATTAATTAATTCCTTAAATTGAACAAATTATAATTGTGAGAGAGAATATTATATCTTATTGTAATAGGATTAAACAAGATTTATTTTAGTAATTAAAGTGTTATATTACTAAAATTGATTATTGTTTATGAAACAATTAAGATAAGAATGATTAGTTAAATATAACTATAAAATGTTGTGAATTATATTAACATGACCCATTTTAGATATTAGTAATTATGAATTACTAATTAATTTGTCACTTGTAATTTATTTGTCATTAAATGGTATTTAATTGGTTAAATAAGCATTTTATTACATATGAGTCATGTTGTGTGACACATGACATACCATAATACAATTGACAAATTACTAAAGATAAAATGGATTCCATAATAAGGAGCCAAAACCGGTTGGTGTAGGGTATTTTAGGGTTAGTTTTTATTGTGTTTTTAATTGTAAAGAACACCATGATAACCCTAAAAGATTAGCCTTACATGCCTATGTTTTAGATAAGAGAAAAAGGCAAAAAGCAAATGCCATGCATTGGCCTTGGTTCCACCTTCCAACCGGCTCCCCCCTTTTAAAATAAGAAGGTGTTCTTATTTTTCCATTCTTATTATTATTCTTATTCTTATGAAAACTCTCACTTCCTCTCTCATAAAAAATGGTTTTTATGTTCAAAATTTGTGATAATATTCTAATAAAATCACAAGATTACTATGGTAGTAATTAGATTAATATTAGATTAAATTTAAGGTCACTAGTATACAATATCTAGTTAATATTTATACTAATGTTTGGGATAGTCTTGGTGCAACTAAGAGGAGGTATTCCACAATGAATACTTGAAGATTTTGGAGGATCATCCTAATATGTTTAAGCTCAAGATCTAGGTTAGGAAGGTGTTCTAACCTAGTGCCCATATTTCGTCCATTATCAATGTAAGAAAATCGTTTTCTCCTAACCTTGTTAATTTTGTTACGCATGCACTAGATCTAATTACTAAATCAAAGAGTAATTTAGATCATCAATTAAATAAGTTTAATTAGAGGGTTTTTGAATCCCTTTCACTTATTAAGCAACCCGAAAAGCCTATTGAAGATGAATCCACGTATCGTGCTATAGTTGGTAGCCTACAATACTTGTCCTTAACTCGTCCCGACATTGCTTACTCCACGAATAAGCTAGCACAGTTCATCACTCATCCCACGGCAGATCATTGGGTCGCGCTGAAACGGGTCATTCGATTTCTTAATGGTACTTTGCATCATGGTATCCAACTTCATCGTGCCACTCCCCTTTGTCTACATGCCTTCTGTGACACTGACTGGGCGGGTGACACAAACGACTACGTCTCCACAACCAGTTATATTGTCTATCTTGGCTGCTACCCCGTGTCTTGGTCGTCCAAGAAGCAACGTGCCTTATCCCGTTCGTCAACCGAAGCTGAATTTCGCGCTGTCGCGGATACCACTACCGAAGTCTTATGGCTTCGTTCTCTTTTGGTTGAGCTCGACATTGCCACTTCCAAACCGTCAGCTATATACTGTGATAACCTTGGCGCTACGCACTACTCAACCAACCCGATCTTTCACTCCCGTATGAAACACCTTGCCTTGGCCTTCTACTTCGTGCGTGAACAAGTCCAGGTTGGTACTATTCGAGTTCAACATATTTCATGTGATGATCAGCTCACTGATATCCTCACCAAGCCTCTTCCGAAAACCCGCTTTCACTCGTTAGCCTCCAAGATTGGTTCTCACTCTTCTATCGTCCATCTTGCGAGAGCGTGTCAAGAATATTGCATAATATTGTTTTTTATCTTATTGTTATATTGTTATTATCCTCTCCTTATTTCTCTCCATAATTAGAGCTAGTCAATCATCTAATTATGCTAACAACTTATTGTAATCTTTGCTTGTAATCTTTGTATTGTGGCTATAGCTTCTAGGTTAGGATTAGTGGCTCCTCATCATTGTACTTGTAATTACGTTTGTTAAATATATACAAAAACTATCCACTTCTCTAAATCTCACAAGCCATGCCGGGATTTGGGTGGGTAGTTTTACCTTCGCCCAAAAAAATCTACTCTAAGGGGTTATGGCCGAATTTTTGTGGTGATCAAAGGGTTGGTGGTCGAATTTTAGTGGTGAGATGATGCAATTTTGGTGTTAATTTGGCCGAGAGAGTTATGGTCTATAATTTTGGTGGTGGTTTAGTCGAACACAAATTATCCTTTGTGACGGCATTATTCCGTCATAAACTTGTGACCTCTCCCAAGGAGCAAGTGGGAAGGCAAGTGGGAGAGCACCTGTGACTCTGTGAAAGGTCACAAGCTTGTGACCGTCACAAACAAGACTGTCTGTTAATCGAAATAGTTAAGGCCATAATATTACTAGTGGGTTTGCTGCAATTCTTGGGGTTGTAGAAGGTGAGTAAGGGTGGTGCACAATGATAGCGGAAGGGGATTAACTCTTGGCGTTAACTTTTATCAAGAGAACGAGACTCTAATACTATACTGGAAAATCATCCCAACTAAAACTTAAGGTTATGATTGAGGCTCAATCAATGGTCGTATACCTTAACACTGAGCCATTGAAATTAAAAAACCGTTGCTTGGAAATTAGAAGATGAGTTTTATAAATCTAAATTCTAATTAAGGAAGAAAAGAATCGGGAATTTAGGTCTTGGAATAAAAAATAGGGGAGAAAAAAAAATTAGAACTCCGTTGCTTTGTTTTTGCTAAATTAGATATTTGTTTTATTTTCTACTACTATTTTAAAACCTAAAAAAATGAGACCCTTTATAGTTTGGGTCTTAGGTCACCGCTCCTCCAGACGTCTCTCAGAACCGGCCATGTATTCAGGAGTCTGAAGTTGTAGGAGCTCTAAATTCGTAGTAGGATTGATTGTCTAGTGGATATATCTTGTAAGAAACCTCTTTTATTCCCTCAAGTGGATGAATGAAAGAGTATAACTTTTTCTTGTAAAACAAAAAAGTAGCAATTAGTGTTTGTTAAGACGGATATACGTCTGATGAGTAAAACGGTTCAAACCACACTTGTATAAATAAAACAAGTTTTTTGCTAAAATTTAGGTATTTTATTTTTGTCTTATGTATAATACTTAGTCCCTCTTAAATAAGAATTTGTGAAAGTAATGAGAGTTGTATCTTTTTTTTTTTTGGTACAAATGAGGGGCAATGAGAGTTATATCTAGAGGTGGCAATCAGGTCACTCGGGCCGGGTTTGGGCCAGGTCATATCGGGTTCGGGTCATGCCGGGTCAGCATACTATTTCGGGTCGAGTCGGGGTCGGGTTGGGTCATTTCGAGTCAAATGATGTATCGGGTCGAGTCGGGTTTTGGCCGGGTCTAGCGATTTTATTGCATTACTTCAATTATTTACCATTAAATTTAGTTTTTTCATCCATTATTTGGTTTAATTAGTCCATTGTTAAGTCAAAGGTATCAAAAAATCAAACAACTCGCTTTCAATTTTTTTCAATATTAAACTTTAGCATTATCGAGTTATCAATTTAATCGGGTCAATATCGGGCCGACTTATATCAGGTCGGTTTGGGGTTGGGTCGGATTACTGATTATTGGGGTCGTGTTGAGTTACGAGTCGTCATCGGATCGGATCGAATTTCGTTTGCAATATTCTCGACTTCTGTCGAAACGGATTTGCTCGGGTTCAGGTCACACTTGCCACACCTCTAGTTATTATATCTAAGCGATGAATTATTTAGTTGGAAAAGTATAGTGCTGCGGGAAGTACATCTGGAATCTGGATGAGGGTAATGGATCTGGATTGCGATATAGGGGGTGTGGTAAACGGCGGATTGGTAAATTTTCAGCATATTCAAGGCTTTTAGCATGTTTGACTCACCAATCTACTATTTTCAGTGTTTGGTAAATGACATATTGAAAGAGTAGATTGGAGCTCAATCTACTGTTTTCCAATATGCTGCTCAATATGAATCCGTCAACAATCTACACATAGATACAACAATCTATTAACCAAAATCTGCTAATTACCAAACACTTCTACTAAATCTGCTAATTGAAATATACTAGTCAAACTGTTAATCCAATCTGTTATTTATAATCTGTTTGACCAATCTGTTTCTGCTAATATTAATCTGCTGATTACCAAACAGGGCCTTAGTCGAAAAGTTGTGATATAAACAGTATCGAAAAATACAGATATGGGTTGTGCCCTAAGCGTGAGAGGTAGTCAGTTGGTGTATGCTGTTTGGCACAAGGAGGCGGCAAACATAGGTGTCCTTTACCATCTTCAAAGTCCCTAGAAAAAAAAACACGAGGCCTGTCTCCACTGAAGCCATATACTACGCGCCTACGCCCCTTCTTGCTAACTACGGGCTACCTTTCACATTTGCCGACTAAGCGGCAATTTCCTCCCGAAAACAGACAAACGAGCACTTTTAATTTCTTTGGCTCTATTAATCAAGGGAATAGATATAGATATTACGTAACTGGTAGGACCCATGCCATCATCAATTCATAGCCCCTAACTCTTTTCTCCGAAATCTGCAAAATACTCTATAGCTATAGCTTACTAGGTCTTATTTTAAGAAGAAATGGATATATATACTTCCTCCTATTCTAAATCACAAATTCTTGTTTGAGACCGACATTTTTGGTCTTATTTGTCAGACGGATAAAATATTGCCATTTTTTAAGAAAATGTAACCAATTAATTCACAAAATATTATGACTAGAGATGTCATTTTTTACCCTGAAAATGATGTGAACAATAATGGTAACATGTTATCAAAAAATAACAACATTTTATTGTAAAATGATGACATGTTACCCGTCTTATTTCAGACCAAAAGCAATGGTCTTAAGAAAAACGGACTGATTCTAAATAACTCTCCCTATTTCTTTGTTTGACAAATTTCTATACTTATTTTAATCACTCAACCCAACCCTACAATACTCATACTTTATCTTATTTTAATCACCTTATCCCACAACAATACTTATTTTAATCACACAATACCTTTCTTCTCTCCAATCTTCTACCCCACGACAATACTTTACCATATAATACTCCCATTACTTAAATCCCGTGCCCTTCATGAATAGGGAGGGTTTTCCTATTAAGAATAGGAGGGAGTATATATCTGAATATTTGGGTTTGATATTATATGTTAATTTCAACTCTCTGGCAGCACAATTACTTCCCTAAAAGCTGAAGCTTGTCTCTACCCTCATTCATTCAGTACACATGTACGTATCTCCTTTCCCTCATTCTAGTCACTTGTTTTGGCATACCCATTTTATCTCTACACTAATGCGAAAATTCTATATGATTTTAGCATATAACATTACTGCGAATGCAATGCGTCCTTATTCTTCATATTCTAAATTATTTTGGAATTCAGAGGTAATCTGTTCGTCTCAATCAAAGATAAACGACTTAAACAGAGGCATCTAAATAACGAAAACTGTTGGGTCATTTTATCGCCTTTTTTATCTGATCTATTCAAGTTGTTGATAAATTGACTCTATTTTTTTCTGAATGGTAAAAAACAGGGGAGACAATGAGATGGAGCAATTTTGGCAGAACATACAGTCAGGATTTACCGTGGTAGATTCCAATGACACGCTGATAACAAGTGGAAGTATGACAACAGTGGGACCCATTGAGATTTCTCCGGCGGCGGCGGATGTTACGGATTCAATGACGGTGGCGGTTGTTCCTGGTGACGAAGACGAGGAAGATTCGAGTGAAGAGGTAACCACCTCGTCATCGAGCAGTTCCGGAACTGGAACCGACCCTACCACCGGGGCGATGTGTCGAAAGAGAAAGATTGAAGAACTTGACGAGTCTTTTGCCGCTACAACACCCGCTGCAGCCCTCGCTCGAATTGAGGTTAGGCTACTCTATATACTCTCTCCTATTCACTCATTTCTTCCCTCTTTCCTTGTTCAGGCTGGCTGGAATTTCTTCCATATCTCCGTTCCTAGAAACTTTTGTGTGTCCAAATTCAATTGCTAATGGGGAATGGGGAGGCCCACAAAAACATACAAAAATAGGAATACATAACTACTCCCTCCTATTCCCCATTTTCTTCCCTATTTCCTAAAACGGATTATTCAGATTTTTTTTTTCTTATTTTGGAAACTTTTACTCTTATTTTATTCATCCCTCTCTTATCACCAAACTTCACCCAACTATTTTACTCCTATTTTATTCTTTTCCTTAATGTTTGTGGCCCACAATTCTAATTTAACTCGTAATTATTCATCCTTGTCTTCTATCAGCAAACCCACCCAACTCTTTTAATCTATTTTATTCCTCCCAGTTCTCCTTAATACTTGTGTCCACAAACAAAGGGAAGAAAAAGAAGAATAGGAACGAGAATTAAATAAATATATCACAGAATGAAAATAGATAACTTCTCACCAAGACGTTGCATTATCTACCAAGGGTACCATTGACATAAATATTCAACCTAGGGTACCATTGGCACATTGAAATGAAGGACACCATACACAAAGTGACAAACCACAGGAGTACCCTGAGAAATTTCCCTTTTTTTAGCCTACCACCAGATACTAACAAGGCACTCAATTTTGGCACCACCCTCTCTCACATGGGGTGAGTAGAGACCCCTTCAATTAAGAATGCATATGAGAGGGTGTCATCCAATTTGAGCGCCACCCCGGTGGCGCCCTTATTAGTTGAAAATTTTGAAAGTTACAGAGTTGGAAGGAAAATGAAACTCTTGCTAGACAAGGTTTGGAAATTTCTGAGTTTCACGGATTATTTAGTAATTTTTTTTTTTTTATTCTCTTATCTAAATGTACAAGGTAATATAAATGCAACATGCAAGTGTAGTACAGTACATCTAAGATTGATGCTTTAATACTTGCGGAGTATTTTCTATATTTGTTACTGAGCTAACTTGGGGACATGCTTGTTTCCAGAAGAAACATTCTGGTGGTTCAAGTGCTACTAAGAGAACTCGATCTGCAGATGTTCACAATCTATCAAAAAGGGTGTGTATCATATTATCATATTGTTTCACAACATTTTTTGTACGCCTTTCGACCATTTAACATTCAACTGTTTAATTTCAGAGATGTCGAGATAGGATAAATGAGAAAATGAAGGCATTGCAGGAACTCATCCCTTGTTGTAACAAGGTATGTATTGTAAATCATTGCCGTGTGTAACAAAGTGTTCCAACGCATAAACGATGATTGAGATGAATCGTTTGTGGGTTGCTCACATCATCCAACATTCCAACATACAGAACTCAATATATAGTTGCCCTATATCCGTTTTATCGGTTGTGCTGCTCATTTTCTTTTCTTTTATCCTTGATTACAGTCGGATAAAGCTTCCATGCTGGATGAGGCAGTTGAGTACGTGAAATCATTGCAAACGCAAATACAGGTACGCAAATAACCGCCGACCATCAGTTGAAGCTAAAATCTGAACTATATATTCTCTTACTAACGAGAATCATTCCGATAAAATTGTGGCTTTCAGATCATGATGTCAATGGGATATGGAATGATGTATGCTGGGATGCAACAGCAGTACGCGCCACTAATGGGTATGGGTACGGATATGGGCATGAGCCTCCCAGTAATGCCAATGTCCTATCCGCCTGCTATACCTGGCCCTGCAGTAGTAGTAACAAGTCCTGGTACAAACGTGATACTTCCCTTGGCACCAAGATTACCCATTCTGCCTTATGCCGTGCCTGGTGTTCAACCAAACACTGCAGCAGATTCTACAGCTAATCAATATGGCGTTCAGATTCCTGGAATGACGCAAATCACAAACACGGAGAATCCACATGGACCGTATCTTTCTTACCAACAGATGCTAATGCATGCAGGCAGTACAGGTGATAGTTGCTTCCTCTCCTTTTATCGAATACCTGGTATGAGTCAGTTTGAGTATGATATTGTACAAGTGTTTTAGTTTGCGGTCTTCCTTTCAAAGTTGCAAGTGTTTAATTAGTTCTTGCATTTCAACGGCAGGACATTATTTAACTCTGATGACAGAACCCAAGGACTAATCAGCCTGTTTAATTTCAAATAAGCCGAGCACAATGCAAAAGTGAAGGCGGCGATGAGGAAGATATTTAGTAAAAGAAAGTTTAGCGTTTAATAAAAGAGTTGCCAAAAGCTTAGGGACTACATGAAGCTAAGGATTAGCAGAAAAACATGAAGAGTAGCAGCAGAGATAGAAATTAGCGAGAAGTAATACTAGACGCAATAGTACTGTAACGGGAAGTATTAGCGTAATAATATCGTGTATACCATGTTTACTGATGCCGTTTTAGGTAATACACAAAAACTTCATAGTATCACAGACTATAAGATTTAAAGGTTTGGTCATGAAATTTCTTACATTAAATTGAGTATTGAGTGGAGACTTAATTCAAAACAAGAGAAATTAAAGAACTTGTCGGGTTGAGATTAGGTAATTTCGAGTAGTTAGCAAATCGTGCCTATTAGCACCATCTTTACCGTCCAAATCTACTCAAGCACACAAACGAAAAGAAAAACAAAAGGAAACGGAAGAGAAGAAGAGAAAGAAGCCGTCAATTCTCAACCGCACTCCGTCACCTTATTTCTGTCATCTTGTCACTATCGGTCGAAAGCACAAGGTAATAGTGTGTTCGTTCTTGTATAATATACGTAGTTATTAGAGAATATATTATCATATTAAGAAAAATATCTTACAGAATATTAGGAATATTCTTGGATTATCCTTCAAGACGGTCTACTATATATAATGTAACCGACTCATTAATAATAATAATCACGTCATCCAGTTATCTCCCTTCTCATAATCTAACATGGTATCAGCCTAAACTCGATTCTCTCAAAAACTCTTCCGCTCGCAACAACCTCGTGTTTAAACCGCTAGCCGGAGATGGCGGTCTTATACAATCTCCGGCGGATATACTAAATTTTCACGTAAAAATCCATAGCATAGTTTTAGATAGTATAGCTATTTATTTAAGAGTAAATTATCAATTACACCCACGCTTAATCCCCTTTTTTACATTTACTCCACGTCAAATTTTTTTTTAATGATTTACACCCAAATTAATTGCTCAGTTTATATTTTGCACCCAATACCATTTTCAGGCCATATTTCCGCCAAAAAAAAATTTTATGACGATTTTGCTCTTCCTTCTTTTATTAAACATTCTTTCTCTTCATTCATCATCTTCTTTATCATTGTCCCTCATTTTCACCAATTTGATTTTCCCCATTAATTTTCCCCAATTTGATTTTCACTATTAATTTTATTTCCTCATATTAGCATCCATACCTTCAAGAACCTTCCCGCCTTCCGTGAATGGCTTTGTTCTAGGGCAAGCACCAAATTTATCCCAACCTCCTTCAAAATGGTGCGGTGAGAATGTGGTAACAATCACATCAATTGTATTGCCCTGTAAGTTCTTTCGATCAACTATTTCCTTGAGAGTGGTATTAAATGCCTTGCCAAATACATCAAAGAACTCAATATAATGGCATCCAAGCACTGAATCCCCGTCAAAGTACACAGCTGTATGTAAATACCAATGCCCAATCGACAATACCACCATACTAATCGTATCTAAGTCAGAAGACCACCATATCAATTGGGAAAATTAAATTGGGGAAAATCGAATTTGGGAAAATTAAATTGGGGAAAATGAGGGAGAAGGATATAGAAGAGGATGAATGAGGAGAAAGAATCTTTAATAAAAGAAGAAGCAAGGGCAAAATCGTCATAAAATTTTTGTTTTGACGGAAATATGGTCTGAAAATGGTATTGGGTGCAAAATATAAACTGAGTAGTTAATTTGGGTGTAAATCATTAAAAAAAATTGACGTGAGAGTAAATGTAAAAAAGGGGATTAAGCGTGGGTGTAATTGATAATTTACTCTTTATTTAATGATGAATAAAAGTAGGTCCCCGCCTTCCCCAATCTCTCCCTCCATCCCGTACCTTTTACCAACACACAACCAACCATCATTCACCACCTTCACCAATCAAACATCACATCATCTCCCTTCACAAATCCCTTCCCGTCGACACCCAAAATCCAAATCCGCCCATCATCCCCCACAACACTCCAGCCGTCACCATCACCCCACAACCCCAACAAACCTAAACCCGACCACCATGCCCGCTGCCTGACTATTATATTAGGAATAAATTGGCTCCTTAATAAGTGGCTTCTTTTCTTATTTTCATTTTGCCTCACTAATAGTTAATCTGGGATGTTCAGAAAAATAGTGATAAGTGATAACTGATGATAAATCGGATTTAAAAAAATGATTTTCGGTAATTGACTTAAGTACGTGATAACATCGTCATCTTATCAACAATTTTAGGTAATTTTAGTTTAGAAGGTATACATTTGAGGCGAATTATTGTTAGATTGATTAAGAACAACTATATGTTATACAAATAGAGTGATTTAGTTGACTTAATTACGTGTTTTGGGTAATCCGGTTATACAATACATGAATTTGAGTTAATTTAACTAGTTTTTGTACCCGTGCACTGTACGGGTGACGATGTAGAGTGTTAATCGAAGTAGATGAAAGGATCAAGTAAATGGTGGGAAAAAAAATACCGAACTATTATGAAATAAATATTTGGTACTATATATGGGGTTCATCTCATCATGATTTTATTATGAGACTATTTCATTCAATATATTGTGACCTTCGTGTTGCTGTTTATTTCTGTAGTATATATATTTTACGGAAATTTCCCATGGTTCCTTCAAACTTTGGCAGATTACACATGGTACCCCTCAAATTAACTTTGTACATAAGGTACCCATTAGTTTGACTTTTTCTTTCCCAAAATGGCCATTGACAAACGGCTGTTAAGTTTTCTTAACGTCAGTTAGGTTTTCACTTTTTGGTGGGAAAGTTAGTTTGAATTGTATACTTTTTGCCCATGGTACCCCTGTGTTTCAAACTTTTGCCCAATGTACCCAATTTCTAGAACAGAACAAAAATAACGGCTATATTGATGTAGCCATTGGAATCTGTTGCTTTAAAAGCCAAATCTCCCTCATTTACAATTAAAACAAGTTCAATACATAAGGAAACTCAATAATGTCTTACACATCTAATGCAAGTTCTTATTCAAGAGGAATTCAAGTAGAAAACAAACAATGCCCAAGATGCAATAAAAGATCAAACATAAGGTCCTCGGGGCCTACTGCAGCAAATCCAATAAAGCTATATTATAAGTGTGATGATTGTGGTTGGTTTCAATGGTGCCAAGCTAAAATAGTAGAAGACAATCAACATGAAGTGACGAAGAATATGAAGGAACAAGTTGAGATGCTTAATTTGTTGAAGGCAAAAATGGACGATATGTCAAAGCTACTACAACTTAGCATAAAAATAGCCATTTTTATGTACATGTTTCTGTTATATGTCACGATGAACCAAAGAAGTGGATAAGAAACTATATAATATGCAACAACTGTAATAGAATCAAATGCAATTAATAAGATTAAAACTTGCAATGCTAGCTTTGATCATTGTTGTTAATTATACAAAGGTTGTTCCTGTGATTTATAAATCACCAAAAAGTTGTTGACTATGTGATATATAAATCACCAAAAGCTGTAACACAGTTAAGAAACTGTACAAAATATACGCATAACAGTTTACGAAATGCACAAAATATAAGCTGATTAATCACTACAACAAAATATGGCAGCTGACTTAGTTAACAACCTAGCTTAGCCAAAAAATGAGTGTCTTTTCAGAAACATACTTAACCCTTGCTTGTTGAAGCTCCATCTTCCCTTGCCCTTTTCTTCTGACTGCCACCACCACCACTAGCCTTCCTCTGTTTTGCTGTTGGACCTCCTTTACAAGATCTTGCATTGTGTCCAACAGTTTTGCATATTGAGCATGTGATTGTTGTTGATCTTTTACCTTTTTTCTTGGGCTCGTTTGGTTTCCTCTTTCTTTGCCTTATAGGTCTTCCTATGCTCCTCTCTGGAATAAGGGTTAAAACTTGAGGGAATTGGAAGGTTGGCCATGAAGGAAATGTAGATCTATATACATACATATTCATATATGATTTAATTTAATTTGTCATAAAATTAAATATGGATTTTATACATGCAAACAAATGAGCAAAATAGAGGAGAAATCATGTTCTTACATTGGATGTTTCGGTTTTAAGGGCACAAAAGAAATCTCCTTTTCTTTTGTTCTTGAGCTTTCCTTTAATGGAAGAACCAAGATCCAAGTATAGGATCTCTCCCTAAGCTTAATACCCAAGGCTTTCTCTTAATAAAATTAATATTATAGGAACTAGTACAATATTAATTTGAAGAAAATTGAACCAAAATAATTTGGTATTTTAACTCTCTAAAACCGGTTAGAGGAGAGGGATTTTTGGAGGATTTTTCTCTTTCTAAAACTTAAGAAGTTAGAATGAATGAATATGTAAGAATGATACCCCCTTAAGCATGTAGTGTATATCAAAGTATAAGACAAAAATCCTTTTGTCTTTCCTAGGGTGAAACCGGGTAGGAGGGAAGAAAGGGGGAAGAGAAAGACCCAATGCATGCCCTTGTTTGCCTTCACAATGCAAACTAGGGTTGCATGGCTAGACTCTATTAAGAATGATTGTGTTTTCCACTTATTAAATCAACCATAATATTAGCCTAAACCACCTCCAATTTTCGGCACTTATAATAATATGGATTCCATATTATTTTTGTCAAATGTCAATATGTCACATGTCATATGTAACATAAATTTGTTATGTATTTTTAACATATTAAAAATCAACGTATTAATAAAAATACGTCATGTACAACAATCAACTTAGTAATTCATAATTACTTGTACCAAAATATTTCACCAGTTTATAAATCGTATTTATAATAATTCATTCATTTCAATTGCTTCCTTAAACAATAATTTCATCTGAGTAATGATACAATTCAATTACTCAGACCGTATCTCATTTAATCACATTTCGATGTGATACGTAAATTTTACTTTCAAAATCGTCCGTCAATTTTCAAGTAATTTAATTAACTCGTAACATTATACGATTAATTAAATGATCAATTAAGAGTGTTGCCCTATAGGTATGACCTAGGGGGTCAACTGATCACCACCGTCACACGACAGTAATGTCAAACTCTAGTCAGCCAATCATTACCGATATATGTTGACCAGTTGACAGTAAAAATACTTCCCAATTGTATTCTTTAAAATGAGATTTTAATAATGATATTTAAATCATATGATCGCACTATTGTTGAGGACACATTTCCCAACAATCTCCCACTTGTCCTCGACAAGTGTGCGTCACCAATTCTCTTGTCCTATTACTATCTCCCACTCAATGCAAGGTGTCTTTCAGGTCGTACTTGCAAGTGATCATATCGAGAGTGGTTTCCTCGATCTGGAGAATAACAGATTGACCGGACTTATCTATCATAGATACCTTCCGAGCGTGGCCACACATTTCCAGTTCATTACTCCTCGAGTGGCCCTGAGATATTGTTATAACCCTGACTAGGGGTGGACAATTCCTATCGCACTCATTCCCTTCGACTAGCCACAGCCATCATAACCCAAAATATGCCCATTTGACCCCATTTACGAAGGTCGTAGTAACACAAATCAAAGTTAATCTGAAACCGTGCCATCTTAGGTGAATAGTCTTTAGTCAAAAGAATCGACTCATTTGAATACTATAGTAGCTCTCGCCACGATCAGGTTATATAAATTTGCCAGAACTCTATAAGCGGTCATAAGGCCCGACAAAATGTTCCTAACAGTCTGCCTATGTGATCGACTAGTCATCTCACATGACTCTATGGCACTTGAACTTGCCATCAATCGCCTCACACTCTAGTCACTTCGAGACGTCACCTCATACAAGTGACTATGGGCAAATACTATGTTAATCCGTGTTCACTTTAACGGGGTTCAATTGTCACTACAACCCGTTTGGATGTAACAATGTATAAATTAAAGATAAAAGACAAATGTGATTGTGAACATGAACAAAAACAACACTTTTATTTCATTTCAAAATCTAACATAAACTTGGTACACGTTTAAGTCCCATGGACGTAACATGTCCATCATGCTTAGCCTGCGATAAAGGTTTGGTGAGCGGATCGGCTATGTTGTCATCCGTCCCAACCTTACAAATCGCAATTTCCTTTCTATCAATAAAATCTCTTATTACATAATATTTTCTAAGTACATGTCTAGATCTATTACTAGACTTCGGCTCCTTAGCTTGGAAGATCGTCCCACTATTATCACAATAGAGAGTGATGGGATCATTGGCGGTAGGTACTACTTTTAGACCTTCCGTGAATTGCCTGATCCACACAGCTTCCTTGGCAGCTTCTGATGCTGCTATGTACTCAGCCTCCGTTGTAGAATCCGCGGTTACAGCTTCCTTGAAGCTTCTCCAGCTAACGGCACCACCATTGAGCATGAAAACAAAACCAGCTTGTGATTTCATGTCATCTCTATCTGTTTGAAAACTTGAGTCCGTGTATCCATTAACACGCAACTCAGCATCGCCTCCAAACTCTAGGATAGAGTCCTTAGTTCTTCTTAAGTACTTAAGGATGTTCTTGACGGCAATCTAGTGACTCTCACCTGGGTTTCCTTAATATCTGCTCGTCATACTCAAAGCATACGAGACATCATGACGTGTGCATATCATGGCGTACATGATTGATCCGACAGCGGAAGCGTAAGGGATCTCCTTCATGCGTTCAACATCATGGGGTTTGGAGGAAGATTGAGTCTTGTTCAAAATCGTCCCGGTTACCATAGGTACCAAACCCCTTTTGGATTTGTCCATGCTGAACCGTCGAAGAATCTTATCAACATAAGACTCTTGACTTAGTGCCAATATCCTCTTGGATCTATCTCTATAGATCCGGATACCTAATATGCGTTGTGCTTCTCCTAAATCCTTCATTTGGAAGTGGTTACCTAACCACTTCTTAATAGAAGACAACATTGGAATATCATTTCCAATGAGTAGTATGTCATCGACATGCAAGATTAGGAACACAACATTGCTCCCACTGAATTTCATGTATAAACATGGTTCCTCAACACTTCGAGTGAAACCATTTTCCTTTATAACATGATTGAATCGATGATTCCAACTTCTAGATGCTTGCTTAAGACCATAAATGGATCTCTTAAGCTTGCACACTTTGTTAGGATTTTTAGAATCAACAAAACCTTCGGGTTGTATCATGTACACCTCCTCTTCTAAATGCCCATTTAGAAAAGCGGTTTTGACATCCATTTGCCATATTTCATAATCATGAAATGCGGCAATCGCTAACAAAATCCGTATGGATCTTAGCATGGCTACGGGGGCGAAGGTCTCATCATAATGGAGACCTTGGACTTGGGTAAATCCCTTTGCCACTAGCCTAGCTTTGTAGACATCATCATGTCCTTCTATGCCATTTTTGACTTTGAATATCCATTCGCATTGAAGGGGTCTTACCCCTTTAGGCAAATCTACCAAGTCCCAAACTTGGTTTTCAAGCATAGAATCCATTTCGGATTTCATGGCTTCAAGCCATAACGAAGAATTAGGACTAGAGATTGCGGCCTTGTAGGTGGCGGGCTCGTCACTTTCCATGAGCAACACATCGAGTGTTCCATCTTCCTCGATAAGTCCCACATATCGATCGGGATGGCGAATTACTCGACCCGTCCTTCTTAGTGGAGGAGGTACAACCGTGTTGGACGACGAAGGAACTTCTTCTTGCGTCTCTACCTCGGTTTGTGGCTCTTGAACTTTGTCAAGTTCAAAATTTCTCCCACTCTGTCTCTTAGAAATGAATTGACTTTCTAAGAAGACAGCCTCACTAGACACAAACACTTTGTTTTCTTGAGGTTTGTAGAAGTAGTATCCTCGACAATGCGAGGGGTAACCTACAAAGGTGCATTTTTCGGATCTTGGGGCAAGCTTGTTGTCATTCTTAGTTTTGACGTAAGCATCACATCCCCAAATCCTCATATAGGATATATTGAGAGCCTTTCCCGTCCACATCTCATATGGAGTCTTTTCGGTGGATTTAGTGGGACTATTGTTCAAAGATCTAATTGCGGTTTGAATCGCAAATCCCCAAAACGAGTTCGGTAACTCGGTTTGGCTCATCATGGATCGAACCATATCAAGTAGAGTTCGATTTCTCCTTTCGACAACTCCATTTAGTTGTGGTGTTCCAGGTGGAGAAAGTTGTGATATAATACCACAACCCTTCAAGTGTGAATCGAATTCAAGGCTAAGATATTCTCCACCACGATCGGAACGTAGTGCTTTTACGTTTTTGTTCAATTGGTTCTCTACTTTGTTTTGAAATTCCTTGAATTTCTCAAACGCTTCACTCTTATGTTTCATTAAATAGACATGCCCATGTCTACTTAAGTCGTCGGTGAAGGTTATAAAGTAGTCATAATTACCACGAGCGGTGATACTCATTGGTCCACACACATCGGTGTGTATGAGTCCCAATAGTTCACTAGCTCGTGTCCCTTTACCACTAAAAGAATTACGAGTCATCTTGCCAAGTAGGCAATATTTGCATGTACCATATGATTGATAATCAAATGGTGTAATCACATTAGTCGAAATTAATCTTTTGATGCGATTCTCGTTTATGTGACCTAATCGACAATGCCAAATGAACGCTTCACTTGGGTCACTTGTTTTGAGTTTCTTTGATTGAATGTTATAAATATCATTTGTCGGATTTGAGGTCTCTAAAATGTAAATGCCATTAATGGAAGAAGCTTGGCCAATAACCAAATCATTCCTAGAAATAGTACAACGATTGTTCTTAATGACAAAACAAAAACCGTCCATGTCTAGCATGGCGATTGAAATAATGTTTTTAGAGAGCGTAGGCACATAAAAACAATTATGTAAATACAACTCAAATCCATTTGGCAAAGCTAGAACATAAGTTCCTTTGGATTCGGCCGCTACCCGAGCTCCATTTCCAAGGCGTAGATCCACATCTCCCTTGCTAAGCCTCTCCACATCTCTTAAACCCTGTACATGATTACAAAGGTGAGAACCACAACCGGTATCTAGTACCCATGTCGTAGTGGAAGTATAATTTATATCAATAACATAAATTTCTTTAGGAATTTTACCTTTCGGAGTGATGATTCCTTCCCTTATATTTCGCAAATATACGGGACAATTTCTAAGCCAATGTCCCATGCCATAGCAATAATGGCACTCATCATTAACTTGCTTGAAGTTTTTGATTTTATTTCCCTTCTTCTTGAACCTTTTGCCCTTTGAAGCAAGAGCTTGATTGCTTGAGCTCCCACTAGCTTTGGCATCTTTATCTTCCAGAGAAAAAGACCCTATTGATTGTATGAGGTAGTCTTCCTGAGACGGACTCACACGAGGTCTAGTAGTAGTAGGTGGTATAGAAGAAGTGATGAAGTTAAGGTTTCCATCCGAACCTATCCCAAAATGAAGTTCTCTAGTAGTGTCGAAATCATTGTTGGAGCATACGTCGTCAAAAACATTGTGGTAAGACTCAATGGTTATCGGTGCGGTAGCATTTGATGGATTCATTGTAATGAACTACAAATGTGGAGGAAAAGGAAATATTAACATTTGTCTTTTTAAATCATACTTGTAAAATATTAACAAGATATGAACATTTATATAGTGACCTCTACCCAACTATAATAAATGATTCCAAGACCCAAATTCATATTAACTTGGGCACGGTATGGCCGATGAAACCCTTATCAATATAACTCGGTGGATTAACGTTTTAATCGATTCTACTTTTAGAACTCTCAGTCGATAAAATTACTCTAATTTTTATCTATAGCCCGGAACACATGCAACTACGGTCGCGAATACTTCCGTTGAGCTCAATCCAAATTTCGAATAAATGTGTCCATGATCCAAATCCATATCAACTTGGGCACGGTATGGCCGATGAAACCCTCATTAACATGAACTCGGTAGATAAACACTCATCACCCACTTCCCCTACGTAACAAGGTTTGTACCCCGGTAGGGCCGAGTGCACTCCCTCGCGAAATAGGTTTTCATGGTTTCTACTATTTGGTAAGGCTATGTCTCAATTAATTGTTTTAGCGAGAGGTCATGTCAATTTATTATCTATCACGTTTTAAGTGAACTAAAGCGGTGAACTACGATAATTTTAATTGACACGGTCGATAAACTCGATGAAAGAAGATGCATGTTTTAGTTATGGCGATTTAGCGATGCATGTGACATATAAATAAAATGCAAGCATAAAAAGAATCCTAGTATGGCCTATCCTAAAATAGAAAAACTATTTAACTATTACATATTCGGAAACCAACTCCATTGGTCCCTTGAACTTTGGTTGTGACACGCATCTCGATGTAACACCGTCTTTATGTATCGCCATTCTTGAAGAAATCAGTCTTTAGGAACTCCGGAATAAAATAAATTACATAATAAATTACATAATTTACTATTATACATTTGTAACTAAAATAAAATAAATCTATTAAATTACAAAACGGTGATACGAGATCACAATAAAATTACAACCGAATCGATATTCCCATACATTTCGGGAAATACCAATTAAAACTAAGGCCATACTAAGTAAAATTACATAATTCAAAATTACATAAATTAAAATTATGACAATCATAAAGAAAATGCAGCATTATAATATGTATGAACATGCTCAATTTTATGCTAAATCGCCTTTAATTAGCCAATATCGTATATTACTCGGTTTTTACGGATTTGCGTGATTTCAACATTTTATAATCACAAAAATTACATAAATTCATATTTATGCATAAGTTAATTACCCTAACCTCTTAGGACTCAAAAATTAGTCATCACTAATTATTTGACCATAATTAACTCATATTTTCTAAAATTGTTCATTAATGGACCAAAAATTACAAAAATAAGCTATAAACTTCAAATAAATCACAAAATTTCAAATAAATTTGAAATTTGAAATTTAAACTCATGAACATTCTGGAAAAATACCATGACACTCATAATGTTCAAAATCTTAGGTTAAAAATTTCGAAATTTTCCGGAAAAACAATGTTGCGGTTTATCGGTTTTAACAAAATAATCTTAAAAACATGAGAAAAATTATTTTCATCAACTTTTCAATTTTAGATCTGAAAATGATAATAAAATGCAACATTTAGACGTTTTTCCTAAGTCATAGGTTATGTTTTATTAATTTTTCACTAATAAAGTCACTATTCATGCAATTTTTCTTCAAAAATCCATAAATCATGCAAAAAGACTTCTTTATAGCCAATTATTTTACACACATCTTGTAAAATTGCATGTGACAACATATTAAATTTCTATGACCAGATTCGAAATTTAACTCATATTAACCTATTTTTCACCTAAATCCGAATTTAATAATGAAAAATCCATTTTTCGAGCATAACAAGTCCAAAAATTATGAAATTTTACAGGTTATCTCAAAATAATATATGTGACAATATATCCAAAAATCACTGGAAAATTCGGAGTATAACTCATTTTAGACCGAAAATGACATTTTTACTCATAAAATCATATTTAAATGCCATTATTGTAAAATATGAACAATAAAAATCCGTAAATTTAACCAAAATATCCTAAAACATTTTAGGACCAGAAATATTAACATGCATGAATTAATTTCGTGATATATCATAATAACACAAATTTTACAAGTTTTATATGTTATTCTTATAACTCGGAAAAACTTTTAATCGATTTGCATGCAAACAACCATGGCTCTTGATACCGATTGAAGGAAATATAGATCTATATACATACATATTCATATATGATTTAATTTAATTTGTCATAAAATTAAATATGGATTTTATGCATGCAAACAAATGAGCAAAATAGAGGAGAAATCATGTTCTTACATTGGATGTTTCGGTTTTAAGGGCACAAAAGAAATCTCCTTTTCTTTTGTTCTTGAGCTTTCCTTTAATGGAAGAACCAAGATCCAAGTATAGGATCTCTCCCTAAGCTTAATACCCAAGGCTTTCTCTTAATAAAATTAATATTATAGGAACTAGTACAATATTAATTTGAAGAAAATTGAACCAAAATAATTTGGTATTTTAACTCTCTAAAACCGGTTAGAGGAGAGGGATTTTTGGAGGATTTTTCTCTTTCTAAAACTTAAGAAGTTAGAATGAATGAATATGTAAGAATGATACCCCCTTAAGCATGTAGTGTATATCAAAGTATAAGACAAAAATCCTTTTGTCTTTCCTAGGGTGAAACCGGGTAGGAGGGAAGAAAGGGGGAAGAGAAAGACCCAATGCATGCCCTTGTTTGCCTTCACAATGCAAACTAGGGTTGCATGGCTAGGCTCTATTAAGAATGATTGTGTTTTCCACTTATTAAATCAACCATAATATTAGCCTAAACCACCTCCAATTTTCGGCACTTATAATAATATGGATTCCATATTATTTTTGTCAAATGTCAATATGTCACATGTCATATGTAACATAAATTTGTTATGTATTTTTAACATATTAAAAATCAACGTATTAATAAAAATACGTCATGTACAACAATCAACTTAGTAATTCATAATTACTTGTACCAAAATATTTCACCAGTTTATAAATCGTATTTATAATAATTCATTCATTTCAATTGCTTCCTTAAACAATAATTCCATCTGAGTAATGATACAATTCAATTACTCAGACCGTATCTCATTTAATCACATTTCGATGTGATACGTAAATTTTACTTTCAAAATCGTCCGTCAATTTTCAAGTAATTTAATTAACTCGTAACATTATACGATTAATTAAATGATCAATTAAGAGTGTTGCCCTATAGGTATGACCTAGGGGGTCAACTGATCACCACCGTCACACGACAGTAATGTCAAACTCTAGTCAGCCAATCATTACCGATATATGTTGACCAGTTGACAGTAAAAATACTTCCCAATTGTATTCTTTAAAATGAGATTTTAATAATGATATTTAAATCATATGATCGCACTATTGTTGAGGACACATTTCCCAACAGGCCATGCATCCTTATCAGGTAAAGGATGCATATGTTCTCCATAGGTGAGCTTGTAACATTGACCCCTATAGAATCCATGCACATAGTCCACTGGTTGATCCCTATTGTCAAAAATGGCTCTACATGCATGCTTACATGGGATTCCAGTTATCGGCCACTCCCCACATAAGCATGTCCCCTTAAGAATGTCTACTGGATGAGGTTTAGTACCCTCAAGCACCTCAAACTCCCCACCACCTGCTTTAATAACCATACACTGGTTACTCCCATGGATATTATACTCCAATATCTCCATAGCATAAGGTGTTGGCTCATGCATTTGTAAGCCATCTGCCACTTCCATCCTTTCAGCCATCTTTGCCATGAAATCAATTCTGATTCCTTCCATAAGGGTCATCATAGGCTTCTCCCTTAAATCATTTATAAGTGCATTGAATGACTCCACAAAATTGGAGGTGTTATGGTCACAAGCAATGACTGGGTCAAACTGTGATTTTGACCATTGGTCCTCAACACTTAACAAATAATCAACAGCTGGCCTGGACAACTTATTTATCTCCTCAATTGCTTTGTGAAATGCATGAGTTGAGGTTGCAATGGCGACCCTCCAAAACAGGTCATGGAATGCAGGCCTTCCCCATTTTAGCTTGAAGTTGGAATATAAATGTTGTGCACAAATCCTCTTGGTGCACTGAGGAAACTCTTTTTCAAGTGCCCTCTCAACTCCCTTCATTCTGTCACTGATAAATGTCCAATCCCATTTGGAACATCCAACACTCTGAAATGCTAACCTTAGATTTCTGAAAAAATTACTCCAAGATTCAGTGTTCTCCTTCCCCACAATTGCATATGCAATACAATACAGATTATTGTTGGCATCTACACTTATAGCAGATAACAACATCTCCTTATACCTCCCCTTCAGATGACACCCATTAACACCAATGATGGGCCTACAACCTCTCAAAAACCCAAGGATCCATGAGTGAAAACTCACAAATATAGCTTTGAAGTGGACTGGACCACCAGTTTGACCACCAGTCTAACCAGTTTGAGGGTTATGCCAGGTAATTAAAGCCTAATTAAGAACCTGGATTAGTTTGTTTTATCACCTCTCCATAAGCTGCCAAGCTATTGTAACTCTCCTCAAATCCCCCATACACCATTTCAGCCACAGCAATTCTGACCTTATACATTCTCCTTAGGCGTACATCAATGCCATAACCCTTCATTAACAAATCTGCCATAGACTTAACTGGCATCTCAGGATGAGCTCTCAATCCAGTCTCTAACTTTTTATCCATCCAAGGAACAGTGGCCATAGGATTCCTTTTCAAGTTAAAGTACTCCTTATGGTTCCCTGTTAGAGTCTTAATAGCCCGTGTAATAGAGTCAGGCAAACATGAGCTATTAATAGAGTCAGGCAAACATGAGCTATGAAGCTTCCAAGTACACAACTTCTCACTGCATTCAGCTGTATATCTTCTTTTATCAGATTTTAACACAATGACACTGAAGCCCTCTTGTACACAGTAATCAGATAGCACTGACATAAACTCCCCCTTAGACATGAACATTAGCCATGGCTTTAACACAATCTAACCCCATTTAGCTAGTGTATACATCCTTCCATTCTTCAAACTCTGCTCATTATCTTCTTCATCCTCTTCATTAACTCCAACAGTGAGCCCAACATCAAATGGATGAACAGCCACATTATCATCCAACTCCTCAATCTCATGCTCTTCAACTATTGCACTGTCATCACTGTCACTACTATCCTCACCATCACTGCAATAATAGTGTAACACCCCCATACTCCAAGTGCCTTACCAGAACCACTTAAGGCATGGAAGTGCTACCATCTCGGTTACCCGAGGCAATGATAATCAAAAGACAATAAAGAAACAACATTTAATTGGTATAAATTTTAAAGTGAGTACAATCCAAAACCAAACTGCCAAAATACGGATTACATGTTCATAAGCCAACTGTCTAATCAACTAATCAAATGTCTGATAAACTACTCAAGCTACAGCGGAAGACTCTATCATCTGAAGGTGACACATCCCAGCTAGCCCATATGTCTCGACTCATACCTGCTCAACAACTGCTCACCATCCCCGAATAGATCACCACAGGTTTTAAAACAATAAAACGGGGTCAGTACTATTCACACAATCATACATATACAATTACTATAAGACAGAAACCAACATATCTCAACCGTCACATAACCCAAACTTTACAATCAACTCCTCATCTCTGACTACACACTAAAGTGTGTAGTCCTGCCAGAGTACCCGTCGCAACAGGGTACTCCACTCTGCCAGTGGGGGACCGCAGTCGTTCCCACCTAAGCCCAGCTCATACCATAGAGCGAATAACCCAAATCCATTAATGTGCACATCCCTTCTGTGGTGGGTTCCACAGAAGGCGAATAATAGGCGTGAAGCCACTCCCGCAAGTGACCCCACTCAGCCAGGGACGCACCCCGAAGATCACTGACAGATACAATCAAACACAACTACCAGCAGTAATCAATTCCAACAACCGGCACAATACTCGTATGATAATATTCAACAATCATAAATCACAACCAACACATATGTGAATAATACTGAGTAGGGAAACCCTACCTGGAATGCAAAACAATTAGACGATCTCAACAGCTGTTATCAAAAAGCCTCCTCTACGAATTCTCCTCCTAACATATGATCACATAATTACTAACAATCATAAAAACCAACAAAACCCCCAAATCCCCAAATTAGGGCTTAAACAAACTTAATAAAATACTATAAAATCGGTACGTAGATCTTACCCTCGACGCAAGGATCACAAGGATGTAAAGAACGATAGATTCCGACCTCCCAAGCTCCGAGATTTGTCAATAATGCGAAAGATGCGAAGTACGTAGGTTAAAATCTCTTTTGAAGTGATTAGGTTTAATAAAAGTGTATTATGAAAGTGACGGAAAGGTTTATATATTAATTCGCATTATTAACAAAACCCGACAAAATATTACCCGTAAACCGAGCCACTCGATCGGGTAGCTGACGTACTCGATCGAGTGCCCCCTACTCGATCGAGTACCAAGGCTATTCGATCGAGTACCCTACAGGCAGACTACTGTTTTAAAAACCAAAACACCCTTACTTGACAGAGTAAGGCCCACTCGATAGAGTACCCAGAGGCTCATAAAACCGTAGTATTACAAATAGTCCTCATCACTCTCATCACTCTCATCAATGTCATCCTCCACCTCCATAGAAGAATGAGGCACTATATTCCTTCTAGGCCTATCTTCAACACCATTAACCTCTGTAGGGGTCCCCTGCTTAGCCTTTGGAACATATACCCCTTTCCTCTTGGCAGAGGTTTTAGGTATCTTTTTATTTGATGTTTGCTGACTCCTTCTTGGGATTGACTTAGAAACAGGTTGTGATGGTTATGAATGGAATCTATCAGAAGTGGGACATTGTGATGATTGAGTTGTTTGTGTTACAGGTTCTGGAGAGTTGGGAGTAGGTTGTGGAGGAGAGTTGGGAGTAGGCTGTGTAGGAGATTTAGGAGTAGGCTTTGTAGGAGATTTAGGTGTAGGATGTGGAGGAGATTTGGGAGTAGGTTGTGGAGGAGATTTGGGTGTAGGTTGTGAATGTGGAGTAGATTGTTGATCATTGGGTTGGGTTAGTGGCACTTCATCAGCAATTTCTTGGGAGGTGTAATTTCTTACATACTCAGTGTCATTAGTATCTATATCCACCACATGCACTTCAATGCTCAAAGGCTCCACTTCTATTGCCTCCCTCTGCCTTCTAGCCCTCTCTTCTTCTTCCCTCTGTTTTTTCTCTTCTACCTCTCTTTGTACCTTTTTCAATCCCTCACCCAACCTAAACAAACTAATAAGATGTTCAGTGTGCTCCAACCAAACCTTAATAACATTTCTCCCTTCAAAATTAGCAAACATGCTCAACAAATCATTATCATTTCTTATATATATTTTCTGACCCCTACCATTTTTTATAAAACAAGTCGTAAACTGATGGTATGAGTACATTCTGCTTCAAACTTACATCCCCAAGCTCACCAATTACATCCAGTAATTGCATTAAATCAACATCATATACTGAATAATCAAAGCACTTACCCCCATAGTTAAATTCCAACCATATTGCAGGATCCATCCTATAATTACACACAATGATGAAAATTAATCAAAAATATAACTCAAACCCTAATTTCGTGAAATTTTGTTGACAAATACTAACATGCAACACATATTACTGCTTCATATAACTTAACTGAATCTAAATAAACAATTTTTATGAACTTAATTGAAAAATAAAGATAGTTGCTAAAGATATTACCTTTACACTTTGAAAGGACGAAAATCCGCAGATGAAGCTTGAAAGAGGAGATTACTTTCGGATTTGGGGTAAAATTAGGGATTTTGTTTGGGGTTAGGGTTTTGGAAAATATTCTGGGATAATTTGGGGGAAAATTAGGGATTTTGTTTGGGAAGATGAATATATTTTGTTTAGGATGATGGGAGAATGAAATTTAGGTTTTTAGTATGTGTTTAGGTTAGAATAAAGACAAATAAGGGTGTGTGTTGGTTATGTTGTTGACGCCAAATAAAATACACTCACGGCGTTATGATGGCAAGCATAGTAAGGGCATTTGGGGAAGGAAAAAGTCAAACTGATGGGCACCATATGTAGAAAGCTAAAAGGAGGGGTACCATGTGTAATCCGCCAAAGTTCGAGGGTACCATGAAAAAAACCCGTATATTTTATAACTATATAAATAATGACGTAAGTATTCACCTTATTATTGTAGTCTTGTGGAGTATGTAGACCAATTTTATTACGTACTTCATCCATTTTCATATGATGTACCCATTTTATTAAAATACTCCACTCATATATTCAACAAATGGGTACATCATACGAAAACGGAGAAAGTACCATTTTAAATATTGATATAATTTTACACCACCTTAATATGTACACAAGAAAGTCATTATTCTCACTTCGTTTCTTTAAACAAATGGGAATCAAAAGAAATCAGTTTTCTCTAATTCAACGTATATAAAATGTTATTGTTACCTTTGTTTCTCTACTCATAAAGATTTGTTCATATTCAACTTATATAGAAACGTTTTTTCTACATAGTTCAGGAAAAAAATGTGTAAAATTTTCTTTGAATATTTTAATATCTTTCAACTAATTAGTAAAACTAAATTACCCAAAAATCAAAAAATTGAGAATTGATGTAAATCAATTTTCTACAGTATGACGTAATCTTGAAATGGAAAGTCATAACGTAAATATGGGAGGAAGCGAATATTGATCATATTGGAAACGTACGGATTAATTGATTATCATAATCAATCAACAGGCTTTAATATTCTTAACTTAAATAAAGGATGATAATTAAGGACTTGATTAGTTATTTTGTATAATTGGATAGCAATAATATATTTGTATAAAATGATAAGATTTCGGGTAGTCAAATATATCCCGGATATCAAGGAGTATAAATGATAATATCCCGGATTGTGCTTGTTACTCTGATTAGAATATTTAATGCACATTTGAAATTATTAGGAAAGCTATATTAATAGTGTTGAGAATTTGTACGTGATTGCCTATATTAATATTTTTTTTTTATAGTTTTAGGATTTCAGCAAATGACACGTGGCGTAGGAGTAGGCGTTGACACGTGGCGATCAAATAGGACGCTGGTTACAACTTTAATATAATACTAATTTTTGAACCCGTGCAATGCACGGGTAATAACGGAAAGTATTATTATAAATAAAGACTTATGTATTTTTTTATTTAGTAAATAACTAAATATTAGAAAAAAAAAATTTATCTACCCATACACTTTTGATAACTTTATGTTGCTTAATTTTATTTGAAGTACTTTGTTTTTTTTTTCTCGACTTTTTAATTATGAGAGGTGGAATCTGAAAAACTGATATAAAATTATTTCAGATTTCATACACATGTTTATTTACACAATATACATTTAGTTCTACTTGTCTTTGTGCGTAATTTTTTTTTTTTTTCATATTACCCCCTTGTTTATTCTCCTCCTAATTCTCTACCTTCTCTATCATTTTCTCTCTCACCCACCATCGCCTGGAAGCAGTGTTCACCATTACTGACCCACTACCTCGAGATCCACCAGCAAAACCTCCACCACAGTGATGACCACACCCAACACATTAGACCACGACGTCCCTCTCAACCCTTATCTCATGAGCCCCCCACAACTAACCACCTTCCCTGCAACTCATATCATACGTCCTCCATATATATATGAAATGTTCTAAACAAACTTTAAGTCATATATGATATTAAAATTTTAATGTTCATATATTAGGTGTGAAATAATGATATGCTTAAATATACAGAGTAACAATCTAAACTAAATTGACCAAACTCAAATGTAATTGGCCTAAACTCTTAGTTTGATCTTTATGTGCTAAAAATATTCATTCTTAGGTTTTAATAACTATTTTTTTTTTGTCAATTTATAACCCTTTTCTAGTTAGTATTTCCTGTATCAATCGTAAACCTTTTTCTTTTTTCCATTTACGTACCTCAAATCTATTTTCGCCGTTTATATTGTGACACTAATAAACAAATTTGTATTTGTAATAAAATTAATTAGTTTCTTTTTAGCTATTGGTCGGTTGATTATGATTCATTGATCCTGAACCATTTCATGCCATTTATCATCATTGCCTTATAAAAAAATAATTTAGCAAAATATTCCTTACTAATCAAATTTAGAAACATCATTTTTAACCATTGCCTCGCTAATGCATGACTCTATCATAAATAATCGACCCCAAAATGACATGACACAAACGAACCTTGTCTGAAATAATCGGACACGAATAACCCATATTCGAGATGACTGGGTAACAGCGTAGCCGAATTGAAGGCGAATCCCTCAATAACCTAACCTGATACGACACAGATGAATTGAGTAGACCATGACCTGATTTAGTGGTTTGTCAACTCTAAATAAACATCTGAAATAAACTTGCAAAAGTCACGCGACAGAGAAAATAAAAGCAAATAAAGTCATTATGTATTGATCATCTTATTTTGAATTGTAGTATTCTGCGGTCTTTATGCATGTGTTGATCATTTTTGAAGAACAAACCCGCCATAAAACTTTTTAAGAAACAATAATTATTGTTTGAGACGGTCTCACATTGTAAGACGGTGATGTTTAAAAGAAAAATCATTTATTAACATTAAATAAATGAATAATATTTTTACAAAAATGAATAGTCTCACGGTGTGAGATTGTCCTATTCTATAATATGTGGTACACAAATGATTTACAAAGTTATTGTAATATAAACATCGTCCAGTTAATATATCCTTCAACCAGTTGTACCCAGTTGTATGCTCTAGAACCTGAGCTATATAATAAAGTTTTTGAGTTTTGTTTTAAAGAAGTCGAGCTATACCATAAAATTTCTGAACTCACTCACTTAAACATAAAAAATTTAACTTTAAGAAAGCTCAAAAAAATTACACATAAGCTTGATAAGATATAACTTGGCTGTATGATGCTATTGTACCACTGGAGGTATAATGTTATTTGTGAACATCGTCTTCGTATTACCTTGGACCAAAAATGATTTACAAAGTTACTGTAATATAAACATCTTCTTCATATTATCTTGGACAATAAATAGACTGGATATAAATAATGAGGGATCTAGTTTTTGGATAGATTAATAATGGACTGGATATAAACTTTTGTACTCGTAGAACATTTTGAAAGCGGGAATGAAAATATCTTATTAAATACCAAAAAGAGTATACCGAACTAATAGAAAAATGAAACACACACTTTTGAGTAGAGTTCACAACCTTTTGTGAAGCTTGTTCTATTATCCCATAAAATGTTTCTTAGCTTACAAAAAAATGGGCAGAGGAGCGCATAAGAGAAATATAATAGAATTTTTTGCAACAATATGAAGATTTATAAATAGAAATACCAGAAATAAATTCATCATAAAGTAAAGCAACTGACTAATATATTTGAAAGCATGAGATATTTATCATTAGTGAAATATGATAATTATAGTGAATCATGATTTACCTTGAGAGCTTTAAAAATTGGTTTTTTATGGCAGTGATAGTCTTCTATACTTCACAAATAATACTATACAACCAGTTGTATAATAAGCATTGTACAACCCTATACATTAATCCGAGCTTATGTGTAATTTTTCTGAGTTTTATAAGAGTATTTTTTTTTGTTTAAGTGTGTGAGTTCAAAAACTTTACAGCATAGCTCAGATTCTTCTAAACAAAACTCGAAAACTTTAGTACACGGCTCGGATTCTGCATCATACAACTGCATACAACAAGTTGTATAATCTACTCATTGTACTCCACTCTCGTAGAGGAAGAATAATGAGAGAAAAGTTATAAAGTTGTTCCAATGTATAAAACTCAAAAGATAGCAGAAATAATATACAATATTTATTTCCTTATTAAAATTACCAAAATATTCTAGTTCCCTAAAATTACGTAGGAGTTTCATAATTGGCCAAAATTTCGGCATATTAATTGTCAAAAAAAAAAATCTCAGCATATTAGTATGAATTCCAAATTGAGGGCCTGTTTGGCCAAGCTTTTTAAGTGCTTTTCTAACTGGAAAAGGAGAAGCCAGGCCAAACAGTATAATTTATACAAATGTAAAACTACTTTTGAAAAGCCAAAAACTCATTCTAGGCCCCAAAAAGTAGAAGTAACAATTTTCTACTTCTCATTCGACTTTTCAAGGAAGCAACAAAAAATCCAAATGTTTTGCGTCAATTTTTTTTTTTTTTTTTTTGCCTCCAAAAAATTTGTAACCCTTTATATGTTGTGTTATTGGTGTTTCCATTTACTCTCTTCTGCACAATCCTTTGTCTCTCTCACATACACACCATTAAAGTACCATGTAATCAATCATCAACTCCAACTATTTATCGGCGTAATTTTGATTCGACAAAGGTGTATAAAACTATTTTGAAGAGTAATCATATGTTTTAAGTACAATTCTCGAGTGATTACAGTAAATTTTTAAAAATTAGTTTTTATTCAAAATAATGATTCTACAAACAAAACAAGTATTAAAAAAAAACAAAAAGCTAGATGGAAAGTTAGGCCAAACATATAAATTTGATAAGAAGTAGCTATTACAAAAGTATGGCCAAACAAATAATTTTTTTTCAAAAAGTAGCTTGTGAAAAAACTCCTTCTAAAAAGGAGAAGCTCTTTCACACAAGCAAGGCCAAACAGCACCTGAAAATCTTTGCATATCAGGTTTATATTCCAAAGTTAACATTATTTTATAGTCAACCAAGAATTCTTCCGACTATCTTAGGAAATCTATTAAATAATTAATTTTTTTAGTAAAAGAATCTATTAAATAATTAATTCTTCCCTAAAATTACGTAGGAGTTTCATAATTTGCGGTATACTCCATCACAACTTAAGGAAAGATTGTACTGATAGACTATATTTGTAATGCTAAATTATACTCTGGATATTGTTTTTGTTAGGTTAATATTGTACCCAAATTATTTCCTAAACTTCACCCCAAATCAACTTAATATTAGCAACTTCTACCGAAAATATCTTCTAAAAAAATTGCGCAAATATCTCCTAAAAAAATTATGCCGAAAATATGTTAAAAAATGATACTGAAAATATTTCCTAAAAATTTTTAAGTTGATTTGTTGAAATATTCGACCGAAAATAACTCCTAAAATTACGCACAAATAAACTTCAAACTTAGCAACTTCCTTATTTTTTTCATGTTTACGTGATTGGTCATCCTATATATTTTTTTTAAATAAAGAATGACACGTGGCGTTTGAAGGTGTTGTGACACGTGGCGATCAACGGGGTTGGCGGTTATTGTTTTAATATAATATATGATGATATGATATGATTAGTTTAACTTAACTTTACTTAATTAAATAAACTTAAACTCAATTAAGCTTAAAACAATAAGAATACCGCTTTTATCGACAAAAGAAAAAAAGATATACAAATGATGAAAGCTTCAATGCTTCATATTAGACTCGGAAATTGAAGTTGTGGTTTAGGGAGGGGCGAGTTGGGCAACACTCTTAAGTCCACTCACAAGCCCACCCCCGCTGTACGAGCCTCCCACCGCCAACAGAACCTCCACCACGACCACCTGCCCACCCTTCATGGCTAAAAAACCTCTTCCAAACATGTACACACTAATGCCAATAAAAAATGCTTTGATACACATGCTATTGTTCAGCCAATACATTCAAAATATACATTGAATGGAAATTTATTCTTCAACGCTTCTAAAGGTGGTAGATTTTAATTATAATCCGCTACATTGTATAAACTGCAAAAATGACGATGGACCATTAGTATATCTGAAATAAAACATTACACCACCATTAGTAGATCTGAAACGAAACAGGCGGTGGCTGTCGACTACAAGGTAGTTGGGTGGTGGTCGAAATCGTCACCGGCGGGGTCGTCGTCGCACGCGCTGGTTCATGGCTAGTGGGGGTGCGTTGGATGATGGTTGTGGTGGTGGCCGGTAGACATGAGTGGTTGCTGACGTAGGGTTAGGGAGGGACAAGAAGGGTCATGTGAGGTGTTATATGAATAAATATATGTAAATGTATTAAATAATATAAAGTTTGATTTAATTGTATATTCCCTCCTAGTCTGAGTGTTGGTTCCCTTTATTTTGGGCACCAAAATTAATGAAATGAATTTGGACCACACAAAACACCCTACCCCACATGGAATTGAATTTGGACCACACAAAACTTACCAAAAAAGGAAAGAGGAACCAACACCCGGCTAGCATGAAAATGGAAAGGGGAACCTACACTCAGACTAAGAGGGAGTATATGATATAATATTTTTGGTATAAAAATAATAATATTCTGAAAAGGACAAGTTTGTTGTGAAATAAAGGGAGAGATAATTATAGAGAGAATTTAGAGAGAATAGAAAAGAGACAAAACTGTATTCTTATTCCATTAGAAGGGGTATATATACACATACAATGGTAGAGTTTCCATAAGATAATATATTCTATAATCCTATAAGATATGGACATCCATATAATAATAATAATAATATTTCATAACACTACCCCTTGGATGTCCATTACTGAAGAACATGCCTCGTTAAAAATCTTACTAGAAAAACCCTATGGGAAAAATGCTAGAAAGGAAAAGAGTACAATAATCTTCAAACACACGTGATAATAGCTGCCTCGTTAAAACCTTTCCATGGAAAATCCAGTGGGACAAAACCATGGATAAGGAAAAAGAGTACAGCGCGTGTCAACTCACCATGATGGTTACATAACTTGATAAATCTTGAAATGAACCATGCTTTGACGTAACTTCTCGATCTTTAAATAAAATCCATCGTAGTTGATAAACTTGATATCTTCAAATCCTTGATAATTTCAATCTTCATATTTCTTTAATTCTCACAATCTGGGTGCAGTCATTTGTGATGACTCTTGGATCATCATTTCAAATAATATTTTCACAATAGTGATAAGGAACTTCTTGATAGATGACATAACATTATATGTTAAGAATAACTCATCTTAATAATCATAGCGTATCAATGCGCTTATTGTGCTACCTCGTTAAAAACCTTGCTAGGAAAAACCCACTGGGACAAAAAACCTAGTCGAAGGAAAAAAGAGTGTAGCCATCATTCCTTAATTCCTTATCTTAAGGAGAATCAATCCGATAATTATTGAATAAATCATCCAATACTTTTGAGCGTTTTTCTTTGCTAAACCACATATGTATGAATTGACATTCTCATTGTAGACTTTGACTACATTATTTTCCAATCGTTATGGTAGTTCTGGACCATAAACTAATTTCACATGTTGAGCATGAAGCTCATATAAATCATTATTCTCATATGCTCAAACTTCAGGTTGAGATAATAATAATTTCCTTCAAGTAAACTCTACATGAATTTAAATATTCCATTTTGGAAATAATCATGATAACATTTCAATCGTGTCGTAGAGGTTCATATATAATCATGAGTTCCCAAAACTCAAGAGGCTCCTATAGGGAGTTATCCTCGTTGGAGTATCTCATAAGATAACATTTCTCCTTTTTTTAAACATCTATCCATTTAAAACAATATTATAAAACATGTTCATACATATGATATAAAACTAATTCTAAACAACAGTTATATAACAATGCAATAATTTATATAAAATAAAACTAATTAACATGCAAAGGATGAACTTAATCTCTAAATGCACAAGATGATGACTCGATAATGCAAACTGTACAGTTTCATTTTCCAATATTCCTAACTTCAATTGAGTTCAAGTCAATAGTTGGACATTTAGTCCATGAGCTCATTTATAATCATAGATTATATGTCGACAATAAAAATTGGACTTACTTATAAGATCCCCATTTTCTAGCCCATTAATTTCCGTGCGTAAATGCATATCGGTTCCTTAAACATATCGATATAATTTCAATATCTCGTGATATTGCCAGTACTGATCAATGATGTCTGAATATATTTGGTACCATTCCTTTTCTATATAGGCCATCTATTATCATTCAGATATTTATGTCACTTTCAGGACATCCAAATTTCTTTACTCCAACCAAGTGGTGTTAGTCCAGTGGTAGACGGGTTAAACCTTGAAGCTTGTAGAAATGCAGGAGTTGAGAGGTCCCGGGTTCGACTACCAGCTGGGGCGATGATCACTTGGCCACTGCAGCCCCCGAAGGGGGTGGCTTACATGGTCGATGTGGTGGTGCGGGAATGCATGGGCCCGGGGGGATTCAACCCCCTCGTCATAAAAAAAAAAAAAAAAAATTTACTCCATAGAAGTACCAACTGCCCAAACTTGCCATTTTCTTATTACTAAAAATATGTGAACCGATATGACTCTCACACTATATTTCACGTGTAATTTATTGTTAAATTTGGCAAGACTCTAATTTTTCATTACATATATTTTCTATGACTAATGTATAACTCGCTATACCACATATATGGCTAAACTGTCTATAATTAAATCATAGATTTTAATGTAACATATCATATTTTGATAAGGTGGTAAAAGTGGTATCATAATACATCTTTATAACCAAATGAATACCATCATTTCTAATTCCATGAACCTCTACTTGATGCATTTCATATTGAAAACAAACCACTGAACTTCAGGTTCAGTTGGGGATAATTTACTTGTTTGTTTTTACCAACTTTTCCTTATCATTATCCCCTAAGGTGGTAAAAACCATAACCACCTTAGACCTTAATTTCTCATATCACCGATAAGAATTTATATGGGCATTTTTGTACATTAACAAAATCTTTTTGGGAGTAACAGATAAAGCAGTTGGATTTTAAATGTGCTGAATTACAATGCCTTTTTCGGAGACTAACGATTCCATATAATAATCAAACTGTGATCTCCAATATTAAATATACTCAGTCTTCGTGTAATGTCTTGCCTTTAATAAATTTACACGAAAGAGTTTCAGCACTTATATTTTCCTTAGGATAAACTTCAGGTTTATCAAAACGGGTGTATGTAATAAGAACCCGGATGGCCTGAACTGTCACATCCAGATCATTTCATGTCAAGTTTCTTAGTTGTCAACAACCCATGACAATCTTTTATAATCTCTCCGGCTAGATTAATGATGTGACATAAGACACAACAGGTTTCTCGTATATGTAGGCAAGACTCATCAATGTTCCTTCAGGGAACATGACTATATTACTCTTTGAGTATTATTATCAAAAAAATATAATTATTATGTCACACGCTCAACAAATATTTTTGTCAACGTATACAATGATACTGAACATAATTTAACTTTTAAATAAATTATTGCCTTCAAACTCATCATATAGAAACCTAATAAACCAAACATTATAACTGACAGAGGGTGTATCTTTAAACCAATTATAAACAATGATTATAATATAACACAATCAAATTTATAATACCATTATCCTTACATAATTACACTATTAACCGTAATTAATATATAAATTTTTGCCTATTATTACAAGTCTAACTTTATATGTGATTAGTATGTAAATTGTTTTAAGATATGTGGCAAGTAACAACACTATTTAGCTATTAGTAAATCAACATCGTCCAAATCAAGATATGCATCATCATTGTTTATGTTTCGGATAAATATCACTATATCTCATGATAAGACCCTACTATATGGTGTAATTATGGTTTGCGCAACGATATGACTAATAGGGAATAAGGTCGACAACGCAAATTATAAAATAATTGGTTATGTATACTTTATTATACAACCACTAGCATCCTTAATTGGTTACGTATACCTTTATTATCAGCCATTTACAACAAAAACCAAATTATAGGACCAAATCCATGATGACACTAATGACACCAAATAAAAACTCTAAAGCGTCATGTCAAAATATATGTACATTAATCATGAATCAACTATTTTTAAAGTAACAAAAATTAAACATGAAGTCTCTTATACTCAGCATAGTTCGCAAAGTATTATACTAAACCGAGTTAGGAATTAACATTCATACTAGATTACCACATTATAACAACTTACGTCAAGATATTAGTGGAGTTGAGTTGAATTATCGTGAATACTAATCTAGTAAAGAGGATTCTGGTCATAATTTGTAAACATTGTGAATTTCAGGTCACAATTTCAGTATTTGTAACATTTATGAACTTCAGACCATAATATGAATATCAAAATTTCATCTCGTAGATCACTTTTCTTTTCTCATATCAAATTCTTGCATATGTGAGTCTCATATTCTCACATGACTTTTCATGAGATATTCACTTTCATGAGATATTTTTATATCTTTCAATGAACGAATTTGGCTCAATAAGGCCCCATCATTAAGCTCAATTAAGGCTTCTTTACTTGGCTCATCAAATGCCACATTATTAGGCTCAATTAAGGCCGCAATATTAGGCTTATCATAACGCCATATTCTCGATCTCTGCTACAGACAGAGTCTTTATGAGATGTCACATTCACTTCAAGGAATGGATTAAATTCCATATCTCATTATTGGTTCGAAGGTTTAAAACTCGTCGTCAAAAGTTACTCAACCAAAACAATATTTATAACTTCACCAACTACTCTTAGTAAAGAGGTAAGTAAAGGTCGGATCCCAAGGAACGGGTATTGATGTAGGGTTTTCAATTGTAAATGGTCGTGTCTTAGGGTGTCACAATTTGGGGTTGAGATAGGAGATCAATTAAAACTAATCAACAAGAAAATCAAAGTAAGGTAGATAAAATGAAGGTGTAAACAATTGATTAAAGGCACTACGGTATCATGGGTTCATAGGGGAATACATGGGAGTTGATCATACAAACATGTTCTCAAATTATAAGCAAGCAGTTATTGTTGTGATGGGATCGAGTTAGTGTATATCTTACAATCCCTAAGAAGGTTTGGGTCCCGGAGCCGATTCGATTAGATTGTACAACACCTACAAGTCGACTTAATCCTTCCTATTCAACATTATGCATGGTCTAATGAGGCTCGAGTTGGTTTATGTCTTACAAGCCTCATTGAAGAGATAAGTGATGGGTAAAAAATGCAAGGATTCATAGGCTCGCATTTCATCAAACATAACACGTGCATAAGTTGAAATCACAACAAATAAGCAAATAAATTATGTGAACATATTAGATTAAGCATGAATCATTCCCCATGTTGATTTCCCCTAATTACCCATTAACCCTAGCTAAGGAAACTACTCACTCATGATCAAGTTTAACATGCTAACAAGGTTGTCAATCACATTAACAAGGCAAAACATGATGAATGAATGAAAATGATTAACAATAATTAAAGCAAGGATTAAGGGAATTATACCGATGGAGATTCCAAAATAATAATGCAAAGAATAATAGAAGTACTTGATGATAGATGAAAGGTTGTCAATCTCCCAATAAACCCAAATGATCTTCTAATTACCCAAAATAAATGATGAACAATAGAAAAATTAAGGAAAGATTAAGTATTGGGATTTGTATTAAGACTAGATTAAGAGTTGATTACAAGATTAGGGAATGATGACTAATTGATTACAACTTGATTCCTAGATGATGATAATCTAGGTAGTACAATGGGGTATTTATACTAAAGATTAAGTACAAAGATTAGGGTTACTAAGGGCTTAAATGAGTATTAAGTCCTTAAGAAAAGTTGAGAAAATACTCCTCTCCAAGAAGATGAGCATCTCCATTTTTCTAGTCTTGCCATGATCCGAGCGACTTGAAAACAGGCACGGGCTCTCTGGGGTACGATCCTAGCGGATTGTCAAGGGAGACGCTCAGATCTTCTTGCTTCAGGATGAGCGGCTTGGTCATGGGACGCTCGGATGGTGGTGGGGAGACGCTCGGATCCTCTGTGATCCGCTCGGATCCCTTGGCAGACAACATTTCTTCTTTTCGTCCTTCATAATCCGCGAGGATCAATCCGGGGATGCAAGGATCCTTTCGTCATTGCCCAATCTATTTTATTATCTACATAGGCCATCTAGTATTGTCTTCCCCTTGATGCTTGGTCATTAGGTGCGATCAATTTAGCTCCATTTCGCCATGTAAATGCAAGGTTTGCACTCCCCTTCTACCAAGGAAACAAAACCTCAAAGAATATGTAAAATGGGAAACTAAAGATAAGAAATGACCCAATTATGCACTATAAAACATAGGAACGAGGCTAATTCAGGGACTAAATGTGCTCAAATATGAGTCACATCAAACATCCCCAAGCCGAACCTTTGCTCGTCCCGAGTAAAGAGGTGACAAAAACTAGGACCCTTATTCAAACTAACCTACTAATATAGCCGATGTGAGACAATTAGCGGGTCTCACTGTGCCCCTTCAACTCACAACAAGACAACCATGAGGTAGGATGCCTTCTTGCAAGACAAGGTAGGGCTTGCCAAAATGGCGATACATCCAATCATTAAAGCACTCAAATCAAGTAATGGATGAATCTATAAAAATGAATAGCCACTTTCCTCATCTAAGTGGCGGAATTATCTACAAGGGAAGTAATCTAAGGGTACACATTCCATCATAGATACGGTTTCTTCAAACTACTAAGCCTAGAAGGATACCAATAAATCACCTCCAAGTTGTGTCAAGCTAGGGTACCTTTGTCGTCAATCGTTAAATGCTTTCGTTAAGGGTATGCTCCCTATGGTGTTAGAAACACTGGGGATCGCGGAATTCCCCTTTTTGCCTAAACAAGAAGAATGGCCGTCCCCTCTCAACCATGCAGAAAAGTGGATATGATGGAAAATGGATCAATAGAATTTGAGTTTCATGTGGGAGTTTGCTTTTTGTTGTTGTCCCCCCCCCCCCCCAATTTCTTGTGGCATTCGACATTTTGAGAATATTTTCTTTTTGCCATTTCTTTTGATGTTTGGCATTTCAACACTTGACAATTTCAAATTTTTCTTGCATTTTCTTTTGAACATTTTCAGAGCTACCCCATTTGTAGTGAGGGTGCTTGTATTTGAAGCATAGGAGTTTTTATTTTTGTTACTCCTCTCTCCTTTTTGATACAATTGCAAACTTTTTCTTTTCATTTCAATTCTTGAACTCAAATTTGAACAATTTTTGTGCCCATTCCCTTTTTGATGACAAAAATGTGGTGGAATATGGATGATGGTTGCATGGTTTCAAGGGTCACCTTGGAATAAACGCTAGCCAAGGAGTTATCACACCACAAGGTACTCTTGACTAGGCCTTAATCCATGGGTCAAAGGATACTAGCATGACACATCCTAGGGTGTTTTACAAGTACTCTAACAAGCAAAGTTTCAAGAAGAAAAAGTATCTACAAGGGCCTTATATACACTTGTCAAGTTTCCCAAATAGATGATTTCACAAAACTTTTCCTAAATGCAACTATATGCCATGATGCAACTAACATATATATAACCTAATGCATATGCTTCTACCAACTAGTATGCCAAATAACCTAAATGCAATCCTATAATCACATTGTTTATACCGCATCAATCAAAATAAAGCCACATAGTCATTAACATAAAGAGGAAAAAGGAGATTGGAAAGATCATACCACGCGGTCTTCAATATCCTCATGTCTCGGATGTGGCGTAGTTGATCAATGTGAAAAAGGATAGACAAACACAATATATACAATACTAAACTATAAGGGAAATGAACATGTTTTTGGGTTTTTGCATTTTTCAAATTTTTATGGTTTTTATGTGATGAGTCCCCATTTTGTGTCTATTTCACCTTTCTTCTCTATGCATATTTCCTGATCACATGCGGGTTTTGACCCTTTTTAGCCCCATTTTGTAGCTTTAGCCCGTACTATGAAATTTGTATGCCTCACTCCAGATTTTGCATAAGGAAGAGGGCTAAGGGAGCTAGGTATTGAACTTTCAAGAGATGCTTAGAAGAGAGGAGTGAAGTGAAGGGAAGAAGAGTGAATCGAAGAGAGGAAGGACTCCCGGTTGGTCGGCAGCACTGGCCCACCACCGGGCCGAGAGTCCCGCTATGCTTACATTGACAATCAAGACCAACACTACAGAAAAACGCGGAAACGACGGAAAAATAAAGCCCATACTTGACGCTTTTCCGTTCGTATTTCCCTTTCCGACGGAAATTCCGTCGAAGAACTGTGGGTCGACTTATTTCACAAGAAAAATACCATCTTGACGGAAATTCCGTCGCCTTCCAAAATCGACGGATATGTGACGGAAAATCCGTCCTTTTTTATAAGTCAATAGTGACGGAATTTCCGTCGATGTTTAGCATTATCGACGGAATTTCCGTCGATTATGACCGACACGTGGCATTCCACGTAGGTTTCAAATCACATTAACAGAGGGTAGTGACGGAATTTCCGTCGTTTTTAGGTTTACCGACGGAAATTCCGTCGGTTTGTGGGACACGTGGCGCTTTCTAGTTAAATCTGAAAATGGGGAGGAAAACGCAAGACGGAAATTCCGTCGGTATTTTAATATTACGACGGAATTTCCGTCGATGTATTAAATAACGGATCCAGAAACAAAGAACTGTCTGCCACCTACCCACGACGATCTCGTTTTTTGCATCGTTTCAAATACAAACACCACCACGATGCCTATTTGCATCGTTTCCAATATAAACAAAACCCGCAAAACACATCCAATCGCGACCGCCAAGCGGAATCCATTTTCACGTCGACCGCTAATGCGGGAATCAATACACAACAAAAGAGAAGGGGACGCAAATTGTTTTACATAAAAACATAGTCAAATTTGTACATTGTCTTACAAATTAAACAGAGAATTGTTTTACCATGTCTTTCATACTTACTAGACGACAATACTAACTAAACTAAAGTTCTAACCTAAAGGCTCTAACCTAAAGGCTCTAACTTAAAGGCTCTAAGTGTTTATAGGGTCAATAAAACTACCACCAATACCTCCAAACCCGTCATCACCACCCCCAAAGTCATCCCGTCTATGTGGAGTAAATTGTGAACACGTGTTTGGGGGTTGAGATGCTTGCAAATCAGCCCAAGCCTTTCTCATTGCCGCCATTTCTTCAGCCTGTTCACGAACCTGTCTTTCAAGAGCAACTCGAGCGGATCGCTCATCATTCATTTGGGTGGAAAGCTGTGAAATTATGCTAGGAGCATAAGATAAAGACCGTCGGCCAGCTTTGTTAGGAGGAAGATCATACCATATTTGGGCCCCTGTAGGTCCTGTCCCAAACATCCGGTTCTTCTCGTCAAATCCTCCTACAGCCTTGTAGTAGGCCTGAATCTCGTCGGGAGACTGTCCAGGTGGCAATGGCTGCCTCATCTCCTCTTGGAAATCACGCTGAAAAAATAGAAAATCGTCAGAAATGATATATATATACCTATCTTTATAAGAAAGAGATTATCGTTCTTTGTAATAAAAATAAATATTAAATTAAATTCAAGAATTTACCTCAACATCAGCCGCTCGAGGGTTAACCCACTCGCCCTTCTTATTTTTCTTCGTCTTCATGAACATCTTGTGGGGGGTGGCCTCTTGACCCTGAAATTATTATGGAAACAAGTAAAATCAAGTATATTTTTGTCAATCATATATATTAACCACTTTTTAAAAGCAATATAAACAATACTTACCAATTCCTTGAAAGCATCGGAGCAACTCTTCCGACCAAGAGTGTGGGTGCCCAATGCTTTCCCATCTTTCCCACCCGACTTCCTATTTGCCGTGTTGATTTTCGAATGTTTGGCAAAAGTAGCATCATTTGGCCTATTCCTAAGGTTCTCCAACCAAGAAACAGGCACCCACTTTGGCGGTTTCTTGTTATATTTTATTCCATTGATAAGAGTGGTAATCCGCCTCGTTACCCTCGCCTGCCACTCAGGAATAGGATCATACCCAGGATCGATGGATCTTACATGAGTCTGTTTCAAAAAACAAGTGTGAAATTAGTTATATAAAACTTTGGAAAATTCTTATAAACTTAAGAAAATTATTATAAACTTAAGAAAATTATTATTGAAAAACATAATTACCGCAAAGTAATTCCACATCTTCCGACGATGTGCGTTACTCGCTTCACCCCACCTAGTGAAGTACTAATCTCTCGTGTTACGGTGAATGACCAAGTAACATATTTCTTGATTGGTTCGTCATCCCACCTGAAAAACACATAAATATTTGAAATTAAAACTCAGAAATGTTAAAGTTTTTTTAAACTTAAGAAAAATTAACATAAACTTACCAATAATGATCTCGCCGAGCACGGCCTCTCGAGAGAATCACCTGCATGTTCTCCTGTCTATTTGATGGAAATTCAGGATTTTCCTCATCCTCAACCTCTTCGTCCTCCCGATTCCGTTGAGATGCATTTGCCTTACTATTGCTCCCAATCATACGGCGAAAAATGTTCGGCATAATCACTGCATGTTAACAATTCAAATCGTTAGTATATATAAACAATTGAAAAAAACACTATGGAAAACTGTGAACTAATTACCACTTGCCTCTTCTTTAATGCATTTTATTGGGTGAATTGAGAGGTTTCTTATAACCAAATCTTGAAAATTGAAACACACTATTGATGTTAAGCTAAAACGACATGTATAAAACAAAAAACCAAATAGCTTAGAACGACAAGTAATAAAAAACGGAGGGCATATTTTATTGAATGTTTAATAATTGTACAATTACAACTAGTCCTCCTCACTATCACTATCACTACAAATCAAAACAGGTTCATCATCTGAAAAAAGCACTCCCACTTCTTCCTCTGATTCCTCATTTTCGTATCTAATAAGTTCTTCAACTTCATCTTCATCCCCTTCTTCTTCGACGTCTCTGTCATATTCCCCTTGACCTCTTTCCACTGTCACTTCGTATACATCTTCATCATCTGTATCTTCCAACAAAATCGGTGAAATTGAGTGATCATTCACAACCACATCTTCTTGAAAGACACTTTCTTCAATAGGAGCATCAACTTGTGATCTTGCCTTGGTTTTAAAAATCGCGGACCACCGAATACCTTGATTACCTTTCTTAATGGTTGGATAAGGAGCATAACAAACTTGATCGACTTGAAAAGCTGCCACAAATGGGTTATGTCCACGAAGTTTCTTTTTCTCGTTTACATCTACAAGTCCATAAACCTTATGGATACTAAGTCCTTGTGGGGAATTATCAAGCCAATCACATTTAAACAATATAACCCTATAAACCCTTTGCCCGGCATAATAAGAAAGCTCAATTACTTCATTTAGGGTTCCATAGTAGTCCAACCCTTCAGTTGAATTCACAGAAACCCCATTGCTTAACGTAGACTTCGAAACATCAACTCCTCCTTAAAAGCTCGAAACTTATAGCCGTTGATGGAATACCGTCTTCAAGACTTCACCATGTTACTAGGACCCAATGCTAAAGCTATTATTAGATGATCCTTCAATCTATGAACCTATGAATAAAAAAATGTTAATTAAGTTGTTATATTTTTTTCAATATCTAATAAGAAATCTAAATGTATAGTTCAATTTCAAAGAAAATGTATCATCACTTACTTGATTTCTAACCATTTGGAAAACTTTTCTCATGTGATGCCCAAACATCATCAGAGGATGTGACATCAGGAAAATTGATTTTGATATGTGCCTCAAATTCCCTATAAGTAGGGAAAGCATGTTTTAGTTATGTATTAATTACCTATAAATTCGATCTAATTTGATAATTAAAAAACAATTGAGTAATGATGAAGTATTAACTTACTTTTCATAAGTATCTAAAAAATCTCCACAGTTCCTTAGCACATAAAAATGAGCTTCTTCATACTCTTTCTCGCTTAAGTACCTCTGTATATATTTTCCTATTGTAGTTCCCATGTCATCATTGAATAACTCGGGTAACTTAGATTTCAACTGGTCATCGGAATTTACACCAACATCTAAGTCTTTTGCTTTTGTGTCAATGTGATCTTGAAATAAAAAGAACAAATTTGAAATTTCCTCTAACAAAAAAGCGTTGCATATTAAACCCTCCACCCGAGCTTTGTTGCCAATCTTTTTTTTTATATGATTAAGAAATCTCTCAAATGGATACATCCATCGATATTGGACAGTCCTCCAACTTTTGCTTCATAAGGTAGGTGAAGAGGCAAATGCTCCATGGAATTGAAAAAGACGGGGGAAATATCTTCTCTAACTTGCATATTATCTCCGCAATGTTTGACTCTAGACGTTCCATAGAATCAACTCTAATCGTAGAAGTACACAGTCTCTCTAAAAATTGGCTTATCTCGGTTATTGCATTCCAAGGACTGTCGAGCAACTCTTTCAAGGCAACGGGGAGTAGTCGTTCCATAAAGACATGACAATCATGACTTTTCATGGAATGTAACACCATCTTTTTATGGTCAACACACCGACTCAAATCTGAAGCATAACCATCCTGGAATTTTAAGTTAGCAACCCAGTCACATAGAGCCTTTTTCTCCGCGTTTGATAAAACAAACCTAGATGATGTGTTCCGTTTATAGCAAAGTTCATTAAAGTTTTCTTTACCCTTAGTGTCAAATTTAGTTTTACCTGGTACATCCATGATGGTGTTGATAAGTCTGTTCAAAAATTTTTTCTCAATGTGCATAACATCCAAGTTGTGTCGAATCGACAAACGTTTTCCAATAGGGAAGTTCCCAGAATATGCTTTGTTTCCACCAACCTTCATTCTGATCTTTCAATCTTTTCAATTCTTTATCTGAAGCATCAACTATTTTAGGCAAGTCTTTTACGGATTCCCACACTTCATCACCCGTTAGTTTCGATCGGCTATGCGATTCTCGGTTTTTTTTTTTAAGAAAATGCTTACAATTGTCGCGGAAAGGATGATCATGTGTTAAGAACTCACGGTGACAATCAAACCAACAAACCTTTTTGCTATTTTTAAGCCAAAAAGATCTATGATCATTTCCCGGACAATAAGGACAGGCACGATATCCACTTGTGGACCAACCGTAAAGCATGCCATATGCCGGAAAATCGTTGATCGTCCACATTAATGCAACCTTTAATTGAAAATTTTGTTTCTTAGAGACATCATAGGTGTCCACGCCGGTTTCCCAAAGTTGTTTCAACTCTTTGATCAACGGTTGGAGGAAAACATCTAAATTTGTTTTCGGATTCTTAGGACCGGAACTAGCACGATAAGAACAAAATTGTCTCTTCATGCATAACCAAGGAGGTAAGTTGTACGGAGTCACAATCACGGGCCAACAAGAGTATTTCGTCCCAAACTGCCCAAAAGGTTGAAATCCATCCGTACACAAACCTAGCCTAACATTCCGGGGTTCACTTGCAAAATCTGGATGCTCTCTATCGAAATGCTTCCACGCTTCTCCATCACTTGGATGTGCTATTGTCCCCCTTTCTCTTAATCGAGAGTTTTTGTAGTGCCAACTCATCTCACCTGCTATGTGCTTGGTTGCATATAGTCGTTGTAACCTTGGCGCAAGCGGGAAATAAGTTATTGGTTTACATGGAATTCGCCTCCCACTTGAATTCTTTTTACCTTTATACCGAGATGCACGACACTTTGTACATTCTTCAAGATTAGAATTTTCCTCCCAAAAAAGCATGCATCCATTGATACATGCATCAATCTTTTCATGGGGAAGTTGGAGTCCCTTCAGAACTTTTTTAATCTCATAAAAATTGCGCGCCATTTGATTTTCCTTTGGAATTATGTCACCAACGAACGACACAAAACTATTAGCGCATCTAAGAGATATGTTGTTCTCACATTTGATTGATAATAACCTAGCAGCTGCTTGCAACAAACTCATATCACTTCCCTCAAACACCGGTTGTTCAAATTGCTCTAACATTTTAAAGAACGAAGAAACTTGGGGGTTCGGGGTTTCATAACGCACTTCTTCATCGTCAAGGTCATCGAGATTAAGTCGATCCTCCAAAATTTGGTCAACAGTATCACGCAATGCATTTTCCACGAACTCACGGTAAGGATTCTCACTAGCATTTGTACTAGGTAGTTTCTCACCGTGATACGTCCATACATAATAATTATCGGCGAAACCATACGACCAAAGATGAATTTGAACATCCGCTTTCCTTTTAAAACCTAGGTTTTTGCATTTCTTACACGGACACCTCATTTCACCTAAATTCTTGTACTCACTACTTCCCTCCGCGAATTTAATAAACTCTTTCACCCCCTCTGCATATGCTTTCTTGGGTTTCTTTTTTTCGTCTAATCTTTCATACATCCACTGCCGTTCTAATCTTTTCATGTTATTATATATCTACACATTTATATATATCATTAAAAAAGATAATAACCTAACAATAATCAAAATCAAGCATAATAAACAATAATTTAACATTTTAACCAATATAAATATTGTATTTCTTTGAATTGGGTCCTTATCACTCCAACCTAAACCCATCAATGTACGTTTTAAGTCACTAGCAAACATGTACTTGTGATTTATTAATGAGAAAAAAAATTCGGCAGCAATTCCCATCCGTTCTCCAAATACACAATATAGAATAAATAATTACTCTACATATGCATTTAGAGAACATTAAAGGAATTGTCACCAAACTCTTTTCTCATTAACAAATCACAAGCACATGTTTACTACCTAAGTGACTTAAAACGTACAAAGACAGTCCCAAAACGGGGACTATTCAAAAATTACTCCTAGTGAGTAATTTTTGAATCGGGTACTAGGTCAATATGAACAATAATTTTAACAATATTAAAAACAAAACATACAACAATGACTACTTTTTCAATTAACAAAAACTAACATGATTTACTTTTCATTTTACATATCTAGTCTAATTCATATCTATTCTAATTAACATTTAACAATAATCTAATTTTTAATAATAAAATTAAATATCTATCTTAACTCAACATGCATACATTAAATAAAAAAAAAATTATAACTAATAATCTAAATTAACCACATACATTAACAACATACATCCGTCACAACATTGGCTTCTATCCTAAGTCAACATGCATCAACACCAACCCTTTTTCAACAACAATTAAAACAATAACTAATAATCTAAATTAATTAAACTAATTAAAAAAATTAAAAAGAGTAATATCCGTCGTTTTTCACAATTAAATGACGGAATATCCGTCGATAGAAACCTCGACGAATTAAAACAATAACTAATAATCTAAATTAATTAAACTAATTAAAAGGAGTAATACCTAATTAACTTGACCAAAAAAAATGAAAAAGGAAGTGCAGGTGGCGGTCATGGGCGGCTGGCGGCGGGGCGACGGCGGCGGCTAGCGGAGGCGGCGGCCTACTATTAACAAAAAAAAAAAAAGATAAATAAGAAAAGGAGAAGGAAAAGGATGAAGGAGAAGGAAAAAGATAAAGAAAATAGTGATGGCGACGGCGTGGTGGTGTTGGTGGTGGTGGTGGTGGCGCCGGAAGTGGAGGAGGGTGGTGGTGGTGTCGGGTTTTAAGGAGGTAAGGGGTTGAGGCGATTTTAATTGATTTGGGGGAATTTTAGTAAAGTGAAGGAGGATCTCTTCGCGTGTTGCAGTTAATAGAAACCACTGACGGAAATTCCGTCAGTTAAATAGAAATCCTGAAGGACATTCCGTCAGTATTCTTATTAAACTGACGGAAAATCCGTCACTGCTCACTTTATCAGAAAAATAATGCAAGGACTGTACACGTCAGTTAAAGTAAAACTCCTGACGGAATATCCGTCAGTTTTTTCAAAAAACTGACGGAATATCCGTCACTAGGTCAATTATTGTGACACCCTGTCACACACTACCACCAACTAATAATTGACCAAGTGACGGATATTCTGTCAGTTTTTTGAAAAAACTGACGGATATTCCGTCAGAAGGGTAAAGTGATTTCCAGCTGTAATCCAATTTAACGCGCAAAGACCATTGACGGATTTTCCGTCAGTATTAAAAGATTCCTGACGGAATTTCCGACACAGTTCTTTTGGCGCCTTTGACTTGGTCAACGCGCCAATAGATACTGACGGGATATCCGTCAGGAAACTTTACTGACGGAATTTCCGTCACACATCCGTCAGTAACCCGTGTTTTCTGACGGCCACTTTTTTTCCGTCGGTAGGGCCGTCAGTAAGCCGCGTTTTTCTTGTAGTGTGAAGAAGGAATCCCAGCCGGCCAGGCGCGATCGTCGGCCAGTGAAGACACCCCACAGGCCAAGGTCAACAATGGCGGCGGTCACCGCTTGCCATACCTGATGACTTAATTGGAACTCAAAATTTTCAGCGGGTTTTGTGCCGGTCAGATGACCGGCGGCCGGTCCACCGGCTCAGACTCCCTTCTCCGCATTTTGAACTCCCTTGTAATTTTCGACCTAAATAATTGTAAACTATAAATACCCCCTGTAATACCCGCCCTTTTAGAGACCCTTTGACCAACATTGACTGTCCTTGGGAGCGGGAGTAATCTTAGGAATGTATGCCAAAACCATCTTGGGGTGCGTATTAAGAGTGGTACTCGATAGAGTAGAGGCTACTCGATCGAGTAGCTTGGTTACTCGATCGAGTAGGGGGCCACTCGATCGAGTAGGTTGGGTACTCGATCGAGTGCCGGGTTTTCAGCGAGGGTTTTATATCGCGTTTTGTTAAATCCGCAAATCACTTCCGCCACTTTCCTCCTATCCTTCAGTCGCCTCTTTCCCTTCCCTTCACCTCAAAACCTCCATGGAAGCCTTTGTGAAGATCCTTGTGCCTTAGGAGAGCGTCTCTTGAGTCAGGTAGCGGTCTTTTGCCTTGTCTCTCCCTATAGGTATGTTACAATCATCATCCGTGTCTTTGTCTCTATAGTTAGGGTTTGCTTGTTAGTAATAGATATTTGTATGGTGGTTATAGGCTTTGCTTGGTCGCTGGATATGTTATCTGTCGGCGTGGATTGGTTGCGGTTGCTTAAAGGTAGGTTCGCCTACTCAGTTTCTGTAGATGGTCTAGTGTGTCGGTCGTTATAGTAGTATGGTGGTTGTTTGATATAGTAATTGTGTTGTATTGTGATTGTGGTGGTGATCGTTGTTGATGGTTCTCGAGACGCGTTCTCGGCTGAGTGGGGTCACTTGCGGGAGTGGCTTCACGCCCTAGTTTCGCCCTCCGTGGAACCCGCCACGGGAGGGGATGTGCACATTAATGGACAGGGTTATCGCTCGGTATGATGAGCGGGGCTTAGGTGGGAACGGCTGCGGTCCCCCACTGGCAGGGCTGGTCCAGTGGACAGTCAGTGACAGAGTTGATCGGATTGTGGTGAATGCGTTTGGGGTTGGTAATGTTGTTTGCATTGATATTTGTAGTTGCCGTTGTCTTACCTTATCTCAGTACTGACCTTGTGTGGTTGTTTGTTTGTTATGTGTCTGCCGTGATCCCTTATGGTGAGCAGTCGGTCTTAGCAGGTGTTGATGTTGTTGATAGCTGAGGTCCGGGCAGGGATGAGTCTTCACGAGATATGGTGGTCATAGCGAGTAGTCTTTGAGTTGTACCTTTGTATCGTATTTTGGTTTGAATCACTTGTAATATAACTTAATAGTTCTTTTATTGACGTTTGATAGTTACTTTCCTCGGGCAACCGAGATGGTAACGCCCTTATATGCTAAGGAAGGCCTAGTTAAGGCTCCTCTGGATATGGGGGTGTTACAAAGTGGTATCAGAGCAACGATTTTGGAACCTGTAACAAATGAACATAATGAACGTAGGGAGTCTAATAAAATGAACCTGGTGTATGTGTAATGGGAGCCCCGGCTGATGCTAGATTTTGGGTGAGTAGGCGCCCTTATTTCAAAATCTTGGCCCCATGACACTTAAGCCAGTCACATGGGATGGGAATGTGGAGTCCGTGTGTCTATGTGTGCTATGTGTGTTAATTGTGCCGGAGCTACCTCCGGTCAAGTCTTTGCTAGAATTGATAGGGGTGTATTAGTGACATATTAGACCGTGTATGGTAATTGTCGATGAGATTAGTGAGGTTCTTTGAATGATTAGTAAGCTTATATGATAGCTATGAGATATGTGACGAAATTATACGTCATGGAGATGCGTGAAGGTGTGAAATAGAATGTGTAATATGAATAGTGAACACGTGGGTGTTTGCCATAAAATTAATAATGACGGAAGTTGTACGTGAGATTATAGATCCTACCGCGATGACTATAATGATAATTATAGTATAGATGAGTAATAATTCGAATCACGGTATATGGTAATGTGTATATGCTTTGCTATTTAGTTGAAATTTTTCCGCTGCGTAATATTTGATTTATGCAAGATACATTGCTTATGATAGAATGTGAAACATGGTAGATTAATTTGTTTTGAAAAGTATGCATTTATGTAATACGTGAAAGAATGAACTAATGTTAATTTAAATGTTTCAATTTGGTAGTAATATATAAAGTAAGCTTAAATGTAATACGATGACGTGATTATGTTTATGGAAGATTCGGTAGCAGGTAAACCGAGTAGGGTAAGGGGTGTAGTGTAAGTGGAATAAACTTCATTTGTTTGACGATATGGTGGGCTTTGTTAATAATAGTAATGCGTGAATGAACTTGATAATGAGTGCCGAATTCCGAACCTAGTTGGAATCGACACGCGGTGTTGTTTTTGCAGGAATCTTCAAGTTACTTCGTACTTATGATCGAGTACTTAACTATACTTGACCGAGTGCGAGTGCTTATTTGACCGAGTAGACCTCACTCGATCTAATTAGGAAGCTATGATGTCGGGATGTGGGAAAATCCCTGCAGTTACTCGACGATTTAGCTCCTACTCGATCGAGTAGGGTGGTACTCGATCGAGTACCCCAGGCACTCGATCGAGTAGGTTACTGTACAGCGAGTCCTACGGGTTTTCTTAAAACCCCTAATCTTTCTATTTCTTCTTCTTATTCCTCTATATTTTGATACACCTACACCTAAATCTCTCTCAATTCCTTATTTCCTCTCAAATCCTCTCATTCTCTTGGGTTAGTAGTGAATCTTGGGGTTGATTTCTTAGTTTAATTCCGTTTCTCTACTTTGTTCATCAATCAAGGTATGCTATTCTTCCTTATGTACATGGTTTATTGCTTTGAGTGTGCTAGGAAAGTAAAACAATCTGAAATTTTCGATCATAATGACCAATTTGGTGCTTTTAATTGTTGAAACATGATTCACATGCCTTCTTTCCATGTTTGTTGGTGGTTAATTGCTGTAAATTAGATTAGAAATTGCAAAGATGAACCCGAAATTTCTAGGGTTTCCAAAATTGAAATCGATTTTTGGTTGTTTTACAATGGTTAGATGGTAGAATTGAGCCTTAAGTATTGTTTATATCATGTTGGAGGATAGATTTTGATGATTTTACCCTTAGAAAGTTGCCTTAGAACTCCGTCTTAAAAGTGCCTTAAATGGAAATTCGTGATTTATAACTGAAAAATTAATGTTGTAATTGACAGTACAAGCATGAGTTGAACTTCAATATGATAATAGAAACAATGATTGATGAATATATGCCAAAATTGTCTCAGCTGTAAAGACCGTCTGAAAATTTTAGTTGAGTTGTTGAACATAATATGAAAGTGATGATGATATGCCATAAATTATTCTTTCTCTTGAATTAGTAACATGTAATTAGCAATGTGAATGGAACGACCTTTAGAAGCATGCTAGGATATTCGAATTGCTGAGTATATGTGTTCACATGCCAAATTTTCATAATTGCGGTTTATAAGTGACTACAAACTGAGACTATATGTTAAAATTGAGGAAACTATTGATGAAATGTGTGTACCTAGCTGAGCATCTAAGTTTAATGGCATGATTTATGTGCTTCAAATATGGAACTGGTTGATGAGTTAGTGAACTTGCTAAGTATATAGAACTCAAATTGTATGAAGTATATGCCTACATGTTTATACAAGTTGCTTGAACATATGCCTTAAACAGATGCCGAGACTAAACCTTGGAACCCGCCAAAGTAAACGGGGGAGGGGTGATCCACCTGAGAGGGGGGAAGCTAGTGGACCGGTAGTACCCGCAGTTTCCGAGTACCCTTCTGTTGTTTTTGTTGACTTCAAGCAAAGGGAGCGTTTTGTAGCCTTACAAAAACGCAAAATGAGACCTACAAAGTGTATAGACACCAGTGTGTTAGAGGAGTTGGAGATAGAGACGGATGTCCGTCACATATTCGAGACCTTGGGTTTTACGGGTTTGTATAGGCTGAGGAAGCATACTTACCCTTTTCTTACCTTGGAATTCATGAGCTCTTTTATCTATGACCCAAATGGTCGATTATTGAGTTTAGATTGATGAATACCAGTTTTCTGTTGACCATGGATTTGTTTGCCTCTCACCTTGGGTTGGCCAAGCCTCCCAAGGACTCCATTACCGACATTCCAGTTGAGTGCGGCGTCTGCCGCCTAATGCCTTGCTTGACTGGGAAGCAAGCTCGCACCTCGAGCAACATGCTGATTAATGATGTTCAGCATATTACCTTGAGGGTCTTTCTCCGTTCTCTTTCGAACCTCCTCTATGACCGAAAGGATATCAGTAAGTTGAATAACCATGAGGTCTTGCTTTTGATGTCTTACCTCAACCCAGAGCGGGCCGAAAGGTGGTCTTTAATGCTCCTTCTATAGTCTGTCTTTGCCCTTGCCTTGATGGCTTCTTCCTCTTCCCGTGCACGAGTTGTGGTGCTATTGCCACTCGGTTAGGTGAAAAGCTAACCTCCTTTGAGGCTTCTTCGGAGTACGTGCCTCTAGCTACCCCAGTGCCTACCATGGATCGTGAATACTATCTCGACCTGAAATGGTTGAGAACCTTGGCTGACGGTAGCCTAGCGTGGAGGGTGTGGGGATGAGTTGGATGAAGGTTCCGCTCTCCCGAGCACCTCCCACACACGGAGCCCTTGGAGCCGACAGTAGTGACGGTGGACTCCGATGACGAGGAGGAGGAGGATGATGACAGACCCCGCCAGCTACAGACCTATCTCATTGACGACGCCATTCTCGAGGAGATGCCGGAGCCGACGAAGGGTGAGAATGCGGGAGTTCGGGTGGTGGAGAGACCCGAGTGGTGAGGGGACCCCGTCGAGTGAGGAGAGGGCCCCGAGACTAGGCCACGCCCGAAGTAGCACCACAAAGAAGCGGCAGTCTTTTCCATGCTACCCTTACCTCGACACCCCGGAGACGCGATCCAGTTACCTGGCGGAGAGAGTGTCATCTACCTTGACACTCCGGAACATGCACGAGATGGCGTACGCTCAGGGGATAGGGACCGCATCCAGTTTGGTGGAGTGGAGTTGGGAACTACTCGGGGGTTTTCCATTCCTACGGGGTGGATCAGTCGACGTGGGGGGCACCTCAGTCCTTCCCTTACGGTGGCTTGACCCCATGGTACGTGGGCCCGGAGCGCGGGAGCGGGGGCGGATGCGGGGATCGGGTCAGCAGGAGCAGGTACTTCGGGTGGTGGTGATGATGAGGTGATGTTTGAGCAGCAGCAGCAGCAGCAGGAGTGATACTCCTTGTTTCTATCTTCGTTCATGATTGTTAGTGGTAGTTGTCGTTGGTAGCATGGTTAGATTTCGGTTGTTTTAGTTGAAACTTTATTTATGAACTTGTATCGTTAGGCCATAAGGCCGGATTAGCTACTTTAACCGTTTGCAGGATGATTGAGAGTCGGGGCGTCATCCCGACTCAAATTATGTGACGGTTATGTTTATATGTGTTGGTCTATAACGGGTTGTGTAAGGTACTTGGCCTGCAAGTACTCGACAGAGTACCCCACACTCTATCGAGTAGCTGCAGGAAAGGAAGAAAGGAAACATTCTGATCTCGGGCTACTCGATCGAGTTGCCAAGACACTCGATCGAGTAGCATGGCACTCGATCGAGTACCGCTTCATACTCGATCGAGTAGCACTGTTACAGGAGGTTTTTGAAAATTAAAAATGTTCAATTGTTTTATAATGGCAAGTTTAATGTTTAATGTGGTTATTAGTGTGTAGTAACACCTTGGAACCGTTAATTTCGTGTGTTGGAAGTCGTGTTTGAAGTTTTATAAGCGTATTTGTCACAATTAGTAAGGCGGTAATAATTTATTGTTACTTTAATGTTGCATACGCCTCATTACGACTTATTTATCGGAATTGTATCTTCTCACACACTTGTGCATACCATAGTATCGTGCCTTCTGGAAGGCAGCTAACTAGTCCGGTGGTTAGTGTATAATTGCTAATTTAACGAGTTCGTGCTTAACGAGTAATGTCCGCGATAGATAACATGTTTTAACCCATGTCATGAATCAAATAATAAGTAAAATGCGTGGTATTTGGGTGGTGAACTTCGGGGACGAAGTTCCTTTTTAGAGGGGAAGAGTAATGTCGCGAAATAAAAAGGTTGTTTTTGAATAATGTTTTGCTTGTTTATAATGTTGTTGGTATCATGTTGAATTATAAAAAGAAAAATTTTGTTGAATTATAACGACTTACTTTCTTTAGTTATTTAAAAAGTGAGTGTGGTCGTATTTGAATCACGTTGCCAAGTAACATGGTGGCAGTAGTCATACCACATGAAAGTTAATATGAGACATGTTCTAGATTGATAGTTTGATAGTTGTTATTGTATGTTGGGAGATCGTGAGTGACGATTCGCATTGCGAGTTGGATGCTTTATACATATATAAAGTAACGGTTGACTGTGATAAGCTTGCATGATAATGGCAAGAGTCGATAGGTTTAAATGTGGACGGTGATGATGATGACATGGGGGGGGATAGTGTTTACTAGGAGTGATGCTTTGACCGGGAAGATTGGTGAGATTGTGTTGGTTCCGTGCCATGAGCGGGAGAGGTGAGTTGAACTTCGGGGACGAAGTTCTTTTTAAGGGGGGAAGAATGTAATACCCGCCCTTTTAGGGACCTTTTGACCAACATTGACTGTCCTTGGGAGCGGGAGTAATCTTAGGAATGTATGCCAAAACCATCTTGGGGTGCGTATTAAGAGTGGTACTCGATAGAGTAGAGGCTACTCGATCGAGTAGCTTGGTTACTCGATCGAGTAGGGGGCCACTCGATCGAGTAGGTTGGGTACTCGATCGAGTGCTGGGTTTTCAGCGAGGGTTTTATATCGCGTTTTGTTAAATCCGCAAATCACTTCCGCCACTTTCCTCCTATCCTTAAGTCGCCTCTTTCCCTTCCCTTCACCTCAAAACCTCCATAGAAGCCTTTGTAAAGATCCTTGTGCCTTAGGAGAGCGTCTCTTGAGTCGGGTAGCGGTCTTTTGCCTTGTCTCTCCCTATAGGTATGTCACAATCATCATCCGTGTCTTTGTCTCTATAGTTAGGGTTTGCTTGTTAGTAATAGATATTTGTATGGTGGTTATAGGCTTTGCTTGGTCGCTGGATATGTTATCTGTCGGCGTGGATTGGTTGCGGTTGCTTAAAGGTAGGTTCGCCTACTCAGTTTCTGTAGATGGTCTAGTGTGTCGGTCGTTATAGTAGTATGGTGGTATTTTGATATAGTAATTGTGTTGTACTGTGATTGTGGTGGTGATCGTTGTTGATGGTTCTCGAGACGCGTTCTCGGCTGAGTGGGGTCACTTGCGGGAGTGGCTTCACGCCCTAGTTTCGCCCTCCGTGGAACCCGCCACGGGAGGGGATGTGCACATTAATGGACAGGGTTATCGCTCGGTATGATGAGCGGGGCTTAGGTGGGAACGGCTGCGGTCCCCCACTGGCAGGGCTGGTCCAGTGGACAGTCAGTGACAGAGTTGATCGGATTGTGGTGAATGCGTTTGGGGTTGGTAATGTTGTTTGCATTGATATTTGTAGTTGCCGTTGTCTTACCTTATCTCAGTACTGACCTTGTGTGGTTGTTTGTTTGTTATGTGTCTGCCGTGATCCCTTATGGTGAGCAGTCGGTCTTAGCAGGTGTTGATGTTGTTGATAGCTGAGGTCCGGGCAGGGATGAGTCTTCACGAGATATGGTGGTCATAGCAAGTAGTCTTTGAGTTGTACCTTTGTATCGTATTTTGGTTTGAATCACTTGTAATATAACTTAATAGTTCTTTTATTGACGTTTGATAGTTACTTTCCTCGGGCAACCGAGATGGTAACGCCCTTATATGCTAAGGAAGGCCTAGTTAAGGCTCCTCTGGATATGGGGGTGTTACACCCCCTCCTTAATTCATTCTAGACAGAACCCTAGATCTCAGAATATTTCCTTTCCAAGTTCAAAACTTTATTAATCATTTTGTTAATCATTCTCTAATTAGATAAGTTCTTGAATTAAGTTAGCAATAGAATTTGGGTTGTAAGAAGATTGAAGGTTTCTCCTTCTTTATTATTCTATCCTAATTCATCTTTGCTATTGAGTTGGTATTGTTTATTTCTCTCTTTTCATTAGTTCACATATTGCTTTTCCTTCTAGTTTGTTTAATTGTTTTTGTTAAAATTGCATCCTTGTTGTTTGATTGTTGTTGTTTTCTACTTTTGTTCATTTTTTCTTAGTTCATACTTGTTATTTCCACCCAAAGATTCTATCTTTGAGTTGTTTGTGTTAAAAATTGCGTCTTTTAGTATAATCTCCTCTCTTATATGCTTGTTAATCATTTGTTTACATTTATCTTGTCTCTTATAATTGCTATAATAATCATCATGTCTTTTCTCTATGTTATTTGTTCTTCCCCACTTATTAGCATAATTATCCCCAATATGAGTGAGTAGATTTCCTTCTAGGGTTTAGGGGGAGTCTATATGGGTTTTTATGGGCATGATTGTATGATTATTTGGGTGTTTGGTGGATTGTTTATCTTTCTTGTTCATGCACACAAGGTGTTTGATTAATTGCATGAGTGAAAGCTTGTGCCTTTTTTTCATTATTGCTTAATTCCCCCATTGAATGAAAGTTTGTGGAGGTCTTGTTGTATGTTTAAGAGAAGTGTGATACTTAATGAGAGTTAGTTGTCACCTTTAGGATATTCAAGACATTGATTTTACATCCTTGGATAAACTCTTATCATTGACCTCTTGATTCATCATGTTTGCCCTTAAACCATTTAGATGACTTCGAAAGCCCTAACTTTTAATTAATCGTATTCATTTTCATCGACTTGTTTGTTCAATTGCTCTAGTAATTAAGACCAAAACCACTTTCCTTCTTTGATTGACTAAACTTGACTCTTAATTGAACTTAGTAGAAACCCCCGCCGTCTTCGCGTTCGACCCCGACTAAATACTACGCTTAATCGGGTTTTCATAAATAGTTTTGGTATAGGGAGTAGACGACAAATTCCCTATTATCAAATGGCGCCGTTGCCGGGGATGGCGTTAGGTTATGCTTGGTTTTATTTAGAGTCTTTGATTTAGTCTTATCTCAATTGTTAGTTGCTTTAGTAGTTGAGCGTTGTTTGTAGAGTGTGTGTGATTTTTGCCTTTCCCTAGTGTGTAAAAATACTAGGAGACTTACGATTTGTCAAGTGTATGCCTAGAAGGAATCACCAAGCTCTTCTATTCAACTCCGACCCCGAAAGGCTTTTTAGAACCTTGAGGACTAGGACTCTTGAAAGAGTAAGGAATAATTCCACACAAGCAAATTTTATCAAAAACTGTGGGGGTAAAATTTGAACCTAGGCTGGCCAAAGCATCAGCCTGCGTATTCAGGTCTCTTAGTATTTGATCTATGTCAAACAAAGCAAACTTGGCGGTAAGATTTTTTGCATATTCTAAATATGAAATCATTTTTGCATCCTTTGCCGTATAAGTTCCCTTTATTTGATTACCAATTAAAAGTGAATCTGTTTTTACCTTTAAGTTTTGAACACCGAGGTCTAGACATACCTTTAGGCCTGCTATCAGGGCTTCATATTCTGCTTCATTATTGGCAGCTTTGAACTCGCAGCTTACAACCTGAGCTATCATGTCCCCCTGTGGCGATTTTAGGACTAGTCCTAATCCTGTCCCCATAGCATTAGATGCTCAATCTATGAACAAAGTCCATTCTTGGTCTGGGGTTTTATTTTCTAACTGGTTAACTTCTTTTTTCAGGTCAGATTCTAGATTAGGGCTGAAATCAGCCACAAAGTCTGCTAAGGCCTGCGATTTAATCGCTGTCCTGGGTTCAAAGTTAATATCATACGTACTGAGCTGGACTGACCACTTGGCCATCCTATCTGACAATTCAGGCTTGCGCAGGACAGATTTTATGGGTAGGTTGGTCCTGACTATGATAGGGTGACACTCAAAATATGGACGCAGCTTAGTGCATGATATAATTAAAGCTAAAACATATCTTTCAAGTAAACCATACCTCATTTCAGCATCTAACTGGCTTTTACTTACATAATAGACAGGATGTTGCTGGCCTTCTTGTTCCTTTACCAGGACTGCACTTACTGCTGTGTCAGTGACAGATAGATATACTAACAGGGGTTCTCCCTTTTCTGGTTTAGCCAGTAAAGGTGGAGATGACATGTACGATTTTAAGTCCTGAAAGGCCGCTTCGTGCTCAGGTGTCCAATGGAACTGTTTATTTTTTCTGAGCAAATTGTAAAATATTTTACACCTTTCAGAGGATCTTGATATGAACCGATTCAGGGCAGCTACCCGGCCTGTCAATTTCTGGATGTCTTTGACAGACTTGGGTGACTGAAGTTCCAGGATGGCTTTTATCTGCTCAGGACTGGCTTCTATGCCTCTTTTCGTCACCATGTATCCAAGGAACTTACCTGCAGAGACTCCAAAATGACACTTTGCAGGGTTGAGTTTCATGTTATATCTTTCCAATATTTGAAATGCTACTTCCAAGTGCTTCACATGATCTTCTGCATTTTTAGATTTTACTACCATGTCGTCTATATAGACTTCCATGATATCACCTATTTGATCCTTGAACATCATGTTGACCAGGCGCTGGTATGTTTCCCCTGCATTCTTCAGGCCGAAAGGCATGGTTGTGTAACAGTATATGCCCCAGTCTGTAATGAATGCAGTACTTTCCTGGTCAGCAGGGAGCATTTTTATTTGATTGAATCCACTGGAGGCATCCATGAATGTCAGCATCTCATTCCCTGCTGTGGCATTTACCATGGCATCAATATGTGGCAGGGGAAATGGATCTTTAGGGTAAGCTTTATTCAGGTCAGTGTAATCTACACAAACTCTCCATTTACCATTCTTTTTCTGCACTACAACCACGTTAGCTAGCCATTCAGGGTACATTACTTCCCTGATCATGCCCATATCTAGAAGTTTCTCCACTTCCTCATTAATTATTGCGTTTCTTTCAGATGCAAATTTTCGTCTTTTCTGTTGCACCGGCTTAAAAGATTGATCAATGTTAAGTTTATGTGTAATTATATCAGCACTAATTTCAGTCATATCAAAATGAGACCAAGCAAACCAAGATGATTTATTTTTAAGAAATTTTACCAGTTCTGGCCTGACACAATCTGGAGCGTCAGACCCAACTAGAACATACCTGTCAGGATACTTAAGGTCTAAGATTACCTGATTTGTCTCCATTCTGGACGGCGCCACATAAGTGCTCCTGACAGGGTACGATAATTGCTATGCAAGGGACTTACCTGCCTTGGAAGGTTTCAAGGCTGCTGTATAGCATTCTTGAGCTGTCTTGTGTTCTCCTTTGATTGTTGTTATGCCCAGTCTGCTGGCACCTTGATACACTGATGATAGGTTGATGGTACAGCCTTGACATTATGGATCCATGGCCTGCCCAGGATTGCATTGTAGGACGATAAGCAATCTAGGACTCCAAATTTCTCATAGGATGAGACACCTTAAACATAAGTAGGGAGATGGATTTCTCCCAATGTGCTTCTGGTTTCTCCACTGAATCCTACCAACACACTGGATTTCTTGGTGATTTGCTCTTCACTAATATTCATCGCTTCAAGTACATCAAGCATGATTAGGTTCACGGAGCTGCCTCCATCTACCAAAATCCTCCTCACTGTAGAAGTTCCAATCTGCATTGAGATTACCAAGCCATCATGATGAACATCAGGAATCCTTACCAGGTCGCAATCACTGAAAGTGATTGATGGGCCATGATCTAGTTTGCAGGGTATTGTAGTCCTTGGTGTCCTGGCTATCTTCTTTGCTGCTGAACTGGTCAGGCCACAGATTTTCGATCCACCAGATATGAATTTTACTTCGTAAATTGGGGGTGGTGGAGGAAGGTTGCGGTCCTGTTTTTGCTCCTGGTTCTCCTTGCTCTGATCTCCATTCCTGCCCTTTGTTCTGATCAGGTCCTTTAGGTATCCGGTTTTTAACAGGTAGGCCACTTCTTTCCTCAAGGTGAAGCAATCATCCGTTGTGTGTCCAATGTCCATGTGGAATTCACACCACTTGGAGTTGTCTCTCCTAGGGTTGGTATTTTCCACCTTCCTAGGCCATCTGACTGCTGGTCCCATGCTGTCAAGTCGCTGGATCAGGCCTGCAATAGCAACACTGAAGTTATGTTCAGAAATAGCTGGGAATACTTTAGCCTTACCTTGATACTCATATGCCAGGTTAACTTCTGAATGGTCTGGCCTGGAATATGGAGTAGGTCTGTAATTGTTTCCTTTGTTGCTCTTCCTATTGCTCTTTTCATAGTCCTTTGATCCATCGGATGATCCAACTTTGTAGCTTTTGTATTCTTCCAGCCTGATATATGCAAGAGTCTTAGCCTGGACATCTTCGAAGGTATGACATGGATACTTAGTGAGTTCATTGTATAAATCACTATGAGGTAGTAGCCCCTGTCTGAATGCCTCCACTGCTGTTCCAACGTCACACCAGGGAATGGACACTTTCTCCTTGTTGAACCTGGCAGGAATACCCTGAGAGTCTCCTCTGGCTTCTGTGTAATCCTGTAAAGATCACTGGACCGCTTCTCCAACTCCCTGTTGCTTGCAAACTGCCGGTTGAAGTTATTGATCAGGTTGGCAAAATAATGGATGCTCCCGGTTGGTAGGTTGATGTACCATTGTAGAGCAGGTCCGGTCATGGTTGTTCCAAATCCTTTGCACATGCAAACTTGCCTGATCTCACTTGAGATAGACGCAGCTAACATTTTCTGTTTATAGAGAGCTACATGATTCTGTGGATCTGTGGTCCCATCATAAATTTTCATAGACGGAATCACAAATTTTTTAGGCAGATTCACTTTTATTATTTCGTCTATAAAAGGTGAATCAGCATAACTGTCAGGGGCAGCCTCCTCCAAGCTGGCAGGAATTCCAGGTATCTTTTCGAATTTTTCTTTTAGTTTCTTGATCTCCTGGACCACTGCCATCATGATGGCTGCTGCGGATTCATCGGGTTTTTCATTGTTATTGTTTGGCTCACCATAACCATCAGCATTGATAAATTTAGAGCCACTTGGACTCCCAAAGTTGGAGAAATCAATGTTTTTGATAATTGATGCAAATGGTGTTCCTGGTCGGAATCTAGAGCCTGCTCCTTGAGTTTTTTCCAGTTTTTGTCTCAGAGCTGACTCAGATTCTCTTAACTGAAGGATTTCAGCCTCAGTTTGGGCTACCTTGTCTTTCAAACCTTCCAACTCAGCTAGTTGCTGGAGGGCTGCGTTCAATTGTTCTTCGATGGTAGGCTGGGCCATTTTTGTAGATTATTTGGATTTTTGTGAGATAAGGAAAAAAGATTTTAAAGAGCCAGATGCCCCACGGTGGGCACCAATTGTTTTGTATGGATTTTACGCGGGGTGAAATCAGGTCAGGGTAAGTCTAGGCAGGGTTAACTAACTCGAACTTATCTATGAATATGCAGGGCAGGGTACGAAATAAGAAAAGTAAAGCAAGATAAATAAGTAAAAATAAGACAAGGAATTTGTACGTGGAAAACCCTTAAATGGGAAAAAACCACGGGCACCAAGCCAGGAGAGGGTTTCACTATATTCTTGAGTAATAAGCACAAATGATCGTAAAATAGCTCAAGTATTGTATGAAAGTATTGTATGCTAGAGTATGTGTTGTCTGTGCAAATAATCTTCAAGTGCTCCTTATATAGCCCATGCTGAATGGCTGCCTGATCTTGTACTTAATGCTGAATATTCCTCCTTAATTGCTCGGGTTAATGCTCTTTAATGCGCTTAATTATACTCTTATTTGCCAGCTTTTATTACCAAATATTCTCCATTAATGCTCCAATTATTGTCCGAATTGACTATAACATCATCTTTGAATTGGTCAAATATTATCCTTCTATTTTGACTGTTGTCCTCTCCTTGGCTGGCGCCTGTCTTCTGATACCCTGATGGCCTGACGTCCTGATGGTCAGGGCAGGGTGAAATGTTATCCTGAAATATCTGCGGATTTCCAGGCCTAACAACAACATACCTATACAAAGCAATCCGGCGTCAAGACCGCTACCCGACTTAAGCATCCAACCCCTATGGTGTAACCACTCTCAAAAGCCTCAAGGAAATGAACCATGGTGAAGGAGAAGTGGAATGGCGGCATCTAGGTTTGGGAAGAAAGGTGGAGAAATGATTTGGGTTTCACGATTTTACGATTTATAATTCCCTACTGAACTCACGTTACTCGATCGAGTAACCCACTTACTCGATCTAGTGGCCTCTACTCGATCGAGTGCCTAGACTACTCGATCGAGTAGCCTCCGCTAGATCGAGTAACACAAACTCAAAGGCTCACAACGTCACGAGGTTTAACTCGTAAGGTTTCTGAAGGTTAAGATAGGTGTCTATGGTCAGTCAACGAGTCTCCAAAAGGACGGGTATTACAGTGCTTTATCATGTGGCTTGGTGAGATATCTTCTCAGGCCCGGCTTTAACGAATGCCTGACCTGTCTTTCCCTCCTGGTTGGTGCCTGCTCAGGTGTTCTAATATTTTGTATGGAATGTCTTCCGTTCAGGCTTGGCTTTGAACATTGCCTGATTCTTGTCTGATCAGGCAGGGTAATTCTGGGCCCAACAATCGCCCCTTATCTTCTTATTCCCAATGGCTGGCCAGGGATAAGGAGATAAAAATTCGGGCCAGGCAAAAAATGTATAGGAATATTTTACCGGAAAAAGAGTTTGAGTTCCTTTCAACTTCTATAACGGCTAGTCTTCATAAATGAGGTAGGTTCATCAAACCCTAGGAGAGTCATGATTGGATTTGTCCACTTGTGATATCCGTTGTATTTTTGCGGCTATAAAACCTTTGCACCGTTTATCTTGCTTTCACATTCCATTCTTCAATCTTCTAAAATTTCTTTCTCTTCCAAAATTCCTTTCGTGAAATAACTCTTTCTCTGAAAAAATCAATCTTATATTCCAATCATAAAAAATGGCTGGAGGAAAAAGAAAGACTGTTGCGTCCAAGGCTGCTGCTGGGGTTGAACAGGCTACTGTGGTAGTTGACGTAGCTGAAATCATTCCAGAAGATGAAGTTGTGGAGATTCCTACTCCTCCAGAAATTCTGTCTATGATGTACAAGGGTGTCACTTTTGCCCTTGTAAAGTCTTTGTCTGCTTCATTCCCTGAGGCTAACCAATTGAAGCCTTCTTTTGAGCACTATTTGAAAGGTAGGGGTCTTCTCCCTGCTGAAGCTGAGGTCTGGATCCCTGAGAGCGGTCCAGTCAGGGCTAATTGGTTTAGTCCTGGCTGGTTTTGTATTTTTGAGTGGGCGTTCAAAGGAGGCTGTCAAGGTTGAAGTTATCAGGGCTGTAAAGGTTGCCCCTTTCCAGCTTATGCCAATGGTTTGGAAGATTGTTCATTCTGTTGAACACCTTTGCGCCAAGCATAAATTGGTAATTACTCATGAGGATTTCAAGAATGTTTACCACTTGAAAAGCAATACCACTGGGAGCTTCAATCTTCGAGTCAGGGCAAAAATGACTCATCTGATTACAAATTTTGATTCAGGCGGTGACAAGGGTTGGGCTACAACCTATATGTTCATCAGCGCAGATTCTGTTGCCTCTGACTTGGATTATCTCAGCTATCATGCTATTGAGGGAGGTAAATTCTTTTCCCTGCATTCAATTTTGGTTACAATAGTTTGTAAATTGCATTTTAAAAATAGGCTTACTTGAATTGTATTTGTAGTGGCTGATTGGGCTAATAATCCTGATATTGAGGGGTCAGCTGACCGGATTGCTGCTTTCATAGCTGTACCTGATAAGGAGAGGGCGTGGCCTGCCTGCCTTAGGCAGGCGCCTATGCCTCGTTTTAAGAAGGCTAAATTGAGTACCTATAAGGCTGTTAGGGGTGCCAAAGCTTCAGGGGCTTCTTCGTCAGGCAGTAAGTTATTTTTTGTTTCTTCTTTGTGAGTTTCTTTGCTTGAACATATGTTAGTATTGCTGATATAGGGTTTCGTTGTGTAGCCACCAGGGCTTCTGCCAGGATTGCTAGCTTTGGCCTATCTTTAGTGAAAGCAGGCGTTTTTTAAATCACAGGGGAAAAATCACGAAGCAGTGAGGCTACGGGGAGTGATAGCACATTGCAAGTTGAGGCACCTACCCAACAGACTCAACTGGTGTCTCCCCTAAATGTTGTGGTTGATGAGCCTAGTCGTGCTGACAAGAGGAAAAGGTCGGATGAGACTTTAGAGAGAGTTGGTGAGGTTAGGGGAGTAAGGGCCAGGCTTGATGAAGTTCAATTTGTTAAGGAACAGATCCAGGCTCATTCTTTCTTAGTTGACGATCCCTACTATAAATATCAGCCCGAGGAGTCGTCTACTCGGGCATTGGCTGCTATGTATCGTTCCAGGGACTGTGCTGCTAACCTGGTTACTATGCTACAGGAGGTAATGACTCTTTTCTCCTTAGTTTTATTTTGGTTGTGTGTTTTTTGTTTTGTCTTGCCTGATTTGTAGTCTTTTTGTAGAATGTAAATGATATGTTGAGGGGTGCCTGTCAGCTGGAGTCTTCAAATGCTGTCAAAGATACTTTGGATTGGGAGGTGCAATGCCTGAAGAAGGATGATGAGTCCCTGAAGACGGATTTAGAGGTGCTGAAAACGGAGAATGAGTCTTTAAAGAAGGAAAATGAGGCAGGAAAAGCACGGCTAGTTGTGGAGACATCAAAGATGGGTTCTGCTCAGAATGCTGTGAAGTCTATCTAGGCCAAGCTTAACACCGTCCAGGAATAATTGGAGGCTGAGAAGCAGGCTATGCAGGATCAGTTGAGGGTGAATGAGGAGCTAGCTCCTTAGAGGGACTTGGTGCAGGTTAGATACAAGGATGCTGCCATGTATTTCTTTGGCAAGGGTCGTGTAGATGCCATGAAGGAGCCCGTTGAAGTCAGGCCATACTGGAATCCTGTTAAAGAGATGGCTGATCTTAATGCCACCTATCCTAACCTTTAAAAGTTACATGCTGATGATGAGGTTGATTCTTCCCCTTCCAAGGAAAAAAGTGGTGAACCTGATTATGAGAGGATGATGAAGAGGAGGAGGAGCCCGTTGATGAAGGCATCAGTTCTACTACTGCTTCCAAGGCAGGTCAATAGCTTAGTTTTTAGAGTAACTGTTTTTTGGCCCATCCAGGGGGGATGTTCCCTGGACAAACTATTTTTAGATTTTGCTGGTATTTTGTCCTACTCAGGAGGGATGTTCCCTGGGCAACTTTGGATCTGCTGTTTTTGTCTTGATGAAATTTGAAGGCGTTTTCTTGTTCCTTTGTGTGTCTTGGTTTGATTGATTGGTACGTGTAATAATGTAATTTGAAGCATTTCTGTTAGGGTAATGCCTGTCATGAGGGCTTATGGCCCTCAATCCTTTCTTAGGAAATCATGGTTTTTTGCCTGTCAGGAGGGCTTTTCTGGGTAAGAGGGGTGGTTGCCAGTCAGGAGGGCTTATGGCCCTCAGCTTATCAGGAGGGCTTTAAGACAAGTGGTCTGGTCTATTCCACCATCATACTTATCTTTTTGTACTTAGCTCAGTTTTTTGTATGTATTTCTTGGATGTGGCAAATGCCAAGTTTTTTGAAGCATTTCTGAGATGCTGTTCAGGTTGGGTGGAGTGGCCCTCAATCCTGGATATTTGTTTAAGCATGTGATTATAATGATCTTAAATAAATTATAAAAAGGCGTAAAACAAGTTTTCAGGATTTAACATAATATGGTAGAATTTGTACTTTAAATAAGAATTTAACAAGCAAGTTTTCAAGCGAAATGGCAGTTAGCAGGAAAGCATGTATTGATAACATAAAGAGGCCGTATGATTTTGTTCAGGCGTTTTCGCATATGACTTAGCCAGGTAAGAGATAAGGTTAAATGATCTTACTTGATTTGGATCATGGGATACTGAGTTTATACATGGAATAGTTTTAGGTGGGAGATGTTCCAAGATCTGGGGATTATTTCTCTGTCCAGGGTTTGTAGCCTGTAGGCTCCCTGTCCTACTATTGAGTCAATCAGGTAAGGTCCTTCCCATACAGGAGCTAGTTTGCCAGCATTTTTATCCTTGGTATTTGGGAAGACTTTTCGCAGGACCAGGTCTGCTTCCTTAAATACCCTGATGTTTACGTTTTTGTTGTAGCTTCTGGCTACTATTTGCTGGTAAGAGGCTATTCTGATCTTGGCTGCATCCCTCAATTCTTCTGTCAGGGTTAGGCTATCATGTAGTAAAGGCTTGTTCTCCTCTATGGTGTTCAAGCTGCTTCTAGTAGTTGGCACATGGATTTCCGCTGGGAATACTGCTTCACAGCCATAGATCAGGGAGTAAGGAGTCTGGCCAAGGGCTGTTTTAGGTGTAGTTCTGTCAGCCCAGAGGACTAGGGGGAGCTCTTCAGCCCATCTGCCTTTTCTTCTTTTTAGTTTTTTCTCCAGGCAGCTGATTACCACTTTGTTGCTGGATTCAGCCTGAGAGTTGGCTTTTGGATAGCCTGGTGTAGAAGTGACAAGATTGATATTCCATTGTGCATAGAAAGCCATTGTCCTTTTTCCCATGAACTGAGTACCATTGTCACAAACTATTTCTGAGGGGATGTCATATCTGCATATGATATTGCGTTTGATGAATGATATGACATCATTCTCCTTAACTTGCCTGTATGAGTCAGCCTCTCTCCACTTTAAGAAGTAGTCAGTCATGGCTAACATGAAGACTTTTTGTCCTGGAGCTTGGGGTAGTTTGCCTACAATATCCATTCCCCATTTCATGAATGGCCAAGGAGCTGAGATGGAGTGCATCAATTCTGATGGTTGGTGGATGAATTGAGAATGAAGTTGGCACGCTTCACATTTGGAGCTGTAAGCTATACAATCAGCTCTAAGGGTTGGCCAGAAGTAGCCTGTCCTTAGTACCTTGCTTGCCAGGCTTCTGCCGCCTTTGTGATTTCCACAGTATCCATCATGTATGTCCTCAATAACCTGTTTGGCTTCATGAGGTTCCAGACATCGCAGATAAGGTCGAGCATGAGACTTTTTGAACAACTTGTTATTTATAATAGTATAGGTGGAAGCTCTAAGGGCCATTGCTTCATGCCTGTCTTTGGGTAGTATTCCCTGTAAGAACCAATCGTAGTATGGTTTGGTCCAGGAGTTTGTCTCCTCATTGATGGGACAGATTTGGTCAGGCTTTTCAATGGCCGGTTCTAATAGGTGAACAATAGGTATCTTATCAAATACAGCAGGGCTGAAATTTGATCCCAGGCTGGCTAGAGCATCAGCCTGAGTGTTTAAGTCTCTTGGTATTTGATCAATGTCAAATGAACGAAATTCTTTGCAAAGGTTTTTAACATAATCTAAATAAAGAATCATTTTGGAATCCTTTGCAGCATATGTTCCTTTGACTTGATTAGAAATTAAAAGAGAGTCAGTTTTTACCTTGAGATTTTTCACACCAAGATCTATACATACCTTGAGTCCAGTTATCAGGGCTTCATATTCAGCTTCATTGTCTGTTGCTTTGAACTCGCAACTAATAGATTGAGCAATTAGATCTCCATGTGGTGATTTTATTACTAATCCTATGCCAGTTCCTCTCATATTTGTTGCTCCATCTACGTTTAAGGTCCATTCATGGCCTAGTTTTTGGGTGTCTAGATGGTTGACCTCTTTTATAAGGTCTGGTTCTAGGCTGGGACTAAATTCAGCCACGAAGTCTGCAAGGCCTGGGATTTAATGGATGTCCTAGGTTTACAGGTTATGTCATAAGTACTTAGTTGTACTGACCATTTTGCCATTCTGCCTGAAAGTTCAGGTTTTCTCAGGACAGATTTGATAGGCAGGTTGGTCCTGATAATTATTGGGTGACTCTCAAAGTAAGGTCTGAGTTTTGTACAGGATATAATTAAAGCAAGCACATATTTTTCAAGTAATCCATACCTTGTTTCTGCATCCAGGAGACTCTTACTTACATAGTAGACAGGGTGTTGTTGGCCTTCAATCTCCTTGTCAGGACTCTACTTACTACAGTTTCAGTGACTGATAGGTAAACCGTCAGGGGTTCTCCTTTGTTAGGTTTGACCATTAGTGGAGGAGTAGCCAGGTAGGTTTTTAAATCTTGGAAGGCTGTTTCGTGTTCAAGCATCCATTTGAATGATTTGTTCTTCCTGGGAAGGTCATAGAAAGATCCGCATCTTTCAGATGACCTGGATATGAATCTGTTCAGGGCTGCAACTCTTTCTGTTAATCTTTGGATATCTTTGACTGATTTGGGAGATTCTAGTTCCAAGATGGCTTTTATCTGTTCTGGGCTGGTTTCAATCCCTCTTTTTGTCACCATGTATCCAAGGAATTCACCTGAAGAGACTCCAAAGTGGCATTTGGAGGGGTTGAGCTTCATATTTAATTCTTCCAAGATTTTGAAGGCTACTTCCAGGTCCTTTACATAATCTTAAGCCTTCTTTGATTTATCCACCATGTCATCAATGTAGACCTCCATTATGTCATCTATTTGATCTTTGAACATCATGTTGACCAGGCATTGGTAGGTTGCCTCTGCATTCTTCAGGCCAAAGGGCATTGCTGTGTAACAATATATGCCCCTTTCCGTGATGAATGCAGTGTTTTCCTGGTCAGCCGGGTGCATCTTGATCTGGTTGAATCCACTTGAAGCATCCATAAACGTTAGTAGCTCATGCCCTGTTGTAGCGTCTACCATTGCATCAATGTGAGGGAGTGGGAATGGATCCTTTGGGCAGGTTTTATTAAGGTCTGTGTAGTCTACATAAACTCTCTACTTGTCATTTTTCTTTTGTACCACAACCACATTGGCTAGCCATTCAGGGTACATTACTTCTCTGATCATGCCCATGTCTAGGAGTTTGTCCACCTCTTCATTAATGATAGAGTTGCGTTCAGGGGCAAACTTTCTCCTTTTCTGCTTTATAGGCTTAAATGAAGTGTCAATATTAAGTTTATGGGTAATAATATTAGCATCTATACCAGTCATATCAAAGTGAGACCAGTCAAAACATGAAGACTTATTCTTATGAAAACTTACTAATTCTGGTCTGATATTGTCAGGGACATCAGATCCTATTAGTATATGCCTGTCAGGATACTCGGCGTCTAAAATTACCCGATCTGTTTCCATTTGGATTTCTGCCACATAAGTACTCCTGACAGGGTACTGTAATTGCTAGGCGAGAGACTTACCTGCCTTGGAAGGTTTTAAGGATTTAGTGTAACATTCCCGGGCAGACTTTTGTTCACCTTTAATGGTTGCTATTCCCCACTCTGTTGGTATTTTGACGCATTAGTGATAGGTTGAAGGAATAGCTCTAACATTGTGGATCCAAGGCCTGCCTAGGACGTCTTCAAAAGTCAGGCAAGGTTTCATAGTTAGCTCATCATAGAAGTCGCTGTCCAATGGTAGCCCCTGCCTGAAAGCTTCCACGACTGTTCCAACATCACATCTGGGGATTGATACTTTTTCTTTGTTGAATCTGGTCAGGAACGCTCTGATTGTCTCGCCAGGCTTTTGCTTGATTCTGTATAGGTCACTGGATCTCTTTTCGAGTTCCCTACTGTTGGCAAATTGATGGTTGAACGAGTTTATCAAATTTGCAAAGGACCTGATGCTTCCATTTGGCAGATTGATATACCACTGGAGGGCAGGTCCAGTCAGGGTTGTCCCAAAGCCTTTGCACATGCATACTTGTCGTAGCTCACTGGGTTTGGAGGCTTCCAACATTCTTTGTTTGTAGTAGGCTACATGGTTTTGAGGGTCTGTAGTTCCATCATAGATTCGCATTGATGGCACCACAAACTTCTTAGGTAGATCTATCTTTGCTATTTCATCCACGAAGGGTGAGTCAGCATAACTTTCAGGGTTGGCTTCCTCAATGGCTGCAGGCACCCCAGGGATCTTCTCAAATTTCTCATGGAGTTTCTGGATTTCCTGGAGCATGGCCATCATTATAGCTGTGTTAGTCTGATCTTGAATAGTCTCTTCGTTTGGAGTATCTTCTGAGTCCGTGTCATCTTCTCCTACTTTGGATTTTGATGGAGTTGGAGTACCAAAGTTGGAAAAATCAATGTTCCTGATGATTGAAGAGAATGGCGTTCCAGGCTGAATCTTCAATTTTGAGCCTGAAGCTTTGTCTCCCAGCCTCTACTTCAAACTAGATTCTGATTCCTTTAGTTTCATGACTTCAGCCTCAGCCTGGGCCATTTTCTGCTTTAGTTGTTCCATTTCCAACAGTTGTTGCTTGGCAGCAGCCAGTTGTTGTTCAATGTTATCTCCAATCACTTTTTGGGAGAGTTTTTGTGTTGTTTGGATTTAGGTTATGATTATTTTTGAGCTAGATGCCCCATGGTGGGCGCCAATTGTTTTAGCAAGATTTCTCACTAGGATAATGTCCTGCCGGGGGTATGATTGCAGGATAATCTAACTCAAAACAAGTAACCAGACAAGTATGACAAAATGAATAAAGAACAAATAAGAAAGTGGGACACAAGGATTTATACGTGAAAAACCCTGGGATTAAGGGAAAAAACCACGGGCACCAAGCCAGGAGGGATTATCACTAGTAGAAAAATGACATTAGGCAAGTAGAAAAGGCTATGGTCGAAAAAAATAACCGTAGCCTATTTTAAAAGGCTAAGGTTATTGGAAAACAATCGTAGCCAATTATATAGATAAAAATAAAAGGCTACGGTTCTGCTCTATAACCATAGCCAAAAGTATTCTAAAGGCAACAGTCCGTAAAGAACCGTAGCCATTTATAATAACAAACGGCCCTAGAAGAATCATATACTCCGTATGATATAAGAGAGAAGGAAAACCTTATCTGAAATCCATTTTACTGTCAAAACAAAACATTATCACCCTCAACAACGAAAAATCCTATCTCACAAATCCACATCTCATCCTAATCCCCTACCGCTCCGCTTCTTTACTGCCAGCCTTCACTCTGTGCTCACTCCTCACCCGACTCTCCCTCGCTGGTTGTCGTTGTCTATCCCTCTCCTTCCCTTGCGCCTATTGAAATCGTAATTTCTCTCGTTTTTTTAGGGTTCTGCAATAATAACCACAATAACACGTATTATTACCCTACTAGTTTATCACAGTTCGAATTTACTAGGGTTTTAACGATATGGAATTGGCCAGCCTGATGGTGGTGTTCCTTTGGCGCCGCCAGGTACCACGATTTGTTTTTCTTCCCTTTTCCTGTTTTTGCGGTTTCTTATGGTTTAATCAGTGAAATTCGAGCAGCAAAGGAAATTAGAATGGATATTTATGAGCCCATTGTTGAGATTTGTTATGATTTCTAAGCTGCAAAGTTCCTCTTCTTCTAATTTCTAATCAATTTCTTAGTTTTGTTTGATTGTTAGGGGTTTTTGTTTGAATTAGGAGTTTTTCTATGTTAATCGGTTTAGAATTAGGTATAATCGTCAATCTTCAGTGAACAAGATCATTTAATCTTGTATGCTAGCTTATAATGAATGTCTCATCAATTGTGGAGCAGTTTTATGCCGCATATTCTGCTGCCACATTGATTCCATTTTCTTATTTTTGTTGAAAATAAAACTATGAATGAATGACTAATGGTTTTGAAATGGAATGAATGGATGAAGTATGAAGTAGGCATATATTTGTGAACTATACTGATTTCGAGGTGAAGTAGGCATAACCAAAGGTGTCATTGTTGGAATATGTGTCCTCCGACAATAATGCGATCACGACTGTTGATCATGATGATCACATGTTTAAGTCTCATTATATAGAATACAATTGGGAAGTAATATTGTTACTGTCAACTGGTCAACATATATCGGTAATGATTGGCTGACTAGAGTTTGACATTACTGTCGTGTGACGGTGGTGATCAGTTGACCCCCTAGGTCATACCTATAGGGCAACACTCTTAATTGATCATTTAATTAATCGTATAATGTTACGAGTTAATTAAATTACTTGAAAAATTGACGGACGATTTTGGAAGTAAAATTTACGTATCGAATTGAAATGTGATTAAATGAGATACGGTCTGAATAATCGAATTGTATCATTACTCGGATGAAATTATTGTTTAAAGAAACAATTGAATTTGAATGAATTATTATAAATACGATTTATAAACTGGTGAAATATTTTGGTACAAGTAATTATGAATTACTAAGTTGATTGTTGTATATGACGTATTTTTATTAATACGTTGATTTTTAATATGTTAAAAATACATAACAATTTATGTTACATATGACATGTGACATATTGACATTTGACAAAAATAATATGGAATCCATATTATCATAAGTGCCGAAAATTGGAGGTGGTTTAGGCTAATTGTGGTTGATTAAATAAGTGGAAAACACAATCATTCTAAAAGAGCCTAGCCATGCAACCCTAGTTTGCATTGTAAAGGCAAACAAGGGCATGCATTGGGTCTTTCTCTTCCCCCTTTCTACCCTCCTACCCGGTTTCACCCTAGGAAAGACAAAAGGATTTTTGTCTTATATTTTGATAAAACACTACATGCATTAGTGGGTATCTATCTATCATTATTCATTCTAACTTCTTAAGTTTTTAGAAAGATAAAAACTCCTCTAAAATCCCTCTCTCTCAACCGGTTTTGAGAACCCAAAGACCAAGCATTTTTGGTTCAATTTTTCACAAGATTAATATTCTACTAGCTCATATAATATTAATTTGATTAAGAGTAAGCCTTGGGTATAAAGCTTAGGGAGAGATCCTACACTTGGATCTTGGTTCATCCATAAGGAAAGCTCAAGAACAAAAGAAAAGGAGATTTCTTTTGTGCCCATAAAACCGATACATCCAATGTAAGAATATGATTTCTTCTCTATTTTGTTTATTTGTTTGCATGCATAAAATCCATGTTTAATTTTATGACAAATTAATTTAACATATATGAGTATGTTAGTATGTATATAGATCTACATTTCCTTCAATTGGTATCAGAGCCACGGTTTTTGCATGCAAATCGCTTAAAAGTTTTTCCGAGTTATAAGAATAACATATAAAACTTGTAAAATTTGTGTTATTATGAGATATCACGAAATTAATTCATGCATGTTAATATTTCTGGTCCTAAAATGTTTTAGGATATTTTGGTTAACTTTACGGATTTTTATTGTTCATATTATACAATAATGGCATTTAAATATGATTTTATGAGTAAAAATGTCATTTTTGGTCTAAAATGAGCTATACTTCAAATTTTCCAGTGATTTTTGGATATGTTGTCACATATATTATTTTGAGATAACCTGTAAAATTTCATAATTTTTGGACTTGTTATGCTCGAAACATGGATTTTTCATTATTAAATTCGGATTTAGGTGAAAAATAGGTCAATATGAGTTAAATTTTGAATCTGGTCATAGAAATTTAATATGTTGTCACATGTAATTTTACAAGATGTGTGTAAAATAATTGGCTATAAAGAAGTCTTTTTGCATGATTTATGGATTTTTGAAGAAAAATAGCATAAATAGTGACATTATTAGTGAAAAATTAATAAAACATAATCTATGACTTAGGAAAAACGTCTAATGTTGCCTTTTATTATCTTTTTCAGATCTAAAATTGAAAAGTTAATGAATATAATTTTTTCATGTTTTTATGATTATTTTAGTTAAAATCGATAAACCGCAACATTGTTTTTCCGGAAAAATTTCGAAATTGTTAACCTAAGTTTTTGAACATTATGAGTGTCATGGTATTTTTCCAGAATGTTCATGAGTTTAAATTTCAAATTTCAAATTTATTTGAAATTTTGTGATTTATTTGAAGTTTATAGCTTATTTTTGTAATTTTTGGCCCATTAATGAACAATTTAAAGTAATATAAGTTAATTATGGTCAAATTATTAGTGAAGACTAAATTTTGAGTCCTAAGTGGTTAGGGTAATTAACTAGTGCATAAATATGAGTTTATGTATTTTTGTGATTATAAAAATGTTGAAATCACGCAAATCCGTAAAAACCGAGTAATATACGATATTGGCTAATTAAAGGCGATTTAGCATAAAATTGAGCATGTTCATACATATTATAATGCTGCATTTTTCTTTATGATTGTCATAATTTTAATTTATGTAATTTTGAATTATGTAATTTTACTTAGTATGGCCTTAGATTTTAATTGGTATTTCCCGATATGTATGGGAATATCGATTCAGTTGTAATTTTATTGTGATCTCGTATCACCGTTTTGTAATTTAATAGATTTATTTTATTTTAGTTACAAATGTATAATAGGAAATTATGTAATTTTTATGTAATTTCATTCATTCCGGAGTTCCCAAAGACGGATTTCTTCAAGAATGGCGATACATAAAGACGGTGTTACCTCGAGATGCGTGTCACAACCGAATTTCAAGGGACCAATGGAGTTGGTTTCCGAAATGTAATAGTTAAATAGTTTTTCTATTTTAGGAAAGGCCATACTAGGATTTATTTACTTTTATGCTTGCATTTTATCTTATGTCACATGCATTGCTAAATCGCCATAACTAAACATGCATTGTCATTTTATCGAGTTCATCGACCGTGTCAATTAGAATTATCGTAGTTCACCGCTTTAGTTCACTTAAAACGTGATAGATAATAAATTGGCATGACCTCTCGCTAAAACAATTAATTGAGACATAGCCTTACCAAATAGTAGAAACCATGAAAACCTATTTCGCGAGGGAGTGCACTCGGCTACCCCGGGGTACAAACCTTGTTACGTAGGGGAAGTGGGTGATAAATGTTTAATCCACCGAATTCATGTTGATAAGGGTTTCATCGGCTACCCCGTGCCTAAGTTGATGTGGGTTTGGATAATGGACACATTTATTCGAAATTTGGATTGAACTCAACAAAAGTAATTGATAAGGGTTTCATCGGCTACCCCGTGCCCTTGTTGATGTGTTTTGGGCTATAGATAAACATTAGAGTAATTTTATCGACCAAGAGTTCTAAAAGTAGAATCGATTAAAAAGTTAATCCACCGAGTTGTATTAATGAAGGTTTCATCGGCTACCCCGTGCCTAAATTGATATGAATTTGGATCTTGGAATCATTTATTATAGTTGGCTAGAGGTCACTATATAAATGTTCATATCTTGTTAATATTTTACAAGTATGATTTTAAAAGACAAATGTTAATATTTCCTTTTCCTCCATATTTGTAGTTCTTTACAATGAATCCAACAAATGCTACCGCACCAATAACTATTGAATCATATCACAATGTTCTTGACGACGTATGCTCCAACAATGATTTCGATACTACTAGAGAACTTCATTTTGGGATAGGTTCGGATGGAAACGTTAACTTCATCACCTCTTCTAAACCACCCACTACTACTAGACCTCGTGTGAGTCCGTCTCAGGAAGACTACCTCATGCAATCTATAGGGTCTTTGTCTCTGGAAGATAAAGATGTCAAAGCTAGTGGGAGCTCTAGCAATCAAGTTCTTGCTTCAAAGGGCAAGAGGTTCAAGAAGAAGGGAAATAAAATCAAAAACTTCAAGCAAGTTAATGATGAGTGCCATTATTGCTATGGCATGGGACATTGGCTTAGGAATTATCCCGTATATTTGCAAAATATAAGGGAAGGAATCATCACTCCGAAAGGTAAAATTCCTAAAGAAATTTATGTTATTGATATAAATTATACTTCCACTACGACATGGGTACTAGATACCGGTTGTGGTTCTCACCTTTGTAATCATTTACAGGGTTTAAGAGATGTGGAGAGGCTTAGCAAGGGAGATGTGGATCTACGCCTTGGAAATGGAGCTCGAGTAGCGGCCGAATCCAAAGGAACTTATGTTCTAGCTTTGCCAAATGGATTTGAGTTGTATTTACATAATTGCTTTTATGTGCCTACGCTCTCTAAAAACATTATTTCAATCGCCATGCTAGACATGGACGGTTTTTGTTTTGTCATTAAGGACAATCGTTGTACTATTTCTAGGAATGATTTGGTTATTGGCCAAGCTTCTTCCATTAATGGCATTTACATTTTTAGAGACCTCAAATCCGACAAATGATATTTATAACATTCAATCAAAGAAACTCAAAACAAGTGACCCAAGTGAAGCGTTCATTTGGCATTGTCGATTAGGTCACATAAACGAGAATCGCATCAAAAGATTAATTTCGACTAATGTGATTACACCATTTGATTATCAATCATTTGGTACATGCGAATATTGCCTACTTGGCAAAATGACTCGTAATCCTTTTAGTGGTAAAGGGACACGAGCTAGTGAGCTATTGAGACTCATACACACCGATGTATGTGGACCAATGACTATCACCGCTCGTGGTAATTATGACTACTTCATAACCTTCACCGATGATTTAAGTAGATATGGGTATATCTATTTAATGAAACATAAGAGTGAAGCGTTTGAGAAATTCAAGAAATTTCAAAACGAAGTAGAGAACCAATTGAACAAAAGGATTAAGGCACTACGATCCGATCGTGGTGGAGAATACCTTAGCCTTGAATTTTATTCACACTTGAAAAGTCGTGGTATTATATCACAACTTTCTCCACCCGGAACACCACAACTCAATGGTGTTGCCGAAAGGAGAAATCGAACCCTACTTGATATGGTTCGATCTATGATGAGTCAAACCGAGTTACCGAACTCGTTTTGGGGATTTGCAATTCAAACTGCAATTCTATCTTTGAATAATAGTCCCACTAAAGCCACCGAAAAGACTCCATTTGAAACATGGAAAGGAAGAGTTCCTAACCTATCCTACATGAAAATTTGGGGATGTGATGTTTACGTAAAGACTAAACCCGACAATAAGCTTGCCCCAAGATCCGAAAAATGCATCTTTGTAGGCTATCCTTTGACCTCTCGAGGTTACTACTTCTACAAACCTCAAGATAACAAAGTGTTTGTGTCTTCCGAGGCTGTCTTCTTAGAAAACCAGTTTATTTCTAAGAGACAGAGTGGGAGAAATTTTGAACTTGATGAAGTTCAAGAGCCACAAACCGAGGTAGAGACGCAAGAAGATGTTCCTTCGTCGTCTAACGCGGTTGTACCTCGTCCACTAAGAAGGACGGGCCGAGTAATTCGCCATCCCGATCGATATGTGGGACTTATCGAGGAAGATGGAACACTCGATGTGTTGCTTATAGAAAGTGACGAGCCCGCCACCTACAAGACCGCAATCTCTAGTCCTAATTCCTCCTTATGGCTTGAAGCCATGAAGTCCGAAATGGATTCTATGCACGAAAACCAAGTTTGGGACTTGGTAGATTTGCCCAAAGGGGCAAGACCCCTTCAATGCAAATGGATATTCAAAATCAAAAATGGCATAGAAGGACATGACGATGTCTACAAAGCTAGGCTAGTGGGAAAAGGATTTACCCAAGTCCAAGGTCTCCATTATGATGAGACCTTCGCCCCCGTAGCCATGCTAAGATCCATACGGATTTTGTTAGCGATTGCCGCATTTCATGATTATGAAATATGGCAAATGGATGTCAAAACCGCTTTTCTAAATGGGCATTTAGAAGAGGAGGTGTACATGATACAACCCGAAGGTTTTGTTGATTCTAAAAATCCTAACAAAGTGTGCAAGCTTAAGAGATCCATTTATGGTCTTAAGCAAGCATCTAGAAGTTGGAATCATCGATTCAATCATGTTATAAAGGAAAATGGTTTCACTCGAAGTGTTGAGGAACCATGTTTATACATGAAATTCAGTGGGAGCAATGTTGTGTTCCTAATCTTGTATGTCGATGACATACTACTCATTGGAAATGATATTCCAATGTTGTCTTCTGTTAAGAAGTGGTTAGGTAACCACTTTCAAATGAAGGATTTAGGAGAGGCACAACGCATATTAGGTATCCGGATCTATAGAGATAGATCCAAGAGGATATTGGCACTAAGTCAAGAGTCTTATGTTGATAAGATTCTTCGACGGTTCAGCATGGACAAATCCAAAAGGGGTTTGGTGCCTATGGTAACCGGGATGATATTGAGCAAGACTCAATCTCCCTCCAAACCCCATGATGTTGAACGCATGAAGGAGATCCCTTACGCTTCCGTTGTCGGATCAATCATGTATGCCATGATATGCACACGCCCTGATGTCTCGTATGCCTTGAGCATGACGAGTAGATATCAAGGAAATCCAGGTGAGAGTCACTGGATTGCTGTCAAGAACATCCTTAAATACTTAAGAAGGACTAAGGACTCTATCCTAGTGTTTGGAGGCGATACTGAGTTGCGTGCTAATGGATACACGGACTCAAGTTTTCAAACAGATAGAGATGACATGAAATCACAAGCTGGTTTTGATTTCATGCTCAATGGTGGTGTCGTTAGCTGGAGAAGCTTCAAGGAAGTCAAATCATGGATTCTACAACGGAGGTGAGTACATAGCAAAGATCGGGCGCCAAGGAAGTCTGTGTGGATCGTGCAATTCACGGAAGGTCTAAAAGTAGTACCTACCGCCAATGATCCCATCACTCTCTATTGTGATAATAGTGGGACGATCTTCCAAGCTAAGGAGCCAAAGTCTAGTAATAGATCTAGACATGTACTTAGAAAATATCATGTAATAAGAGATTTTATTGAAAGGAAGGAAATTGCGATTTGTAAGGTTGGGACGGATGACAACATAGCCGATCCGCTCACCAAGCCTTTATCGCAGGCTAAACATGATGGACATGTTACGTCCATGGGACTTAAACGTGTACCAAATTTTTATTAGATTTTGAAATGAAATAAAAGTATTGTTTTTGTTCATGTTCACAATCACATTTGTCTTTTATCTTTAATTTATACATTGTTACATCCAAACGGGTTGTGAAGACAATTGAACCCCATTAAAGTGAACTCGGATTAACATAGTATTAGCTCATAGTCACTTGTATGAGGTGACGTCTCGAAGTGACTAGAGTGTGAGGCGATTGATGGCAAGTTCAAGTGCCATAGAGTCATGTGAGATGACTAGTCGATCACATAGGCAGACTGTTAGGAACTTTTTGTCGGGCCTAATGACCGCTTATAGAGTTCTGGAAAATTTATATAGCCTGGTCATGGCGAGAGCTACTATAGTATTCAAATGAGCCGATTCTTTTGACTAAAGACTATTCACCTAAGATGACACAGTTTCAGATTAACTTTGATTTGTGTTACTACGACCTTCGTAAATGGGGTCAAATGGGCATATTTGGGGTTATGATGGCTGTGGCTAGTCGAAGGGAATGAGTGCGATAGGAATTGTCCACCCCTAGTCAGGGTTATATCAATATCTCAGGGCCACTCGAGGAGTAATGAATCGGAAATGCGTGGCCACGCTCGGAAGGAATCCAGTGGATAAATCCGGTCAATCGCTTATTCTCCGGATCGAGGAAACCACTCTCGATATGATCACTTGCAAGTACGACCTGAAAGACACCTTGCATTGAGTGGGAGATAGTAATAGGACAAGAGAATTGGTGACGCACACTTGTCGAGGACAAGTGGGAGATTGTTGGAATATGTGTCCTCCGACAATAATGCGATCACGACTGTTGATCATGATGATCACATGTTTAAGTCTCATTATATAGAATACAATTGGGAAGTAATATTATTACTCAAACCGGTCAACATATATCGGTAATGATTGGGTGACTAGAGTTTGACATTACGTCGTGTGAGACGGTGGTGATCGATTGACCCCTAGGTCATACCTATAGGGCAACACTCTTAATTGATCATTTAATTAATCGTATAATGTTACGAGTTAATTAAATTACTTGAAAAATTGACGGACGATTTTGGAAGTAAAATTTACGTATCGAATTGAAATGTGATTAAATGAGATACGGTCTGAGTAATCGAATTGTATCATTACTCGGATGAAATTATTGTTTAAAGAAACAATTGAATTTGAATGAATTATTATAAATACGATTTATAAACTGGTGAAATATTTTGGTACAAGTAATTATGAATTACTAAGTTGATTGTTGTATATGACGTATTTTTATTAATACGTTGATTTTTAATATGTTAAAAATACATAACAATTTATGTTACATATGACATGTGACATATTGACATTTGACAAAAATAATATGGAATCCATATTATCATAAGTGCCGAAAATTGGAGGTGGTTTAGGCTAATTGTGGTTGATTAAATAAGTGGAAAACACAATCATTCTAAAAGAGTCTAGCCATGCAACCCTAGTTTGCATTGTAAAGGCAAACAAGGGCATGCATTGGGTCTTTCTCTTCCCCCTTTCTACCCTCCTACCCGGTTTCACCCTAGGAAAGACAAAAGGATTTTTGTCTTATATTTTGATAAAACACTACATGCATTAGTGGGTATCTATCTATCATTATTCATTCTAACTTCTTAAGTTTTTAGAAAGATAAAAACTCCTCTAAAATCCCTCTCTCTCAACCGGTTTTGAGAACCCAAAGACCAAGCATTTTTGGTTCAATTTTTCACAAGATTAATATTCTACTAGCTCATATAATATTAATTTGATTAAGAGTAAGCCTTGGGTATAAAGCTTAGGGAGAGATCCTACACTTGGATCTTGGTTCATCCATAAGGAAAGCTCAAGAACAAAAGAAAAGGAGATTTCTTTTGTGCCCATAAAACCGATACATCCAATGTAAGAATATGATTTCTTCTCTATTTTGTTTATTTGTTTGCATGCATAAAATCCATGTTTAATTTTATGACAAATTAATTTAACATATATGAGTATGTTAGTATGTATATAGATCTACATTTCCTTCAGTCAAGTGCAATACAAGGGTCGTGAACGTAATACCAAGCTCACGCTCTTATGAGTCTCCATTGCCAAATGGGGACAAAGTTTCACAGGCTCACAATGTCGGATCATTTTAATCCAGAACAACTAACTCGACATATAATAAACAAATTGTAAGGCTTTTAGCCCCAAATCTTAAATCTCAATTTTGCTACATTTGCTTATACTATGAGTACCTTATAGTTATTTCTCACTCACTCTTTTGATGGTGTAATACATTTTTTTACATGTTGAAATGATTGTATACTGACTCATATGACTTCCTGTATGGGACAAGCTAAAAGATTGACCAATGGCCCAAAGATTGACTTTGTCATCCCCGACGCTAGTGACTAAGTCTCAGGAAAACTTTCTCCCAATCTGATGATAGTTGACGCTGCTAGTGTGGGCTATGAATTCCTCTGTACAGCTAGTTATTAAGGAATAATTTCTAAAATAAAAATAAAAGAAATGTAGAAAACAAAGAAATAATGAATAATGAATAGAAAAAAGGAAGGATACACAGCTTATAGGCACGTTTAGTGGACATTGTTGTTGATAATAGTTCTACACCACCACTTCTAGATCTCCTCTTATTTTATACGGAGTGTATATGTTTGATTACTAAGTGTTGTGAGTGAATGGATAAACAAGCATAACGTTTACCGATATTACTTGCTGGGTATCGTGCTTTGTATTTCTTAAAGTTTCAGGCGATAGTTCTAACATCGTGTTTACCTCTTCAATTGGAAGGTTATTAACTCCTCCGGAGACCCCTCTTTTTCATCATTGGATGATATAAGCCACCACCACGCCAACCTAGTACATAGTGGTAGAGCTCAAAGCCGTCCAATTTCCATTTCAAGATCATCTACTGTGAGTCAAAGTTCATTGATTATCCAAGTATCGTAGGGGTCTATGAAATTTATCTTTTGATTTATAATCCCTCTATCCCAGAAAATAGTTTTGGTTTTAACTTGTATCCTTCCCTTGCTTTGCTATTGAATATGCATGTAATAGTCTTGGTGGCTGCAATTCACTGAATATGCAGGTAATAGTTCTATTCAAAATGTACAAATCCATCTCTCCAGGGAATACTATTGAATTTTAATTTGGGATTCTAGAACCTAATTTGAGCATATTACATTATACTGAATATGCAGCTAGATCATTTTGAACATGGGGTAATTGTGGTTTCTTTTCTGACTGTTTGCTGATTAGTGAACTCGTGGAATGCGGCATTAATGTTTTACTGTCGACTACTTGAGCATATTACATTATACTGAAATTCAATGGTATTAACTTTGGCGATATTCAAATGCTGCTCACCCTACTTTTCTCTTGAAATTCGACCATAAATCCCTCAATTATCTCACTTGTACTACTGACAATTGTCCTGCTATCACATGTATACTCTTTGTAATTTATGATGTTCTTTACTTTCTCAATCATGTATTCTACTTATAGCATAGCTACATTGTGGAGGGAGGATTTCAGTTTATGTTGTAATTGCTTGCATCAGGTTTTGCGTACATTGACCTATCAAACTACCGGCATAAGGTATACACTAGTTATTAGATGGATTATGATTATACCTTTTTAGATCATGTGTTTACTTCCAGCTAATTTGCAAGGGAATTTTGAATAGTAAGCGAATATATGCCGGCATACAACATCATGCGGGCAGCGGCCATGATATCAATTGTAATGGAAGTTTTTGCAAAAAAAAAGGGCTTTTATTTTGTTGTTTAGTGCTGTGTCTTGAGCATAAAATGACCACAGACTCTTGAATCCTTACTCCCGTACCTTTTACCCTTTACCATGACAACTTTCGGAAGCAACACTTATTTTGGATTGGCTGGCTTTTCATAATGCTTTCATGAGTACCAGATGTAAAATTGTAGTTCATTCTGATATGCTTTCATGTAAAATTGTACTTCTGCTTCTCTTACTATCGCCGACTAATTTATTAAAAAATCAATATATAAATGTGTCAATTGTTTAAACCTTTGAATAATTCTTGTTTCATCATTGTTTTGTCGGGTTATTAGAGTTTCCTGTGGTATTTCTGCATTAAAAATGGCTAGAAGGCAGAGTGGAGGGCAATAGTCGGGTGATTAGAGTTTGATCCGGATTGAGGGAGAAGTGAATTAATGACATTTTTTGTATTTGGTTGGTTTAGAATATTTTCTTCTGTGCTCATCTGGAAGCTAATTTTTGGTGTATGTCACACACCTCCTGGCTGTTGCATTAGAATGTTGATGCAGGTTCGTTGTAACTGGCTTAAGACTGAAATAGGGCCATCGTGTTACATGAAATTGTTTTTCCGCCTGACTTATCCACTCCCATTTCTTTGTTGCTCAGGCGAGGGAGAGGCATGAGGCATAGTAGAGAAGAGCGGGAGAGGATTGAAAGAGAACATGCAGAGGAAAAGAGAAAATGCAAAGAGGAGAAGAAGCTCGGGAAAGAGAAGCACAAGAAGGAAGCTGCTTAGTTGTGAGGTAGAATATTATGAGAACTTGATACTGATGTTGATTTGTAATGGTAATTGTATGTTAAACATTGGTATTAAACATTGGTATTGTAATTAATTATTATTATCTTAATTAAAAAATTTACATTTATAATAAATCATTTTTTTGTAAATAATTTTTTTTAAAAAAAAATTAATTGAGAAATGGCTACGGTTGTTAAAAGAGAACCGTAGCCTAAAGTGACTTATGGCTACGGTTAAATCTTAATAACCGTAGCCATAAGTCGCTTTAGGCTACGGTTCCTATTAATAACCGTAGCCAAAAGTCACTTTTGGCTACGGTTCCTGACCGTAGCCATAACTACTTGATCTAAGGCAACGCTCCGATTTACTACGGTCGAGGAACCGTAGCCAAATGTCGTTTTTAACCGTAGCCAAAAGTCATTTATGTACTAGTGTATTACCATGATTTTAGGTAACCAGACAGGGGATATGTGTGTCAGGCGAAGTATAAGGTGTGGCTGCTTAATAATAATGCTAAGTAATGTGTTGATTACAAGTTTGAGAATAAAAGCACGAGAGAATGAGTAAGTAAGCAAGTGATCCTCTTCTTTTCTTCTTCTTTGCTATTTATAGTAGCCTTGCAACGGTCCTTGAAGGTTGGTTTAAGGTTCCCTGGTAAATAGGCCTCGTGCCCTATTTACACGGGAGTGGTTTGTTGACTAAACAATTGGCTGCCTCTATTTCTGCTAAGTTGACCGTATCAAAACCGTTGTGAACATTGTTGAATGAGTCTTCCGTGCAAATAGGAACTATTTTGATGTCGCCTGACACCTTCATGTTGTGCTTTATCATGTGGCTTGGTGAGATGTCTTCTCAGGCCTGGCTTTAACGAATGCCTGACCTGTCTTTCCCTCCTGGTTGGTGCCTGCTCAGGTGTTCTAATGTTTTGCATGGAATGTCTTCCATTCAGGCTTGGCTTTGAACATTGCCTGATTCTTGTCTGATAAGGCAGGGTAATTCTGGGTCCAACAAGTTAATTTAACAGTTCCCATTTTATAAACCAAATTGACACTTCCATCTGGTAGTCCAACTTAATTGGTGTTTTAAACTCATGTGTATCAGACAGAAGCTTCAGATCATATGTCATATGATCTGATGCTCCAATATCCACAATCCAGTCAAGCATATAGGCAGATTTGTGAGCTGTAAAAACATGAGACTGAATAGGATACTTACCTGCAAAATTGGCAGAAGAAAGATCTGGTTGTTGATCAGAAATTCTTTTAAGAACCTGATCAACAACAGAAGTAATGAGTCCATCCAAAACATCAGCATTCAGGGATCCAACTGCACTTGAACTGTTACCAGCAGCATTATAACCAGAATGAGCAGCAAGCTCCAAAGAATCATCATCCAAAGGTGAATACAATCCCATAACATCTGCAGAATTGGCTGCTTTCTTTGACTGACTGTTCTTGGCAAAAGTTCTCTTACCTTTGCCTTTCTTATCACCAGGAAAGCCTCGCACTGAAAACAATGATAAGGATTATGACCAGTTTTATTGTAGTGGGGGCATTTGACCAGTCCAAAACATGTCTCCCTTATATGACCATCTCTGTTGCAGTGGTCACAGTGTTTAACCACAACTGCACCAGAATTCTTTGAGTACTGTGAACCACCTTTCCTTTGTTCAGGTTGCGTGAAACTTGCATAAGCATTAGACTCAGTTAAACTAGCAACTGAATCAGTTATCTCTTTTTGCCTCTCTATCTTTTGCAGAAGCCCTAAAACCTTGTTGATAGAAGGGAGCGGATCCATAGAAAGAATCTGAGTTCTAATATTGTCATACCCATGATTCAGATTCATCAAAAATTGGATTAATTTTGAATTGCTTTCCCTTTCAACTATCCTGTTCATCAGGGTACAAGAACAAAGATTAACTTTACCACAACTACAAACTGGTAGAGGATCCAAACAATCCAAAGTCTCCCAAAGATTTTTCAATTTGCCATAATACTCGATTAATGAGAGATTATCCTGAACTACATCCCCCAATTCTTTAGTCAATTGATAAACCTCTGCATTAGCTTGACCAAATCTTTCCAACAACTCACCCCAAAGTTCTTTAGAGGACCTTACATATTTAAGATTTTCCTTCAAAGATTTCTCCAACGAATTTGAAATCCAACGTAAAACCATGTAATCACATCTTAACCATTGATTAAATCTTTTATCAAAAGTAGGTGGTTTTGGACAATTCGCATCAACAAACCCATCTTTGTTCTTAGCTGCTAATGACATAAGGACCTCCCTTTTCCACCCCCCATGAAATCATGTCCATCAAATGGTAAGGTAGATAAGGACGTAGTCGGTTGGTTAGCAGTTGACAGAAATAATTGGTCATCATAGTAATCATAATTTACAGAATCAGAATTACTAGTAGAATCAGGCATAATGAAAGGCCAATTTACCCAGAAACTTTAAGAACTTAATGATAAAAGAATCACACAAAGCATAGAAAAGATCAACAATTGAATAGAATGCGGAAGCGAGATTGTAATATCTATTTCTTGATTGAAATCAGGCAATAAATAGATCAGAATGAAACCTCAATACTGAACGATGATACCATGTTCAAACCCAGAATCTCCATGATTGTTGTATGATATAGAATTAGTATGTATATTATGAAAGAGCTTGATGAGAGAGATAATAGAGATAAGAAGAAGAAGAAGAAGAAGAAGAAGAAGAAGAAGAAGAAGAAGAAGAAGAAGAAGAAGAAGTATATTGATTATAATCGTGTAAACAACATAATACAAGGATGAGCTTTATACTCCCTCCGTCTCAATGAATTGTTTTCTATTCCATTTTGCACAAAGACCAAGGAAAGAGTATATATGTGAGAGAGATGAATAAAATAAAGTAAGCATGGTCCACTTGCATACACTAGCCCACTTGCAAAATACTTACCCAAAGTAGAAATAGATAACAAATCACTGATACACCTCAAAAAGGAAATAGATAACAATATACTGGTACGTAGGGAGTATAAAGCTCATAAACATGGAATAACAAACTTCTAACCAACTTTCTAACTTGGGTTTTAAGGCCCTGTTCTTTTGGACTTAAAGTCACTTAATTTCAGTTCACTTCAGATCCTATAAGTTCGATTCGATTCGATTCGATTCGATTCGATTCGATTCGAGATCATATAAGTTCGATTCGAGATCCTATAAGTTCGATTCGATTCGAGATCCAATAAGTTCGATTCGAGATCCTATAAGTTCGATTCGATTCGAGATCATATAAGTTCAGTTCAGATCCTATAAATTCAGTTCAGAAAAATTAAGATCCTATAAATTTAGTTCAAAAAAGCTATATACGGAGTATTATTTTTAAAGACCGATACAAAAACATTTGACATTAATTATTCGATACATACATTATTATTTTTTTTTAAAAAAATCATTCCTCTCATTAATAATTTCAGCTTCACAATAGATTTGGGCATGTTTGATAAAAAACGGAATAAGGGCATGTATTAGGTACGAAACAACATAGTCAAAAACATTTGGCGAGGCAATGGATCCGTTGTTGAGAGTGATAATGAAGATGAAAGTGATGAGGATTATGATAATATGGAAATAAATGGTTAGAAATTAAAAAAAGATATAATACGGAGTATGTGATTTATTTGTTATCGTAATGTAATCGTAGTATAATGTGATTCATTTGACCTTGTGTTTTAGACTTTATTTTTTTTTTACCAATGTTCTCTCTTGGTAAGTAATAATAATAATAATAATAATAATAATAATAATAATAATAATAATAATAATAATAATAATAATAATAATAATAATAATAATAATAATAATAATAATAATAATAATAATAATAATAATAATAATAATAATAATAATAATAGTTAAGTTAAATAAAATAAAATAAAATAAAGTTAAGTTCGGCTTCTAGTAGTTCAGTTCAGAAAAGTTCAGATTTTATAAGTTCAGTTCAATTCAGATCCTATAAGTTTAGTTTAGTTCAGTTCAGATCATATAAGTTCAGTCCAAAATAACAGGGCCTAACTAACTCAAGTCTTAACTAATGTTTAGTTAACTAACTTCTGTTAATTAACAAACTATATTCTAATCAGAGACGGAGCTATTCCCGGGCCGAATGGGCCATGGCCCGGGTAAGCTCTACTGTATAATTAATATAAAAGTAGTTTATTAGGCAGTGTTCAGTTGTTGGCATGGTGGTAAAATGTTAGGCTACCAAAGTGGTTTGGTCCATTAGGCTACCATGTTTAGGGTGTATTTAAACAGATTTTTTTTTCTACAATTTCCTTATTGGTCTTCTATTATGGAGGAAAAGCTCCATCCTTTGTCCACTATTATATTTTCTTTTCATTTTATTCATTATTTACATAATAATTAGAGAGCAGGGAACTGTTTTATCGTTGCGAGTGGTCTTTGTTTAGAAAATAAGTTTACGACTTTAATTTAGTTGTCTCACTTTAATTTAGTTGTTGTTTGTAAAAAACTATTTTCCTTCACAAAAATTATTGTTAAGTTCCGTTTCAATCATTTGTTTACTATTGTTAAAATACACTCATAGAGACTGTAAAATGTCATTTTTTATAATTGTAACGGAGGGAGTAATAAATATCGACCATGACTCCATGAGGCCTATGATAAATAAGTATAGACATTGATGAAATCGGCCCCGATCATTATACTATCCTAGCTTCGTCCCTGATTCTAATAATAATATTTCATAACAAAGTTTATTTTATTTTCCCTCCTAAGCCAAATTTTCCAGTAAAATTTTCGCTCATAGGTTCCCTCCAAATAAAAGATGGAATCTTTATTTGTCCTACCATGTATCACATTATTATTAGTTAGTGTACAAACCTTATACACACTGTATATTCATAGCATATTCTTTACTTGGAAAAGTATAGTGATGCGGGAAGTACATGTGGAAGAGGGTAATGCATCTGGAATTCTGGATTGGCATTTAGTCGAAAAGTTTCGGAACTCAAAAGTTTCGATATAAACAGTATCGAAAAATAGAGATATGGGTAATGCCCTAAGCGTGGAGGTAGTCAGTTGGTGCATGCTGTTTGGCACAAGGAGGCGGCAAACATAGGTATCCAATTTACGTGTCACATCTTATTATTTCGTCCTTTACCATCTTCAAAGTCCCCAGAGAAAGAAACATGAGGCCTGTCTTCACTCAAGCCACATATTACGCGCCTACGCCCCTTTTTGCAAACTACGGGCTACCTTTCACATTTGCCGACTACGGGCTACCTTTTTATTTTCTCCGCTTTATTTTCACGAGTAAACGATAAAACGGGTCAAATAGTTAAATGTAATAAAAAAATAAATTGCCTAGAATGATTAACGTTTATCCCATCTATTTGACTATCAGTTAGTCTTGTTATAGACGGGTATATCCGTCTATTGCTATAGACTGGTCAAATACAATGAAAGTGGTGACATTTTCTGCCCCACCACCCCACTTGTTGTTTGTCCTATTAGGAAAGTGGTATTGTATTTGACCCGTCTTTCATTATAGACGGATAGTGTCCGTCTATAATGAGAATTTGTGTTTGACTATTTATATGAAGTAGTAGTTGATCCGTTTTATAATTAGAATATACTAGGTTTGGTGCCCGGCTTCGCCCGGACTACCTCTATTTACCGTTAAATTTTTATTTTCAATGAAATAAACTATGTTGGAGTTGTCTAACTCACACGTTTACTATTTGTAATATATTTTTCTATGGCATATCTTGTAATTATGATGAAATATAAAATTTATTTTCAAATTATGAGACACGTTCACTACTCCGCTATTAATATTATTACTTTCACGACATTCTTTGTTAATATCATTACGTTCACTACTCGTGGTTACTATTGTTTCTTTTACTAATTCCTCTATTTTTTTTTCTACTAAATTCCTTATTCCCGTTAATTTTATCCGGCCTATATTTAAATAAATAAAATATTTTCTTGAGTCGATTGGTTATTTAATTGTTCATACTTTTTCTCATTGTTACCACTGTCACTTTCACTACATTCGTAGTTATTTTCACTACTCCCACTATTATTATTATAGTTGTCACTACTCCCACATTAATACCGTTAATTTTATTAATCTTGTTGCTGCTACTATTACTTTTACTACATTTAATTTAATGTATAATTCTATGATGATACTAATTAATTCCATAAGTGGGGCATTCTAATTTTAAGGAAAATCACTATATTCTTGTCTTTTCTAAATTTAGTTACTTTAATTTAATGTAATTTCCATAAATATTTTTCATCAAGGCATCTTTATATTATACTTTTAACCAAAACTATATAATATTTATATTGAGGTCCCTTTTATCGATCAGGTCCATCACACGGTGCTATCGATTTAATACTATATAGTATAATTAATTTGTATAGATTTCTTTAATTACATTGAAGTCCCTTGGTTTCTGGAATTAATATATAGTATTGATTGTTAAGCACTGTTGAGACGCAAATCATCGCCTTTACCAATCCGGAGTGGCGGAAGGAAGCGATCAATATGTTTATAGATACGGAAAAGCGATCAAAACGTAAACTCGGTTGCCTCGGCCAAAGCCGGAGTGACGAGGAAACGCGACTTGCCAACAACAATTGATACTCGCCACAACGACCAACATGCTTAGGAACGTATAAGTACGGTTGAGAAACGCAAATCGGACGCCTCGGCCGGACCGAGAGTGAAAGAGGAAGCGATCAACACGTCTACTGATACTGAACGCTTTGTCGAGCCGTAACCCCGATTGCCTCGGCCAGACCGAGAGTGACGGGGACACAACGACCGATACGCTAGCATGTTCACAACGGCGGTTGGGAAGCGCAAATATGACGCCTCGGCCAGACCGAGAGTGAAGGAGGAAGCGACCGACATGCCAACATGTTTAAAAACGTTAAGTACAAACAGATACGCATTCTAACTGCCTCGGCCAAGCCGAAGGTAAAAACAGAAAAAAAAAGCGCTCAATTAATAACGAAAGAAGACAACTGAATGAAGGATTGTGATCAAAGCCCCGGCCAAGCCGAGGGCCAATAAACAAACTCTTATTAAAAATGTTCACAGGTAATACAAGAAAGAAGTCGACGGCCGTCCCCATAGGGATAGCCTAAACACTACCTACCAAAGTTCAACAAAAAAAGAAAGGTACAAAAAAAGGTTACGTACATAAGAATTGAAAGCGCCAAAAAAGATGGCGGGAGGAAAGGCTCAATAGTTGGCCCCCGAACAAATGAAACCGTCTCGAAGGGCGGGTGAATCGGGTGACGACCGCCCTCTCCCTATGCCGCTCGCGCTCGCCATCGGAACGGTAGCAAAGATCATCATCGGTGGGCGACCCGAGAGCCGACTTGGCGGCTTTAGCCGCTTTGCCCTCGCAGCTTCCTCCCCGCCGCCTTCACCTTTTTCAAAGATGGGCCGCCTTCTCCGCAGCCTCCTTAGCGGCCTTCTTCGCCTCTGCCTCCTCCGCAGCAGCCGCCTTATCATCAAGCAGCTGGTCAAATTTTTGCCACGGGAAGGAGCCTTCAGGAAAGAGCTCTCTGATTACTTCCCTGGTGGCTTCTTCGGCCTGGTCCCGGTATTGGGCGCACATGTTAGGGATGACCTCAGTTTGGAGCGTCTCAATGTCTTTCTCCCTCTGGGCGAGGATAGCCCTTGTGTTCCTATGTCCCTTCGCCTGAGCCGAATACAGAGACTTTCATTCTTCCCTCTTACCAACCGCTCCGCAGCTTAGCGGCATCAGCCAGTACAGCCTCAACCTTGGCCCTCTCGGCTAGGACCGCCTTCTCATCATCCTCCCCGAGTTTTCGCTCAGCGAGAAAATCATTTTCGGCGGCCTGGAGGTCCTTCTTCGCCTTCTCGGCCTCTTGCTTAGCGGCATCAAGATCGAGCCTAAGCCGTTCAAACGCAGGAGCAGCTTGAACCATGACCGTTTCTTGCTCCATAATATGAGCGCCGGCCAGTTCATTCCACTTCGCCAGCTTCTTGCACAACCTTGTGCCTTCCGCCACTAGCTGAGCGGCGGAAGGCTTCAGAGAGGAGTAGTCGACGATGACATTTTGATTGCCCGTCTGCACTGGCCGCTTCTCTGATTGCCGTTCAGTGAGAGGGACAGCCGGCGGCGGTTGATCTACAAAAAATTTAGACAAAGCATCCATGTCAACATTCATTGAATTGTCAGAAAGTCTGTCATCAGGAATGCCTAATGAACCAGCTAAATCTGAACCATAGGTTAGATCCGTACCAGCCTTGGCTTTCTTGGTTGGAGGACCCTTTTCTTTGACGGCCTCGAATAACGCAGCGGGCGGAGCACTCGGTCTCTTTTCTCTTATTCAAAGAAGGAGGAGCCTCCGCAACAGTTACCTCCTCCTCAACATCGATGACCACCTGCTGCTTCTGGACCACAGGGATTGAAGACTGAGCTGGAGTTGACGCCGTTGCCGCCGTAGACGTTAACTTTGGTTTCCGGCGCGGCACGTTACCAGCTATCCGCGCTTGAGCCGCCGTCACATCCAGTACCTTCAACAACTGGTCCATGAGTTCGGTAGGAGCCGGTCTGCGATTACGCGGCAAGGCTTTAGGATGCAAATCAACAATTTTTCCGTCCTCGCCAAGTCCCAACCTCTTGAGGATATCCGCAGACAGATCCGGGCCAAAACGGTCTGTAAAAGAAATAAAGCAAGAGTTAAACAAAAGAATATAAACCAAGGCCAAGATATAGAAACATAAAAAGCAACGATGGGCCTCACACCGACCCCACTCACCCTGGCTGAGGGCCGGTATGAGGCCGACGTGGCAGAGCGGCTCATTCTGAAGAATGATCTGCGTCGGGGGCATCCATCCCTTCGGCGTGCCATCCTTTTCAGCCTCAAACAGCTGCATTGCCTGCTTCTCATCCTCATTGAGATAGACCCTGCTGGCGTCCATCTTGAGCTTACTCCGGGAGACATATTTGTCGTGCTCCCCCTTACTCTCGCACCGCAAATTAACGCGACTTTGGAAGGACCGGGGCAGCGGATAGTCCTCCGGCACCTCGACGTATACCCACCGCCCCTTCCAGTCCTTACAAGATGTAATTTTGGACACGGTAACGTAACCTGGCTCTGTCTGCACGCTATACCACCCCGTGCCACCGGGGGTTGAAGGCCGAAGATGATGAAGCCGGCGGAACAAGTTAACCGTTGGGGCCTCCCCCTTAAAGAGACAGAGCCACACAAAGCCAACTATAGTCCTAATGGCCAACGGATGCAGTTGAGCCACGGCGACATTCATGGCTTTAATGATGGCCGCAACGTATGCATTCGAGGAAACCGGAGCCCATACTCCAGTGTGTCCGATGTACACGCCGATAAATCTGACCCTTGGGAGGGCAACAGACCGCCTGACCCTCCTCAGGGATAACAATTTTATATCCCCTGCCGAAGGAGTAATGGTCCTCGAAAAGATCAGGACCGGAACAACTAGCGAACTTATTCGTCCAGGCACGATCAGGATTGATCGAACAAATGTCGCCGTGATCCAAGAGATGCGGCCTCCTCTCATCAGAATGAGTCCTTTCCTCATCATCATCATCATCATCATCATCATCATCATCAACATCATCATCATCATCCTCGAAACCCTCCAAAAATTTTGGATCAATCTCAGGAGAAAGCGGCTTGGGACCCCCAACGGTTAACGGGGTGACAACCAGTGCCTCCTCTTCATCAGGACGCGACGGGAGCCCCCGCCGCGGTACTAGGTCCAAGATCGGCGAGAAGACATGACAACAAATACTTAACAAATAAAAGTTGAAAAAATTTGTTTGTTTACCTTGGAAAAGTGTTACACCGAGTAACGCTTTGAAGACTAGAGAGAAGTTTCGTCGAAGAAAGCTAGAGAGAAGAAATTGTTTTTGAGAAAATGAATTTTTGGTGGCCAAAATCAGGGGGTAACTGCTCTATTTATAGAGCGAAGCCCATGAAACGGACCAATCAGGGCAAAACCCATGAAGCGTCAACCAATCAACACCGAGCCACGTGTCAAACATGCAGCCACAGAATGCCAATCGACGTATCTTCTTCAACACGCTCCTTGACAGAATGCCAATCGACGTATCTTCTTCAACACGCTCCTTGGTATCTACTTGCCAAACGGCCCGCTGTTCAACCAAGCTTGGCAAAGACTTACCGGGGCAATCAAAAGCTCCGGCACTCTCAACCTCGGTCTCAGCCAGCGCCATTTTCTTTTCCACATCTGATGTCCATTACACATCCATGTGGAGGGGGGATATGATACGGCCTCTAAGCAGAACCAAGCCGAGGAAGAAGAAGTCGGGGAAGAAATTCAACTTGTGCAGAATACGCTCAACACTCATCGAAGGTCCATACCACGGCATAGACTACGCTGGGGGCAAATTGATGGGGCATATTCTGCACCCGCTGACCGAGTCAACATGTTGAGTAAGGTCAAAGACATCCACAGCAAGTCAACATATTAGACAGCCTAACCGACGCAGCCTATCGGCCTGTCACTTGGGTCTCGGCTAGGCAACCATCCAGCCGGGAGACATATCCGCGTACTCATATCCAAGACCCCTCGGCATGGAGTCAACCAGGCCAGCCGGCCTGCCATGGGTCCCTCGGCCGAGGGTAGAACAGTCTTTTCCTCCTGCTCTGCCACTTGGCCACTACGTGACAAAAGGTGAAAGTCTATAAATACTCCACTTCTCTCATTGAGAAAAGGATCCGAAAATAATCGAATAACCCATAAAACTCACTATTAATCTGGTATAAACTCCCTTATCTCTCTACAATATACTTTGTCAAGTAACACACAACTTAATCCCTTTAAGTTTACTGACTTGAGCGTCGGAGTGAGTACGCTCGGTACCAAGCCGAGCCCTCAGTTTGTTCATTGTTTCAGGAGAGGCCGAAAGGAAGAGTCAAGCAAAGTCATCATTCAACAAAGCTTACGTGATCATAACACTGCTCCGAAATCACACCCGGAACCGATTGATTATGGAATCTAACTTGAATTATTTATAACCTACTTATATTATATTTTTGTATGTTAAATAATTAACATCTCTATACATCTAATAAATTATAAAGTTTTATAAAATTGCATAGATTTTAAATTTAATATATAATTTTATGATGATAATAATTAATACCATAAGTGTGCATGTTTATACTAATTAATTATTTTATTTTAAGGAAATTGACCATGTTTTAGTCTCTTATAAATGTTTAGGAAAGTTACCAAGCTTCTATATAATTTAATTTTAACCCAAGTTATATAATATTTGCATTGAGATCCCTTAATCGGGTCCATCACACGGTGCTAGTGATTTAAAACTATATAGTATAATTAATTTGTATAACTTTCTTTAATTACATTGAAGTCCCTTGGTTTCTGGAATTAATATATAGTATTGATATGACCGTCTTAAGAAATACCAACTATATTTCACAAATTCAACCATTCTTATTTTTATGTGCGGCCCATTTTCGTGTCACATTGTCACTTCCTTTAACTTCACACATTATAATTTTATGGGTCCACACGATGAAAAATTATACTCCCTCCTATTCTCCATTTTCTTCTCTCTTTCCTAAAACGAATTATTAAGGTTTTTTTCCCCTTTTCTTTTTTGGAAACTTTTAATCTTATTTTATTCATTCATCTCTCCCATCACCAAACTCCACCCAACTCACAATTCCTTATTTAATTCCTAATTATTCATTTATCTCTCTTATCACCAAACCCCACCCAACTCACAATTCCTTATTTTATTCATTCCTCTCTCCTATCACCAAACCCCACCCAACTCACAATTCATACTTTATTCCCCTCCTTAATTCTTGTGCCCCCAACAAAGGGGAAGAATATGGAGAATAGGAGGGAGTATTATTTATAGCTTGTCTTATTAAAGATGGATATTATTCGTTATTAGCTGAAGACGGATAATATCCTCTCATAATATTACAAGTGGGAGGGCAAGTGGGATGCTCCATTTAATTCTCACATGATTTGCCACTTGCTTATTGTGAGAGGGGCACTATCCGTCTTCAGTTTGTGACGGATAATGTCCCGTCTTTAATGAGAATTTGTGTATTATTTATTTGTTTTGTTATCACCTATTTCTCATCGATTTAATCCGAATACTAGCTTAGATCCCGCATAACTCTTTATTTTTACCTCATTCTATTTGATTTGAGAAAAAAAAAAATTAATCGCAAATCTAATCAAGACAATTGAGTAATGTTATGAAATATGTATATTAGTGAAAATATATATTTTTTTAATGCAAAGCTAATGATTTCATATTATAAATACTCTCAATTTATTTTTATGAATATTTTTTTGGTCACGTAGCTAATAATAGCAGTTTATACTTTTTATTTTTTACAGAATAAGTATGCGTCAAATCATTCTCTAAGTGATGGGGCATATTCTGCACCCGCTGACCGAGTCAACATCTTGACCAAGGTCAAAGCTAAAAGACAACAAGTCAACAGAAGAACGGGCTAACCGACAGAGCCTGTCGGCCTGTCACTTGGGTCTCGGCTCGGTAACTAGCCGGCCGAAAGACATATCCGCGTACTCACATCCAGTCCCCTCGGCATTTAGTCAACCAGGCCTGCCGGCCTGCCATGGGTCCCTCGGCCGAGGGTAAGATGGTCTTTCCACCTGCTACGCCACTTGGCCACTACGTGACAAAAGGTGAAAGTCTATAAATACTCCACTTCTCTCATTGAGAAAAGGATCCGAATATCAGCTAATAATCTCACAACATCTCATAACACGATAATCTGGTATAAACTCCCTTATCTCTCTACAATATACTTTGCCAAGTTAACATACAACTTATCCCTCTAAGTTCACTGACTTGAGCGTCGGAGTGAGTACGTTCGGCCCCAAGCCGAGCCCTCAGTTTGTTCATTTTTACAGGAGAGAGCGAAAGGAAGAGACAATCAAAGACATCATTCCACAAGCTCAGGTGGTCACAAAATCTGCTTCGGAATTACACCCGGAACAATTGGCGCCTTGAGTGGACAGCCGCAGATGGTGGAGCCGGCGGAAGAGATTCACCGTTGGGGTCTCCCCCTTAAAGACACATAACCACACGAAGCCAATAATCGTCCTGATGGCCAACGGGTGCAGTTGGGCCACGGCGACATTCATAGCTTTGATTATGGCCGCGACGTGTGGATGAAGAGGAAAACGGAGCCCATACTCCAGATGCCAAATGTATACACCTATACAGCCTTCAGGAGGGCAACAGACTGCCTGATCACCCTCAGGGACAATGATTCTATACCCCCTGCCGAAGTTGTAATGATCTTCAAAAAGTTCAGGCCCGGAGATGGAAGCGAACTTGTTCGTCCAAGCGCGATCAGGGTTTATTGAACAGGCTTCGCCGTGCCACAAGATATGCGGCCTCTCTGAGTCAGATTCGGTCCCCTCCTCCTCTTCATCATCAAAACCCTCGAGATATTTCTCGTCGATTTCGGGAGAAGACGACTTACGGCCCCCGAACCCTACCGGGGAGACAACCAGTGGCTCCTCTTCAACAGGATGCGACGGTTCGCCTCCCGGGGCTGAGGTACTAGGTACATCAGCAGCAGACATGATAGCAACAATTACTCAACAAATAAAAGATTGGGGAAGAATTTGTTTGTTTACCTTGAAAGAAAGTGTTACGCCGAGTAACGCTTCGAAAAATTAGAGAGAGAGAGAAACTCTTCGAAAAAACTAGAGAGAGAAAATTTTTGAAGAAAATGAAGTTTGATGGTCAAAATGAGGGGCACACTGCTCTATTTATAGAGCAAAGCCCATTCAGTGGACCAATCAGAGCAAAGCCCATGAAGCGTCCACCAATCGATACCAGGCCACGTGTCAAGCATGCAGCCACGAAATGTCAATCGACATAACAGTAACCAATCTTCTTTGACACGCTCCTTGGTATCTACTTTCCAACGGCCAGCTGATCAACCAAGCTTGGCAAAGACCGGGGGGCAATCAAAAGCACACGGCACTCTCAACCTTGGTCTCGGCCAGCGCCATTTCCTTTTCCACATTCGATGTCCATTACACAACCATGTGGAGGGGGGATATGGTACGGCCTGAACAGAACCAAGCCGAGAAAGAAGTTTGACATGCGCAGAATACGCTCAACACTCATTGAAGGTCCATACCACGGCATAGACTACGCTGGGGGCAAATTGATGGAGCATATTCTGCACCCGCTGACCGAGTCAACATCTTGACCAAGGTCAAAGCTAAAAGACAACAAGTCAACAGAAGAACGGGCTAACCGACAGAGCACATTCGTCGGCTGTCACTGGGTCTCGGCTCGGTAACTAGCCGGCCGAAAGACATATCCGCGTACTCACATCCGGTCCCCTCGGCATGGAGTCAACCAGCTGCCGCGGCCGCCATGGGTCCCTCGGCCGAGGGTAAGATGGTCTTTCCACCTGCTACGCCACTTGGCCACTACGTGACAAAAGGTGAAAGTCTATAAATACTCCACTTCTCTCATTGAGAAAAGGATCCGAATATCAGCTAATAATCTCACAACATCTCATAACACGATAATCTGGTATAAACTCCCTTATCTCTCTACAATATACTTTGCCAAGTTAACATACAACTTATCCCTCTAAGTTCACTGACTTGAGCGTCGGAGTGAGTACGTTCGGCTCCAAGCCGAGCTCCCAGTTTGTTCATTTTTACAGGAGAGAGCGAAAGGAAGAGACAATCAAAGACATCATTCCACAAGCTCAGGTGGTCACAAAATCTGCTTCGGAATTACACCCGGAACACTAAGAATTGCACTAATGACAGACTTAGCAATTTGTAATTTATAGTGTTATACCATTTATTTTAATTTAATCAAAAGATTATAGTTTATAGTGTAACAAATATTACACAAATAACATTATACCTCCAATGGTACAATAGCATCATACAACCAAGTTATATCTTATCGAGCTCATGTGTAATTTTTTTGAGCTTTCTTAAAGTTAATTTTTTTTTATGTTTATGTGGGTGAGTTCAGAAATTTTATGGTATAGGTCGACTTCTTTAAAATAAAACTCGAAAATTTTATTATATAGCTCGGGTTCTAGAGCATACAACTAGGTACAACTGGTTGTAGGATGTATTAACTGCAAATATTACAATTTGATATAAGGCAATTTTTGATGACAGTGAGTGGCGAACTAATTTGGTTGTTAAGAGAGCAAGGGAGAAGCCGAGGAGCCTCGGTGGTGGGGCTCGAATGATGACGACTTGTCATGTGAGTGGTGAAGTTGGCACAGAAGGGCGAGGGGAGATTGAGAGGGTGGGACGAAGAAGACCAATTGTCGGGTCAAGATAAATGTTGATGCGGGTTTGATGCAGGGGGTCGATATACCGTGGTGATGATAGCGTGGTGAAATAGGAGGAATGGGAACCAACGGTTGCGGAGGTTGCAACAATATTACATGCAATGAAGGGGGGGGACGAAGACATGGAGAGCAGGAGATTATTATTGAAAATGATTGTCAGGTTGCAACAATATTAAAAGGCGAGATAGAAGTGATATATCTTTAGTTTACAAGGATATTTTTGTTGCTTGTAATTGGTTTGAGTCTGTTTCCTTTGCTTTTGTTCGTGGACAATTTAATAGTGTAACTCATAGATGAGCTCATTTTGTTTCGTGTGTGCCAGAATGCCGATTTTAGGATGTTGATATCCCGTTAGACATTCTTCTTTGCTCTTCTCTCCCGCCTCAAAATATAAGAGAGAAGCATGCCAAGCTAAGATAGGGGTGCTAACGAGTCGAGTCAAGCCCGAGTTTGGCCTTGTGCTCGAGAACCAAAATTCGAGATCGAGCCGATTTCGCACGAGCCTTTGACCGAGCCGATCTCAAGTTGCTCACGAGATATCTCGTCACATTACCAACACTATACCAAGCACCTTATGGTAACCTTTGGTTAGATTAACAACCTATAAGGAAATCATTTCGCATGATTATATTCTCTTTTAGATATTGCTAAGAATTGTGAAGATTCTTTTCAGAAATGGAGTATTTGGACTTGAAAGGAGGGAGTAACATGGTGGTTGCCCAAGAACCTAGCTTGCTCGAACAGAGGATGCAAAAGGGGGCTATCCTACGTAAGAAGATGCTTAGTCGGTATGTGGCAATTTCCTCCTGACAACAGACAAACAAGCACTCTAAATTTCTTGATCCTAATATTTTTAGCTCTATATATTAATCAAAGGAATAAACATTACGTAACTGATAGGATCATGCTATCATCGTTCATAGTCAATATATGTGTATATATATACCCTCCGAAGTCTGCAATATACATATATTTTTACATATACATATTATATACAATATCTTTCAACTGAAACTTGTCTTTACCCTCATTCAGCAGTACAGCACACATGTATCTCCTTTCCCTCATTTTAGTCACTTATTTTAACATAATATACTCCGTACTACATTTTTTCTTACATTAATGCGAAAATTATATGATACTCCGTATAAGCGGAACACTACTGCGAAAGTGCGAATGCGTCCTTATTCTTCATGAATATTGGGCTATTGTATTCAATATTAGCTAAATCTAAATTATTTTAGAATTCACGCGCAGTTGTGATAGTAGCCCAAGTAACATCGGTTAGTAAAAGATTAACAACTTAAAACCATCTAAATTAAGAAGGCTGTAGGGTCGTCATTTTATCGCCGTTTTTATCTGATTGATTCAAGTTGTCCATAAATTGACTGTATCTTTTTCTGAATAGTAAAAAAAAAAACAAAAACAAAGCAGAACAAAGGGTTCAGGATTCGGTTTTCGCTAGTTTCTACGATGGTGGGGCCACTTGAGAGGAGGATGTCAGGGTTTACCGTGGTGGATTCCAACGACACGTCGATAACAAGTGGAAGTATGACAACAGTGGGACCCATTGAGACTGCTCTGGTGGCGGCGGATGTGACGTATTCAATGACGGTGGCGGTGGTTCCGGGTGACGAAGACAAGGAAGAGTCGAGTGAAACGACATCGCCGTCGAGCAGCTCCACCACCACAACTACCACCGGAACTGACACTACCACCGGGGCGATATGTCGAAAGAGAGAGATTGAAGAAACTGAGGTTAGTATTAGAGAATATTATATTAGGCCTATATTAGCAAAATATATTATTTTTGTTTTCAATCGGGGAAAGGGGCATTTGAACCTGAAACCTTTATCTTAACCACTAGGCTAAGCCCCTGTTCTTTTGGACTTAATTTCAATTCTAATAAGTTCAGTTTAGTTCAGTTCAGGTCCATTAATTTCAGTTCAGCTCCATTCAGTTCAGTTCAGTTAAGTTCAGATCAGATCAGTTCAGTTCAGTTCATATTAGTTTATTTCAACATTAATATTATTATTCTTATTTTATATTCTTATTCATATCATTATTATTATATTAAATTATTTACTAATGTTATTATTATTATTATTATTTTTATTATTATTATTATAATATTATTTTTATATTTATTATATTACTATTTTATTTATTAATAATTAGTTCGTCTTAATTATATTACTATATTTACATTTTTATTATTATTATTATTTTTATATTATATTTATTATTTTATTAATATATTCATTATTAATAATATTATTAATCACATATTTATTTTTATTATTATATTTAATATTATTATATTAATAAGTTATTATATTAGACCTATTATTATTATTTATATTATTTATTTTTTTAGTTATTATTATTGATATATTATATTATTAATAATAATATTATCATTTGTATTACTAATATATTATTATTATTATTATTATTATTATTACTATATTTATTATTATATTAGTATTTTATTTTTTATATATCTTATTAGATTATTATTATTATATTATTATTATTATTAATGAATAATATTGTTATAATATTTATTATTATTATTATTGTTATTATTATTAGTATAATCTTTTTTATTATTATTTCACTTCAGTTCAATTCAGTTCAGTTCAGCTCCATTAAGATCAGTTCAGTTCACTTCAGTTCAGACAATTCAGTCCAAAAGAACAGGGCCTAAAACATGTTCGGTAAAATATATTATTATTAAGATAATATATTTGTTAAGATATTAGTAATATCCTTATTATCAACTCTATTAAAAATTGTAACTGGGGCACATGCTTGTTTCCACAAGGATTTTGAGTCTGATGACGAGAAGAAACATTCTGGTGGTTCAAGTGCTACTAAGAGAACTCGAGCTGCAGATGTTCACAATCCATCGGAAAGGGTGTGTATTTGTGTATCCTATTATTTCACGACATTTATTGTACGCCGTTGTACGATTTAACTAGTTCAATTGTTCAATTTCAGAGGCATCGAGATAGGATAAATGAGAAAATGAAGGCATTGCAGGAACTCATTCCTCATTGTAACAAGGTATGCATGTAATCATTGCGGTCTGTAACAAGGTGTTCCAATGCATAAACGATGGTTGCGATGAATTGTCTATGGGCCCGGGCTGCTCATATCATCCAACAGAACTCAATTTATTGTTGCTCTATATCCGTTAATCGGTTGCTCATTTTCTTTTCTTTTATCCTTGATTACAGTCGGATGAAGCTTCCACGCTGGATGAGGCAATTGAGTACATGAAATCATTGCGAACGGAAATACAGGTATGCAAATAACGGTCGACCATCAGATGAAGCTTAAATTTGAACTATTCTCTTACTAACGAGAATCATCATTCTGATAAAACTGTGGCTTTCAGATGATGTTAATGGGATGTGGAATGATGTACGCTGGAATGCAACAGCAGTACGCGCCACTAATGGGGACGGGTACGGATATGGGCATGAGCCGCCCAGTAATGTCAATGCCATATCCGCCTGCTATACCAAGATTACCCATTCTGCCTTATGCCCTACCTGGTGTTCAACCAAACACTGCAGCAGATTCTACAGCTAATCAATATGGCGTTCAGATTCCTGGAATGACGGAAATCACAAACACGGCGAATCCACATCCACCGTATCTTTCTTACCTGGTACAAGTGTTTTAGTTTGCGGTTTTCCTTTCCAAGTTGCAAGTGTTTTAGTTCTTGCACTTCATCGTCATGACATTATTTAACTCTGATGACTGATGACAGAACCCAACGACTAATCAGCCTGTTTCAAATAACTCGAGCACAATGCAAAAGTGAAGGCGACCATGAAGAAGATATTCAATAAGAGAAACTTTACAGTCTAATTAAAGAGTTGCCGAAAGCTTAGGGACGACATGAAGGATTAGCGGAACAACATGAAGAGTAGCAGCAGAGAGAAATTAGCGAGAAGTAATAGTAGACACAATAGTACTGTAGTGGGAAGTATTAGCGTAATAATATAATGTATCGTAATAATATCTTGCAGGCATATATATTGTGTGATTTGTTGGGTTACCATGTTTGCTAATACGGGTTTAGGTAATAGACATAATAGGAATAAACATCACCTTTAGAGTCAAAGGTTTGGTCATGAAATTTCTTACATAAAAATTGAGTATTAAGTGGATGTTATGAAATATTATTATATGGATTTCCATATCTTAGAATATTTTATAGTGTATTATCTTATGGAAACTCTACCCTCATTGTATATATATATATATATCCCTCATAATGAAATAATATACGGTTCTGTCTCTCTTATCTCCTCTCCACAATTATCTCTTGTATTTATTTCACAATACGTTATCAGCACGAATCTTTACCGTTTGAGCAAAGGAATTTATAATCTTAATTTGTTTATCTATTATTGAAATCTGATAGCCAGGCAGGGGCGGATCCAGGGGGGGCCCCGGGTGGGCACGTGCCCACCATGAAATTTCAGAAACAAATATTTATGAGTGCGTACATAATCATATTGACAATATGGCTCAGTTGGTTAAGATTCTGAGTTGCAAAGAATAGCTGCCAGGTTCGATTCCTGGTGTCTTGTTTTTTTGAGAAATAATTTTTTTTGTTATTGGGCCAAGCCCATCTCATCGTTAGTTCTGTAGGCTTTAGCCCATCTCATCGTCAGTTACAAATCTGTAGGCAAAAATTGTTAGTTATGGGATTTGAACCTTAGACCTCAAGGTAGATGATTAACTTATTAACCATTGATGCATTTGTGTTTATTGTTTATATTTGTACTAGAAAGTAATATAACTTATAACACAAGATCTTATTTATCATTAACTATAACTACATTTATTTTAAATTCAAAATAATACTGTATATTATTTATCTGATTATAAAATAACCCCGGATCAATTACTTTTCACTTTTACACTATACAACATTAGTTTAAGAGGAAAAAATCGAAAATATTTATTTATCAGATTAATTTTTTTTTTTTGGGTGCCCCCCTTACTAAAAATTCCTGCGTCCGCCCCTGTAGCCAGGAGGTTAATATCAGATCTTATTATATATTATATTATTCACCGATCAGGTACGTTTCATATAATTCATACAGAGTGTACGATTGATTTTGCTCAATTATTGTTTCAATGCATACAAGTAGAATTGCTAAAAGTTTGTTATTGATAATTGCTCCTGTATGTTGTACTCTATCATGCTAATTGTTTGTCATGATGAATTCTACTAGTCCGTTGCATTATATGGAGTAATTATTAAAGAACTAGGTTATTTGGTATGATATTTTATTTAGAGATATGATTTGTTGTTTTGGTAATGGTAATAAACACACATGATACGCATCTAATTTAATTTGTTAATTTAGTTTAACAAGCATGTCCTTATCTAATTTGTTGAAAATTATTTATTGATCGATGCGTTGTTTTTGAACATATGACTAACATGCTTAAGTGTATCTTGATACATTGGTTTTATGGTGGTATGTTAATGAACCGACTAAAATCTGGTTCGAAATTCGGTAATTGAATATTGAAATTAATTAGTAATTGCGTGTTGTTTCTATTGCTTGAATAATTGAAGCTAACGGCATGTTGTTGGGTTCCTTTGATTGATGATAACATGCCCATTTAATGTGTGCTATCTTAGTTTACCTTTTCAGGATTTATGATTAAATCAAGCTTGGATTAAGAAGTGTTGAATTGTTGGATCACCCAATGTATTGAGTCCTAGGCGTCATCTAATGTACAAGTTAGAAAGTAGAGTATTTTAAAGAAACAAATAATCAAGACCACTTCACTTTTTCAAGTAATGTAATGACTGGACCGTTGCCTTAATTCGTAACACTTGGAACTTCTTCTTATCTTTCAAAAGTCATTTACGTGTCTTGAATTTTTAAAGATGACTTTCAGATTTTTGCAAGGATTTGGCCTTCTAGAAAAAGTGGTTTGAGTAATTATCATTTCAAATTGTTTCCTCTTTGTGCAAATTTGACTCTTTGGTCTTTCATAAAATAAGGATTGCTTTTTGCCATTTTTGTGAAAGCTTGTCATCATGTGACTTGTTTTCCACCGTGTGTAAGTAGGTCTTTCTCCCGTAAATTTCTACGTCCTCGCGGCGTAAGTGTGTCTTGTTGCAGGTACTCCCAGGAAGCTCAATTGACAAAGAAGAGAAAAGAAGTTTTCGCTCAATTGCCAAGCTCAGATCGTCCCCTCAAGAAGTCTTTTCTTTTTACTAACCCCGTCCTTAGTTTAATTTCCTTTGCAGATAATGTAAGAATAAATTCCGATTCAGCGAATCGGATAGGCACTATGTAAGGAATCTTTTTGTACCGTTGCCAAAAAAAAAAAAAAGACTTGTTTTCCACCCTTTGTTTTCTGAAAACTTATGATCTCTTTTGGATAATTTCAAACACTCTTTCTCTCCTTTGCCTTTTGAATAAGAACCCTCTTTTGTGCAAGTTTGGGAATGGGTTGAACCTCATCACATGTGATGGTCCTTGATCCTTAAAACCCTAACAACCCACCTTGCTTGCTCTCCCTATAAAAGGCGTGCCTTATCCCCTCAAATCCTCAAGACTTTTTCTGAGATTTCATTTAAGTTTGCAAATTGTTTTCAAAGCTTAAAAACCGAGTCTTTATTTTGCAAAGCTTTTAAAAGTCTTCAAGTGTTACAATCATAGCTACTGTTACTTTAACATACTAAACTCTCTCACTTATGAACCTTTGATCTTGTAATGTTGTCCATCTCAATTCTTGTTAAGAATAAGCTAGTGGAAACTTGATCCTTTTAAAGTTCTAAGTTTGTGTGTAGAGTTTAGGACGGAGTAGTCTTTAACTCTTTGGCAACCGGAGTAGGTTGCGAGTTAACTTGTTCTAGAACGGAGTAGTTCTTGAACTTGTGTCACAACCGGAGTGGTTGTTGTCTTTTTATTGTACGGGTTTTTAGTAGTCGGAGTAGATCACTAAAATTAATCAATAAAAAGTAGATTGGACGTAGGCACTTGAGTTCTTGCCGAACCAATTCAAAAATCTCGTGTTTGATTTTATTTGTTTTATTCCGCTGCTCTTTATTTCGTTTGTATTTCTTTTGCTTAGCTTTTGAAGTAACAGTTCCACATACTGTCACATTTGGTCTGCATTCTGTACTTCATGAACTGAGACAAATAGCTACAGTCAGAACAATTGTTACCTTCATACTTAAGCAAACGTCCATCTTAATACTCGTTTAATTTCTCAATATCATTCGAAGTATTCTTCTATCTCTTTTCATCCCACAACTTACTTTAAGTCAATAAAGTTGAAGTTAAAATTTTTAAATAGTACCTAATTCACCCCCTCCCCCTCTTAGGTATTTGAATCCATAAACTCAACACATGTTTTGTCACGTAATGCTTTGTGTCTATATATATGGGTGATTGAACATTGAAAACTACTCCGTATTTGTTAACTACTCCGTAAGATTGAAGCGTCCTCTTGAATCAAGTATGTGGCAATCTCTAACTAAATTTGCCATCTAACTAAATTTACCAAACAAGCAGCCGTTTTCGGTTGAGTCTTTCCCTACTTAATTGTCCACCTATGTGGCAAATTTTCATGTAATTCATGTTTTTTTTTGGCTTTGGTGAATATATATATATTACCAGTATTGAATTTTCTTTATGAATTTATCATGGTATATATAAGAAATTTATAAGTCTGGTAAATTTACATATCATTGAACCTGAACTTTCAAATATGTGGTCAACAAGTATTGACAATAGACATATTATACGATTTTTGGACCTGAAGTTCCAAAAGATCTATTTTATAAAGATGAGATATATGTCCATATTATAACTTTGACCTGAAGTTCAAAGTTTTTAAGGTGTGTATAATTTAACACCCTCTCATCAATACAATATATTCATATTGTATAAGTATAAGTGGCCAGAAGTCCACGTGTAAAGGCTAGTGACTAGAAGTTCACAGCTGCGTTTTTGAACCGCAAATGAGTTTAAAGCGCTCTTTATGAAAGGCAAATTTATTTGCGAATTGTTTCTTGTTCACCTGAAGTTGAACACTATAATGAGATATGAAATTTGATCCATTCCTTTAAGTGAATGTGACATCTCAAAAAAACTCTGTCTGTAACAGAGATCGAGAATATGACGTTAAGATAAGCCTAATATTGCGGCCTTAATTGAGCCTAATAATGTGGCATTTGATGAGCCAAGTAAAGAAGCCTTAATTGAACTTAATGAGGTGGCCTTATTGAGCCAAATTCGTTCATTGAAAGAAATGAAAATATCTCATGAAAGTGAATATCTCATGAAAAGTCATGTGCAAATATGAGACTCGTATATGCAAGAGTTTGATATGGAAAAAAATGATATACGAGCTGAAATTTTGATATTCATACTATGACGAAAATTCATAGTGTTTACACATACTGAATTATGACATGGAGTTCATAATGTTTGCAGATATTGAAACTGTGACCTGAAGTTTACAGTGTTTAAAAATTCTCACATTTCATATATTGAGTATTATTTTGAGTATCAATATTAAGAATGATCTCGGTGTTTATACATGGACGATGTCTGCAAATTATGCGACACTTTTGAAAATTCATAATCATATCAAACCGATTCAAATCATTCCCTGAAGCGAATGAGATATTATGTTTTGTGGATGAAATTATTTTATCTTTCATACAAGTAATGTAGTCCTATTGACACATTACATAATAAATTTGATTATAGGCCATTATTTCTTGAGAATAATATGATATTGCTTTACTGATATAATAAAAGTATGAAAGTATACCACCAGCAGTGGTTAAGTATGAGAATGTTTATATTTTCATGAGTTATGTGTTTATTTTAAAACACTGGTATTTCCACCATAAGTGGACATTAGTTCACATTTGAAATAAGAGTGATAATGAGACCAACATATAATATATTGTGAAGTAATTGGTCGAAAAATACAACTAATTTGAAAGTTGTTAAATCATCTCTAATCCTTAAAGGGAATAATTTGATTCGTAAGTTGAATTGTGATCAACTTACATGTATTATCATTCTATATAGCACATTGAAACATGTGTTGTGATAAGCATGCATATGTCATCATTGTATATGTTGATGATTATAATTGTTGGTCATATGAAAATACTCAAAGAGTAAGATATTCCATATTGGAATATTGTCGAGTCTTGCCTACATGAGACACCTATTGTGTCATATGTCACATCATTTTTCCGGTTGGATAAAGTATTACTAACCATAAGATTAGCATGATGAATATAGTCAACAAAAAATATGACATGTGATAAGTGAAATTATTGAGATTCATCCAATTCCGATTAAAGATTGCCGTATATTTTTGGCAAACTAAGAAAGTTGACATGAAATGATTCAGATGTGACAAATTAAAGCCATCCGGGTTCTTACTATACCCGTTTTGATAAACCTTGAGTTTATATTCAAGAAAAGATAAGTGCTGAAATTCTCTCATGTAGAAATTTTATTAAAGGCAAGACACTACACTGTGATTGAGTATATATGATGTTGGAGATCTAAACTACTTGATATAGAATAAAGAACTTAAATGTTCGTGTATAGATTGACACTATATTGTGTGACTTGTAGTCACATATGATTTTTCAGAGTAGTTCCTTCGATTAAAACCACATTCGGATTTTTATATAAAATCGTTGATCTCTTAACTGGCATTGTGAATCAGCACATTAAAAATCCAACTGCATTACACATTTCTTCCAGAAATATTTTGTTATTGTACAAAGATGCCCATATAAATTTTCATCAATGATATGAGAAATTGATGTCTAAGGTGGTTATGATAAATTTTGGACTATAAATTGATTATAGTTTTTACCACCTTAGGGGGAGAAATGTGAGTTAAAAGCTGGTGAAAACAAAATTGATCCCATAATGAACCAAAAGTTCAGAGAAGGTTATACGTTAAATTCATTGAGTAGACGTTTTTGAATTTGATATAACCATATGTTTTACCAGAATAATACAAGTATATACACTTGAAGTGTATTATAATAAAAGTCAAGATGAATTGACGGTTCCAATGAATGTGAAATAGCAAGTTCAAGCAGTTGGTGTGACATATAATTGCTATATTTGAAGTGTTCCTGAAGTGACATGATATCTGAAAGATAATAGATGACTTAAATGAATATAATGGTACCACATACATATTCAGATTCAGATTTCATTAAACAGTACTGATATCATCAAGAGGTGATGAAATTATATCGATATATTTATGGAACCTACGTATATTTGCGCGCAATATTTTATGGACTTTATAAATGAGGATCGTAAATTTAAGTCCATTTTGATTGTCGACATATAATATATGATTATAAATGAGCTCATGGACTAGATGTCCAGTTATTGACTTGGAGTCAATTTAAATTATAGATATTGGAAAAGGAAACTGTACAGTTTACATTATCGAGTTATCATCATATGCATATAGATAGTAAGTTTATCATTGCATTTAGTTTTACTATATACATTATTATTGTATTATTTTAGGATATGTTATTTAGAACTTAGTTTCATATCATATGCATGCACATGTTTCATAATATATTTTTGAATGGATAATGTTGAAAAGGAGAAATATATTATGATCTACTCCTTTGAGGATAACTCCCTGTAGGAGCCTCTTATAAATGATCATCAATTGTTAATGATTGATCAATTGAGTTATTGAAACTCTTGATGAAATATATAAACCTCTACAATAAGATTGAAAGATATTGTGACTAGTTCCAAAATGGAACATTAAAACTCCTATAGAGTTTATATGAAAAGTTATTGTCTCAACCTGAAGTTTGAGCATATGTGTAATACTCCGTATTTATAAGTCTTGGGGTACTCTATCGAGTAGCCCTTACTCTGTCGAGTAAGGGTAAGTTGCGAAATAAAATAGTTTCTGACCTGTTGGGTACTCGATCGAGTAGCTGGGGTACTCGATCGAGTAGGGGGGTACTCGATCGAGTATCCTTGGGTACTCGATCGAGTAGCCGGTTTATCGGGGAAGTTTCTCGGGTTTTGTTAATTATGCGATTAAGGTATTTAAGCTTCACCGTCATTGTTCTAAATCACTTTTCAAAAACCTAAATTCCTGTTTAAGAGAGAAAGCAAACTAGTTCGTCTTCCTAATCGCATTCTTAGCAATTCCCGGAGTTCAGACGGTCAGTTCTTGTCATTGTTCATACCGTTGAGTTCCTTGCGTCGAGGGTAAGATCTATGTACCCTTTTTATGGTATTTCCTTCTATTTGGTTAAACCCTAATTTAAAGATTGGGGGTTTTTATGTGTAGTATGTGATTGGTAGTCTCTATGTGTTGTATGATAGGAGGAGGGTTCATAGAAGAGGCTTTTTGACTCAGCTGTAGAGACCGTCTGATTGTGTGCATACCAGGTAGGATTTCCTACTCAGTATTAATCCCATAATGGGATGATTGGTTGATGTATTGTGTTTGGTTGTTTGATATATAATTGTATTGTGTTTGTGGTTGTGATCGTGTTGATGGTTCGCGGGCGTGGCCTCGGGCCGAGTGGGGTCACTTGCGGGAGTGGCTTCACGCCCTAGTTTCGCCTTTCCGCGGAACCCGCCACGAAGGGATGTACATTATTAATGGACAGGGTTATCGCTCACTGTTATGTGGAGCGGGGATTTGGTGGGTACGGCTGCGGTCCCCCACTGGCAGGGCTGGTCCAGTGGACGGTCAGTGATTGAGACGGTTGGTTTGGCAGGATTGTGTGTGTGTGACAATTAAGCTGTCTGTTTATCTTATTGCTTATATGTATTGGATTGTGTGATTAGTACTGACCCCGGTGTTGTTTTGTAAACCTGCGGTGATCCATTCGGGGATGGTGAGCAGATATTGAGCAGGTATTGAGATGAGTACTGGGATAGCTGGGATGCCACGACATGATGATAGGAGTCTTCCGCTGTAACTTTTAGTTTATTTACATTTCAGTTAGAACAATCATTTGAGAACATGTATCGTACTTTCAGTTTGGTTTTGAGGATTGTAACTATTCGTTAATCATTTATAATAAACGTTGTTTCTTTATTGTTGTTTGATTATCATACCTCGGGCAACCGAGATGGTAATGTCTTCATACCTGAGTGGTCCTGGTAAGGCACTTTGAGTATGGGGGTGTTACAAATGGTATCAGAGCGACGATCCTGAAACCTGTAACTAATGAACCTAATGAACATAAGGAGTCAATTAAAATGAACCCGGGGTAAAAGTTGTAGGAGCTAGTGCAAAGGCTTGGGAGACGTCCTAAAGTCGCGGGGGTCGCCCTACAACTTTGAACCGGTCACATGGGAAAGTGTTTGTCGAGTCGTATGTGTGTTTGGTTAACTTGTGTAAGAATGTGATGAAGTGTGTGTGATTGTTGGAGTTTCGAAGTTGAAAGTTGAGAATGTGAAAGAAAAGTGATGGTATATAGAAACTTGTTGATGGAATGATAGCATGTTGAATGTTTTACAACGTGGCATTTAATAACATGATGAATTGATCTCGTAGATAGTAGAAAAGATGCGTAGCATATTTATTATGATGTAATGTGGTTTATAAAGTTTAGCATGTTAGCATATCTCGTAGCATGCGGGTAGGTTTTGGACGATTTTTGGGTTCAGAATCACGTTTTGGGGTACTCGATCGAGTAACTAGGGGTACTCGATCGAGTAGGGGGTCACTCGATCGAGTAGCCTACTCGGTCGAGTATGTTAGAGATCAGAAGGTCTGTTTGGGTCTGATGTTTGGGTACTCGATCGAGTATGGAGGGGCACTCGATCGAGTAGCCCGTTACTCGATCGAGTAGGTTTGGGCACTCGATCGAGTAGGGTCTGGGCAGCGTGTTTTCGTGTTTTGAGGTTTAGTACGTGTGTTTATATCTACCCTTTCTTATATATATATATATAGTTTCAAGATGCCGCCCAAGAAGACTGCTTTGTATGCGAGAGCTGAGCTTATGACCATGGATGACATTGTTAAGATGTTGGAGCACCAAGATGCTCTTATAGAGACCCTAAAGAAAGTGAATGAGGATAAGGACAAGGATAAGGAGAAGGAGGTTGATCATTCTAAAATCAGCCTCTACATAGCGAGGTTTAACCCGAAAGAATACAAGGGAGTTGGGGAGCCTAACCTTCTTGATAGTTGGCTGAGAGAGATGGAGAACATATTAGATTTGGTTCACTGTCCTGATGATATGAGAGTGGAACGGGCTGCATTCTATCTGAGGGAGGCAGCTGGCAAGTGGTGGGATACAGTGAAAGTGAGTGCCAAGGAGATATATACAAACCAAGGTCTATCTGCTATACCTTGGGAGGAGTTTCGTAGGGCTGTGAGGAAGGAGTTCGTACCGGAGCATGTGAGGAGTAAGTTGAGGGAAGAGTTTGATAGTTTTAAGATGACCGCTTAAATGTCTGTAGCCGAGTACTACAGACAGTTCAATGAGAAGTCCAGGTATGCTGAGGATATGGGTTTGAGTGAGGAGAACCTGGCATTGAGGTTTGAGAGAGGGTTGACTACCAAGATTATGGATAAGTTACCCGTGGGAATCCTTACCGATGTTAAGGAAGCTTATGAGAGGCGGTGAGAGGTTGGTGGAGATGGCTCGGAGAGGTCCGGTGGTGAGAAGAGGAAGTATGAGAGCGAGGGTGGTGGCCAATCTAACTACAAGAAAGGCAACCACAATCGATCAAAGGGGTTTTCTTCCGGGTCGGGGTTCGATCTGGGGCTTCCTTTGGGCGTGGCCGTGGAAGTGTGAGTAATAGTTGGGGAGTGACCTGCTATGGTTGTGGTGGTGTAGGCCACAAGAGACATGAGTGCACAAGTGCACCGGATCTTTCCGAGACCTGCGCGAGCTTTGCGAGCAACAAACCGGGCAGGATCATGGCCAAACCGGGAAGTCGAGTTACCAGAGTGGAGGCAACCGCAACGGCGGAAATTCTTATCAGAAAACACCGACGAACAACAACAACAATCAAGGGTCGGGTGTTAAGCCGACCGCATCAGCCAGTACTGTCCAGGGAGGTGGACAGAAGACCAGTGGAAAGTTATTCATGATGGAGAAGAAAGCAGCTGAGGAAGATGCGCACGTTATCACCGGTACATTCCTTGTTAATGGTATTCCTACCTTTGTTTTGTTTGATTCGGGGGCTTCTCAGTCGTTTGTGTCTTCGAGTCATGTTAAACAGTTGGGTTTGAGGGTATATGAGTCTGTTAGTGAGCGAGTTTTTATACCTTCTGGTGAGTCTGTATCCTGTGGTAGAGTGTTTAGAGATGTATCTATGATAGTGGGGCAAGTTGATCTACCTGTAGACTTGCTAGAGTTTCCTTTTGACGGTTTTGAGGTGATAGTTGGGATGGATTGGTTAGGAAAGTATAAAGCCAAGATAGACTGTCATCAAAAGAAAGTGTCTTTGAGAGGTCCTAAGGGTGTTAGTGTATCTTATCGTGGGTTTCTAGTCAAACCCAAAGTCAAGTTGATTGCAGCTGTCACCTTGAAGTCTTATCTGAGGAAGGGGTGTCCTTTGATCTTATGCCATGTGAGAGATGACCGGATAGAGAGTCCGACGATTGATGAGATACCGGTAGTGGGGAGAGTTTGCCGATGTTTTCCCGCAGGAGATTCCGGGTTGCCGGGAAGAGAGATAGATTTCACCGTTGAGTTGAAACCAGGGACGGGGCCAATCTCTAAGGCACCGTATCGTATGGGTCCTAAGGAGATGGAGGAGCTTAGGAAACAGTTGGATGATTTGATAGAGAAGGGATACATTAGACCAAGTGTATCGCCGTGGGGAGCACCAGTTCTTTTTGTGAAGAAGAAGGATGGAACTTTGAGGTTATGCATAGATTACAGGGAGCTGAACCGAGTGACGATAAAGAATAAGTATCCTTTGCCAAGGATAGATGACCTGTTTGATCAGTTGAGTGGTGCATCAGTCTTTTCTAAGATTGATTTGAGGTCGGGGTACCATCAGGAGAAGATTAGAGAGGTGGACATACCAAAGACAGCTTTCACGTCAAGGTATGGCCATTATGAGTATGTGGTGATGCCGTTTGGGTTGTCTAATGCACCGACAGTGTTTATGGATTTGATGAATAGAATCTTTAGACAGTTCTTGGACCAGTTTGTGGTGGTGTTTATCGATGATATCTTAGTCTATTCTAAGACTAAAGAGGAGCATGAGGAGCATCTGAGGATAGTGTTGCAAACTTTGAGGGATCATGAGTTGTATGCTAAGCTGTCCAAGTGTGAGTTCTGGTTAGAGAAAGTTGCTTTTCTGGGGCATGTGATCTCTAAGGAAGGAGTGGCTGTGGATCCGACGAAGATAGAGGCAGTGACAAAGTGGGAAGCACCAAAGAATGTTGCTGAGGTTAGGAGTTTCTTGGGTTTAGCTGGATACTACAGACGGTTCGTGAAAGATTTCTCCAAGATAGCTAGACCTATGACAGCGTTGATGAGGAAAGAGAACAGGTTTCGTTGGGATGAGATCAGAGTTGTGAGACGGCGTTCCAAACATTAAAGAAGCGTTTGACCACAGCTCCTGTCTTAGCATTGCCTGAAGGGAGCGAGAACTTTGAGGTTTATACAGATGCCTCGAAGAATGGGCTGGGATGTGTGTTGATGCAGAATGGTAAAGTGATTGCCTATGCTTCTAGGCAATTGAAGCCTTATGAGGAGAATTACCCTACTCATGATCTGGAGTTGGGTGCAGTAGTGTTTGCCCTCAAGATTTGGAGACATTACCTTTATGGAGTAATCTTTAAGGTATTTTCTGATCACAAGAGTCTCAAGTACATCTTCACGCAGAAGGAGTTGAACATGAGACAGAGGAGGTGGATGGAGTTGATTGGCGATTATGACATGGAAATCATCTACCATGAAGGGAAGGCCAATTTTTTAGCTGATGCTTTGAGTAGGAAGAGTGTACATTCTCTGTGTACAGCTCTATCTTTGATGAGGCTGAGAGATGAGGTAGCGAGTTTTGGGATACATATGATGCAGAAAGGAGATGCCATGGGTGATATGACAGTACATCTTGAGTTTTATGATGATATTCGAGGTAAGCAGGCTTTGGATCCTAAGATAGTTGAGTGGAGAGCTGGAGTAGAGAAAGGGACGGTGTCCCGGTTTTCTATTCATACAGATGGTAGTTTGAGGTTTGATGGTAGGTGGTGTGTTCCTAACGATGAGGAGTTGAAAAAGACTATCATGACAGAGGCGCATTGCACACCATATTCAGTTCATCCAGGTGGAGACAAGCTATACAAGGATTTGAAGAAAACGTTTTGGTGGCCTGGGATGAAGAAGGAGACAGCTGAGTTTGTGTCCCGTTGTTTGACATGCCAGAGAGTGAAAGAGGAACAGCGATGACCACAAGGTAAGATTCAGTCTTTAGAGGTACGTGAGTGGAAGTGGGAATCCATCTCCATGGATTTTATTGTGGGTTTGCCAAAGAGTCAACAGAATAACAACATGATTTGGGTAATAGTGGATCGACTGACCAAGTCAGCTCACTTTGTTCCAATGAAAGATACATGGACTAAGGCACAATTGGCTATGGCCTATCGAAAGAACGTGCTTAAGTTACATGGAGTCCCTAAGGACATAGTGTCTGACAGAGATGCGAGGTTTATATCGAGGTTTTGGAAAGAGTTGCAGGAATCTTTGGGAACAACTTTGAAGATGAGTACAGCTTTTCATCCTGCGACAGACGGGCAGACTGAGAGAACAATCAAGACTCTTGAAGATATGTTGCGAGCTTGTGTGATGGATTTTGGTGGTAGCTGGGAACATAGGTTGGATTTGATAGAGTTTTCATACAACAACAGCTATCACACAAGTATTGGTATGGCACCGTTTGAGGCTTTGTATGGGAGGAGATGTAGGAGTCCAATCTGTTGGGACGATAGTCTTTGGCAAAGGGCTTTAGGACCAGAGATGGTGCATGAGATGGTGGAACAGATTAAGATGATCAGGGAACGGATGAGAGCAGCTCAGGATCAACAAAAGAGTTATGCAGATCTACATCGCCGGGATATAGAGTTTCAGGTTGGGGATAAGGTTCTTCTGAAAGTGTCTCTTATGCGTGGGGTTATGAGATTTTGGAAAAAGGGCAAGCTGAGTCAAAAGTTCATCGGTCCTTATGAGATCTTAGAGCGAGTTGGAGAGGTTGCTTATCGTCTGGCTTTACCTGCTGCGTTGGAGAGAGTGCATAATGTGTTTCATGTGTCGCAGCTGCGGAAGTATGTGAGTGACCCGTCACATGTGTTAGAGGCAGAGAGCTTAGAGCTAGATGAGTCCTTATCATATCTTGAGGTGCCTAAACAGATCCTAGACCGAAAGGTTAGAAAGACTAGGAGTGGTGAGACAGTTCTGCTCAAGATCCTTTGGTCTAACCACGAGACTGAGGAAGCCACATGGGAGGCAGAGGATATCATGAAAGAGCGTTACCCTTTCCTTTTTGATCAGGTATGTATGGTTACGGGGACGTAACCTTGTTTCTTTTAGGGGGGTAGGAGATGATCGCGAGCAGTTTTTAAGAGTTTTTATACCTTTCTTAGTATGTTGTGTCAGTATGGTTGTCGGGATGAGTTGGGTTAGTAACATGTTTTATGTTGAATTTTGTTTGATTGTTGAGTCGGGAAGATATGGGAGTACCTTTGTTTAGTAGTGGTTTGAACTTCGGGGACGAAGTTCCTTTTAAGGAGGGAAGACTGTAATACTCCGTATTTATAAGTCTTGGGGTACTCTATCGAGTAGCCCTTACTCTGTCGAGTAAGGGTAAGTTGCGAAATAAAATAGTTTCTGACCTGTTGGGTACTCGATCGAGTAGGGGGTACTCGATCGAGTAGGGGGTACTCGATCGAGTATCCTTGGGTACTCGATCGAGTAGCCTATTTATCGGGAAGTTTCTCGGGTTTTGTTAATTATGCGATTAAGGTATTTAAGCTTCACCGTCATTGTTCTAAATCACTTTTCAAAAACCTAAATTCCTGTTTAAGAGAGAAAGCAAACTAGTTCGTCTTCCTAATCGCATTCTTAGCAATTCCCGGAGTTCAGACGGTCAGTTCTTGTCATTGTTCATACCGTTGAGTTCCTTGCGTCGAGGGTAAGATCTATGTACCCTTTTTATGGTATTTCCTTCTATTTGGTTAAACCCTAATTTAGAGATTGGGGGTTTTTATGTGTAGTATGTGATTGGTAGTCTCTATGTGTTGTATGATAGGAGGAGGGTTCATAGAAGAGGCTTTTTGACTCAGCTGTAGAGACCGTCTGATTGTGTGCATACCGGTAGGATTTCTACTCGCATTAATCCCATAATGGGATGATTGGTTGATGTATTGTGTTTGGTTGTTTGATATATAATTGTATTGTGTTTGTGGTTGTGATCGTGTTGATGGTTCGCGAGGCGTGGCCTCGGCTGAGTGGGGTCACTTGCGGGAGTGGCTTCACGCCCTAGTTTCGCCTTCTGTGGAACCCGCCACAGAAGGGATGTGCACATTAATAGACAGGGTTATCGCTCACTGTTATGTGGAGCGGGGGTTTGGTGGGTACGGCTGCGGTCCCCCACTGGCAGGGCTGGTCCAGTGGACGGTCAGTGATTGAGACGGTTGGTTTGGCAGATTGTGTGTGTGTGTGACGATTAAGGCATGCTTTTATCTTATTGCTTATATGTATTGGATTGTGTGATTAGTACGACCCCGTGTTGTTTTATAAACCTGCGGTGATCCATTCGGGATGGTGAGCGAGATATTGAGCGGTATTGAGATGAGTACTGGGATAGCCGGGATGCCACGACATGATGATAGGAGTCTTCCGCTGTAGCTTTTAGTTTATTTACATTTCAGTTAGAACAGTCATTTGAGAACATGTATCGTACTTTCAGTTTGGTTTTGAGGATTGTAACTATTCGTTAATCATTTATAATAAACGTTGTTTCTTTATTGTTGTTTGATTATCATACCTCGGGCAACCGAGATGGTAATGTCTTCATACCTGAGTGGTCCTGGTAAAGCACTTGGAGTATGGGGGTGTTACAATATGAGAATTCAGATTTAAATGAGCTTGTTGTTAAACATGTGAAATTAGCTTATGGTTCAGAAGTACCATAATGATGGGAAAATAATGTATTTAAAGTCTACAATGAGAATGTCAATTCATACATATATGTGGTTTAGCAAAGAAAACCGCTCAAAGGTATTGAATGATTTATTCAATAATTATCGGATTGTTCTCCTTAAGACAAGGATTAAGGAATGATGGCTACACTGTTTTTCCCTTCGACTAGATTTTTTGTCCCAAGGGGTTTTTCCTAGCAAGGGTTTTAATGAGGTAACACTATAAGCGCATTATTACGCTATAGTCATGAACGTCATTATTATTGAGATGACAATTATTTTCGACATATAATGTTATGTTATATATTGAGGAGAAACTCCATCATAATTATGGAGGTATTATTTGAAATGAAGATCCAAGAGCTATTCTGAAATGGTCATATCGAGATTGTGAGTTCCGATAAATTATGATGATTGAAGTTATCAAGAATTTCTACTAATTGAAGATATCAAGTTATCAACGAAAATGGATTATATTTCAACAATCGAGAAGTTATGTCAAAGCATGGATCATTTTAAGATAAGATCAAGCTATGTAATCATCAGGGGGAGTAGCACGCGCTGTACTCTTTTTCCTTAGCCATGGTTTTGTCCCACTGGGTTTTCAATGGAAAGGTTTTAACGAGTCAGCTTGTTATGCGTGCTTGAAGATTAGTGTACTCTTTTCCTTCATTAGTGTTTTCCCACGATATTTTCTAGGAAGGTTTTTAACGAGGCATGTTCTTTAGTAATGGACATCCAAGGGGGAGTGTTATGAAATATTATTATATGGATGTCCATATCTTAGAATATTTTATAGTGTATTATCTTATGGAAACTCTACCCTCATTGTATGTATATATACCCCTCATAATGAAATAATATACGGTTATGTCTCTCTTCTCTCCTCTCTACCTCCTCTCCACAATTATCTCTTGTATTTATTTCACAACAGTGGAGACTTAATTCAAAACAAGAGAAATTAAAGAACTTGTAGGGTTGGGATTAGGTAATTTCGAGTAGTGAGCAAATCGTGCCTATTAACACCACCTTTCCCGTCCAAATCTACTCAAGCACACAAACGAAGATTCACCAGTAGCAGTAACAACCACTGTTAAGGGTGAGTTTTACAGTGGTTTAGGGTCGTTTAGAGACCAAAGTGTTGGCTGGACAGTAGCAGTAACAACCTCTGTGAAGATTCATTGAGTTATCGTATAAAATTCATATTACAAGTTAATTTCAATCTAAATAATTATTACTCCTTTTATCCCATTTTTATTGCCCCCCTTTTTATATTTGGAAGATTTAAGGAAAATAATGAACAACCAACTTTACCCCATAAAATTAAAGAAAAGTTGAGATATTGATTTTATGGAGGTTATGGTAGTTAGTTATCTAGGGCGATATTAGATGATTAAAATTTTTCTTTACTAAATTTAGAAAGGACACAATAATTGTGGGATAAAATTGAAAGGGAAGGGAACAATAAAGATGTGAATATCCATATTCCACCCTAAATTCAAAAAAAAATCGTCATCCATTTCCCACCCATTTAATTTCGAGTGATTGAATATCCACATGATCAGGACTCAGGAGTGACACTGCCATTCATAAATATGGGTGGTTTTGATTACACATGAGTAGAGGTGGACAACAATGTGGGTTGGCCCGGCCCGTCCAACCGGATCAACAATTCCTCAGCCCGATGACCCGCTCCCATGTCCCGCCAAGCCCGCCCCTATGCCCAGGCCGGTACCGGGCTCCCTTTACCCCAACCCGCCCAGCCTGCCTAGCCCGCCCCCATTTTTGTCCATTTTGCCCAACCGGGCCAGTTCAGGGCCATCACCTCCCAACCCGACCCGCCCCTAGCCTACACACTCTAAGCTCGTGGTGTGGGCTCGGGCTTCCTCCCCACCAACCCAACCCGCTACAACCTAGCCCGGCCCGTTGTCCACCTCTATTAAATCATGAGTACCAAAAATGCACAGGGCAGCAGTAGCGCTACAAATGGCAAGTTGTCACAACTTCCAACAATGACAAACCGTTGTTATCGTTCCGCTTCCTTTTTAAGTCATACTTGTACAACACTCTTTGTCTTCTTCCCCACCTCTCCACTCCACTCTTTCACCATCACTGCATCACACCCATATCTCTCTCCTTGTTTTTCTCTCTTATCTAATTCCGCCATGGAATTGACGGGCCTCACTAACAACATCAATCTAATCTCAATCAAAGAGGAGGAGAATAATGAAGATGAAGTAGAACTCCAAGAGTTGTTTGTATTCGGTAAAAATGGCGGTGGTGTTTCCGTTTCGCCAAAGCCGTTTGACAAGCTACTCGATGTGGGTCCGCCTCCGTTTTTGGCAAAGACCTATGAAATGGTGGAAAACCCAGAAATAGATGATATCATTTCATGGGGTAATAATGGTGTTACTTTTGTAGTCTGGGATCCTCATAAATTTGCCACTCTTTTGCTTCCTAAGTATTTCAAGCACAGTAATTTCTCCAGTTTTGTCAGGCAGCTTAACACCTATGTAACATTTCATCCACTCTTTTTACCCTTTACTCCATATATTCATTTCATTCTACTTTGTTCTTTTCTAAGTGGCTAATTGCTTTAAGTAAAACCGTCTTATAAATTTGACGGTCAATTGTATGGATTATGAGAGAAAACTATAGACCGTAGAAAAACATCAACCAAGCTTTCACGGTTTACTAATATACTGGAGTATGTATATTTTGACCGTCAGATGTGGATCAATTGTAGAGGTGGCAAATGGGTCAATCGGGTTGGGTTATTTCAGATCCCTCTCCCACATTTCGTTTTTCGTTTTGGGTTGGGTCGTTTCAGGTTTTGGGCCAATTTCGGACGTCAAATTGTGGGGTCATTTCGTGTTTGGCGGTTTGGATAACTTTAGGTTAGGTCATTTCGGGTTAATGCTTAAGACTATGGACTTGTTTGGTTGCCATTCAAAAACACATGAATTGTAATTCATGGGAAGTGTAAATATAGCTAGTTGTTTGGTTGCCCAAATTCACATGAATTGTAACTTCCTAGGAACTCTAATTCCTCCATAGTGGAGGAAGTTGCTTACCTAGGCCCCCCTAGGTAAGTGGAAGTTCCTATGGAATTGGAGTTCCCACATCCAACCAAACAACTTTTCTAAATTCACATGAAATAGAATAGCATAGTAATTGGATCTTCCTAGGCATTGCAATTTCCCATTGTGAACCAAACGACCCCTATGTTTATCCACAGACTCAATATAAGTCTTAACAACAGTAAAATATTACTCCCTCCTATTCCGAATAAGTGTCTCATTTGGACAATGGCACGAAAATTAAGGAATATAGTTAAAATAATGAAAATTATTGTATAGGGGTAAGAATATATGAGTTAAATAATGAAAAGTATTAAATATGATGGGTTATGGGTGGTTGAGGTGGTAAATAAAAAAAAGAGCTAAGGGTAGAAAAGTAAAAAATCATGTCCAAATATGGCAAATGTGACAGTTATGTGAATAGACGAAAATGGCAAATGAGACAGTTATTCAGAATAGGAGGGAGTATTATTTTATCCTAAAGACTCAACTCAGACTCTTGTGTTTCTTCCACTTTATCCCTCAAACTCATTAAAAATCTCAACAACAATAAATAGGACTCACTTTTACCCACACAAGATCCAATAGACATTGTCCTCAATATTTCAGACGTTTCAACGTCATGTGAAGGGCTGCAAATTTGTGTTCTAATTGTTCAAAATGAGTCATTTAATTTGGTTGGGTTAAGTTTTATGACCTCTAAAGGTTGGCCTTGTAACTTGTCGCTTCTATTGCATCTGTCCGCTCCTTGTTCAGTTGATATCGACTGTCTTTCGGTCTCTGTGTTGTGTGTCAAACATGCTCAAATTGTCCATGCCTCGTTACATATGAACAATGAAGTACTTCTCTTTCTAGCAAACCTGAATTGATGAAGAACCTCTTATTTAAATGTCGCATCTAATATATCGCTTCCCATAAATCATGGTCACGATAATCTTCAATACTACTTTTTAATAAACACGAGATGGGTCTGACCTTACCCGCGGTGGAGGAGAGAAGTCTAACTCACAAGCCAAGAATACTCTTATCTCCCAAAACCAATTGGCAATGGGAGAAACACCCCTAGGCGTTATAAGATAGACAATCTCTCTCTTTTTCACCGATGTGGGACTCACAAGTGGATTTTATACTCCAACACTTTTATAAATGGGTAGTTTTTTTTCGTATAGTGAACCTCATTAAACAACAGTAATTCTGAATTATTCAAATTACTACTTTTCTGCAATCTGGATTGTTAAAGAACAAAACATTATCCTAAAAGCAATCTTAATGAACATGTAAACGCAAAGAACTTCTACTCCCTCCATATTTGCTTACCATTTATCAAAATGACCCTCAAGCAAAAAAAAAATAATACTCCCTCCTGCTCACCATTTTCTTCCCTATTTTCTTAAACGAATTATTCAGGTTTTCCTACCATTTCCTTTTTTGGAAATTTTTACTCTTATTTTATTCATTTATCTTTCCTATCACCAAACCCCACCCAACTCACAATTCCTTATTTAATTCATAATTATTCATCCATCTCTTATATCACCAAACTCCACCTAACTCACAATTCCTTATTTAATTCATAATTATTCATTGCTTTCTTCTATCACCAAACCCTACCCAACTCACAATTCATACTTTAATCCCCTCTTAAAACCTTGTGCCCACAACAAAGGGGAACAAAATGATAAATAGGAGGGAGTAGTAAATAAATGAATGGGATGGAGGTATTAATTATTATGAATAAAAAAACCGTAAAATATGTGAAATATATACATATATAATCCTTAAGATATAACGAAGCAAGATAACATACCTTTTATATAGCACACAGTTAATCAGAACTTTCTGATCTGGGAAAAATAGGGAAAAAAAAAGCGACTATATATAAAATCAGCAAGAATGCCATAGAAAATCATATCGAAGAACCAATTATTGAGTTACTCCCTCCGTCCCGGTCATTTGTTGTCCTTTTCCATTTTTAGGTGTTTCAGTCATTTGTTGTCCTTTCTATTTTAAGAATGAACTTGATGAGTAATTTGATCATTCTCATTCAATTTGTTCCACTTGTCATTTAGTTATTGGTCCTCTTCTTTTTTTGTGGCTTTGCGCAAAAAACCAAAGCGACAACAATCGACCCATTTTAGGGATAATATAAGTAAAACTCCAAAAAGGAATTTCCATCCATGCATATATATCAACTAAGTTGACAGTTGGCACATTCAGTAATGCTTCAAAAGAAGACAAATGTCATCTATGACCATTAGGCCATATAACACACAAAAACTGCTTAAACAACACATGCAGTTAGATAGACTCAACCCCATGCAGTAAACAACACAAAATAACTAATAAGAGTTTGGGGATGATAAACCTCAAAGCCATGATCCTCAACATTTTAAAAATAGTGTCATCGTTTTAAATTCTACCAGATAAATGCTTAAAACTAGGGCTGAGAATCGGTCCAAGACCGGACCAAACCGGACCAAAACCAAAACGGACCAGACCAAAGACCGACAATAAAAATTTAGTGGACCGAAGACCGGACCTAAATTTTTCGGTCTTGGACACCAAACCCGAAATATTTGGTCCGGTCCGGTCTTGGACCGAAATGGACCTAAAATTAGTTTTTGCACTATTTTGTATAGGATAATTACATTTTAATTCCGCTAAAGAAAATGTATTTAAATAATTAGACGACTCGTTTTATGAAAATTATTGAGAATACTAATTTATAATGTCTTTTAAAGATAAAATATTAATTTGATTCCTAATATTTTAATGTTGCGTCATTAAAAACATGAAATTTGGTCCATTCGGTCCCGACTTAATTAACCTGCTCTTGACCGGATCGGACCAAGACAAACCTTGAAAAAATGAGGACCGAGGACCGGACCAAAATAATTCGGTCCGGGTTTGGTCCAGACCAAATGGTCCGGTCCGGTCCATTTTTCCGGTCCGGACCTAAATTTGCTCACCCCTACTTAAAACATTAATTATAAGAACAACAATCAACAATTAAATATGAAGCATTTTGGGAGTAGACGGCGTGGCCTACCGAAATAACAACCATCTGGAAGAGTGTGTGTTGTTCCACGTGTCATTCAAGTTATTGCTCAAGTTTACCTTTTTATATTAGGGTTATTTAATGTGATTAATCCAACCTATGCCTCCCCTTCTCAAATTACCCCAACCTACGTTTTATCTCATATTAATCTCATCTTGTCACTCATTTTTCTCGTATTAGACCAGACCTAAATTTTACCTGTTATAACAGGTGAAGTTATTAATCAACTTGTTTCTTTCTTAATTTAAGGTTAATTATTCTTCTCCCTCTACTAACCTTCTTCCCCTTTCTTCTTGTTACTTTAACTGATTACTTTAATTCCTCTTCAATTCGCTCCACCACCTGCCTCTGAAAACCCGCTCTTAGGAATTAAACCCCCTCGTATCCTCCAACGCCTCTTCAGTTGCCGCCGCTGTGGATACTACTACAAAGGATCTATATGATAAGACTGAGTTCAATGATGTGGATGGTGGAGCTCGGAAACAAGGATGCGTGGTTACTTATAAAGGGAATGAATTGGATGCAGCTGATAATAAATTGAAGATCTTTGATGTTCGGCATTCGCATAATGATTATGGTTTCCTTTTTTTATTCCATTTCATTTAATTTATCAATGATGTTTCCGAGTACCGGGTTTTTGAATTGGGGTTTTCAGTGTTTTAATGAGGTGATGATCTATACAGCATGACATTGATGATGATCAATTTGGTCGTAGGTTAATTGAAAAGGGCATTTGTGTATTGGTAATTTGCTGTTGTTTAATTGAACTGATTGGTGAAGATGAACTAATTGCAAAAATAGAAAAAGAAAAAAAGATGAGTAAGGATAGAGGGAAACCTATTCAGCAGGTTGCCCTTCCCATAGTGTAATACGAGAAAAATGAGTGTAAAGATGAGATTAATATGGGATAAAGAATAGGTTGGAGTAGTTTGAGAAGGAGAGGCATAGGTTGGATTAATCCTGTTAAATAACCCTTTATATTATTGTATAGATAGATATGAGCTAAAACTTGTAATTTCGGGTCATTTCGAATCATTTCGGGACGGGTCAATTACAAGACGAGTGGTTTTAGGCCGGACACGTCAACATTGGGTCAATTAAAGTTTGGCCAGTTTGGGTCAGGTCAATTTGTGTTCCGGGCCATAAATGGGCCAGGCAATTTTGGGTCTCGAGTCAGCTTTGCCAGGTCGAACCAATTGTGACGGATAATTTGCTTTTTCTTCTGTCATTGATGCTCTAACTGAACGCGCGCTTCAGTTTCAGTCTTGGTATGATTGGTTAAATTCCTTGTATATATGGATATCATTTTCATCTAATTAGCTAGCGAGTCTTTGTTCCTCAATTTCCAAGTGAAAAATTAGAAAGTGTTGATATCCATTCGTTCGTGTTTGTTTTGATTTCGTATAGGGATTCACAAAAGTCCATTTCGACAAATGGGAGTTTGCAAATGCAGCTTTTCGGAAAGACAAGAAACACTTGCTGAAGGCCATAAAGAGGAGAAACCACTGTATCACGAACGATAACTCAAGGTCAAAGTTCCAAAGAGAGACTGAAATTGAAAAGCTTAAGCTAGAGCATGAGGAGTTAAAGGCCACGATTCATGGTCTGAAGCAGCAAGTACTTAGCTCGAAACAGTCTTTGGCAATCACGGAGGAGAGACTGAAATGCGTCGAAAGGAAGCAAAAGGAGTCCCTACTGTTTATAGCAAAGGCAATGAAAAATACTCCTTTGTTTCTGCAGCAGCTGCAGAAATACAAGCAAAAGATATGTTTGGAAAATGGACACGCCTTTAAGAGGCGTAAATTAGCCTCGGGTGACAGCCTCGATGATGACCCGCTTTTGATAAGCGTAAACCCAAACGTAGATTGTTGCCACGAGGATGATCTGGTTGATTTAGGCACTCACTTTATGCCAGAGAGTTCTTCATGCGTGACATCGGGAACTAGTAACCCTGACTTGTTATCTGGAAACTACATAATGTGGGAAAAGCTAATGGAAAATGATGTGATATGCCAGGAAAATGAAGAGGATGTGATCGATGCTAATCATACCACGTTCATTCATGAATTACAGGATTTGATTGCAAAGCCACCTTTGGGGAGCTTAGTTAATAGTATTGGTCAAGTGGCTTGTCCAGGATCAGGTACTCCGTAATTGTTAACCCTTGTTGATTTCCATTTTAAATGGAGCCGAAAAAGTACTCACTGACTTTGGCTTGAATTGTTAACCCTTGTTGATCCTCGGTGTAAGACCACGTACTTTAGACACCGCTCTAGTTAGCCATAAACAGAAGACTCTGACATTATGGTAAAATGTTGTTAATTATTTGTAAGCTCTGCGTGGAGGACTGGAGGCAAGGGAATCCTCCCACATGGTAGTCGACGAAATTCGAACACGTGACTCTTGGTTAGAAAGTGGGATGCGTACTCGGTCTCCCAGCCAAGTCCGATCCCTGATGACTTGTACATGTAAATAACCGTTGTTTGGTTTTATAATTCCTGTTTTGAAAACTATGTCGCTGAAGTTGTCATCACCTTGTCGAGCAGGGCAATAGGAAAATGCAGACGCCACAAGAGCGGAATGGAGAAATCCACTATGAAGAAGAGGATCATATTGTAGAGGCTCCCTATGGCACTATGATTTCACCTAGCCCTGGCAAATGGGTCATTCGGGTCGGGGCCGGTTGGGTCGGGTCATTTTCGAGTCAATAACTTATCGGGTCACTTTCGGGTCGGGTCATTTTTTGGGTCGGGTCACTTCGGATTTGGTCAATCTAGGTCGATTGGGTCATTTCGGGTCATGATTTTGCCTTAGTTAGGTCATTTCGTGTCATTTTGGGTCAATCGGGGCATTTTCGGTCACTTAAATCGGGTCATTTTCGGTCGGGTCACTTTGGGTCGGGTCACTTTCGGGTGATGCATTTCGGGTCATTTTCGGGTCTCGGGTGAGTGTTATCGGGTCAGGTCATTCAGGTCGGATCAGCTTTGCCAGGTCTAATTTCACCTACAGGTGGAAATGGGTCAATTGGGCCAGGTTTAGGTTTAGGTTTAGGCTTAGGCTTAGGCTTAGGCTTAGGCTTAGGTTTAGGTTTAGGTTTAGGTTTAGGTTTAGGTTTGGGTTTGGGTCGGGTCAATTTGGGTTGTGCTGTTTCGAGTCTGCCACACATTTTGGGTCGGATCAGATCAGATCATTTTGGTTATTGGTCAATTTCGGATGCCAAGTTGTCGAGTCACATTGAGTCAGGTTATTTACGGGCGGGTCATTACCTTAATTAGTACTAATGTAAGTAACAAAGAATATTGTTCAAATTAATTATTTATTATGGAGTGTCGCTATTAGTGTACTCTTTATTTTGCTATATATGTAATATTATATTAACTTAAAGTTGCTTAATCTCTTGTGCGGCTTTTATTTTCTGTTAAATCACATGTACTACATATCTTGTATCATCTGCGGTCCTAGCATAACAGGGCTCCGACACCTCCTTCGAAACAAAGTTTCGAATGGTGCCATTCCAATACTTGCGTGATAGCTGTTATTGTATGAGTACTCAATCAGATCCAGTCGATCCTCCCAAGTACCCCCAAATTCCATGACACACGCTCTCAACATATCTTCCAAGGTTTGAATGGTCCTTTCAGTTTGTCCATCCGTCGCTGGGTGAAATGCGGTGCTCATCTTCAGTTTAGTCCCTAACGAATCCTGCAACTCTTGCCAAAAGCTGGATATAATTCTCGCATCTCAATCAGACACAATATTTTTCAGTACCCCATGTAATATCACCATGTGCTTCCTATATCCATTGGCCAACTCAACTTTACTCCAAGTGTCCTCATCGTAGAGTTGTTCATGGGCCGGGCCAGGATGACAAAAGTAGCCCATATGTGTGGGCTAGGCCGGGCCAAATGAGAGGGCCTATTTAGCGAGACCAAGCCCGACCCTTATGAGCTAAATCCGGCTTTCAGGTCTAAATGGGCTTTTAGAGCCCTAAAATTTACGATCGACTTACCGAACGAGATAAGTTTCATAATACGTTAAACTAGTACTTTAAAACACACTTAGTATAAAAAAATCGTACAAAGTATGATGAAATGCATAGAAATTAATCTCCAACATCATAATAAAGCCAACCATTGACACATTAGAATGCTTAATCATGTCTAGTAGATATGATTTTGGTACGTAAACATCGGTTTTAAATCTCAATAAATATAAACATGAGTTTATTAAGAATTATTTATAACGTTAAAGGATTAACGCTACTTAAAAAAACTTTATAAGAAAATGAAAACCTTAATTAATAAATATGGGCCGGGTCAGGCCAAAATTTGGGTCAAACGCTTGGCCCAAATCTGGCCCAAAAGTACATTGAACTTTTTTGGGCTGGCTCATAGGGTTTTTTGGGCCAAAATAAAAGGCCCAAGCCATTCAAAAAAGCGGGCCGTGCCAATAGGCTTGGGCCGTTTGATCACCTTTACTTCATCGGTATGAAATGAGTTGATTGATAAGGTGATCAACGATTAACCATTTCATATCATTACCCTTCTATGTCCTTGGTAACCCCACAATGAAGTCAATAGAAATCGACTCCCACATCCACTGAGGCACCTCTAAATATTGTACTTTACCTTGCAGCCTTCTATGTTCTCATTTGACCCTCTGACACGTTAGACAGCTATTAACGAACTCTGCCACCTCCTTCTTCACACCGGGCCATAAAATGTCTTCTTTAAATCTTTATATAATTTGTCACCACTCGGATGCACAAAATAAGGTGTGCAATGAGCCTCAGTCATAATTTTCCTCTTAAGCTCCTCATCGCCAAGCATACACCATCTCCCATCAAATTTAATGCTACCATCCGAACGCACCGCAAACCTCGATGTTTCACCCTTCTCTAAGGCCTCTCGTCACTCTCGGATCTTAGGATCTACTAGTTGCTTCTTCCTAATCTCATCGTTCAGTTCAAGCTACATCGTCAAATCTCCAATCGTATGCCCCACTCAAATTATCGAATAAATCATCAATTCTCGTCAATGGATACTGATTCTTGATAGTAACATGGTTCAGTTCCCCATAGTCGATACACAATCTCAAACTGCAATCCTTCTTATTTTCAAATAGGATTGGTGCGCCCCAAGGTGACACACTAGGTCTGATGTAACCCTTGCACAAAATTTCACTCAACTGCTTCTTCAGCTCTTCCAATTCCTTCGGTCTCATCCGGTATGGGGCCTTAGATATAGGTCTCATTCTCGATTTAAGCTCCACGTTGAAATTAATGTCCCTCTTTGGAGGTAATTCCGGTATCTCATCCGGGAATACATCCTCGAATTCACCAACACCGGTATATCAATGGCTTTAGACTCCTCTACTCGGGTATTTCTCATATGACACAATATCATAGGACATCCCTTCCTCAGACACGACTTCAAGGTTATTACGGCGATGATTTTGACTTTTGGTTTCACCACAAAACCTCGATATGACACCCTTACTCCCTTTGGACCCCTTAAAGACACCTTCTACTAATAACAATCAATGTTGGCTTTATACCTCCCGAGCCAATCCATCCCCAATATAACCTCAAACCCCTCCAATGGAAATTCAAATAAATTAACTGGAAATTATACTTCCCCAACAATTACAGACACATCTTTAAACAACTTAGAGAAGAATACAGACTCTCCGACGGTACTACTACCTCATCTTCCACCAAATAAAAGGTCCCCAATCTTAAGGTTGACACATAACTCTTAGACACAAAAGAATGGGTAGCACCCGAATCAAATAAAACAAAAGTAGGTTTGTGATTGACTAGAAAAGTACTAGTGACTACATGCGTATCCTCCTCGGCTATGTGCTTGTCCATCATGAACAATTTACCGCTGCTCTTTTGCCCTCCTTGCACAATATTGGCTGAAGCTATCAGCATAGTCTCATAAGTCCGGTTCCCTCTGGTGTTCTGTTGCTAAGACGTTGCACCACCATGTCGTTGTAGCCATTATTGTTGAAATTCTGACTCCAGTGGTTGCTCTAAGACCCGGACATGTGATTGCTAGCCATACTTTGTGTCGGGGTTTGATAAGAATTCCCCTGGTTCATCCTCTAGTAAGATCCTCCTCCATAACTTATACACTCGAACTTTTTGTGGCCTACTTAACCACAATTAAAGCATTGCGGCCGTTTGCCATCACTAGTAGCCCGACTCGAATTTCCACCATACCTCGAACCTCCGCCATAGTTGGACCCTTCAGAATATGATCTAGCTTGGGTGTGGCTAGCGCTCTTGTGGTTGGACTAACACCACCCCCGCTTTCAGCTTTCTCTTTTCACTCATCACTTTCTCTTTAGCTTCGTTGGCCATGTTGATCAATCTCTCCGCATGCCTTACATACTCTCCCATACACCTCCTTCAAATCAGTAAGCACACCCGCCTTTAGTTTCTCAAAGATTTTCAATGTCAACCCTTTCTCAAATCGGACACCAGGGATTTGCTGACTCAAGTGCAGTTCTTCGACGCAGGTGGATAACTCATTAAAATTGATATAGTATTCATGTACCGTCATCTCATCAGTTGTAATACTCGGATAATTTGGGACCCAAAAAGGACCTAGGGACACGTGAGGGACCGCACATATATTCGGAAGTAAAGGATGATCCCTTCGACGAGACCAAGTAAGACCTAAACTAGATCTAGTAGACTCCCAGTGGAACGAGTAGAACCCTAACTGGACCAAGTGAGTTGGCACTCGGTCGAGTAGGAGTATACTTGACCGAGTGAGTGCCACTCGGTCGAGTGAACCGGTCACTCGGTCGAGTGGTGCTGTGTTGTACCCGAGGAATGAAATTTCGGGATTTCATCCTATCCAAACTCTATCCCCTTCATTCTCCTTCTTCTCCTTTCTTACTCTAAAACACTCTCCCATCTCACTAAAATGCTCCATATGCCTTTCCCTTGGCCTTCAAGCTTGGATTAATGGTGGAACACCTCTCCTAATTCCTGATCTACCTTTGTAAATCGAAATCTCACCTTTTCCTCTTTGTCTTATGAGTAATCTCGAGTTAGGGTTTACTAAGAGAGATTAATTAGTATTTGGTTATGTCAAATGAGTAATTATTGACTAATAATAAGGGATTTTATGTTTTATTATAATATAGAGTGGTTTGTGATAGTTATTATATGATTTATGTAGGATGAGACGGTTTTATGAGATGGATACTTGGTGATTTCGATTAGCTTATGGATTATGCGAAAAGGTAGGTTATCCTACTCGGTTTCAATGTTGTGTTTTGTATATTTGGGTGTCTTTTCTTGTTAGTGTGTTCATGAGTCGGTTGGTATGCCATGTGAATAGTCGAAGGGTTGTTAGTCATAACATGCGGGATTGGATTCATGAATTAGTCATATGTTAAATGTTGTTCTTCCATTTGTCATGTATGGTTGTAATTGTGTTGTGTTGGAGGTCTTGGATGGTGGTACTTGATTGTTGAGAAGACATAAGATGGTTGGGAAACCGTCTTGCGCTCGGGTTGCCCCTTGGAGCTTCCCACTCCAAGGAGGATGTGCACATTAATGGCTTGAGTCACGGAGGGACTCGTGTGGTTGAAGCACGACGTCTGGCAGGGGATCCAGTTGGCTTCCGGACCCGGTACGTCTAGGCGTGTCCCTGTACCTTTGTGTGAGGTGTGGTGCCGTGAGCGTGTCCCTGGCACCGAAGGTTGTGGGTACGTCTGGACGTGTCCCGGTATGGTGATTGCATAATCGAGTCTCATTCACATAATTATGTCGCGTCTGCACTTATCGAGTCATGTCTTATGTTTGTGTATTGAAACTGACATTTGTTGTGTCCGTGTAAATGTCACCTATTTCCGGGGTGGCCTGTGTCGATCCATATGATATTTCCGATCATATGGGGAGCATTTGTTTATAGGTTAGCCTTGGTAGCATGCGGGTGAAGGGACGAGCCGTGATGACATTCGAGTCGATAATAGTTGATTAGACTAGTTTAGTAGTCATGAGTTGTATTATTCATTTCAAGTTATTCACTTATGTTTATGTGATCCACTAAATATTTCATTTATGCTAATTGTTTCTCAATTGCGACTCCGATTTCACTACCTTGGGAAACCGAGAAGGTAACATCTCCCAATTACCTTGGCCGGGTAAGAAGGGGGTGTTACATCAGTCATGACAAAGCTATCAAAATACGCCCTTAACTTACTCTTGATGTGCTCAAGAATAACCTCATCACGAAGCTCTCCTTTGAAACTCAACCATGGTATAGCTAGTTCCCTTATCTCCTTATAGTAGTCCTTTATCGCCCCCTCGTTCCCGGTACCACCACAACCCAGCCTGATCACTAAGGTAGAAAGTAGCCTGATCCACCTTCAAATCCTCCGGACAGTTGACCACCTCGAATATGTTTTTTATTTCCCTGATCTAGTCATCAAGCAGATTCGGTGCACCCCGTTCCCTCGTACTTAGTGGGATAATGGCGGGCGATAGAAGTGCTAATGGTGGATGCATCAACTACCACCGCTCTCCCCCTTCCCCACGTTTTTGAGGGCGTTAGTGAGCGCCTCATTTAGCTCAATCAAACGTTCCACCTCCTCACTAGACATATTGGCGGCTCTCGACGCAACTGATGATTTCTTTGGCAACATTTTAATCTTTAATAACAAGGCAAACGTAAGCACATGGCCTACGACTCAAAGCAAATAATCACGACTGATCAACCAGTGTACTCGGTCGAGTACAATCGAGTCACTCGACCAAGTAGTGGCCACTCGGTCGAGTACTCCTCCTACTCGTCCGAGTGCCTCACTTCCAGAGGTCACCCTCAAAGCACACATACCCCACTCGGTCAAGGGTCATGGACCACTCGGTCGAGCCCCCGGACCACTCGGTCGAGCCCCTGATCTTACTTGATCGAGTCATGCAAGATAAGCCTTATGTAATCCCGACTCTACAAAACTCATAAACAACCTATTTCATATGCTTCTATTTGCATAATCGTAAGATAAACACCTTTCTACAGCGTACAATAGCACTACAAACGTAAACTACCATAACCACAATACATCTTGCCCTATTTCAGGCCGTCAACATCATCTTTATCCACATAGATTAGTCCATTCATGTTTGATCACTACACATATGCAACTACCACCACATTTACATATCAAATAGCATTCATGCTACCTTCTCTCTCTACTCACCACGTTGTGACCGGTTAAAGATTTATAGGGCCATAGTGCGATTTAGGGACGTTTCCCGTTTCTTAGCAAGGTTGGCTCCTAACAACCTCTACTCGAATTCATTTTATCGAAACACCTAAGTTCATTTGATTCATTGGTTTAAGGTTCCAAAATCTTCACTTTGATACCACTTTGTAATAACCTTATTTACCAAAGAGCCTTTAGCGAGACCTTCCCTAGTAAATGAGCGCGTAACCATCTCGGTTGCCCGAGGCAGTACATATCAAACTAACCATAATGAAACAAAATAGTTTAGTCAATAAATAATGAAGTAGGTACGATTACAAATTAAATTCCAAAATCCCAAAAGAAGTAACTCAAAACAGTAACAACGTCTCATAATCTTATCAACAGTGAAAGCTAGGTGATGAATCTCGCCCACGCGTTCCTCCAACCCCGCAAGCAAGTGCTAAAAATCACAACCTGTCTGAACTCACTACTCACCATTTGCTAGAAATATCAGATGGGTCACAGCAGAGTTGAAAACAATATGAAGGTTAGTATCGAAAAGTACAAATGATCACAATGGAATTTACACATCCATATGCACAAGCCTATCACACAAACTCTCATCTCCTCCACCTCCACTTGTGTATGCATCAAAACACAGACACTAACAGTCCTCACCGTAGCGAGTACGGATTCCCGCATCGCAACACCAAGCACCATGTCCGAATCGCAAGTCGGTACACAACAGCCATGTTCGCATTGCAACATGAAAACTAAACCCAGATCCTTAATGTGCACATCCTCCTTACGTCGGGAGCCACAACGAGTGATTTCGGGGTGAAGTCAGTCTCCCACAACTGCTCCACCACTACCACCACCACCACCACCACCACCACTACCTCCACAGAACCACATCTCAATAAGTATAAATATGCAATACCAATCATCAAACAATAAAATAACGTAATCACAACGAATACAAGTAATCATCTATATTATCGAAACTGCGTAGGGAAACCCTACCTCATAAGCAAATCCACAAAGCACTAGAATTTTTAAAATTCCTCTTTTATGAAACAGTCACCTAAATCAATCAATAAATGAATCATCAAAATAAGCCCCCTAGTTTCTAGGGTTTAGATCAATATAACCAAATTAATGACATAAATTAAGACTTACGAAGGATGATTGATAACACTCAAATAGAGACGGAGCGAAAACCCGGACCGATTGCTTAATCTCCTTGCTTAGATGATTAGAAAGGGCTTAGAGAGTGTTTATGGTTGTTAATGGCATTTAGGGACTGTTCACGCGTCATAAAAACCTCCCATGTAAACACGAGTAGCCCCCACTCGGTCGAGTATATTACCTACTCGACCGAGCACCACCTCGGTAGACTCAGGTCAAAGACATATCATACTCGGTCCACGACCACTCGAACGAGTAGGGCACACTCGATCGAGTATTTTTCCCCTCTCGATCAAGTAGACAAGCTAGAAATTTGGAGTATTACAAGTACGAACTGCCCATGCTGGCCATTTTCTTATTACTTGAAATATGTAAACCGATATGACTTTCACACTACCTTTTATTGTGGTTATTATTTAATTTGGCAAGAATCTCAATTTTCATTACGTATAGTTTCCATTATAACACCCCCACATACCAAGGTGCCTTACCAGGACCACTCTAGTATGAGAGACTGTTACTGTAATACTACGGTTTTATGAGTCTCTGGGTACTCTATCGAGTGGGCCTTACTCTGTCGAGTAAGGGTGTGTTGCGTTTTAAAATAGTTTCTGACTTGTTGGGTACTCGATCGAGTAACCTTGATACTCGATCGAGTAAGGGGGCACTCGATCGAGTACCTCAGCTACTCGATCGAGTAGCCCGGTTTACGGGTAATGTTTTGACGGGTTTTATTAATAATGCGGGAATGATATATAAGGCTTTCGTCACTTTTCTCAAGACACTTTTACAATCTAAAAACCTTCAAGATAAGATTAGAAGTTACGTTGAATCATCCTCGCCGCATTATTAGCAAATCCCGGAGCTAGAAGTGTCGGATCCTGTCGTTCTTTACATCTTTGTGATCCTTGCGTCGAGGGTAAGATCTACGTACCGAATTTGTTATATTTAATTAAGTTTCGTTAAAACCTAATTTTGGGATTGGGGGTTTTCTATGTTTATGTTGATGTGGTAGTGATTGTATGATTATGTGTATAGGAGAAAGGTTCGTAGAGGAAAGGTTTTGAGACAGCTGCTAGATCGTCTGATGTTTGTGTTGCATTACAGGTAGGGTTTCCCTACTCAGTATTAGTCCCATGATGCATTGTTGGTGTTTGTGATTGTTGAATATTATCGTATTCGTATTGTGACGGTTGTTGGTGTTGATTGCTGTTTAGTGGTTGTGATTGTTTGTCTCTGGTTCTCGAGATGCGTTCTCGACTGAGTGGAGTCACTTGCGGGAGTGGCTTCACGCCCTAGTTTCGCCCTCCGTGGAACCCGCCACGGGAGGGGATATTCACATTAATGGGACAGGGTTATCGCTCGGTATGATGAGCGGGGCTTAGGTGGGAACGGCTGCGGTCCCCCACTGGCAGGGCTGATCCAGTGGACAGTCGGTGACAGAGATTGATTGGAGTGGGTGTGATTGTGTGTGTGTGACCGTTTGAGCTGTTTGTTTACTGTGTTGGTGGTTTATATAAATTGTGTGATTAGTACTGACCCCGTTTAAATGTTTTAAAAACTGTGGTGATCCATTCGGGGGTGGTGAGCAGTTATTGAGCAGGTATGATATGACGCGTATGGGATAGCTGGGATGAGTCATCACGTGGCAGTTAGAAGTCTTCCGCTGTGTCAGACGATGTTTTATAGCTTTGATAGTTTTAGCAATAGACCGTCTGAGAATGTTGTATTTCAGTTTATCAGTTTTGGTTTTGATCATGTAATCACTTAAACTATATTTACTTTTAAAGTACGTTTCTTTATTCTCTTATGATTATCATTGCCTCGGGTAACCGAGATGGTAGCACTTCCATGCCTTAAGTGGTCCTGGTAAGGACACTTGGAGTATGGGGATGTTACAGTTACCATCTCGGTTTCCCGAAGCTAGAATATCAAAAGTAACCATTCCAAAACATTTATTAAAGTATAAAGAGTTAACGATTACATGTTCCAAAATCAAAACCCAAACAAAAGTTCACTAGTACTCAAAACAACTGAATCTAAACAGTAAATCTCATGATAGCGGAAGCTAAACTCGAAGTGATGACTCCCCTTCTTGTCCCCAAATCTATAGACCATCATCACCTGTCACAATCTGCTCACCATCCTCGAACGGATCACCACAAATTTTACAAAACAACAACGGGGTCAGTTCACTGCATAATCAAAATAAGACAAGTACGATAAAGATAAACAGCTGTTCCACAATCCACCTCCAACTTTCAATCACATCTCGTAACTGACTACACACTAAAGTGTGTAGCCCTGCCAGTGGGGGACCGCAGCGTTGCCCACCTAAGTCCCCGCACATCAACGAGCGATAACCCTGTTTATTAATGTGCACATCCCCTCTTGTGACGGGTTTCACAGAGGGCGAATCAAGGGCGTGAAGCCACTCCCGCAAGTGACTCCACTCAGCCGAGGACGCACCTCGCGAACATCATCAACCATCTAAACACCAACACCATACTCCAATCCACCAACAACAATAATCACAATATCAATCGTACAATCAATTACAACACATATCTTAAATCAATTAAACAGTAAACCGAGTAGGAAAACCCTACCTTAGCACAAATCTGACACGAGGCAATCAAGCAAGCTAAAACGGCTCCTCTACGAAGTCTCCACCTAACAACAATCATACAATTGAATCAAAAGCATGCACAACATCCCCTTTCCCCCAAATCATAAAACTATGGCAAAACCCTAAGAGACGAATTGACAAAACTCATAGAACTAGAGGCTTACCGACACAATCGATGCGAAAGAAGGATGAACCAGACTCATGAAAGATGCACGAACTTGAGAGATATTTGGAGATGATTAGAGTTACGTTGCAAGTTTAGGTTTTGGTAAAAGTGATTAAGAACTGTAAATCTCGTTTATATAACTCTAATCCTCTCTAAATTAAACCGCGGAAATAAACACCGTCAGACCGGATACTCGGTCGAGTATAGAGTATACTTGGCCGATTATCCCTTACTCGGTCGAGTATTCCTATACTCAGCTCAGTATTCCTGGACAGTAGCCTGACCAGAAATACACGACGCATTACTCGGTCGAGTAAGCCGTATTCGGCCGAGTAACAGACTTAGAAAACCGTAGTATTACAGTCTTCCCTCCTTAAAAAGAACTTCGTCTCCGAAGTTCCAACCCAACCTATAAAACATGAACACCTAACACTAACTCCACCAACATGCTTACTTCCACAACACGGCTCACAATATCGTCTGAACTACAGCATAGCCTCTCGATACTAACTCCATAATACTATCGAATAACCACAACATAAGTGTTGCCAATTCTGTCTTACTTCCATAACGCTCGCTAGCAAACTCAATACCAAGACAATCCACCAAACAAGATCAACACCAAAACGGAATGTTACATTCTACCACCCTTAAAACGAACTTCGTCCTCGAAGTTTACTCATACACATAAACATCATCACCCAATCCATCAACACTATCGAAATTTACTCACACTCATAAACATCATACTCACTGCCATTACCTGTAATAAAATCAACCACAACACAAATCCATCCTTTATTCTACACCAACTCTCAAACTTCCAATTATACTACAACATGTATAACCATCAAACTCTCTTTGTCGCATCCTACTCTTCTTAAGATAAATGTTACGTCCTCGTAACTCACTAACACTAGATCCTTAGCTATATCTTCTCACTATCTTCATCACCACCGCATGTCACCGATAACCGCATATAGCCTCAACACCTACCTACATCCATTCCTTTATCCAAGGCTCTCTTACTCTAGTCGTTCTCATACCTCAATTCATTCGGCACCCCACCTAACCTATACCACAAAATCCTTAGCATAACCATTACCGCAAAACGACATACTTCTTTATACGTGCACTTATCTCCGCAATCATAACTCACGATCCACAAATGTTACACACACTCACACTAGATCCTCAAGTTCTCCTGTTTATTACCGTAAAACTCATCCATGACTTAACTTAATACTAGTTCCGAACACCCTATACTCACTGTCCCAGTAAAGATCACGAACCACTTGCCGCTTCTAGCTCAGCGCGCACACATTCCACAAAACTCTTGTCACAACTATGTCAATCAATGCCTTATCAAAAAGAAGATCGAAAGTACTCTAACAACTTCTCACACCTGTGTCCCATAAACAAAATATCATCATACCATGACAACAACGGAAACATACACAACTTTCTTCCATATCATACTCTACCCTCACTCTCAAGCCAAAACTGGTAAGAAACATTAATAAACAAAACAACACTCTATATGCCCAGACCGACACTGACAGGAAACAACAATAAACAAACAACAATCTATATAACTGATATATACTTTTGAAAGTTCGTCTCATCAGTATCCCGCCTACTCCACCACAACCGATGATGACATCGCAACACCGCCACCAACAGCCGCACCGCAACGCAAAAATACTCGTATCACAACACGAAGTTCCACTCCCGGATCGCCATCCGAGGCACAATAACCACATCGATAGTCATTGCAACTTATACAATCCCATAAACACTGACTCAGTACAACTTCCTTGACCAAAAGACTTCCTTAAACCCGCTTTACTAGATCACAACGCAACATATTATATGGAATAACGGATAATAACCTTATGAATATCATTCATACTATTACTCATGAGGCCGGAACCTCAGACTATCACTTGCAGATATCATACATACACATGCAAGTATAACTAGCCATTCCAGATCACCCAAATTACAACTTTTTGAATATCATCCTATTAGGTTATCGTACACAACATATGACGCGGAACACTTATATAACGACTTATAACCATCACGCCATACCATTACTCATGAGGTCAGAACCTCACACAAACATTTACACATATCATGGACCCATAATCGAATATAACTAGCCAATCTTGATCACGTAAGTTACCACCTAATAAAGGTTACCACTCGCCCGAGCTTAACTCGTATGCCCCTCATATCACATTCTCCCATTCACATAACTATCACCTCCTGACAAATGTAACCATACCATTAATACCCAACTACTAGCAATCATCTCCTATAATCACATCTTATACTCCCTCATAACCATACAAACTAATCCGAACTCTACAAAATCAACCTCCTTTTAATTGGCTGTCTTTCCTATTTATCATCACCCTTAACCACCAGTGACAACACCACAACACCACCCCTGTTCGTATAACAAATATCTTTCACTTACCCATAAACATAACAATTCATTTCTATGTCAGTTAACATCCCAATTATCAAACAACAAATCTGTCAACAACATTTACCTGAACATTCATTCCAATTCTATCCTTAATTGTATCATCACCCAACTCAGCACTGAAATCTCATATCATGCAAATATTTTACCAAATTTTTACTTTCCTTAATTCCTCATAACTCATGGCTAACATGTTGTCCTGAAACTCCTATATAACCATTAACTCACACCCTCTCATGATGTTATCGTACATCTCCACGATTCCTTACTTTCATGTTCCTTAACTCCGGTTAACATTCTCTCAGCTTACTTCCATCTTTCTTTTCCCTTTACACTCAACAATACCACTTAATAGTTCATTTCCTTCATCCTTCTACCTAACTCTTTAGTAATCTGGTTACCGTCTCGTTACACCACAACTCAAATTCCATTAATTCATATCAATATCTTCTCATTCTTTTTTATCATTGATCCTCTCTCATCATGCTACTCAATCACACATCTCATCATTAAGTCCACACGACCAAGTTACTCTTCAATTAGTTGTATCTCCCTCTTATATCCCTAAAAAACCAAAAATTCACCTCATACCGTTAATTGCCAAAAGAATTACACACTTGGCTCACCTCTTAATAATCCAAATTCCCAAACTCGGCCACTATCTACACATCGCGGCATAACTCGATCTCACTATACACCATTTTTTCCCATCCCTCTATAACGATATTCCATCACATATATCCTTAACCAACACAATCCTAACCGTCTCCCTCCATAAATCCTTACACATCTCAATTTGCCACTATTCGCATCCCTCATCTCAATCTTTGCATTCTCACGTTTCTTTATACTTACATCACCGTTGCCCATATACACTTACTTTGTATTACTCAACACTATCACTCACCACATCTCACACAACATGCTCCCTGCCTCGATAAGCTCATCAATCTTCCCTTTCCTTTTCCACTATCTCTCACCACCACATATAACTCATCTCCTCCCTACCCAACACATATCCATCATAAGCCGGCATTCTCCCTATCATAGCATCTGGTAACTTACGTATCAAGACCGTCACATATGTAAAATAATGCTTTAAGACCCAAATCATACGTGTGCACATAACCTACGACTCAAAACATATGAAAGAACGTAGCCGCCGACTCAAAAAAACCGCCCAAGAGGTACTCGGTCGAGTGTATGACGTACTCAGACGAGAACAGAACACTCGGTCGAGTAATGAGAGTTACTCGATCGAGTAGGGCTTACTCGGCCAAGTACCGGTACAGTTCTCAGCAACGTTCAGTTTTCGTAAAACGGTCATATCTCACTCGTTACTTGGTCATTTTAGGCGTGTGACCTATAGTTAGAATATTAAGAGGACAAGCTATCACCTCCAATTAGAATTACAGCAATATCATTTCTAGAACTCGACTTATGACAGTTTTAAGACAGCCCTTCTATAATCGGTTTTCATACAAATCAATTTTTCTTAACAAACAACTTGAATATGAATAAGGCAAACAATAACAACTTAATACTTCTAAAAACCAGTACATCGGTGAACTTTTATCATACCCATATATAAATTAAACACAACATTCATATATATAGACGCATGACCTTAATCACATGCTACTACCAACAAACCAAACATTAACATCATCATGATCATATAGACATACCCCACATCACATTACATATACTCCAATCACTTCCATTCAACCCAAAAATATACTTCATCCAATATACACTTAACGGCATACAACTGATAACGATCCCTTGACACCCTGTCGTGACCGGCTTAAAGTTGTAAGGGCCTCAATGCGACTTCGGGACATCTCCCAAGTCTTTGCGGTAGCTCCAAACAACTCTCCCCGGGTTCATTTGATTTAGACTTCCTATGTTCATTAGGTTCATTGGTTTTAGGTTCCAGAATCGTCGCTCTGATACCACTTTGTAACACCCTCACATACCAAGGTGCCTACCAGGATGACCCTAGCATGAGACACTGTTACCATCTCGGTTTTCCGAGGCTTGTATATCAAAAGTAACCATTCCAAAACGTTTATTAAAGTATAAAGAGTTAACGATTACATGTTCCAAAATCAAAACCCAAACAAAAGTTCACTAGTACTCAAAACAATTGAATCTAAACAGTAAATATGATGACAGCGGAAGCTAGACTCGAAGTGATGACTCCCCATCTCGTCCCCAAAGCTATAGACCATCATCATCTGTCACAATCTGCTCACCATCCCCGAATGGATCACCATAGATTTTACAAAACAACAACGGGGTTAGTTCACTGCATAATCAAGATAAGACAAGTACGATAAAGATAAACAACTGTTCCACAATCCACCTCCAACTTCCAATCACATCTCGTAACTGACTACACACTAAAGTGTGTAGCCCTGCTAGTGGGGGACCACAGCCTTGCCCACCTAAGCCCCGCTTATCAACGAGCGATAACCCTTTTCATTAATGTGTACATCCCCTCCTGTGGCAGGTTCCACACAGGGCGAATCAAGGGCGTAAAGCCACTCCCCCAAGTGACTCAACTCAGCCGAGGACTCACCTCGCAAACACCAACAATCATCTTAACTCCAACACCCATACTCCAATCCACCAATAACAATCAATCACAATATCAATCGTACAATCAATTACAACACATATCTTAAATCAATTAAACAGTAAACCGACTAGGGTAACCCTACCTTAGCACAAATCTGACACGAGGTAATCAAGCAAGCTAAAACGGCTCCTCTACGAAGTCTCCACGTAACAAGAATCATACAATTGAATCACAAACATGCACAACAACCCCTTCCCCCAAATAATAAAACTAGGGCAAAACCCAAAGAGACGAATTGACAAAACTCATAGAACTAGAGACTTACCGACACAATCGATGCGAAAGAAGGATGAACAAGACTCACGAAATATCCACGAACTTGAGAGAGATTTGGAGATGATTAGAGTTACGTTGCAAGTTTAGGTTTTGGTAAAAGTGATTAAGAACTGTAAATCTCATTTATATAACTCTAATCCCCTCTAAATCAAACCGCGGAAATAAACATCGTCAGACCGGATATACTCGGTCGAGTATAGAGTATACTCGACCGAGTATCCCCTACTCGGTCGAGTATTCCCATACTCGGCCGAGTATTCCTGGACAGTAGCCTGACCAGAAATACACGACGCATTACTCGGCCGAGTAAGCCATATTCGGCCGAGTAACAGACTTAGAAAACCGTAGTATTACATCCATGACTAATTTATAGCTCGTTATACCACATATAGGGTTAATCTGTCTACAATTAAATCATAGATAATTTCAATCTATTAGCATATCACATTTTGATAAGGTAATCAAATTGGTATTATAATATATGTTCATAATCAAATAATATCATCATTTATAATTCTGTAAACCTCTATTTGATGTATTTCATAATGAAAACTAATTGCTGAACTTCAGATTCAGTTTGGGATAACATACTTGTTTGTTTTTACCGGCTTTTATCCTTATCATTCTCCCACTAAGGTGGTAAAAACTATCTATACGAGATACATTGTGGCCAATAGATCATTATATCCACCTTAGACATTAATTTCTCAAATCATAATGAGACTTTGATATCATTTCGGGGAGTAACATGTAATGTTGTTGGATTTTTAATGTGATGAATCAGAATGCCTAATTAAGGAAATCAACGATTTCATATAATAATCAAATTGTGATTTTCTACTCATAAAACTATTCAGAAAAATGATTATGTGCCTACAAGTCACTCAATAGAGTGTCAATCCATACATGAATATTTAAGTTCTTTATTCAACTTCGAGTAGTGTTAGATCCCAATATCAAATATACTTAATCTCGGCGTAATGTCTTGCCTTTAATAAAATCCTACATGAGAGAATTTCAGCACTCATTTTTTTCCTTAGGATAAACTTCATGCTTATCAAAACAGGTATAATTTTAATACCCGTCCTTTTAGAGACCCGTTGACCGTCGTTGACTGACCATAGACACCTATCTAGACCTTCAGAAACCGTACGAGCTAACCTTGTGACGTTATAACCCTTTGAGTTCTGGTAACTCGATCTAGCGGAGGCTACTCGATCGAGTAGCTTTGTCACTCGATCGAGTAGAGGCCACTTGATCGAGTAAGTTGCTTACTCGATCGAGTAATGGGAGTTCAGCGGGGAAATATAATTCGTGATGTCGTGAAACCCAAATCATTTCTTTTCCTTTTCTCCTAAACCTAGATGCCGTCATATCATTTCTCCTACACCTTAAGTCACCCTTTTGGAGCTTTGGAGGGTGGAGACACCATGGGGATGGGATGCTTGAGTCGGGTAGCGGTCTTGTCACCGGAATGCTATGTATAGGTATGTGTCATCATCATCATCGTCTTCCTTGGTTTCAGTTGTGATTATGGTAGTAGTAATAGATGGTTATAATGTTTGTTATAGGTGGTTATGGTGAGTGCTTGTTGTCTTATGATCGTGCGCGGAATCGCTGCGGTTTGCTAAAGGTAGGTTCTTCTACTCAGTACTGTTGGTTGTTTAGTGTATCGGTTGTGTTGTCTGTTTGGTTTCGTATCATTGTTGGTAGTATGGATTGGTTGTGGTTGGTCATTGTTGTTTGTGTGTCTCTGGTTCGCGAGGTGCGCCCTCAGCTGAGTGGAGTCACTTGCGGGAGTGGCTTCACGTCCTTGATTCGCCCTCTATGGAACCCGCCACATAAGGGGATGTGCACATTAATGAACATGGGTTATCGCTCGGATTAGATGACCGGGGCTTAGGTGGGAACGGTTGCGGCCCCCCAGTGGCGGTGTGGATTACTAGTTGCGATTGGTAATCAGGTAGGACTGGACCTTCGGGCAGTCAGAGGTGTGTGGGTGATTGGAGGAGGTGGTGTTTGTATGTTGGTGTGTCTTGTTGTGTCTGCTTTTGTTGTGTTCCTTCAGTTACTGACCTTGTGTGGTGTTGGTGTGTTGTCTTCTTGTGTTGTGTCTGCCGTGATCCACAATGGTGAGCAGTCGGTCTTAGCAGGTTGATGTCTGGATCATAGCTGGGTGCTTTGAGGGACGAGTCTACCACGAGTCATGGCAGAGATAGTTTCACATAGTTGACAGTTGTCACGAGATGTATCTTTTATTTTGGTTAAACACTTGTAATTTAATATAATTGTTCTTCTATCGACTTTTGATTATTACAGTTCCTCGGGCAACCGAGATGGTAACGTCCTTATCTACTAGGGAAGGTCTTGTTAAGGCTCCTTGGTAGATGGGGGTGTTACAATAATAGGGACCCGAATGGCCTCAACTATCACATGTTAACCATTTTATGTCAACTTTCTTAGTTTGCCCATAATCCATGGCAATCTTTCATAAGCATTGACCGTGTTTCGAAAATTAACTTATCATATGCCATATTTTTAGCTGACTATATTTCTCATGCTAATATTCTGGTTAACAATATTTGTATCATATAAACTTAAGTTAAAATTTTTATATCTGGTCAGATAAATTATGTAACATAGGACACAACAAGTTTCTCATATATAATTATATATAGGTAAGACTCATTAATATTACAATGGGAAACATGACTATAAAATTGTTACATTCTTTATGTAATACCACAATAATATACACTAATACACGGTCATCATAATTAAGTTCAGAAGTATATGAAATTGTTTGATGATGACAACGTGCCCGAATCATGTAAAAAAATAAACAAACAGGCTTGCTTGTGACGGAGGTATCCGTCACAAGCTTGCGATGAGTCGGATAGTACCGTATAAAATCAAAATGGTAAATGAGGCCCACTATTTTGTATTGTGACGAATTTTTAGAGTCATTAATTTGTGACTTGATTCCTTGGTATTAAACAATTATATTTAATTCTTGCTTTCCTAAGGCAGTTTTTTAATCACATGATTTAATACTTCCTTCCAACTTCTCTCTCATTTTTTTAACCATTTACCGTCATTCTGTTTCTCTCTCATTTCAACTTCTCTCATTTCAAAAGTCTCTCCCTCTCACTCAACTAAAATGTTTCATACAAATAAACCAAAATCCATAACATTTCCGTAAATATTGGTACCATGGTGGTGAGGAAAACAATAACAAAAAAGGCAGTACCTAAGAAGAATACAAGAGGGGCAAATACAATCGATGATGACGGGTTAACGGGTCGGGTTCGGGTCAGGCCAATTCGGGTCGGGTCAGTTTGGGTTTGTCACATTATCGGTTAGTTCGGATCGGGTAGGGTCCTTTTGGGTTTCCGGGCTGTTTCGGGTATGTTTTTTTGGGAAAATGTAAGTTCTCATTAAAATAGCCAATATTGTCCCATACAAACAAATTTAGAGCCAAGCTCCTAACCTCACTATCTAGACTCAATGACTCCTAAGATAATTCACCCATGATAAGGCTAGAGCACTTTTACTCTTAACATCACATTGAGCTAGTCGCAATTTTACATCATTCTTAACATTTGCTAACACAAATTTTGGCCTAAGAACATAGCCATCAATTCGACACCTATTTCTACACTGCCAAACATGGTACATCAAACCTGCGAGAATCATTGCAATCACTTTTTTCTTACAGACAGTTGCCTGCCTGAGCTCAATCCACCATCTGATACTGTTCTATAGAGGCAGCTGTACCCTACACAGTCCCCTACCAAGCTATTGCATTGGCTTCTAAAAGGACAAGCAAAGAAGAGGTGATCCAAGCTTTCCTCCTGCAACCCACACAGAAAACACTTGTTGCTCTTTCAATTCCCATTCTCATCAATCTATCTTGGGTTAATAATCTCTGATGAGCTATCAACTAACAAATGAATTTCTGCTTTAGAATAATCCACTCATTCAGCATCCAAGGATACCAGGGGACCACTGCTCCATCAGGCTTGATCCACTGATAACTTGCTGTGATAGATTAATGCTCCAGACTAGGAATAGATAATAAATAAGGTTTAAGAGTTTGCTTCACCTGGCATATCTTTCTCCAGGTCCAACTGCAGCCAGTACCAGGTTCATATTCCCCCAGGACGAGGTTTTTATGTATACTGCATGCACCCACCTCACCCACAGGTGATATTCTTTATTGGCAATCCACCACACATACTTTCCAACAGTAGCAATGTTCCAAACATGTAAGTCTTTGACTCCCAACCCTCCTTGCTTCCTGGGTTGGCAAATTTGATCCTAGGAAATAAGAGAAGGACTTTCCTTGTGATCATTGCCATGCCAAAGATATTTCCTGCAAATAGCTTCAATTTTTGATATCACAGTCTTAGGTAAAATGAAAATTCTTGCCCAGTAGCAATGGAGAGTGCTCAACACTACCTTAATGAGCACAATCCTCCCTGCATAGGATAATTTTCTGGACCCAAGTCCTCTAATTCTGTCCACCACCTTTTCAACCAGACATTGACAGTCCAAAACAGAGAGACGTTTATGAGACACAGTGAGCCCTAAGTATGTGAAAGGCACTACCCCTCTCTTCATCCCAGTGTTTTGTTCAACATCCCTTATAATTTGCTCATCCATGCCATTACAGTATAAACTGGACTTGCTTATGTTCATGACCAGTCCTGTAGCTTTTGAAAATACGTCAAAGGCTTTCATCATTAATCCAATGGGGCCCCTCTCACCTTTGCAAAATAAAACGAGGTCATCAGCAAAATATAGGTGAGAGAGCTGGATCCTGTTACATAAAGGATGAAATCTAAACATTTTGTGCTTTTGTACCACCATGAGCATCCTACTTAGATAGTCAAGACAAACAGTAAACAGGAGAGGGGAGAGAGGGTCCCCCTGCCTGAGCCCCATTTGCCTTTGAAAAACCCAAAAGTCTCTCCATTGAGAGAAATTGAATAAGATGGTGTAGTTATACATTCCATTACAAGAGTGCAAATTTGCTAAGGAAAACCCAGAGCTGCCATCATGTTGCCCACAAAAACCCACTCTACTAAGTCATAGGCTTTTTGGAGATCAATCTTCATCATAGCCCTAGGAGTGCAACTCTTCGTCTTATACAGCTTAATCAGATCCTGGCAAATTAAGATGTTCCCAACAATATCTCTTCCCTTAATGAAGGCTCCTTGTGAGGGACTGATAATATCAGGCAAAACTTTGCCAATTCTATTAAATAAAACTTCTGATAGGAACTTGTAAACTGTATTACAACAGGCAATGGGCCTGAATTGTAATACAGTATCAGAAACTGTAACCTTTGGGACTAAAGTGATGATAGTATTGTTGTATTGTTTAAAGAGTTTTCCAGAATTAATCACATTCTGAACAGCTGCAATCACCTCACCCCAACCAACTCCCAATTGTCTTTAAAAAACTGGCTATTGTAGCCATCTGGGCCAGGAGCCTTGTTCTCAAGAATGGAGAACATGGCTTCTTTAATCTCAGCACCAGTGACTGGGGTAGTTAGCATCTCACAATGGCTATCTGGGAGACACTTACCATACTGAGCCACTCATCTGTTAATGGGACACATACTCCTTAAACTCTTCTGTTAATGAGACACTTACCATACTGAGCCACTCTTCAGTTTCGGGTATGTTTGTCGGGTAGTTTTAGGGTCAATCGGGTCGGGTTGTTTCGGATCGCATAATTTTCGGGTCAACGATTAAGAGAAAAAAGGCATTTTAAGTCTTTTTGGGCCAATTAAAGTTATGTTTTATCAGGTCATTTTCGGGTTGGGTGGTTTCAGATCGGGTCATTTCGAGTTGAGTCTGTTACAGGTCCATGAAAGCTCGGGTTATTTTCGGGTCGGGTCCATTCGGGTTTCGGATGTCATTCGGGTGCGGCATTTCGGGTCAATTTCGGGTCTCGGGTTAGCCTTTTCGGGTCGGGGTAATCGGATCGGGTTGATTTTGCCAGGTCTATATAATGGGTTTCGTATATTTTTTTCAGTTTCCCATTTTCATATATTTTTTTTTCAGTTTATCGTTTTTTGTTTAAGAATGGATACATCCAAGTGAACCATTTAGGTGTATAATGGACACATGCAAGTGATTTCATGTTTGTTTTGGTTTTGTTGGATTATTCATGTTTGTTTTTGGTTTTTTTTCATTAATTTTTGTTGGATTAATATTCATGTTTGAGGCGGTTTTTGTGGGATTATTCATGGATTTTTGTTGGATTAATATTTATGGCGGTTTTTTCATTTATTTTTGTCATTTTAATTCATTTTCATTGACACATGCACGTTTATGTTTTGATTTTCATTGATCTTTTTATTTTATTTTTCCTGTTGGAGTCGGGTTAAGGCTTTTTGTTGGTCTATTTTTTTCTTGATTTGCAGTGATTATTCCTGTTTATGGCAATGTGTTATTTGTAACCACTTTTGGCTTCATTGTTGTATAAGTGAGATGGTCGCAAAATGACTTAAAATGTTTACAGTGTCTGTATGTTTCATAACTTAAGATGTGGTGAATTTTGTTTAAAATGTAGGTAGGTAACACAGTTTGATAAAATAGGTGCTTGTTATATATTTGGGCAATGTGTTATTTGTAACCACTTTAGACTTCATTGTTTTATAATTGAAATGGACACAAATTGACTTTAATTGTTTACAATTTTGAAATGTTTCATTACTTAATATGTGGTGAATTTGGTAAAAAAAATGTAGGTAGGTGACATAGTTTGATAAAATAGGTACTTGTTTTGTGTTCCTATGATGATGTAAGCTGATCTTTCACCTTATTGCATACATTTCATAATGTCCCTATGTTAGAGTTCATTGTTGTAAAAGTGAAATGGTCACACAGTGAGTTAATTTGGGTGGATTGTTTGTATCTTTCTAAATTTAACATGTTCACACATTGGTTACAAATGTTGGTAGGTTAGAAGGTGCAAAAGAGGAGGTAGGTTACAAATGTTGGTAGGTTAGAAGGTGCAGCCGCTGTTTTTTGACCTGGGCCTTGATGATATTGGCGTTCAAAATAAGGAGGCAGACTATCCGAAGGTCAGCGAGACCAATACCCGCACCATGGGGAAAAGGTTCGCTGCCAAGACATCGTAGCCTTGTGAATGTTCTGTTTATTTGGGACTTTGCGTATGGCCTTTTTTTGGATGTCTTTTATGGCCTTATTTTGAGCATGATTTGTGGTCTGTAAACTTATGGTTCACTTTTGGATATCAATTATGTAGTTAGGTCATGCTTTGCTAGTTTATGTTAGGCGTGTTCACTACATCGATTAGTAGTTAGGACATCGCCTTGGGCATGTACTTTTGAACAATTCTCTCTACATTCTGCCAAGATTTAACCGGTTATGGAATGTGAATATTGGTTATTACAATTGGTTTGAGTGATCACATGTTGTACAAAGTTGTTTACATTTCTAAATATGGTAACATACTATTATAAAATGGGAACATAGTGGGCATTTATACTGGTAATTACAAATATAATGTTACAATGTTTGAAAAAAAGTTTACATATTCATTTATTATGTTAGCCAAAAGTTCTTCACATTTTTATCAATAATGTTACCAAATTGTAAATGGTGTAACATATTGTTCAAGAATGACAACATATCCATTGTTCACATTTTTGAAAAAAGTTGTTCACATTATTTTTGGTAATGCAAATTATTTATGGTAATTCAAATATGTGAACATAGTGGGCATTTATATAGGTAATTACAAATATAATATTACCATGTTTGAATAAAGTTTACATATTCATTTATTATGTTAGCAAAAATGTTGTTCACGTTTTTATCAATAACGTTTACATATTTGAAAAAAGTTGGGACATGTTTGAAAAAAGTTGTTCACATTTTTATCAATATTGTTACGAAATAGTAAATGCTAACATATTGTTCAAGAATGATAACATGTCTATTGTTCACATATTCATTTACTAGTGTAGATCTCGCGGGAATGCGCGGTTTTGTAGATGGGCAAATTAGAGAAAATAATAATTATATTAATAGTATTTAACTCCGGTTGACATTTAATTATAAAATTTAAATTAGTATAGTCATATTTTATATTAAAAGGTAGAAAAGAATAGTTTCAACACTTTTAATCCGTATAAGATTGTCGGTTTTACTCGAACTATTTTGTTAATTTTATTTTAAAAAAATATTGTTATTATATTATTATATCCACTAAAAGCGTAATATAACCGTTAAGTAATTATTGTAGCCATCAAGTTTAGTTTTAAAAATAATAATAATAAAATATTATTTTCACATCATACTTATCATCAGTACAATTTTATTTATGTAACAGAATAAGAATATTCTATTAATATGTCTAATCAAATTGAAAAATATTATCCCTTTTAAATGGGCTAGAAATATATACTTATTACTCCGTATATGAAATTAAACAATGTGGCCCAATTTTAGATATGACATAATGAAGCCCAATTATAGAGTAGTTTTCATTTAGGCGGAAAAATATTGGAGATCTCTTATTCTTTTAGTATAAGGGCGATGACCCCAAATTATTTATGTTAGTAAACAGATATAATGTAACCTGCTATGAAATTGTGGCAATGGCATTATGTTAAAAAATGTGAACATAATGGGCATATATATTAGTAATTACAAATTGTCTCTCTTATCACATGTTTGAAAACAGTTCGTTTTTTAAAATAATGTTACCAAATTGTAAATACTAACATATTGTTCAAGAATGACAACATAACTTGTAAAGTACAATGCCAAATGAGAACTCGCCACATTATTTACAAATGCCAAATAATTATTTGAGAGAGACAAATAGTTGAGCACATGTATTCAGCTAAGCAAAAAGTAATGTTGTGTTTCCAAGCCCAATGGCTAAGTGGCAGCAACAATGATGCGTCGTCGTTTGCAAAATGTCAAAATGTTAAATATCTCGCTTTTCAAATGCTGAAATCAGAAGCATATGATTGTTTCTTATACATCTCGTAAATAAGTGCCCATTTTTGTACTTTTATTCCCAATAGTGACTTCGAATAATCTGTACCCTCATGAGTTTATAGGGTGACATTAACCCAAAAAGTGAAGACATTGATGAGATCACCAATTGTGCATTTACATAATATGTCCTACTCTAGTTACGGGGTCACATTATGACAAAAAGTAGACACATTTAGCTATATACAACATGTGCCTTCAAATAATCTGACCTCTTATACTTGACAGGGTGAGTGAGTGACATTAGGAAGAAAAATGTAAACCTTAACTAGATATACAACAACATGCGCCTTTAAATAATTTTTTGCACTCTAGTTGACAGGGTGACATTAGGACTAAAAGTACAAATATTAATGTAATATACGATAACATGAGTCTTAAAATAATCTGTAACTAAAAATAGTTGACACGGTGACATTAACACAAAAATTATAAACATCCATTATATTCAAACATACATACGTATATTCAAACATATATACTACACTCAAAACCTATTCACCAATATTCAAGTTAACAATGATAAAATTTTACACAAATCAAACTTTATACTCCATGAGATGACAACATCAATAACATGCAATAATACCATAAAAAAATATCAATAACATGCAATAATAATATCATAAAAAATCTTATTCTTTGATTTGTGTTAAGGTATGATAATAGTAATAATAATAATAATAATCATACTGATAATCACAAATTCTCATTTACGTCCATTGATTGAAATATAATATGCTCTAAGTTCTCGACAACATAAATGCCCTAAGAATACATACCTATACTCATCGTCTTTTCCGTCAAAGATTGATGAATTATCCCACCATCATCATTTACGTCCATTGTTTGATCAATTATGGCACCATCAGCTACCATTTCCGTCAAAGATTGATGAACATCCGCCATTTTTTTTTTTATTTTGGGAATGTTAAATTGCAAAATGGTAGAAAATGGATGAAAAATATGAGTAGATGTTTAAGCTTGGAAGCAAAACATGGAGATGATGTTGATGATGAATGGCATAATAAATTTGAGAGTATTAAATGCATATTGAGTTTATGGCTAATTATTGGCATTAATTAATGTTGCAAGTACGTATTGCCCATTAAATAAAACAAAGAGTACAACACACTCTTCTATATCAGCCGTCTAGATTAATTGTGTTGTTAGTCACTTGACAAATGAAACCGGTACCAAATACAAGCAATATGGTATATATTTGACTCGTCTTAAGCTTGCGACGGGTATCTCCGTCACAAATGAGAATTTGTGAAAAACAAATTGGTAGAAGCCGTCATACCAAACACTACTACAAATATAGGCAATAACAATGCCCCATTAACAACGCATATTAACACATTATATGTAATACCGTTGTTAATCAGGTTAGTATATTTTGGCGCAATTCTATGAAAAGTAATAACAACGGTTATTTCTTTAAAACCGTTGTTATTTGTAATCACAACGGTTTTCATTTTAGAACCGTTGTTAATAGTTGAAAAGTTATAACAACAGTTATTTATTTAAAACCGTTGTTATTACTTTTAACAACGGTTTTTTTGCATATAACCGTTGTTATTACTTTTAACAACGGTTTTTTACATATAACCGTTGTTATTACTTTTAACAACGGTTTTTTACATATAACCGTTGTTATTACTTTTAACAACGGTTTTTTTACATATAACCGTTGTTATTACTTTTAACAACGGTTTTTTTACATATAACCCTTGTTATTACCTTCGCACCAAAATATTTTCATTGTGGGACAAACCGGATCCCTTATGTTTCTTTCCCTTTCTATTCTTTATTCATCTTCAACCTTTGCATCTTCATCTCTCTCACACAAAAAAACAAAACCTCTCACACAATACTCACCCAAAACCCACCAAATCACCCCCAAAACACTCAAAAATTCTCCCTAACTCAATTTATTACATACTTATATCCCATTTTTCAACCTTAAAAACTACCAAAATCACTCAAAATCGACTTTTAGAAACCTAGGGTTTTAAAAATACGAGAGCAAGAAATTGATTTTTTGGTTTGATTTTCGCCTTATTACTTCGATTGTTAGGTATGAAATACTAACCTACTCGATTTATTTATCAACACAAAATCTTAATAATTGCACCTCTATTTTATTTCCCATTTTACTGTTGTTTGACTAACCCTTCTTTATCTCACCATCGACATCACTCTCCCCTTTATCAATTATTCATTTTACACTATCAATTACCCTATTAAATTTTAGGGTTTTGTTTGATTTCATAAGGATCTCATCTTTCAGAGTATCCATGAAGGGATTCAGATCTAGAGGTATTCTTTCTAACCATAATTGCTTCGCGTATTTTGATTTTAAAATCTCTGGTGCCTTGTTGAATTTTAGGTTTCGTTTGATATTTGTACTTTTTTTACCGTCTCGCATTATTCTTATACTTGGAAATTTTTACATTGTAGTCTTGGAGTCTTGGAGGTAGTATGCTAATATGCTCAGCTGATTTAGAAGGTCAAACATGGTGGAAGTTTGTACATTGTGGTCTTTTACCGTCTTTCTTGTCAGGTAATCTTGCTCAATATATGGGCTCCTTATTTAATGATCATATTGTTTAGTGGACATGATGCTTCTTTGTATAGTATTGTTCGATTATAGATTATTAATTTCAGAGGTGCGTGAAATGGTATGTATTCCTTCCTTTTCACGAAGATACTAACCTGTGACCTCTTTATTTTCCCCATTTCATCGGTATTACCTAGCATTGGGATTGTAATATATGCTCTTATTCAGGTTAACATCTTAAATTGACCGCTTCTTTAGAGAAATTGATCCTGCAGGTAGTAATCACTGCTGCCGGAGCAACTCTGACTGACAAAGCAGGACGAAAGCCACTTCGTTTGGTAATTATCACTACTTTTTTCCACTAGAAATTATGTTGTTCATATATAGTTTACATATAGTGCAAAGTTTTTAATTGCTAAGGATTCACAAGACTCAGAATATTTTGTCTTTGGAATGTTATAGAACTGTTTAATTTATTTTCTGCATATCAACAAGTCTTTCAACTATAACTAATTTGACTCGGTAATTTAGTCCACCCACAATATCCATTATGGTTTGAATTTTCTTCCAAATTTTATGAAGTTAAGATGGATCAATGTTGTTTGTGTTACTTCAGTTTCAAGTGTTTGGGTTCATGACTTTTAGTTTTATGGCTAAAGATGCAATATCTGCTCATTTTTGGCTAAAGTTGTGAAATTTCTATGTTGTGCTACCTCACTTTCTTCTTTTTGATTTCTCCTTCATTTTTAATTTCTGCTTTATTCCTTGATTTTTGCTAGTAAACATTCATTTTATGTTGTTTGTAGGTTTGTTTTTTTGTGATTTTCATATATTTTCCTCAGGTATCTTCCTCCTTTGTTTTTCCTCAACTTATTGCTTCCATCCACTTCTCATATCTACGTAGGTTTCCCTTTTTTATTTCCATCATCTTAACTTAAATATATCATTGCAGATTTAAATTTGAGAGTGTCAATTGAGGAGATGAGGGATGTTAATGAGGTGTAGGCTTACCAACTATTTAGGGAATACGTAATATTGAATAGTCTATTCACTAAGATGTTATTGTTATGTTGGATGTGATGCGAGATTGATGTAAGTTTGTTGGAGTTGTATTGTTGAATATTTTATTCACTAAAATGTGCATGCGTAGTAGTGGAGTCGTAACTCTCGGATGTAAATGGATGTTTGAATTGTGGTATTAATATTTTGAGAAAATAGTTGTGCTAGTGCATAAAACTTTGCAGGTGTTTAATTTTGGGTTAATCAATTTAAAGTGAGCTTTTGTTGTATATTGATACTGCTGCTGTTGTTGATACAGGATTTTTAATGCACTAATTTTGTAAATTTTTAAAAAAAATAATAAACATCAATAACAACAGTTATATGCCAAAAAAACCGTTGTTAATAGTCAATTTTAACAACGGTTTTTTTAACATATAACCGTTGTTATTACTTTTAACAACGGTTTTTTTAAATATAACCCTAGTTAAAAGTCTTCACAATTTTGGTGGCAAAGATACAACAACGGTTTTTTATATTATAACCGTTGTTATATCTTTCCCACCAAAATTTTGTCAAACTTTCCACAACGACTTACTCGCAACAACAACGGCTTTTAACCGTTGTGAATAATTTTCACAACGGTTTTAGTAAATAACCTAACCGTTGTAAATACCTGTTACAACGGCTGCTTTAACAACGCCCGCTTTTTGTTTTAACAACGGTTTTTACCCATTGTTATAGCCTCTATATGTAGTAGTGAAACATGCATTTCTCATGATGACAATCTTGGAATTTATAAATCAATTGCTGCATTAGCCATACCTTTTATGCGGTACACAATTATAACAGAAAAGTACATTAGTCAACGAATTATATATATGCTACGATAATTTTGTAGACGAATCGATCTTTTATTATTCACTTTTATTATTCAAATGGAAGAAATTTTTTCGTTTGCTTAAGTAGGTTAGAGTCGTTTAAAAATTTTATGAATCAAACATTATTTTATTAAATAAATTATATAAAATGTACCTGAATCAGCTAAATAATACAATAAGATCTTATAAGAACCTTCTGTTTATCAGATTTGAATAATAGATGATTTCCCATTTCAATTTGATCAAAGTCTCGTACTTAATTAGGAGAGAGAGAGAGAGAGAGAGAACTGTCTTATATAGTTCCATTATAAGAGGGTATTTATATACATATACACACTACGCCAAATCTGGCAATCAATAAGGAGCGTATAACAACGGTATAATGCATTTAATAACGATACTTAGATTATCGTTTTCCAAATATTGGCGGAAACCTAGACCGCGCTAATAGGAATAACGGTTTCCCTCGAAAACCGTTGTTATTATAATTTGACAACGGTTGCTTAACAAACCGTTGTCAAAAATATTTAACGGTTTCCAAAAACTCGTTATAGAATCACTCTTATCAACGGTTGTTAGAAAACCATTACCAGTTTAAGAAATCGGCATTTCGAAAACTGTTACTAAATTAACACCAGCAACGGTTTTTGTTACCCGTTGTTATGTTATAGCTACGGAGTTTTTGTAACCGTTATTATTTTCTATTATGAAATAACGGTTTTTCAGTTCAACCGTTGTCAGTATTTGATTAGATTTTTCAGTTTGACTACTGCATTCAAAACTTTATCAGAACTTTAATAAATATTGAATTTGACCAATAATATTCAATTTGACGAAAATAATTCTATAAATATGTCTTCATAATGTTTTAGGTCAAATTCTAAGTTATCAAACATTTACTCTTTAATTTCTCTCTAAAAAAAATATGGCTGGTGTATCGGAGCTACAATCACATTCTCGTTACGCACAGCTTTTACTTGCATTCTCCATAATCTCCCGGTTCATTATGGTGTGAATGGAAAGGGTTTAAACCCTAATTTTGGGTGGTTGACGCAAATGCTTCATGACTCCGGTTTCACCACGGTTAAAAAGTGTACCCCGTGTCTACAAACAAGCAAGGTTTTGTAGGCTTCGCTTTTATCGTGTTTGACGAAGCCAACTACCATGATAGTTTTCGTCAGGCAATAAAATTAGGGGCTAGATTTGTGGGGGAAGATGCTGGGAAAGAGGACTTCTATTCGGATGATAAACAACAAGGCCCTTATCTATGGGTTGCGACCCATCTTGATCATCATCTGCTGAAACATTGCAGGAAGCATCACATTCTTGCCACCGTGCCTATGTCATGGGAGAAAGAGGCCATTCCACTTGCGCTTCCCGGTGATAATGAAGAGTCGATCTACGACTTGCTCTATACCGAAATTCATGATAAGTATCCTAATACTTCATCAGATTCTAATAATTAAGTCTTTAATTATTATCTGGCATTGTAAGTTGTATTTGGATTATAGTGGTTGTTTGAATTAAAGTTTAATTATTTATGTTTTTTGTTACGTTTTTTGTTACCCCATCCTCTGGAATTCAGAGACAATATCACCAGAAAAATATGTAACTTTTATTATAATGACTTAGGTTTTTAGGAGTACATTAAAATATCAAGCTAAAGATATTTATCGCGTAAAACAAGCGTTGACAAACGTGAAAAAGCAAATGTGTAGTGTGAAGTTGAATGGAGGGAGTATGTTTTTGTTACCCCATCCTCTGGAATTCAGAGAAAATATCACCATATATGTCTCTTTCACCTTCAGCCCAATCCACATAGTCGTTTTCCCATTCCAACGGCACTGTCCCTTGCTCGGCAATGCGACCTTGGCGGTGCAGAATCAGAAGTAGTAGGAGACGGTCAGATTCATTTGCAACCCATAAATATGGGCCTACCCGCTGATCATCGTGATCAAACCAGAGTCTTGAAGAGTCATTGTTATAGAATGCCCACTCAAGTTTGCGAGCCGGACGATAGCATTCCCGCTCCTCATGTTAGAAATCTAGATCTCTTTACTAACATATTCATATATGTTTTATGTTAATTTAATCATAAAATTAATTGGTGATCTTATGCATGCAAACTATAAATAATTTAAAGAAGAAATCTTTATCTTACATTGATATTTCGGTTTATGGGCACAAGTGAGTTCTCCTACTCACTTGTTCTTGAGCTCTCCAAATGGAAGAACAAGGATTCAAGAATAGAATCCCTCCCAAAAGCATATACCCAAGGAAAACTCATAATAACCAATACTATTTAGATCTAGTAATAATATTAGTTTTACTATAAAATTGACACAAAATAAATTATATTTTACCTGTTGAATATTTCGGTCAAGAGAGTGCATTTGTGAGGTTTATATCTCTAGAATTTTGTAAGATTGTAGAGAGTGTACATTTTTCTTACACTAGAAAAATATGAAAGATGTGAATGAATAATGGTAGAGGAAACACACTCAATTGCCTTGGTAAAACCGGTTGGGTGAGAGAGGTGTGTCCAATGCATGGGCTAGTTTTTCTACCCAAGAAAAGATAGGCATGCATGGCTAAGACTATAGGTAATAATTGTGTTTTCTACTTAAAATAATCAACACAATTTTTATCCTAAACACCCTCCATATTTCGGCACATGTAGATAAAATGGGAGGTTCATTTTATTTTGTCATTTGTCAATTTTGTCATATGTAACATGTTACATGACATGTCACAATGTAATGTATTTTTAACATATTAAAAATCAACATACTCATAAAATATGTCATTTACAAAATCGACTAGTAATTTGAAATTACTTGTACCAAAAGTGTTCCCGAATTATAAACTACAACATTCTGTATTTATAATAATTTATTCATTCCGTTTCAATTGTTTCTGTAAACAATAATTTCATCTAAGTAATAAAACAATTCGATTACTTAGACCGTATCTCAATTAATCATATTACAATAAGATACGTAAATTATACTCACAAAATCATCCGTCAATTTTAAGTAATTTAATTAACTCGTATCGGTATACGATTAATTAAATAATCAATTAAGAGTATTTCCCATTAGGTATGACCTAAGGGGATCAACTGATCACCACCGTCGCACGACAGTAATGTCAAACTCTAGTCAGCCAATCATTACCGATATGTGTGGACCAGTTGACTGTAAAATATTTACATCCCACATGTATTCTTAAAATGAGACTTAAACATGTGATCATCATAATCGACAGTTGTGATCGCATTATTGTCGGAGGACACATATTCCAACAATCTCCCACTTGTCCTCGACAAGTATGCGTCACCAATTCTCTTGTCCTATTACTATCTCCCACTCAATGCAAGGTGTCTTTCAGGTCGTACTTGCAAGTGATCATATCGAGAGTGGTTTCCTCGATCTGGAGAATAACTGATTGACCGGATTTATCCACCATGGATACATTCCGAGCGTGGCCACGCATTTCCAGTTCATTACTCCTCGAGTGGCCCTGAGATATTGTTTTAACCCTGACAAGGGGGTGGACAATTCCTATCGCACTTATTCACTTTGACTAGCCACAGCAATCATAACCCAAAATATGCCCATTTGACCCCATTTACGAAGGTCGTAGTAACACAAATCAAAGTTAATCTGAAACTGTGCCATCTTAGGCGAACAATCTTTAGTCAAAAGAATCGACTCATTAGAATACTATAGTAGCTCTCGCCACGACCAGGCTATATATAAATTTGCCAGAACTCTATAAGCGGTCATAAGGCCCGACAAAGTGTTCCTAACAGTCTGCCTATGTGATCGACTAGTCATCTCACATGACTGTATGGCACTGAACTTGCCATCAATCGCATCACACTCTAGTCACTTCGAGACGTCACCTCATATAAGTGACTATGGGCGAATACTATGTTAATCCGTGTTCACTTTAACGGGGTTCAATTGTCTCTACAACCCGTTTGGATGTAACAAGGTATAAAAGGAGTTTTCAGATTTAAAAACTCGAACGACAAATGTGATTATCTCATATGAATAGTAAATACCTGATTACTACTTCATATTTTTATAATCCATTTTCATCTTATATGTAGTTGTTCATCTCAATTCAATTAAAATGACATATGACATGACTCACCATGTTAAGCCCATGAGAAGGCTTTGGTTAGTAGGTTTTATCAACTTCTTGTACCTTACTCAACCTTACTACATACTCGTTTTCCTTTGTAATGTATATATTTGCATTACAAAACTTTATGAGTACGTGTCGAGATCCAATCAAGACATAGGCCCTCTAGCCTTAGAATAGCTCCCATTGTTTTCACAGTGTGCGGGACTCATCTTTCTTGCACATCCCATGATTGCAAGTGTACTCAACTTCGTTATAAATATTTCTCATTGTTCTTTATTGCCTAGAACTATTCTAGAAAATCTATTTCTTAAATAACATAGCCACAATGGTATCTTAACCATCCTAATGTGTTTCGATTATGGCTTTGTCGGAAGCCATGCACAATCTCAATTGTCAATTGTCACTTGTGTAACACCCTTACACAAAATTGCATCAAAAACACTTTGCATTATATCCTTAATGCTTTTGCAAGCACTTAAGGGTAATCTTTATGGCTTACTTGGTAACTTATTACTTAAATTCGATTTTGAAATAATTCATCATACTCAAAGTATATGAAGTGTTATACATCATTTCCTATTTAATTGATTCGGCAGCGGAAGCAAATGAAATCAATCAAATATGTTCAATTTAATTGAACTAGTCATGAATCTTATCAACATAAGACTTCTTATTGACGCTAATATCATGTGGATTTATCTACATAAATCTAGATATTAAAGATGTATTATAATACTCCAAAAGTCTTAAATCATTCTCAATGATCAATATGTCATCCACATATAAGACTAATTAAAATTTCCGTAACTCCCACTAAACTCCATGTATAAACACAACTTCTCGACTTATCGAGAAAAGTTTTATAACATGATCAAAACATTGATTCCAACTCATTTATGTCCTACTTAAGATTCTCTCTTAAGTTTCACATTATCTTAGGATTGCAAGAATCTACAAAACTCAAGACATGTATTGAATACATTCCTTCTAATTGAAGAAGTGGGTTTTAGATTCACTCGCTATGTATTTCATAATAATGAAACACAATCCCTAAGAAGATCCAAATAGACTTAAGCATTTCAACCAGTGCAAAACTCTTTGCCACCAATCAAGCCTTTTAATTTCGGATTTTCATGGCTCTAAGCCTTGTATTGAGTTGTGACTTAAACACTCTCATGTAAGTCATATGTTCATTACTTTCCAGAAGTAATCAACTTGAATCAATCAATTTCTTTTATAAGTTATAAGCTCTTTACTTTCTTAAAAGTAGCATGAATTCATCATTTTCAACAAGTGACGAATTTAACCTCCTAGGTTTTAAAGAAACAATGTCTTACACAAAACGTCTCATGTAGCCAAGAAAGGCCAGTTTTTTGCGACATAACATTCTTTGTGGCTCTTGAATAATTTCTCCCACTCTGTCTTCTAGAAATAAACTTGTATTTTAGAAAGACAGCTTCACGAGCCGCAAACCCGTCGTACTCGTGATAATTGAAAGAGAAAAATGAGCATTTGTTTCTTGTGAAAACTTACAAGCATGGTATCCTACCATATCATATCTCATATGACTCGTTTTAGATTTAGTGGAAAAATAATTTAGACAAAATGATAAAATCCCCAAAAGGATCAAGTAACTCAAAGTAACTTGATTGAAGTCCAAACCATATCGAATAGCGTTTGAATTTTTATCCAACCACACATTATCCCATAATGTGTGTTAAGAGAGATTAACTTGTGATATTAAATCACCTTTTATTTGGCTTATGTCAAAGTCTTCACTTTGATAATCCCATCACGATTAAATCGTGATTCCTTGAACTTCTTTGAACTTCTTCAAAGATTTCTCTATTTACCTTATTAAGTGAACAAATTAGCGTCAACTTAAATCGTTGGTAAAAGAAAATGATCAACCTATTATGGATCAATGATTTACAACCTCGATCTCCTTTTCGACCAAAAGGCACGAGACATCTTGCTTTGAATACAAGATACGCATATACCATATGATCTAATGGTTTCAAGAGTACTCGATAACTCTTTGCGTTCATCATTTCAGAATCTAAGGTTCAACCTTGGGTTACCAATTTGAGTCTTGCATCATCTACATGATATGTCATTCTAGTTTGGTTTAGAATATAATCACCTTGACAATGGGCTAGCCATACATCAAATTATGGTGTATAGGGTCACAAAAGTGAAACCTCTTTTGTATCTTAACAAAAATTATATTCTTATTTAGGGTCCATGTACTTAATATTCCTAATTAAGGTACAACTTTAAACCCAAAACTAGATTGAGTACACAATGACTCTATCTCTCGACATTATTTGATGCTAGTCGTCATATTCTAATCATCCTATGTATCACATGCAATGATGAAAACCACCATCGGTTTCTAATATTGACGAAATGGTACTAGCAAAACTTATGTCAATCAAATAAAGAACTAAGTCTTATTAGATGTCCCACAACTAACTTGCTTATTCTTTAACAATTTGGGGTAGTTTCCTTTCTAGTGTCCAACATTTAAGACAGTGAAAACTTTATCGGTCGGGATTGATAGGTTTAGTATCGTTATTCTCAATAACTTTACTTTTAACATTACCTTGAATCAATTCCATTCTAATTTTACTTCTTTAACCTCGACTTTTTTCTTAACGGTTTAAGAGAATGCTCCCACTCATTTCAATGAGTCTTTGCTTTGAGAAGCAAAATTGAATTCATGAAGATTACTCTTCATTTGTTCGTTTTAGTCTTAAAACTTTCATTGAAATGGTTGCGTTATTTTGGTCAATTACGAATTCTAACAAATGTAATAACCAAAACAATTTATCGCTTCAAGGTACTTAATTCAATTAAGTATATGAAAAACAATCCATTGTAAGTAGATGTGTTAGTCAAGAATCAAAAACCTGTTTGATAATGAATAACTTTTATCTATACTCTCCACAAGAGATCCTTCCAATGGATAAATCGAGGTTTTTAGAAGAAAAATTCAAATTTTGTCTTTAGTTACGATGTTTTAATGGAGATTTGAATCAAAATCGAAATGATATCGTATATGATTGTGGTAAAGAAATAGAACAATATAACAACGGAATAGTGGAAAACTTAACATTTATCGTTTCATTAATACTTGTAAATAACAAGTAAAGCATTTACATAGTGACGTCTACCCAACTATGATAAATGATTCCGAGATCCAAATTCATATTAACTTGGGCACGGGGTAGCCGATGAAACCCTTATCAATATAACTCGGTGGACTAACTCTTTAATCGATTCTACTTTTAGAACTCTCGGTCGATAAAATTACTCTAATATTTATCTATAGCCCAAAACACATTCGACAAAGGCACGGGGTAGCCGATGAAACCCTTATCAAAAACTTTTGTTGAGTTCAATCCAAATTTCGAATAAATGTGTCCATTATCCAAATCCACATCAACTTGGGCACGGGGTAGCGGATGAAACCCTCATCAATATGAATTCGGTGGATAGACATTTATCACCCACTTCCCCTACGTAACAAGGTTTGTACCCCGGGGTAGCCGAGTGCACTCCCTCGCGAAATAGGTTTTCATGGTTTCTACTATTTGGTAAGGCTATGTCTCAATTGTTTATTTTAGCGAGAGGTTATGTCAATTTATTATCTATCACGTTTTAAGTGAACTAAAGCGGTGAACTACGATAATTGTAATTGACACAGTCGATAAACTCGATTAAAAGATAATGCATGTTTTAGTTATGGCGATTTAGCGATGCATGCAACATATATAAATAAAATGCAAAGCATAAAAAAATCCTAGTATGGCCTTCCTAAAATATAAAATCTAATTAACTATTACATATTCGGAAACCAACTCCATTGGTCCCTTGAACTTCGGTTGTGGCACGCATCTCGAGGTAACACCGTCTTTATGTATGTCCTTCTTGAGTGACACCGTCTTCAAGGAACTCCGAAATAAATAAATTACATAACAAATTACATAATTTCCTATTATACATTTGTAATTAAAATAAAATAAATCTATTAAATTACAAAACGGTGATACGAGATCACAATAAATTACAACTGAATCGATATTCCCATACATTTCGGGTAATACCAATTAAAACTAAGGCCATACTAAGTAAAATTACATAATTCAAAAATTACATAAAATAAAATTATGACAATCATAAATAAAATGCAGCATTATAATATGTATGAACTTGCCCAATTTTATGCTAAATCGCCTTTAAGGAGCCAATATCGTATATTACACTGCGGTTTTTTACGATTTGCGTGATTCAACGTTTTATAATCACAAAAATTACATAAATTCATATTTATGCACAAGTTAATTACCCTAACCTTTTAGGACTCAAAATTAGTCTTCACTAATTACTTGACTATAATTAACTCATATTTCTTAAAATTGTTCATTAATGGACTCAAAATTACAATAAAAATGCTATAAACTTCAAATAAATCACCAAAATTCCAAATAAATTCAAAATTTGAAATTTAAACTTATGAACATTCTGGAAATATACCATGACACTCATAATGTTCAAAAATTTAGGTTAAAATTTCGTAAAATTATCGGAAAAACTATGTTGCGGTTTATCCGATTTAACAATAAAATCATAAAAACATGAGAAAAATTATATTCACCAACTTTTCAATTTTAGATCTGAAAAAGATAATAAAATGCAACATGTGACGTTTTTCCTTAGTCATGAAGTATATTTTAGCAATGTTTTACTAATTAAGTCACTATTTATACTATTTTTCTTCAAAAAATCATAAATCATGCATAAAAACTTCAATATATCCTATTATTTTACACACATCTTGTAACATTTCATGTGACAACATACTAAATTTCTATGACCAGATTCGAAATTTATCTCATATTAACCTATTTTTCATCTAAATTCGATTTTTAATATGAAAAATCCATATTTCGAGCATAAAAACTCCAAAAATTCTAAAAATTTCCAGATCATCTAAAAATAATATATGTGAAAACATATCCAAAAACCACTGGAAAATTCAAAGTTTAGCTAATTTTCGTCCAAAAATGACATTTTTATCATAAAAATCACATTTTAATGCCAATATTATATAAAATGAACAATAAAATCCATAAATTAAACCAAAATATCCTAAAACATTTTAGGACCAGAAAATTTAACATGCATAATAAATTTCGTGATATATCATAATAAACACAAATGTATAAGTTTTATATGTTAATCGTATAACTCGAAAAAACTATAACCGATTTGCATGCAAACAACCAAGGCTCTTGATACCGCTTGTTAGAAATCTAGATCTCTTTACTAACATATTCATATATGTTTTATGTTAATTTAATCATAAAATTAATTGGTGATCTTATGCATGCAAACTATAAACAATTTAAAGAAGACATCTCTATCTTACATTGATATTTCGGTTTATGGGCACAAGTGAGTTCTCCTACTCACTTGTTCTTGAGCTCTCCAAACGGAAGAACAAGGATTCAAGAATAGAATCTCTCCCAAAAGCATATACCCAAGTAAAACTCATAATAACCAATATTATTTAGATCTAGTAATAATATTAGTTTTACTTTAAAATTGACACAAAATAAATTGTATTTTACCTCTTGAATATTTCGGTCAAGAGGGTGCATTTGTGAGGTTTATATCTCTAGAATTTTGTAAGATTGTAGAGAGTGTACATTTTTCTTACACTCGAAAAATATGAAAGATGTGAATGAATAATGGTAGAGGAAACACACTCAATTGCCTTGGTAAAACCGGTTGGGTGAGAGAGGTGTGTCCAATGCATGGGCTAGTTTTTCTACCCAAGAAAAGATAGGCATGCATGGCTAAGACTATAGGTAATAATTGTGTTTTCCACTTAAAATAATCAACACAATCTTTATCCTAAACACCCTCCATATTTCGGCACATATAGATAAAATGGGAGGTCCATTTTATTTTGTCATTTGTCAATTTTGTCATATGTAACATGTTACATGACATGTCACAATGTAATGTATTTTTAACATATTAAAAATCAACATACTCATAAAATATATGTCATTTACAAAATCGACTAGTAATTTGAAATTACTTGTACCAAAAGTGTTCCCGAATTATAAACTACAACATTCTGTATTTATATTAATTTATTCATTCCGTTTCAATTGTTTCTGTAAACAATAATTTCATCTTAGTAATAAAACAATTCGATTACTTAGACCGTATCTCATTTAATCATATTACAATAAGATACGTAAATTATACTCACAAAATTATCCGTCAATTTGAAGCAATTTAATTAACTCGTATCGGTATACGATTAATTAAATAATCAATTAAGAGTATTTCCCTATAGGTATGACCTAAGGGGATCAACTGATCACCACCGTCGCACGACAGTAATGTCAAACTCTAGTCACCAATCATTACCGATATGGTGTGGACCAATTGATCAGAAAATATTTACATCCCACATGTATTCTTAAAATGAGACTTAAACATGTGATCATCATGATCGACAGTTGTGATCGCATTATTGTCGGAGGACGCATATTCCAACACCTCACCCCCGCCAAACTCGATGAGGGCGCACCGCCCGAAGCCATCATGCGCATCATTGTCCGCGTAGATAGTTTGAACCAAATTCAATCCGGCTAACCGAATCAAACCTATTAACCAGTCAAAGCTATACGAGAGTATAGCCTTTCCATGCCCGTCCTCTGTATACGGGAGATTTTGAATGATGCACGTAAAGGGTTTAGCGTACATAAATCTACTTGGGGGTCCTGCAAGAGGTTCATATGATGCTTCATCATCATCATCATCAGTAGCGGATGAATAATATGAACAACTATAAGTTGATGAACTTGACGACATAATCGATGTGGAAAATTAATGGAGGACTTAACAAGTTAAGAATTGAAAAGTGCAAACGGTACAAGTTAAGATTGTGAAAATTATAATTCTACTTATAATAAGTTTGGGTTGTATTGGAATTGGTATAATAAGATAGTAAGAATTGGAACCGGTATAATAATAAGATAAGAATTGGAAACTTAACAAGTTAAAAATTGGAAAGTGGAAACGGTACAAGTTAAATAAGAATCGGTCAACTATACCGTGTTAAACATATAAGCTTATAACGACTATCCAAAAAACCGTTGTCCAATGAGTAAGAACACAACGGTTATCAAAAAACCGTTGTCCAATTAGTAAAAACAAAACGGTTATCAAAAAACTGTTGTCTAATGACTAAAAACACAACGGTATTGATTTGACTAATGCATGCCTTGTAATTTTTACTTTTTCTGATTCAAAGTTGCAGTATTGATTGTTTGACTATATGTATAACACAAAATGATAACAGTTCTTTGTTAAGCCGTTATCACATTACATATATCAACAACGGTTGGACAGAACCCGTTTTAAAAAAAATTGTATAATTATTTGTGATTTTCTAGAGTTTGTGATTTGACTAATGCATGCCCTGTAATTTTTACTTTTTATGATTCAAAGTTGCAGTATTGATTGTTTGACCGTATGTATAACACAAAATGATAACGGTTCTTTGTTTAGCCGTTATCATATTTCATATATCAACAACGGTTATTTTAAATCCGTTGTCATATTACACCAATAAACAACGGTTTTTCTTACAACCGTTGTAAATACAGATCCACTGTAAAAACTGAAAAGTTTGTGGTTTTCACCTCATGCATGTATGCACAATTAATAGAAATTTGAATGTAACGTATGGATGAAGTTAATCTAATTAATTATAGCTTTATTAAAATATAAATAGCATCACATTTGCAGTAAGAATAAGAATCACTTTATTATTACTAACCTTTATACTTCACTTTTTAAATAATATACATATACATATATATCATAATTAAAATGTCATCGTCTTCATCATCCGCCGTCGCACCTCCTCAGCAATCGGTAACCTGCTATATCAACCCGATTACGTGCATAATTCACAATCTCCCAGTCATACGCGATGCTGCTGGGAAGCCAGCTTCTAAGTCTCTTACCCCATTGAGGGACATCCTCATTGAGAATGGGTTTTCAAATGTTAGGGCAATCCACCCGGCTTGGATTTCTGGTCGTGGGTTTCTTGAATATGCTCTGATCGAGTTTCGAGGAGATGGTCTTGACGATTTTCGCCAAGTAAAACAACTCGTTGCAAGGTATGCATCACGTGACCATCAAAGGGGCAAAAGTGACTTTTATGCCGACGACCCTAAGGATCGTTATGTACACGTTGGGCCTTACTTATGAGTTGCCACCGCTGAGGACTCGCATCTGATGAGAAGGTTCACTTCGTACAGGTTTATTAATGTACCGAAATCATGGGAAGACGAAGAAGTGCCTCATTTTGATCACCGTCTTGATGTCGATGTATTAAGCTTGATTTATAATCAAGTTTATCCTCAGTACCCACCTCCTAGTCAAACTCCTGTTAGGGTGTTTAATTAATTTACTTAGTTAGCTGTTTGTTTTCCTGGTTTTTTATTTTTTATTGTGTTTCCTTTTTTTTCCCTTGTTGTACTGTTTTTTTTTTTGTGCCATTGTATAATATGCTCGTTTTAATATATAGTTCTACTCCTTATTACATGCAAATGCTTATATATTAACATAGATTTTAAATAACTTGCAAATAGACAAATGAATGAAACAATAACATATAATATAATGACAACGGTAGTGCATAAGAGCCATGTTAGAATATAAACACCTCTAAAAATAAATGAAAACTGGAAGATATTAATAAGATAATTACAACGGTTCTTTTAAGAACCGTGTTAGATTATGCAATTGCTGAATAAAATATAGTTTAAATAACCTTCTTTCTTTCTTTCTTTCTTCCTTTCTTCCTCTCTCTCTCTCTCTCTCTCTCTCTCTCTCTCTCTCTCTCTCTCTCTCTCTCATTACTCAAATTATGTCAAGTGCTAGCTCTTCTTCTTCCTCTATTTCAACAGGACATGTAATTGCTCAGTTCCGGCACATTGCGGACTTCTTGTACTTTGCAAAATCCGGGAAGAAAATTTCTTACTTGCAAATTCTATAATCCCGAGACTAAAATGCGTGGATACAATTACTTCAAGTGGGTTGATGAACCAATGATTGAGTGGCAGAGGAAGGTTATAAACAGGTTAGTAAATGAGAAAAAGAGCATGGCTATCGAGATTACTCAAGTGAGAAGTATACTACATCAAATTGAAGAATCGAAGCGGGGAAATGACAGTGAAATATTGAAGGCAAAAGAAGAATGCAAGAAGTTAATCATGGATATCGTAGAACTCAAAAATAATGAGGCATGGCTTAAGTTAATTGTCAAATTTCTTCTTCTAATTGTTATTTACCTAGTTTATTATGTATGGTGGTAGTTTGTACTCTTTATGTGTAAACTTGTAATCCTTTAAATTAATGGAAATAAGTAAGATTTTCTGAGAAACATATTGTAATTAGCTGGCATATACCAAACGATGCTTTATTTCTTGGCGGTAAAATAGAACACAATGAAATATAAAATAAAACGGTTATACCTAAACCGTTGTTCAGGACGTATACAGTTATAACGGTTCAGGCCGTTGTTATGTATATAAAAATGATGCTTTATTTCTTGGCGGGAAAATCAAACAAAATGAAAATCTTTAATACAACGGTTATTTATAACCCGTTGTAGATAATACTAATCAATTACGGTTTCAAACAAAACCGTTGTCTGTTTGGAAACAAAATATAACGGTTTTTCTTATACCGTGTTTATTACTTTCCAATAAACAAGGTCTTGCAAGTGTTGTATCACACATATATACTCTGAGCTTCCCCTCCCCCACATAATATCCTCAAACACTGAGATTCCCCTCAACCACCAGCCTACCCCATCACCGTCGCAGTCATCGTCATCATCGCCATTGCCGCCACCAGATCAATCTTGATTCTCCTCTTTAAAGAAGTAATAAACATTCCTCTCTAGAGATTTGTTTGTTATTATAAGTATGCATTGTTATTATTTGTTTATTAATTTATGCTTTAGATATGGTCGAAAAGCGGAAAAGAAACGATGGAAATGCGTCGAAAGCGACGACTCGTGATGAGAATAATTTACAACACACTTCGGGTCGAATGCGCCACAGGGTTTCCCTAGAAGCAATAAATTCAAAGATACCTAATCCTTTACAATGGGATAAAGATACGGGGCTGCCATATGGTGAGAATGCCGGGTATTTTGCGAGTTGGATTGGTTGTTGTGTAAGATAGTATGTGCCTCTCGGTATGCCGCGTATCAGTGAACTGAGTAAAATACGGAACACCATGCTAATAAACAGAATAAAGGTATGTATATACAATAATAAATGTTTTAGCTGAAATTAAGTTACTACTTGATATGTGTATTAGCCGAAACACTTGTACCAACTATGCTCATCATATATGCAGTTAGCTTACGTTGTCCCCGAAAAGTATGATAAGTACCTAAAAAAAAAAAGACAGGGGAAGCCCTCAGTTCTTGGAAGTTAAAGATTGCTGAGAACCACTTGTTCAACAAGGAAACCGAGGAGATGAACAAGAAACCACCAACAAAGAAGTATCCGTATGTCAGTCAAGACCATTGGGATAGCTATATCGCTTATAGGCAGTCTGAAAAGTTTAAGGTAACTTAATAATAATAAGTAAAGAAGTATACTTAGTTTACTGTTTGGTCATGCTTACGGTTCTTGATACAATTTATTTGATGAAGGCTATGAGTGAGAGGAACAAGGCAAACATTTCAAAGAAAAAGACCGTCTTTTACGGCTCCCGAGGTGGTTATAGATTGATTAGGACGAAACTTGTAAGTACATAATTCTTATAGTATTAGACTATTAGGTGTTTTAGTCGGATGTTATATATGTTCATAGTAATCATACATATTTTGAGAGGATATCAATGTGATGAATGAATTGTAGGCAAAGCTTGAAAAATTCAGTCGTCACGACGCTTGGTGGAAGGTCACACTCCTAAGAACGGAAAGACAGAAACTGAATATGATAAGGACATCAAAGAGAAAATTGTAAGTTTGACTTAATATGTCACTCCTATGGCAAACTGGTGGTCGGGGTTATATAATTGTGAGTTTAAATAAAATTTAGTTGCTTAATGGTTTTATGTGTATGTAGAGGATCTGTGAGAAGGAGGTACAGGAAGGAAAATAGAAGCCTCAAGGACGTGATGACATTCTTGCTAGGGTAATCGACAAAGCAGAGCATCAGGTCGTGTGAGAGGGGTATCGACGCGTGTTGGTATCACTAAGTATTTTGGGAAAACTACTCGAAGTGGTGATGATTCCAAGAAGGTAATCTATAAATACTGTATTTGAACCAACGTAATTTATAACTATATATGTTATTAATTTCTACTACACAGCTATAGAAAATAGCCAGGTTGATGGTGAGAATGTTGGAAACTGGGGAAAAGCTATCAGAAAAAGACTGATATGGTTTAAGAAGTCATAAAGGAAGCAGAGGAGGAGGAGGAGGAGGAGGAGGAGGAGGAGGAGGAGGAGGAGAAGAAGGAGGAGGAGGAGGAGGAGGAGGAGGAAAAAGAGATAATAATATTTATGTCTTATATATATATATATATATATATATATATATATATATATATATATATATATACAATGTGTTATATGATTTGGAAAATTAGTACGTGTTATATGGACAAGTGTTAATGTACAGAAGGAAGCCGAGGAGGACATGGTAAGGGAGAAAGAAATGGCAAAGGAGATGGAGGTGGGAGCCGAGGATCGATATCAGGCAGTTGAAGAGGAAGAGGAAGCCAGGAAGGCCGTGACACATGATGATATTGAGGTAGTTGATGATCAGACGTTCTTCTCAACACCGAAAAAGGTAATGGCTGCTAGATTTTAATTATTCATCTCAACACCGAAAACTAAGGCCATACTAAGTAAAATTACATAATTCAAAATTATATAAAATAAAATTATGACAATCATAAATAAAATGTAGCATTATAATATGTATGAGCATGCCCAATTTTATGCTAAATCGCCTTTAAGGAGCCAATATCGTATATTAAACGGTTTTTACGGATTTGCGTGATTCAACCTTATAAAATCACAATAAATTACATAAAATCATATTTATGCACAAGTTAATTACCCTAACCTTCTTAGGACTCAAAATTAGTCTTCACTAACATATTGACTATAATTAACTTGTATTTCTTAAAATTGTTCATTAATGGACTCAAAATTACAAAATAAAGCCATAAACTTCAAATAAATCACAAAAATTTCAAATAAATTTGAAATTTGAAATTTAAACTCATGAAAATTCTTGAAAAATACCATGACACTCATAATGTTCAAAAACTTAGGTTAAAAATTTCGAAATTTATCGGGAAAAACAATGTTGCGGTTTATCGGATTTATCAATTATAATCATAAAAACATGAGAAAAATATATTCATCAACTTTTCAATTTTAGATATGAAAAAGATAATAAAATGCAACATGTGACGTTTTTCCTTAGTCATGAAGTATGTTTTAGCAATTATTCACTAATTAAGTCACTATTTATGCTATTTTTCATCAAAAATTCATAAATCATGCATGAAGACTTTAATATAGCCTATTATTTTACATACATCTTGTAAAATTACATGTGACAACATACTAAATTTCTATGACCAGATTCTAAATTTATCTCATATTAACCTACTTTTCAATTAAATTCGATTTTTATAATGAAAAATCCATATTTCGAGCATAAAAACTCCAAAAATTCTGAAAATTTACAAGTTATCTCAAAATAATATATGTGAAAACATATCCAAAAACCACTGGAAAATTCGAAGTTTAGCTAATTTTAGTCCGAAAATGACATTTTTATCATAAAATCACATTTTAATGCCATTAATATATAAAATGAACAATAAAAATCCATAAATTAACCAAAATATCCTAAATACATTTTAGGATCAGAAACTTTAACATGCATAATTAAATTCGTGATATGTCATAATAAACACAAATTTATAAGTTTTATATGTTAATCGTATAACTCGGAAAAACTATAACCGATTTGCATGCAAACAACCAAAGGCTCTTGATACCGCTTGTTAGAAATCTATATTTCATTACTCAACATATTCATATATGTTACTAATTTAATTTAGTCATAAAATTAAATACAAATCTTATGCATGCAAACATAAGTAAATATAGAGAAGAAATCGTTTTCTCACCATATGATTTTCGGATTAAAAGGGCACCAACAAGATCTCCTTCTTGTTAGTTCTTGAGCTTTCCAACAATGGATGAACGAGATTCAAGTTTAGAATCTCTCCCAAAAGCATATACCCAAGGAAATCTCTTAATAACTTATATATTTATGAACTAGTAAAGATATAAGTTTTACTTAAAAATGACACAAAATATTAATTTTGTTCTCTTAAAAAATCGGTTCAAGAGGAATGATTTTTGAGGTTTTTACTTCTCTAAGTTTCTCCAAATTGTAGAGAGAAAAATAATTTTTCTTACACTAGAAAAATAATGGTTAAAGATGGAATGAATGATGGAGGAAACAACTCTCTATGTTTACCTCTTGAAAACCGGTAGGGAGGAGCAACCAATGCCCAATGCATGAGCTTGTGTTCTTATCAAGATCAACTAGGCATGCAAGGCTATATTAGGTGGTAATTATTATGTTTTCCACTCAAAATAAAAACACAATATACACCTTAAACTCCCTCCAATTTTTCGGCACTTTTATCATAAAATGGATAGTCCATTTTATTTTGTCATATGTCAATTGTGACATATGTGACATGTTACTTGACATGTGAAATTGTAATGTATTTTTAACATATTAAAAATCAACATACTCATAAAATATGTCATATACAAAATCGACTAGTAATTCGTAATTACTTGTACCAAAATGGCTTATCAATTATAAATCACAACATCTTATATTTATAATAAATCATTCATTCAATCTCAATTCAATATCAATTGTTTCGTAAACAATAATTTTATCCAAGTAATAAAACAATTCGATTACTTAGACCGTATCTAATTTAATCGAATTACAATAAGACACGTTAACTTTACTCACAAAATCATTCGTCAATTTTAAGTAATTTAATTAACTCGTATCGGCATACGATTAATTAAATATTCAATTAAGAGTATTTCCCTATAGGTATGACCTAAAGGGATCAACTGATCACCACCGTCGCACGACAGTAATGTCAAACTCTAGTCAGCCAATCATTACCGATATGTGTGGACCAGTTGACAGTAAATATTTACATCCCACATGTATTCTTAAAATGAGATTTAAACATGTGATCATCATGATCGACAGTTGTGATCGCATTATTGTCGGAGGACACATATTCCAACAATCTCCCACTTGTCCTCGACAAGTGTGCGTCACCAATTCTCTTGTCCTATTACTATCTCCCACTCAATGCAAGGTGTCTTTCGGGTCGTACTTGCAAGTGATTATATCGAGAGTGGTTTCCTCGATCTGGAGAATAACTGATTGACCGGAATTATCCACCATGGATACATTCCGAGCGTGGCCACGCATTTCCAGTTCATTACTCCTCGAGTGGCCCTGAGATATTGTTATAACCCTGACAAAGGGGTGGACAATTCCTATCGCACTTATTCCCTTCGATTAGCCACAGCCATCATAACCCAAAATATGCCCATTTGACCCCATTTACGAAGGTCGTAGTAACACAAATCAAAGTTAATTTGAAACTGTGCCACCTTAGGCGAAGAGTCTTTAGTCAAAAGAATCGACTCATTAGAATACTATAGTAGCTCTCGCCACGACCAGGCTATATAAATTTGCCAGAACTCTATAAGCGGTCATAAGGCCCGACAAAGTGTTCCTAACAGTCTGCCTATGTGATCGACTAGTCATCTCACATGACTCTATGGCACTTGAACTTGCCATCAATCGCATCACACTCGAGTCACTTCGAGACGTCACCTCATACAAGTGACTATGGGCAAATACCATGTTAATCCAGGTTCACTTTAACGGGGTTCAATATTGTCTCTAGAACCCGTTTGGATGTAACAAAGTATAATAAAAGAGTTTTAAAGTAAAACTCGAACGACAAATGCGATTATCACATATGAATAGTCAATGCCTGATTACTACTTCATATTCTATAATCCAGTTTGATCTTGAATGTAGTTGTTTATTTCAATTTAATTGAAATGACATGACTCATCATGTTAAGCCTATGAGAAGGCTTTGGTTAGTAGGTTTTATCAACTTCTTGTACCTTACTCAACCTTACTACATACTCGTTTTCCTTTGTAATGTATACATTTGCATTACAAAACTTTCTGAGTACTTGTCGAGATCCAATCAAGACATAGGCCCTCTAGCCTTAGAATAGCTCCCACTGTTTTCACAATGTACGGGATCCATCCTTTTGCACATCTCATGATTGCAAGTGTACTCAATTTCCGTTGTAAATATTTCTCATTGTTATTTATTGCCTAGAACGATTCTAGAAAATCTATTTCTTAAACAACATAGCCACAATGGTATCTTAACCATCCTAATGTGTTTTGATTATGGTTTGGTCGGAAACCATGCGCAATCTCAATTGTCAATTGTCACTTGTGTAACACCCTTACACAAAATTGCATCAAAAACACTTTGCATTACATCCTTAATGTTTCTGCAAGCACTTAAGGGTAATCTTTATGGCTTACTTGGTAACTATTACTTAAATTCGATTTGAAACAATTCATCATACTCAAAGTATATGAAGTGTTATACATCATTTCCTATTTAATTGATTCGCAGCGGAAGCAAATGGAATCAATCAAATATGTTCAATTCGATTGAACTAGTCATGAATCTTATCAACATAAGACTTCTTATTGACGCTAATATCATGTGGATTTATCTCCATAAATCCGGATATTAAGGATATATTATAATACTCCAAAAGTCTTAAATCATTCCCAACGATCAATATGTCATCCACATATAAGACTAATTAAAATTTCCGTAACTCCCACTAAACTTCATGTATAAACACAACCTCTCAACCTATTGAGAAAAGTTTTATTACATGTTAAAAATGTTGATTCCAACTCATTGATGTCCTACTTAAGACCTTCTCTTAAGTTGCACATTATCTTAGGATTGTAAGAATCTATAAAACTCATAACATGTATTGAATACATTCCTTCTAATTGAAGAAGTGGGTTTTAGATTCACTTGCTATATGTATATTATCATTATGAAACACAATCCTTAAGAAAATCCAAATATACTTAAGCATTTCAACTGGTGCAAAATCCTTTGCAACCAATCAAGCTTTGATATCTCTCTTAGATATCCAACAATTTCACTCGGAATTGATTTCGGATTTTCATGGCTCTTAAGCCTTGTATTGAGTTGTGACTTAAACACTCTCATGTAAGTCATATGTTCATTACTTTCCAGAAGTAATTAACTTGAATCAAACAATTTCTTTGTAAGTTGTAAGCTCTTTACTTTCTTAAAAGTAACACTAATTCATCATCCTCAATAAGTGATGAGTTTAACCTCCTAGGTTTTGAAGAAACAGCGTTTTACACAAAACGTCTCATGTAGCCAAGAAAGACCAGTTTCTTGCGACATAACATTCTTTGTGGCTCTTTGATTAATTTCTCCCACTCTGTCTTCTAGAAATAAACTTGTATTTTAGAAAGACAGCTTCACGAACCCGTTGTACTCGTGATTATAATAAGGAAAAATGAGCATTTGTTTTTTTGAAAACTTACAAACATGGTACCTTACCATTTCATATCTCATATGATTCGTTTTAGAATTAGTGGAAAAATAATTTAGACAAAATGATAAAAATCCCCAAAAGGTTCAAGTAACTCAAGGTAACTTTATTGAAGTCCAAACCATATCGAATAGTGTTTGATTTCTTATCCAACCACACATTATCCCATAATGCGTGCTAAGAGAGATTAATTTGTGATACTATATCACATTTCCTTTGGCTTATATCAAAGTCTTCACTTTGATAATCACATCATGATTAAATCGGGATTCTTTGAACTCTTTGAACTTCTTCAAAGATTTCTCTCTTTACCTTATTAAGTGAACATATTAGCGTCAACTTAAATCGTTGGTAAAAGAAAATGATCAACCTATTTTGGATCAATGATTTACAACCTAGATCTCCTTTTCAACCAAAAAGGCACGAGACATCTTGCCTTGAATACAAGATACGCCTATACCATAAGATCTAATGGTTTCAAGAGTACTCGATAACTCTTTGCGTTCATCATTCCAAAATCTACGGTTTAATCTTGGGTTACCAATTTGAGTCTTGTATCATCTTCATGATATATCATTCTAGTTTGGTTTAGAATATAATCACCTTTGATAATGGGCTAGCCATACATCAAATCATGGTGTATAGGGTCACAAAAAGTGAAACCTCTTTTGTATCTTAACAAGTTTATATTCTTATTTAGAGTTTATGCACTTAATAGTCATAATTAAGTTCAACTATAAACCCAAAACTAGATTGATTACACAATGACTCTATCTCTCAACATTATTTGATGCTAGTCGTCATATTCTAATCCTCCCATGTATCAAGTACAATGATGTAAACCACCACCGGTTTCTAATATTGACGAAGTAGTACTTAGCAAAATTTATTTCAATCAAATACTTAAAGAACTAAGTCTTATTAGATTTCCCACAACTAACTTGCTTATTCTTTAACAACTTGGGGTAGTTTCCTTTCTAGTGTCCAACATTTAAGACAATGGAAACTTTATCGGTCGGGATTGATAGGTTTAGTGTCGTTATTCTCAATAACTTTACTTTTAACATTACCTTGTATCAATTCCATTCTAATTTTACTTCTTTAAAACCTTATCCTTTTCTTAACGGTTTAAGATAATGCTCCCACTCATTTCAATGAGTCTTTGCTTTGAGAAGAAAAATTATACTCATGAAGACTACTCTTCATTCGTTTGTTTAGTCTTAAAACTTTCATTGAAGTGGTTGCGATATTTTGGCCTATTACGATTTCCGACAAATCTAATTACCAAAACAATTTATCGCTTCAAGGTACTTAATTCAATTAAGTATATGAAATACAATCCATTGTAAGTAGATGTGATAGTCAAGAATCAAAAACCTGTTTGATAATGAATGACTTTTATCTATACTCTTTACAAGAGATCCTTCCAATGGATAATTTGAGGTTTTTAGAAGAAAATTCAAATTTTGTCTTTAGTTACGATGTTTTAATGGAGTTTTGAATCGAAATGATATCGTATAAAAATTTTGGTGAAGAAATAGAACAATATGATAACGGAATAGTGGAAAACTTGACATTTATCGTTTTATTAATACTTGTAAAACAAGTAAAACATTTACATAGTGACCTCTACCCAACTATGATAAATGATTCCGAGATCCAAATTCATATTAACTTGGGCACGGGGTAGCCGATGAAACCCTTATCAATAAAACTCGGTGGATTAACTCTTTAATCGATTCTACTTTTAGAACTCTCGGTCGATAAAATTACATTAACATTTATCTTTAGCCCAAAAGACATCCGACAAGGGCACGGGGTAGCCGATGAAACCCTTATGAATACTTTTGTTGAGTTCAACCCAAATTTAGAATAAATGTGTCCATGATCCAAATTCACATTAACTTGGGCACGGGGTAGCCGATGAAACCCTCATCAACATGAATTCGGTGGATAGACATTTATCACCCACTTCCCCTACGTAACAAGGTTTGTACCCCGGGGTGGCCGAGTGCACTCCCTCGCGAAATAGGTTTTCATGGTTTCTACTTTTTGGTAAGGCTAAGTCTCAATTGTTTATTTTAGCGAGAGGTCATGTCAATTTATTATCTATCACGTTTTAAGTAAACTAAAGCAGTGAACTACGATAATTGTAATTGACACGGTCGATAAACTCGATTAAAATGACAATGCATGTTTTAGTTATGGCGATTTAGCGATGCATGCAACATATAAATAAAATGCAAAGCATAAAAAAATCCTAGTATGGCCTTCCTAGAATAGAAAATCTAATTAACTATTACATATTCGGAAAAAAACTCCATTGGTTCCTTGAACTTCGGTTTTAGCACGCATCTCGAGGTAACACCGTCTTTATGTATCGTCTTCCTTGAGTGACACCGTCTTCAAGGAACTCCGAAATAAATAAATTACATAGCAAATTACATAATTTCCTATTATACATTTGTAATTAAAATAAAATAAATCTATTAAATTACAAAACGGTGATTCGAGATCACAATAAATTACAACCGAAACGATATTCCCATACATTTCGGGTAATACCAATTAAAAACTAAGGCCATACTAAGTAAAATTACATAATTCAAAATTCTATAAAATAAAATTATGACAATCATAAATAAAATGCAGCATTATAATATGTATGAACATGCCCAATTTTATGCTAAATCGCCTTTAAGGAGCCAATATCGTATATTAAACGGTTTTTACGGATTTGCGTGATTCAACCTTATAAATCACAATAAATTACATAAAATCATATTTATGCACAAGTTAATTACCCTAACCTTCTTAGGACTCAAAATTAGTCTTCACTAACATATTGACTATAATTAACATGTATTTCTTAAAATTGTTCATTAATGGACTCAAAATTACAAAATAAAGCCATAAACTTCAAATAAATCACAAAAATTTCAAATAAATTCAAAAATTGAAATTTAAACTCATGAACATTCTGGAAAAATACCATGACACCCATAATGTTCAAAAACTTAGGTTAAAAATTTCGAAATTTATCGGGAAAAACAATGTTGCGGTTTATCGGATTTATCAATTATAATCATAAAAACATGAGAAAAATATATTCATCAACTTTTCAATTTTAGATCTGAAAAAGATAATAAAATGCATCATTTGACATTTTTCCTTAGTCATGAAGTATGTTTTAGCAATTATTCACTAATTAAGTCACTATTTATGCTATTTTTCATCAAAAATTCATAAATCATGCATGAAAACTATAATATAGCCTATTATTTTAAATACATCTAGTAAAATTACATGTGACAAAATACTAAATTTCTATGACCAGATTCGAAATTTATCTCATATTAACCTACTTTTCAATTAAATTCGATTTTTATCATGAAAAATCCATATTTCGAGCATAAAAACTCCAAAAATTCTGAAAATTTACAGGTCATCTCAAAATAATATATGTGAAAACATATCCAAAAACCACTGGAAAATTCGAAGTTTAGCTAATTTTAGTCCGAAAATGACATTTTTATCATAAAATCACATTTTAATGCCATTAATATATAAAATGAACAATAAAAATCCATAAATCAACCAAAATATATTAAATACATTTTAGGATCAGAAACTTTAACATGCATAATTAAATTCGTGATATATCATAATAAACACAAATTTATAAGTTTTATATTTTAAGCGTATAACTCGGAAAAACTATAACCGATTTGCATGCAAACAACCAAAGGCTCTTGATACCGCTTGTTAGAAATCTATATCTCATTACTTAACATATTCATATATGTTACTAATTTAATTTAGTCATAAAATTAAATACAAATCTTATGGATGCAAACATAAGTAAATATAGAGAAGAAATCGTTTTCTCACCATATGATTTTCGGATTAAAAGGGCACCAACAAGATCTCCTTTTTGTTAGTTCTTGAGCTTTCCAACAATGGATGAACAAGATTCAAGTTTAGAATCTCTCCCAAAAGCATATACCCAAGGAAATCTCTTAATAACTTATATATTTATGAACTAGTAAAGATATAAGTTTTACTTAAAAATGACACAAAATATTAATTTTGTTCTCTTGAAAAATCGGTTCAAGAGGAATGATTTTTGAGGTTTTTACTTCTCTAAGTTTCTCCAAATTGTAGAGAGAAAAATAATTTTTCTTACACTAGAAAAATAATGGTTAAAGATGGAATGAATGATGGAGGAAACAACTCTCTATGTTTACCTCTTGAAAACCGGTGGGGAGGAGCAAACAATGCCCAATGCATGAGCTTGTGTTCTTATCAAGATCAACTAGGCATGCAAGGCTATATTAGGTGGTAATTATTATGTTTTCCACTCAAAATAAAAACACAATATACACCTTAAACTCCCTCCAATTTTTCGGAACTTGTATCATAAAATGGATAGTCCATTTTATTTTGTCATATGTCAATTGTGACATATGTGACATGTTACTTGACATGTGAAATTGTAATGTATTTTTAACATATTAAAAATCAACATACTCATAAAATATGTCATATACAAAATCGACTAGTAATTCGTAATTACTTGTACCAAAATGGTTTATCAATTATAAATCACAACATCTTGTATTTATAATAAATCATTCATTCAATCTCAATTCAATATCAATTGTTTCGTAAACAATAATTTTATCCTAGTAATAAAACAATTCGATTACTTAGACCGTATCTAATTTAATCTAATTACAATAAGACACGTTAACTTTACTCACAAAATCATTCGTCAATTTTAAGTAATTTAATTAACTCGTATCGGCATACGATTAATTATATAATCAATTAAGAGTATTTCCCTATAGGTATGACCTAAGGGGATCAACTGATCACCACCGTCGCACGACAGTAATGTCAAACTCTAGTCAGCCAATCATTGCCGATATGTGTGGACCAGTTGACAGTAAATATTTACATCCCACATGTATTCTTAAAATGAGATTTAAACATATGATCATCATGATCGATAGTTGTGATCGCATTATTGTCGGAAGACACATATTCCAACAGTTGTTGCCAGGGGATACGTGTTCGCTTACGACCGGCTTCAATAAGTTAAGGTTCATGGTATACCCCTTCGTGACAATTGCAGAAAAGTGGAGGTGTCCCAATTATATAAAGACGAGTATGGGGAAGTAAAAGTACCATTTCTTAATGAGGATATCACTTATTTAAAAGAAACCCTAAGCTCGTATATGCAATGGCCTAACAACCTCATCAATGTTGTCATCCCCGAGGTACCTATACCCAGACGTTAATTATTACTTGTTCTTTAAATATATTAGGGTACGAATATTAACATATCGTAAGCACTTTAATCTTTACATTTGCAGAAGTTAAGCAAAGCCATGGCGCCAGCTAAAGCAATTACTACTACGTCAACGGAAGTTGTTGTAGTCAAGCCTGCTTATGACTCTTATTATGAATCGTGTGAATATAAGAAAAAAATGAAAACCAATTCGCTGAAGGCTTTGCACAACCTGGCTGTAAAGAAGTCACCTAGAGGGGATGTAGTCGTGATTAACATTGAAGAGGAAATTATGGGCGTAGCTGATATAGCCGTACTGGACCCGAAGCAACTGATGGAATTTTTCGACCTTGACAATTTAGATGCTGTTCACATTTTGATTTGGATGAAGTAAGTTTTATTAATAAAACTATTTAGTCATTTCAATTTACGAATAATGATGTTTGTTTAAATTGTCAATTACAATAACATTCTTCATTTCATGTGGCGTAATAGGTACCTCAATAATCAGTTCGCTGAGTGGAAGGCCCAATTCACACCTACGGATTCTTGAGTCCTAAGGCGTTCTCTGTGCACAGAATTTCATACGAAGAACAAATCAATAGTATCGCTCGTCGGTTGATGTCGACCAAAAAACTGTCTTGCCCCGTACAATGAGAATATGTATGTATAGTACGTGATTATTGTAATGAATCATGGTTCTATAAATTTATTATTAACATGCTTAAATGCGTGTAAATGAACTAACAGTTCAATATCCCAAATTGAATAGGAAGCATTGGGTGCTACTGGCAATCCAAGTGGAAACAAAAACAGTGTACTGGATTGACTCTCGCGAAGGCAAACCCTCTGACAGTTATGTGAGGATGATAACTGAGTAAGTTTACAACCTTCAATAATGTCATTTGTTATTGTATGACTTGAGCCATATATATGCAAATAATAATGGCATGTGTGTTGATCCGTGTCATTTATATGATGTTTTATACCTCATTTTACACGCATTTCAGAGCTCATTTGTGTAGTTTAAGCTACCATTTCCTCTATTTCCGTCTACTTTCGTGTTTTTGTACTTTATTGCAGAAATGTGAAGAATTCAGCGGAAATTGAGCTAAATACTTCACGTCAAATGCAATGCAAGATACTCGGAGACGGATTTAGCTCAATTTCCGCTGAATTCTTCACATTTCTGCAATAAAGTACAAAAACACGAAAGTAGACGGAAATAGGGGAAATGGTAGCTTAAACTACACAAATGAGCTCTGAAATGCGTGTAAAATGAGGTATAAAACATCATATAAATGACACGCATCAAACTTCCCCAAACCAAATCCTTGCTTGTCCCCAAGCAAGAACTAGACTCGATCTAATGACCTAATGGAACGAGTTCAATCTCAGAGCGAATTGCAAACTGTAAAGCCTAAACCATTTTAATGCAATAACTAACAATCAATTAGCATTGTGAATCATGCAAACGAGTTATGAAGTCGTTAAAAACTGCTGTACCATCAATTATAGAGACTTATCAAATTGGACTCTCACGGGTCGCTCATATCACACATAAGCACATGTGAATATATAAGAGGATAGAAAGAATTCATTTTGTAGAGACTCTCACCTAAACTACGACCTATATGAACATGCCTGCAATAAAATATGAAAGTAATCTCTATGACCGTACATATGCATTCCAACCAACAAATGACCATGACACATGCCGAGGTATATATGGATATGTGAGGTAATGGGTAAGAGGAAGGCAAAACATTTATGGGAAAGTGAAGGTACAAGTGATCAAGCTAGTACCAAAACAGAACCATGCGACAACATTCAACTTCTTGCTCAAATCAAAACGGAACGGTGCTAAAGCAAGCACAAAACTCACAATCTCCATAATACTAAATCAATCAACTCCCCATCGGATACAAATGCAACATGGGAGCAAAAATCGCCATAAGATAAAGGCTTGAATTATGCAAATTGATTTTCTTTTCTGTCCCCAGTCGATCGATTTGAAGCAAAAAAAAGATTATGTCCACTTGGAAAATATGAAAGCAACGATGTTCCCAATTTTATCACGCCATTAGTAAGTGTATTCTTAATAATTAATCGTATCATTTAATTTATGTTTTTGCGAGAGGTCGATTATCTAATTCAGCTGATTTGTGTGTGATTTATATAATAGTCTCCTAAAGCACCAGACGACAAACAATGCACCTTTTACGTTTGTCAGTCCATATGGGAGGTTATCAACATAAAACTTTCTACCATTCCGATACGGGTTAGTGTGATTTGAAAACTATTTCAGACGTAAATTGAGTTCAATTCTGTATACTTCCATGTATTATATCTATTTTGATTATGTATAATTTGAATTGTAGTTTCCACTAATACTCAACAAAGCCCCAGAATATTCGCCAGAGGACATCACCTAGTTGAGAAATATGTGGGACAGTTATGTTGTTTCATTAGCGGAGTCTCAATAGTTTTCTCATACTTTATGTACGAGTGTGTATATATAGAGCCATTGTGTATTGGCTTCTTTTGTTTTTCTGAGGAAGTTGTGTTTTGGCTTTTGATCATCCTGTTTGTACTGTTTTTAAACTGGGTTTAATTGATCACCGGGTGTAATATTTTGATGCGATTGAATTTTTGCATCGCACATTCGCTTGAATGCTATTTTTCAAAAAAAAATAGCATTTCAAAGATTCTACAAACGCAAATTTGAAAAATAGCATTTCAACAGCTGCTAGAACAAGCTAAAATCATTTTAAAAAAAAATAATAATAAAAACGATAACGTTTAAAAACAACCCATTGCAAACAATTATTTGACAACGGTTTTATTTAGATAAATAACTGTTGACATCTTTTCCCTCCCATTCAAACTGCCAAAAATTTAAGATAACGAACGATAACCGTTGTCGAGTTCAAAACTTTTACAACGGTTTATTTAAGCAGAACCGTTGTCAAAGTTTCATCAATAAAAATAGATAACAGTTACATACCGTTGTCAACAGATGAATATAACAACGGTTTTCACGCAATAAAGCCGTTGTTAAATTTTGACATTCAATTAAATAAGATAACGAAATAAGCCGTTATCATATATAATATTTAACAACGGTTTTGGAACGATAAGACGTTGTCAATAGTAAACTACGACAACGGATATGAAACTGTTCTTAAGATTTAATAACGGTTTCTTAAAAGATTTTATAACGGTTCTTGATGTTATATAACGGTCGCGTGTCATTTGGACAACCGTAGTATATATTTAACAACCGTCGTTGCAATAACGGTCCCGTGTTTCTATTTAAAAACGATCATTGCATTATTTGACCGTTATTGAAGGTCTTATTTGGCATAGTGACAATACAGTTGGAGTTTCCAGAAAACACTAGAGTCTAAGATCCTCTATGATACATCCATATAATAACAATATCATATTTCATAACATTCGTAACTTGCGTAAAACTGTTATTTAACATTTTTTTATCATTAATCCGAAAATATAGATTTTAAAAGAGTCCAATTGTTTATATAGCACCATCTATAAATAAAATTTAGAAAACTAACCCAATAAAGGTCCAATAATTTTCTTAATACAACATTTCTCCTTTATATAACTAGATATTTCACCGTTCAAATTTATTTCCACATTTATTTACGAGTTGTCTATTTTTATTTGGGTGTATTAGACTATTATTCCATAAGTATCTATTTAATTCATGTAAGCCCTATGTGCCGACAAAATGCGCCATTCATCTCAAATAGTGGGACATTGCGATTTGGGGCAATCTATTAACAATTTCATCATTCATTTAACGAAAAGGAAAATGAAATGGCGTTACTGGTAATGCTCAAATTTGCCGTCATCGGGGGTATTATAGTAAATTACCTAGTTATTTTTATTTTCCTCTACTAAAATTTAAATTTCAAACTAATTAATAGAAATGGGTAGTTTAATAATTTAAAATTGCATAAGTAATTATAGTTTATAGTAAATAAAAAATCACTAGGATTTTCCTTGAGTATTGCCACTTTTTGAGGAATGTTACAACAAACAAGATAGTATTTTGTTTGTGTATAGAGTGTATTCAAGCATGTGTTTACCAAGTAAATGATGTAGCTAGTTCATGGGTAAGGCTGTAAGGCAGTGAGTATCGACTATTTTGTATAGTTCATGGATAAGGTAGTGGAAACTCGAATTTTTATTTGATTCATAGCTGGGTAAGGCAGATTAGATTATAAGAGAACTATTTTTTACATATCAAAATTCCGTTCAGTGTCTTCTTCACCCAACGATCTTAGTAGCGGCGGTGTGCGCACTCAATTGGTCGATTTTTTTAAATGAAAAGGAGAGTCGAAAAGAGATATGTACATTTTTGTACTGTTTTTTTTTTTTTTGGTACAAAAGAGGGGCAAAGCTCCGAAACTAACTAGAAACAGTACGAGATAATAAAACCCCTAGGACATCTTCCCGGAGGATAGAACATAAGGCATGAGGTGGAGCAGATAGAATAGTAGTAGAGGGATTAGAATTAACTCCTTGATTGGCAAGCCGATCAATCCGCTGCACGATTTGCTTCTCTATAAGAATGATCTATTCGAATCGACCAACCGTCACGCTTGATTAGCTCCTTGTATCGCTGGACTAAAGGGCAAAGCCTGTTACTTAGTGGCTGCTCTTCTCGGAAAAAATCCACGCACGAGATATTATCCATAAGGACTATCAAATTAGTAATATGTAGGGAATGAGCATGCCCAAGACCTGCTAAAAGAGCGCGCATGTCCATTCTAGGCATGAGTTTCTGCCTGTATATTTGACTGCATCTCTCTTGTCCCAGAATGTAGCTTTTGCGTCCATGAAGGACTTGCTTGTTTCGACCGGCTCAAAGTTGTGCAAGTCCATTTTAATCAAGTCATTTTCTTGTTTCAGTTGATTATTTAGCCATTTGATGCACTTTTACATCCTTTAATTTCGGTTTTATTAATAATTCTATCGAAATGAGTAAGGGATTTGTTTTTTAGGTGAATTTGGGGAAAGTGGTGGGGACGTTGAATTTTTTGCACGATTATAGATTTGTATTTTCTTCACACCCAGTTACTCCGTTTGATTTTTAGAAGACTATCTTTTAAGCTTTTTATTATTCTTTTATTCTTTTTATGGGCTTTAAAGTGACATTCTTGCATTAAGTTTCCTATTGATGCCTTTTCATTTATTCTCGTTACCTGGTAAGTGGAAAATCTGTGATTTTCTTTTACCGTTTCTCATCCGCAAGGACGGTATAGGTTGGTTTTCAATCAATCTAGTTTTCTTACCTTATAAAAAAAAAGCGCGCATGTTTGCTCTCATCGAGTTACAGATGCCACATGAAAACAAATAAGCTGAAACAAAATTATCGAAGTTGTCTCGTATAATTTCACCTATAATTCCACCACATCCCGCGTTACCTGAATTTCCTCTTGACGCCCCATCTGTATTCAGCATAAACCATCCAAACTAAGGAGGATGCCATCTAACATATATCTCTTCATACGTACTACCTAGGGCTGAATTAAATAGTGAGAACGAGTCCAACGCATTCTTTGATGTCATAAATTGTTGTTGGAGAAATCGAACAGGATCATTAGGATTCTCGTCCCCTTGACGAAATATAGCATTATTTATATACTCCATATCCACTAACAGGTTATAGCAAATTTCATAAGCCAATCGAGGGAAGCAGTGCTAGATGTGTTATCCGAGACCCACCGGTAATACTTAAGGGAAAAGAAACTTCCAGGTGGCATAGGAGTCCAAGTTGTGACTAAAGTTCGATGGAGAAAGAGCATAAGCAAAGAAGCTGATCAATAGCAAATCCACATAAACATACGAATTCTATTGTTTTACCGGGATTTTCCATATAAGGTGCCAATTTACTCTGATGTGTTCAGGGGGTAACTCATTAGGTCGAATAAAAGTAAGGGTAGATTTAATCGAGAATTTACCGTTGGGTGTCCCGCTCTAGAAAAAAGCATCTTGAATATAAGGCTCGGATGCTAGAGAATAAGCCTCGATCTTAAGTAAATCCTCCCTGGGAAGGTAATTTGAAAATAAATCCCATTTCTATCCCGATGTCTCATCCCACATTTCGCTGACAATGACTCCCAAATATGACTCGGGAATAGCTAAAATAGCCTTGTCTGATAGGCAACCTCCATCAACCCAAGAATGATCCCAAAAAAGAGTAGTCCTACAGTACATTTGTACTATAAGTCTAGATCAAGTTGTCGTAGTCTAGCGGATAAAACTAGTGGCTTAGAAACAGAAGGTGTGCGGTTCCAGACACAACAAGACTTTTTTCCAATATTTCTTCTTTTTACCTGTGTAAAGCTAAAGCCTACCTTCCCTTCCCTTCTTTCTTCTTCTTTTTTCCTTTTTTTATCTATCTTTTTCTATTTCTATTAACTTTTAAAAATGGATAATTATTTATATGTATGTGTGTATAGTTACAAAATTGTTTTCTACTTCTTCTCCCTTTTTGGATGGTTGTTCATATTTTAATGAAAAATTTGTTTTGGTAACTTAAAAGAGCGGAGATTTCGTCATTATAATTTGAACATTTTGAATTGGATATGATACAATTGTTTATTATCAATTATTTTATCTTCACTTTGGTTGAGTTATAAAATTAGTTACTCTGTAGTAATTCATGTTATGAAATATTATTATATGGATGTCCATAACTTAGAATATTATAGGGTGTATTTGTGACACCCCCATATACCAAGGAGCCTTAACAAGACCTCCCCTAACATATAAGGGCATCACCATATCGGTTGCCTGAGAAAAGTAATCATCAAAGGTCAATAAAAGAACATTTAAAATTATTTTACAAGCGGTACATCCAAACTACTAAAATAAAAGATACAACTCGTCCAAGCTATATAACTACTTCTTAATGTTACTCGTGAAGACTCATCCCTGCCAGGACTCCAGCTACCATCAAAGACAACACCTGCTAAGTCTGACTGCTCACCATAAGGGATCACGGCAGACACAACAAAACAAACAAGACAAACCACACAAGGTCAGTAACTGAGGCAAGACACAACAATCAACTAACAACATACTACAAACACAATCAAACACACACACCAGTCACCACCACTCCAACCAATCACCATCACCGACTGTCCACTTTGGACCCGACCACCCGATGGGGGACCGCAGCCGTACCCACCAAATCCCCGCTCATCATACCGAGCGATAAACCCTATCCCATTAATGTGCACATCCCCTCCCGTGGCGGGTTCCACAAACATTATAAGCTCAACTAATTTTCTCAAACATTAGAAACTCAACAAATTTTCACTTAACGCAACAAATTTCTTCCCTTAATATTATGAAACGCATATATTATAAAACGCATTAGAAATATAGTAAACTATTCTACAAAATTATTAGGAATAATTATAAACTCGTACATGAAATATAACAAGGACATTATAAAACATTACAAACATATGGCAACAATTGTTATAATTTCGGCTTTTTTCTTTTGCGACATTACTCTTCCCCTCTAAAAAGGAACTTCGTCCCCGAAGTTCACCATCAAACGACCTTCCTGAAGGAAATGTAGATTCATATACATACTAACATACTCATATATGTCGAAATCAATTTGTCATAAAATTAAATGTGGATTTTATGCATGCAAACAATATTAAAAATAGAGGAGAAATCATGTCCTTACATTGATGATTTTGGTTTAACGGGCACAAGGGAGATCACCTTTCTCTCTTGTTCTTGAGCTTTCCCTTATGGAAGAACAAAGATCCAAGTATAGGATCTCTCCTTAGGATTAATACCCAAAGCTTTCTCTTAATTTAATTAATATTACAAGAACTAGTATAATATTAATTAGTAGAAAATTGAACCAAAAATATTTATAAACTCTTAAATATTTCGGTTTTTAGAGAGAAGAAGAGGAGGATTTTGTTCTCTCTAGAATTTGTATTTTGGATGAGTGAATGAATGATAATATATTTACAACCTTTTGTATATTATTAGGTAAAAATTATGGAAAAACCATCATAGGTTTTGTCTTCTCAAAACCGTGTAAGAGGAGAGCTTTAGGGGAGCCAATGCATGGAAAAATTGTTCTTCACAATGAACAATAGGCTTGCATGGCTAGTGACTAGTGTAATCATCATTCCTTCCACTAATTACAATCAACATATAATTAGCTCAAAAACCCTCTAATTTTCGGCCCACTTGATAATATGGATTCCATATTATTTTTGTCAATTGTCAATATGTCACATGTCATATGTGATATAAATTTGTTATGTATTTTTAACATATTAAAAATCAACGTATTAATAAAAATACGTCACATACAAAAATCGACTTAGTAATTTCATAATTACTTGTGCCAAAATATTTTACCATTTATAAATTACAACCGATTGTATTTATAATAATTCATTCAAATTTAATTGTTACATTAAACAATTATTTCATCCGAGTAATCATACAATTCAATTACTCGAATCAGTATCTCATTTAATCACATTTCAATTTGATACGTAAATTTTACTTCCAAAATTGTCCGTCAATTTTCAAGTAATTTAATTAACTCGCAACATTATACAATTAATTAAATAATCAATTAAGAGTGTTGCCCTATAGGTATGACCTAGGGGTCAACTGATCACCACCGTCGCACGACGAATAATGTCAAACTCTAGTCGACCAATCATTACCGATATATGTTGACCGATTGACATAACAAAATTACTTCCCAATTGTATTCTTTATAATGAGATTTAAACATGTGATTATCATGATCAACAGTCGTGATCGCATTATTGTCGAAGGACACATATTCCAACAATCACCCACTTGTCCTCGACAAGTGTGCGTCACCAATTCTCTTGTCCTATTACTATCTCCCACTCAATGCAAGGTGTCTTTCGGTCGTACTTGCAAGTGATCATATCGAGAGTGGTTTCCTCGATCCGGAGAATAACTGATTGACCTGGACTTATCTATCATAGATACTTTACGGCGTGGCCACGCATTTCCGATTCATTACTCCTCGAGTGGCCCGAGATATTGTTATAACCCTGACTAGGGGTGGACAATTCCTATCGCACTCATTCCCTTCGACTAGCCACAGCCATCATAACCCAAAATATGCCCATTTGACCCCATTTACGAAGGTCGTAGTAACACAAATCAAAGTTAATCTGAAACTGTGCCATCTTAGGCGAATAGTCTTTAGTCAAAAGAATCGACTCATTTGAATACTATAGTAGCTCTCGCCACGACCAGGCTATATAAATTTGCCAGAACTCTATAAGCGGTCATTAGGCCCGACAAAATGTTCCTAACAGTCTGCCTATGTGATCGACTAGTCATCTCACATGACTCTATGGCACTTGAACTTGCCATCAATCGCATCACACTATAGTCACTTCGAGACGTCACCTCATACAAGTAACTATGGGCAAATACAATGTTAATCCATGTTCACTTTAACGGGGCTCAATTGTCTTCACAACCCGTTTGGATATAACAATGTACAAGGTAAGTTAATAATAACTCAAACGACAAATGTCGACATCACACTCGGGTAGTCAATATCATATTACAACCTTGTGATGTATATCGTCAGTGTAAACACTTATTGATTGCAATAGAAGTTTAACATCCCATGTGTCCATGTGTTCAAACTTCTTACACTTGCAATTTCCTTTGTATTCATGTTCTCTCTTATAGCATGAATCCTACCAAGTACACATCAAGGTTCCCGACCTCGGTTTCGGTTCTTTAACTTGAAAGAACTTTCTTATCGATTATCACATAACGAACGAATTTGTGATGAATAATATAACTTGTACTGATCAAGTATTCCATCTACACACAATGCACTAGGTATATGTTTTGTAGAATCTTGTAACAATTTGTCAAGATTATTAGCTTAGTACTTCTCACAAGTCCTAGCTTAACCAGGAAAGATTATCTTGAATAACCTCTTATTCAACCAAGCATCTTTCCAAAACTTCTCATTTCTCTTTCTAGGCTTGAAAGAATTGGGATTCTCATAAATCCTTACATGTGCTTGGACTTTCTATAATATGTGCAACCTCTTATCACATAATAGAGTATTCCGTCAAACACCGAAATCGCTCATCGGATTCTACTTGAGAATTCATGACGTTTCTATTATGGCTTACCAATGATCATCATGATCTGATGCATATGATTCATAATTGGACATGTGCATGATTATTCTAATGGCGGAAACATTAGTAGCTAATAATCATGAGATCAACCGTTCATAGGTTCAATGAACGACCATGACTGCTAATGGCAATTCCATTTTCATCTACATGAATAACCTATGTGAATGTTGATACGATGTGTATCTCTTAATACTAATCCAACATCCCTTGATGTAATTGGATTCATCATTGTCCACTTTCATCCAGAATTGAAAACTCAAAAGGTTCTTTATGAAAGAAGGTATTAGCTCGTCATTCTTTAATGAGTGATGAGTCATAAATAATCAAAAAATGATAGCTCCCACTAAATTCTATGTCTTCACATGAGAATTTCTTAACTCCCACTCAATTCTGCACATTTCGAAATTGACTTCTCAATCGAAATTTATCAAGAATTGAAATATAAATTGCATTGCCAAGTTATTAGGATAAAACCATATATGTTCCCATCATATCCTTTCAAAATACCTATTTTGAAGTGGTCTTATTTTAACCTTACGGAAAGAGATTTTAAATCTCCAACACACTCATGTCATAATGATGTGTAGTAATGTCATTTTCAAATATAAACAATATTTAGAATACATCCTTCGTAAATACCCTTTTGGAAGGAGGTTTAACCATTTCATAGTGAGGTTAAGCATGACATCTGCGTGGTTGAAACTTTGGCCATTGAAGATATCGGTATATTAATCCTTGCAACTCGATCATAACTAGTATGTAACTTTGATTCATTTAGGCTCTTAAGTAAATCTCAAGGTTGAAACTATTGGTCAAATGTTTCATAAACTTAGTCAAAAACTTGTTAAGACTTTACATTAGTCATTTTTCTTCCAAAACTTTCTTTTGGTCTCCTCGTGTAGTTATCTTGAGAATATTCTCTTATGATTACTACACTTGGTCTCTTTAGTTATATAGAACTAACTTGAGACCATAGATCTCATCTATTCGGCATACTATGTAAATAGATATACCTTCATTCAAATCATTTTCTCTTGCGTAGATCTTCATTTACACAAGTACACAATTTTATCTTGCCTTGTGTGTTGTGTCCTCATTTTTCTCCCACTCTATCTTTGGAATAAATACACTATATATTCAAAGATAGCATATGAGACACAAATTAATGATGTTGAAGTATAAGGAGAACTATCTCATAGATAGACTAATAGTTATTGATTTCATATGTGTACTTGGTGATTGACATACCTTTAAGAGAGTTCATAGACTCAAAATCTCTTTATAAATGATCATACACACGCCTTAAGCATGTGGACATATAATGAAACCCGTCATTATAATTGTCTATTAGATCACCTTAAGTGAATAATCTTATGTTTCAAAACGCAAGCATTTTAAAGATGAAATTTTAGAACATTAAAAGGATAAATGATAAAACGGGTGACTTGGGTTGCAAACCAAGTCACCATCATCCAAAATACAAACCATTATCCAAAATACTTTTCCATGTCGAACACGGAAACTTAAAGTTCTAAAATCCAAAACACAACTTAAATTAAGACAATGGAAAAACAAAGCTCCATAAAAGCTATCCTTAGCTTCTCCATGGTTTCTCATGCTTGTTTTTCCTTTCCTTTGTCTTTGCTTGGTGGAGGCCCTATTTACAATAAAAAGGGAGATACATTATCACAACTTTGCATCATAATACCATAGTTGAATTAGAAACATAAAAGAAGGTTAGTCATTTACCTACTGGAGTGATCTTTCCAGCTTTGATATCACCAAGGTATTTGGAACAATTTCTTTTCCAATGTCCCATGCCATTACAATAATGGCATTTATCAAGAGGACCCTTCTTGACTTTGGATGTGCTAGCTTCACAAGACTTAGCTTTGGTGAATGTGGGAGCTTGCTTTTTACCCTTCCTTCCACTCTTCTTGAATTTCCCCTTACTCTTAGTGCTTATGTTAAGCACATCCTTGGGAGGGTTCACATTTAACCCCATGTCCCTCTCGGCTTGCACAAGTAACTTGTGCAACTCCTCAAGAGACACATCCTTGTCTTGCATGTTGAAATTCACCCGGAATTGCACATATGCCTTGACTTTGGACAAGGAGTGTAGAATCCTATCTACGATGAGTTCTTTGGGGATTTCAACCTTTTGAATTTTCAAGGTCTCGACAAGCTCCATAAGTTTGAGCACATGAGGGCTAACCTTTTGGCCCTCTTTGAAGTCGAGATCAAAGAATGTCGCGGCCGCCTCATATTGGACGATCCACAGAGTTTGTGAAAACATGGTCACAAGTTTGGAGTAAATCTCATTAGCATTGCCCATTTTAAAGGCTCTCCTTTGGAGGTCCGCCTCCATCGCAAATATTAAGACATTTTTCATTGCGGCGGACTCCTTTTGGTAAGACTCATATGCTTCCCTAGTGGCCGCGGTGGACCTAGTGGAGGGTTCGGGTGGAGAGGCCTCGGTAAGGTAACGAAGCTTGTCGTCACCTTCGGCAGCTAATTTGAGTTGGGCATCCCATTCGGAGAAATTTGACCCATTCTTTTCAAGTTTACAGCGATCCATAAAGGATCGGAGCCAAGATGAACTAGCGAGAGGTGTAGCATTAGGAGTTGGTGTTGGTGTTGCCATTTGTTATGAAAAAGAAGTGGTCTACAAAACAAAATATAAGGAGTAAAACAAATGCCGTTTCAATAATACTCGTAAAAATGTATGATTTAAACAAGTTTTATGCATTTTTCTAGTGACCTCTACCCAACTAGATAAATGATTCCAAGACCCAAATTCATATCGACTTAGGCACGGTGGGGCCGATACATCCTTTATCAATATAACTCGGTGGATTAACGTTTAATCAATTCTACTTTTAGAACTCTTGGTCGATAATATTACATTAACAATTATCTATAGCCCAAAACACATCGACAAGGGCACGGTGGGGCCGATACATCCCTTATCAAATACTTTTGTTGAGTTCAATCCAAATTTCGAATAAATGTGTCCATGATCCAAACCCACATTAACTTGGGCACGGTGTGGCCGATACATCCCTTATCAACATGAATTCGGTGGATTAACATTCATCACCCACTTCCCCTACGTAACAAGGTTTGTACCCCGGTGGGGCCGAGCGCACTCTCTCGCGAAATAGGTTTTCATGGTTTCTACTATTTGGTAAGGCTATGTCTCAATTAATTGTTTTAGCGAGAGGTCATGTCAATTTATTATCTATCAGGTTTTAAGTGAACTAAAGCGGTGAACTACGATAATTTTAATTGACACGGTCGATAAACTCGATAAAATAACAATGCATGTTTAGTTATGGCGATTTAGCGATGCATGTGACATAAAATAAAATGCAAGCATAAAGATAAATAAATCCTAGTATGGCCTTTCCTAAAATAGAAAAACTATTTAACTATTACATATTCGGAAACCAACTCCATTGGTCCCTTGAACTTCGGTTGTGGCACGCATCTCGAGGTAACACCGTCTTTATGTATCGCCATTCTTGAAGAAATCCGTCTTTGGGAACTCCGGAATGAATAAAATTACATAATAAATTACATAATTTCCTATTATACATTTGTAACTAAAATAAAATAAATCTATTAAATTACAAAACGGTGATACGAGATCACAATAAAAATTACAACCGAATCGATATTCCCATACATTTCGGGAAATACCAATTAAAATCTAAGGCCATACTAAGTAAAATTACATAATTCAAAATTACATAAATTAAAATTATGACAATCATAAAGAAAATGCAGCATTATAATATGTATGAACATGCTCAATTTTATGCTAAATCGCCTTTAATTAGCCAATATCGTATATTACTCGGTTTTTACGAATTTGCGTGATTTCAACATTTTTATAATCACAAAAATACATAAACTCATATTTATGCATAAGTTAATTACCCTAACCTCTTAGGACTCAAAATATAGTCTTCACTAATAATTTGACCATAATTAACCCATATTTTATAAAATTGTTCATAAATGGACCAAAAATTACAAAAATAAACTATTAAACTTCAAATAAATCACAAAATTTCAAATAAATTCAAAATTCAAAATTTAAATTCATGAACATTCTGGAAAAATACCATGACACTCATAATGTTCAAAATCTTAGGTTAAAAATTTCGAAATTTTCCCGGAAAAACAATGTTGCGGTTTATCGATTTTTTAATAAAATAATCATAAAAACATGGAAAAATTATTTTCATTAACTTTTCAATTTTAGATCTGAAAACGATAATAAAATGCAACATTAGACATTTTTCCTAAGTCATAGATTATGTTTTATTAATTTTTTACTAATAATGTCACTATTTATGCTATTTTTCTTCAAAAATTCATAAATCATGCAAAAAGACTTCTTTATAGCCAATTATTTTACACACATCTTGTAAAATTTCATGTGACAACATAATAATTTTCTATGACCAGATTCGAAATTTAACTCATATTAACCTATTTTCACTTAAATCCGAATTTAATAATGAAAAATTCATTTTTCGAGCATATCAAGTCCAAAAATTATGAAAATTTACAGGTTATCTCAAAATAATATATGTGACAACATATCCAAAAATAAACTTAAATTTCGAAGTATAGCTAATTTTAGACCAAAAATGACATTTTTACTCATAAAATCACATTTAAATGCCATTATTGTAAATTATGAACAATAAAAATCCGTAAAATTAACCAAAATATCCTAAAACATTTTAGGACAAGAAATATTAACATGCATGGATTAATTTCGTGATATCTCATAATAACACAAATTTTACAAGTTTTATTTGTTATTCTTATAACTCGGAAAAACTTTTAACCGATTTGCATGCAAACAACCGTGGCTCTTGATACCGATTGAAGGAAATGTAGATTTATATACATACTAACATACTCATATATGTCGAAATTAATTTGTCATAAAATTAAATGTGGATTTTATGCATGCAAACAATATTAAAAATAGAGGAGAAATCATGTCCTTACATTGATGATTTCGGTTTAATGGGCACAAGAGAGATCACCTTTCTCTCTTGTTCTTGAGCTTTCCCTTATGGAAGAACAAAGATCCAAGTATAGGATCTCTCCTTAGGATTAATACCCAAAGCTTTCTCTTAATTTAATTAATATTACAAGAACTAGTATAATATTAATTAGTAGAAAATTGAACCAAAAATATTTATAAACTCTTAAATATTTCGGTTTTTAGAGAGAAGAAGAGGAGGATTTTGTTCTCTCTAGAATTTGTATTTTGGATGAGTGAATGAATGATAATATATTTACAACCTTTTGTATATTATTAGGTAAAAATTATGGAAAAACCATCATAGGTTTTGTCTTCTCAAAACCGTGTAAGAGGAGAGCTTTAGGGGAGCCAATGCATGGAAAAATTGTTCTTCACAATGAACAATAGGCTTGCATGGCTAGTGACTAGTGTAATCATCATGCCTTCCACTAATTACAATCAACATATAATTAGCTCAAAAACCCTCTAATTTTCGGCCCACTTGATAATATGGATTCCATATTATTTTTGTCAATTGTCAATATGTCACATGTCATATGTGATATAAATTTGTTATGTATTTTTAACATATTAAAAATTAACGTATTAATAAAAATACGTCACATACAAAAATCGACTTAGTAATTTCATAATTACTTGTGCCAAAATATTTTACCATTTATAAATTACAACCGATTGTATTTATAATAATTCATTCAAATTTAATTGTTACATTAAACAATTATTTCATCCGAGTAATCATACAATTCAATTACTCAGACCGTATCTCATTTAATCACATTTCAATTTGATACGTAAATTTTACTTCCAAAATCGTCCGTCAATTTTCAAGTAATTTAATTAACTCGCAACATTATACAATTAATTAAATAATCAATTAAGAGTGTTGCCCTATAGGTATGACCTAGGGGGTCAACTGATCACCACCGTCGCACGACAGTAATGTCAAACTCTAGTCAGCCAATCATTACCGATATATGTTGACCAGTTGACAGTAACAAAATTACTTCCCAATTGTATTCTTTATAATGAGATTTAAACATGTGATTATCATGATCAACAGTCGTGATCGCATTATTGTCGGAGGACACATATTCCAACACTTCCTGCCACTTAACCGGACACATATCACAACTTATAGACATTACTCACTAATTTCAATTAGCATTAACTTATATACACCGACTACTTATGAGAATGATTATCATCAATCATGAAAGACATGCATGTAACAATTTGTGTATAATGTAAGTATGGAAATTTGAGGAAATAAGTAACGAGTCTTTTCGATAATAAATAAGTTAAGCTTGCTTGTAAACGTTGAGGATGTAAAATGAATGCAATAAAAGAAACCTTTGTGTCACATCTCTTCCCACCAAATGTCATCTATAAGTCAAGCACGGACCCAAGCATAACTACTAAGTCGACTCAACATGTTACTCACCTTCAATAACCATGATAGATATCGAAATATGCCAAAAATAAAAGCATTCAAACAATTTAAATTTCCGAATAATGCATGTAACAGTGCTACTCGATCGAGTGGGTTAGGCACTCGATCGAGCTGGCCTTAATCGATCGAGTAGCCCGAGATCAGAATACCCTCTAGCTGTCACACCTGCAGCTACTCGATCGAGTGGCCACAGGTCAAAACTACTCAAAACTCCCCTATCACAACATATATGCTCGCATAATCACTAGTCGGGATGGTAACCCAACTACAAATCCTGCAAAACAAGTCCAGAAAGAGCAAATACGGCCTTATGGCCACCAATACAAACCAAATACGATAAGTACGAAAAGAGGAAGTACCAACCAAAACAAACTAACATCCAACACAACTACAAACATGATAAAAGAAGCGGAGTATCACTCCTGCTGCTGCTGCTCATCCATGACATAATCCTCATCTCCACCACCACCCGAGGTGCCTGCTCCTGATGCACCCAAACCCACATCACCACCGGCTCCAGCATCTAGTCTCACGTACCAAGGGGTCAAGCCGCCGTAGGGGTATGACTGAGGTGTTCCCCATATGGACGCGTCCACCCCGTAAGAGTGGAAAACCCCGCTGTAATCCCCAACTCCTCTCCACCAAACCGGATGCGATCCCGAGGTCCCAATGCCCCGAGCATACGCCATCTCATGCATGTTCCGGAGCTTCAAGGTAGACGACACTCTCTCTGCCAGGTAGCTCTCACGTGTCTCCGGGGTGTCAAGGTAAGGGTAGCAAGGAAATGGGTGATGTGGTGCTGCTGCCGGCTATGGCCGTGTCACATCCATCCTCTCCCGCACTCGGCGTGGCCCTCTCCCTATCATAGGGCAATCCTCCTCAGCTCTCACATTCTCCCCCTTCCTCGGCTCAGGCATGACTCGGAGGATCTCCGGGTCGATGAAGAATGTCTGCCTCGCCGGACGCGTGTCAGTCTCCTCCTCATCAGAATCGGCAGCTACCACTGCCGCAGGTAAAGGCTCTGTCAGTGGGAGGTGCTCAGGAGCTGGTATCTTCATCCAACTCATTCCCCACACCCTCCATGCTAAACTACCATCCTCCAAAGTTCTCAACCACTTCAGGTCGAGGAAGTAATCTCTGTCCATGGTAGGGACCGGGGTGGCTAGAGGGGTGTACTCCGAGGAAGCCTCAAAAGAAGTTAGCTTTTCAGCTAAACGGGTGGTGATAGCACCAGAACTCAGAAACCTAGTGCTAGAGGAGGCCATCAAAGCAAGACTGGCACATACCATAGCGGGAGCATTGAAGGTCACTTTTTGAGTCCGCTCAGGGTTAAGGTAAGCCATCAGAAGCAACATCTCGTGGGAGTTTAACTTACTCATATAGTGCTAGAGGAGGCCATCAAAGCAAGACTGGCACATACCATAGCGGGAGCATTGAAGGTCACTTTTTGAGTCCGCTCAGGGTTAAGGTAAGCCATCAGAAGCAACATCTCGTGGGAGTTTAACTTACTCATATAAGACCTCTCGTAGAGGAGACACGACACGGCACAGAGAAAGATCCTCAAGGTGACATGTTGCACATCATTTATCAACATATTGCTAGCGGTGGGAGCTGATTTCCCGGTGATACAGGGCATAAGGCGGAAAACTCCACACTCAGACGGTATGTCACGAATGGATCCCTTGGGAGGCTTAGCCAAGCCAAGGTGAGAGGCAAAAAGGTCCATGGTCAAAACAAAACTGGTGTTCATAAGACGGAACTGCACAGTCTGCTCAGCCGGCTCGTATTTAAACGAGCTCATGAACTCAAGGGTCAGAAAAGCATATGAATGTTTCCGTAAACGGTATAGCCCGGTGAATCCCAAAGTCTCAAAGATATGACGGACATACGTCTCAACACCCAGGTCCTCTAAAAGAGTCGTGTCCACACAGCGAGTCGGTCTCATCTTACGGGACTGTAAGGCTACAAACCTATCCCGTTGTGCGTAGTCTACAATGACCACAGACGGGTACTCTGGTACAGCTGGTACCACCGGTCCACTCCCCTCCCTGACTTCGGGCTGGGTAGCCCTATCCCTCTTACTTTGTCTGGTCCCTAGGTTTAGTCTCGGCATCTGTTTCAACATACCATTTAAATACAACAACACATATGCACCAAAACATACAATGTACGCATATATAATCATGAAAGAATCATCTAAGTACACACTATCACCAACAATTCCCAAATTACAAGTAAAATTTCAAATTCTTATAGCTCAGACGGTCTCTACAGCTGTGAAACTTGTGACATAATTAACATGAATTGACTGAACCACTACACTTTTAGGACTTAAATCTTCAAAATACATTCATGTACAACTCAAATTTTTAATTATATGAGACGAAATTCAGTTTGGGGCACTTTTAAGACGGAGTTTTAAGACAAATTTTGAGTTGAAAATCACAAAAATCAACTACCCACATGATATATACAACATGTATTACTCACTTTTCTTCATTCCATATGCAATAGTTAATCAAAACTCAATTCAATTTCACCAAACCCTAAAATTTCGTCCCAATTACATTTAAATTTTAACTTGATTTTTGCATTATAAACAACAATAGTCATAATAGGGAAGCATCTAGATCACATCACAACAATTAAAAGCAAATTTTCTCACATACAAATCGACTTTTCAGATTTCTCTATCACCCTAATTGGTTTCTAATTGATTAAAAGCAATAGAAATAAGTGGAAAATTCATACCTTAATCAAATAGGAAGTAAAAGAACAAATAGAAGCAAGAAAAATCACCAATTAGATTACCACAAGAACAAGGATTTAAGAGTTTGAGAGAGATGTAGGGATTAGGGTTTGCGAGATTGTGAGGAAGAATAAGAAGAATGAATTAAGAAGGGGTTTATGAACCCGCGGAATTTCCTGTACTATAGCTTACTCGATCGAGTAAGTCGGGTACTCGATTGAGTGCCCTCTACTCGATCGAGTAGGCGCTATTCGGTCGAGTTTCCGTAGGAAATTCCTGCATCCTCGACGTCATAGCTTCCTAACTAGATCGAGTGAGGTCTACTCGGTCTAGTAGGCACTCATACTCGGTCAAGTAAGGTTGGGTACACGGTCGGAATTACAAGATTAATTGAAGATTCCTACAAAACAACATCACGTGTCGACTCTAAACCAAGTTCAGAAGTCGTCACCGGTTACCATAATCATTCACATCATACTATTACTACTCAAATGTATCGCAACGGTTTCACCAACTAAGATACATACCATATTATTCTATAACGAACTTCACACAACATAATTTACCACGCTATTAAATCATTTACGCATAAGTTTGACGCATTACTTCATGCCCACCCTTTGCCTACCACTTCACTAATGAAGCTTATAACCATATTACTCTAAGCACTCATTTAACATTAAATTTCCATGTATCATCCGAGTCTACTAGCAACGTAACTATGCCTCCACATAAACAAATTAGTTTACTCAATTTAATCTTGTCACAGACAGAAGCTTTCAGCAATTCATATACCACATTCATCCATTACAATTTTGATAATTATTATCACAAATTCACAACTTTTAACTATCATTATTATTACTATTATAAGATTTGTAAATTCTTATAGGATCTACCAGTACTAACAACTTGAAGCAAATACGACCGTCACCAAACTCTATACATTATTCCAAATCCCTACTCTTTCACACACAATTCTATTCATGCACCAACTTTCACATTTCCCATTATCATCACACACATTAGCTCCATTAGGAACTTTATCGTATACTATTCTAACATGACTATTACACACATGCTATCCTCAATAGAAACTTTACCACGAATAATTCTAGTATGACCACTATACACATTAGGCATATAAATGCCGACTCAACATTCCCATACCCAGTGACTGGCTTAAGCATAATGGGGCCATGATTTTGAAATGAGGGCGCCTACTCACCCAAAATCTGGCATCAGCTGGGGCTCCCAATATACATACACCAGGTTCATTTTATTAGACTCACTATATTCATTAGGCTCATTTGTTACAGGTTCCAAAATCGTCGCTCTGATACCACTTTGTGACACCCCCATATACCAAGGAGCCTCAACAAGACTTCCCCTAGCATATAAGGGCATCACCATCTCGGTTGCCCGAGGAAAGTAATCATCAAAGGTCAATAAAAGAACATTTAAAATTATTTTACAAGCGGTACAACCAAACTACTAAAATAAAAGATACAACTCGTCCAAGCTATATAACTACTTATTAATGTTACTCGTGAAGACTCATCCCTGACAGGACTCCAGCTACCATCAAAGACAACACTTGCTAAGCCTGACTGCTCACCATAAGGGATCACGGCAGACACAACAAAACAAACAAGACAACCCACACAAGGTCAGTAACTGAGGCAAGACACAACAATCAACTAACAACATACTAGAAACACAATCAAACACACACACCAGTCACCACCACTCCAACCAATCACCATCACCGACTGTCCACTGGACCAGTCTTGCCAGTGGGGGACCGCAGTCGTACCCACCAAATCCCCGCTCATCATACCGAGCGATAAACCCTGTCCCATTAATGTGCACATCCCCTCCCGTGGCGGGTTCCACGGAGGGCGAAACTAGGGCGTGAAGCCACTCCCGCAAGTGACTTCACTCAGCCGAGGACGCACCTCGAGTACCAAAGACAATCAATCACAAACAGCTGCAATACAACAACAACCAACAAAACAACATACACCAACCGATTACCACGTATACTCAGCCACACGGTCACAACAACAATACAACAACCGACACACTAGACCACCAACAGAAACTGAGTAGGCGAACCTACCTTTAACCAAAAGCAGCGATTCCTCGATCAACCATACGACATCAACCAAGCAAGCAATCCCTATACAAACAGTATACAAGCCTATTACTACCAATACAACCCAACAAGGAACAACCAAGACAAAGATGATGACGATGACATACCTACGCATCCTAGATCGGCGTTAAGACCGCTACCCGACCCAAGCAGCGCATCCCCAAGGCACTAACATCCTCCAAAGCTCCCATGGAAGAAGTTATGGTGAAGGGAAAGGAGAAAGGCGCCATCTAGGTCTGAAGGAAATAGGCGGAAATGATTTGCGATTTATCAAAACACGATTATAAACCCTCGCTGAAAAGACGCTACTCGACCGAGTAACCCACTTACTCGATCGAGTGGCCCCTACTCGATCGAGTACCCAAGCTACTCGATCGAGTAGCTTCTACTCTATCAAGTACAACACACTCCTAAGGTTAAACAAGACACAAGGCACCTCTTGCACGCATTCCTAAAGGTTATCACCTGCCCCACAGGTCGGTCAAGGTTGGTCAACGAGTCCCTAAAAGGACGGGTATTACAGTATTATCTTATAGAAACTCTACCTTCATCGTATGTGTATATATATCCTCTCATATTGGAATAATAAACAGTTTTGTCTCTCTCATATTCTCTCTACCTTCTTTTTATAATTATCTCTTGTCTTTATTTCACAACACGCTATCAGCACGAGACTCTAACCTATTATTATTCAGATCTGATAATCAGAAGGTTCGTATAAGATCTTATTAATTTTATTATATTATACTTAGATCAGGTACGTTGCAATACCATTGTTATGATTTCTTGATAATATGTTAAAACTTTCATAATCTTATATTTAATACTGATTTGTGATGAGATAAATACAGTATGTTAAATTTATAAACTACGACTCATATATAAATCGTACAAAGTGGAGGTTTAGCACTTAGTTTTTGTTTGGTTAAATGCAAGGATCAATTTGATAATTTGATCTGGATCTACTCGTTAAAATCATGCAAATTAATGATATTTTGGTACCACTACAAAGATAATGCAATTTATGTAATACACAAAGAAAGAAATATTTGTGTGCAGTAAATCTCGTAACCGTAGCAGGAATAAGCCAATACTTTATCATTTAATGATGAGTCCTAATATCACTTGTTCAATTGTTGTGGTATAATTGACACACATTAGTTGGTTTTCATTGAAAGTCGTTCTTCATATTTTACCAAGCATATGCGTTAGAACATTTACCTCACATATTTTTGTTTCACACAGTTTAATATTAGTGGATGAAATCGGTACTTTGTGTGAATCATGTTTGACAACTTTCTTCTTCAGTTAATGCCTTAGCGACACCTGTCGAGACTAATCTCTCTAAACCGATTGAATTTCTATACATATAGACACACACACATATAATCAAGTATTAATTTTAGCCGAATTTGATATTAGTCTTGTTAAGCTATTTCAGTGGTTAATGATAGGATATGAGTTAATTAACAAGTATGATGATGGTGGTCATAGTATATGATGATGATGTATTGTATTCCTGATATGTACTACTAATAATGAAGTGCAACTCGACATGCATGTATATTTTGCTTTCCTATGACTTGTTGTTAAACAAATGATTAAACATTCATATGAGCACTCATAATTAATTATTTTTCAAATCACGTACGGAGTATACATGAGAGAGTAACAAGTAAATGTTGTTTGTGTGTCCTAAACTCCTAATCCCATAATTTGTGATATTTTATAGCAGTTCGTGCACTGCATCTTGAGACCGCAAAGAGAAAACATGATTCAGTTAATGTTTTATGAATTATATTGATGATGCAAATACATTTTTTTTTATTATTAGGCAAGTCTTATTAACATGTTGTCTTGTTAAATATTGAGTTGTGGCAGTGGCGTCTCCAGGATTCTAATAACGGGGGTGCGAATTTCTACGAAAGTTTTTTATCATTGAAATATTATTTTATCACTACTACAAATAATAAATTAATAAAATATTTATCTTGGTCATCCATAACATTAAAACATCACAATTTATATCATCTATAGAATAACAATTAAACATATCGTAATAAAGGTTGCTTAAATGAAAATAAAATTTTTCGAGGTTCATACATGAATACATCCAAATCGCTAAAAGTACTAATTAATATAACCCAAGTATGATAGGAAGTAATAATGCCATGAATATATGAAATGGGCTTAATGCTTGCGTTTTTGGTTGATGAAATGGGCCAGCAAATCTCGCCATCTAAAAAGACCACAAAGAAATAAAATGCTAGAAGTTGGATTTGAACCTGAATGGCAGGGGAAAGAAGTTGGGACTCAAACCACTACACCAACTAAATACTACTGAACCATCTACGCTGTTCTTTTTACTTATTTTTGTAGAAACAGGGGGTGCAGGTGCATCCACTGCACCCCCTTTGGATACGCCTATGAGTTGTGGATTTATCAACTGCTCGATGTGTGCATCCTTATATATAATAAATATATCGATCATATGAATGTACATATTTTGGACATGAAGTTTCACATATACATTGAACAAGTTTTGGAAAATGACATATAATATAAATTTGGATTTGAAATTCCAAAAGATTTATTTTACAAAGATGAGAGATATGTCCATGTTATGATTTTGGCCGAAGTTCAAAGTTTGAAAGGTGTGTAATAATTTAACATCGTCTCATCAGTACAATATATTCATATTGTATAAATGCTAGTGGGCAAAAGTCCACGTCGATGAGTATATGGACCGTTGTTGATTTTAAAACGGTCTTTATGAAAGGCAAATTTATTTGCGAATTTTCTTGTTCAGCTGAAGTTGAACAATATAATGGGATATGAAATTTGATCCATTCCTGAAAGTGAATGTGACATCTCATAAGACTCTGCCGGGAACAGAGATCGAAAACATGGCATTATGATAAGCCTAATGTTGAGGCCTAAATTGAGCATAATAATGTGGCATTTGATGAGCCAAGTAAAGAAGCCTTAACTGAGCTTAATGGTGTGGCCTTATTGAGCCAAAATTTGTTCATTGAAAGAAATGACAATATCTCATAAAAGAAAAATCTCATGAAAAGTCATTTGAGACTCATATATGCTCGAAATTTGATATATTAAAGGAAAATTATTTATTGGTTGAAATTTTGACATTCACACTATGGCCTGAAGTTCATAGTGTTTGCAAATAATGAAACTAAGACCCGAAGTTCGTAGTATTTACATATACAAAATTATGACCTGAAGTTCATAATGTTTACAAATATTAAAATTGTGGCCTGAAATTCACAGTGTTTGCAATTCACATTTATCATATGGTGATTATTAAAACTAGAATAAACTCGGGGTTTATTCAATTGGCTGTCAACGGCATATAAAACTATGGCATATGAGATTTATTAAATTATTATTTTGTTGGAGAAAATTATGCCACCGGTATTGGTAAAATACGAGGACGTGATGTGTTTATTTTAAAACACTAATATTCCGTATTGAATAGGACATTTACTTTAGTCCTGAAATAAAAGTGATTATGTGACCAATATATGATATCTTGAGAATGGTTGAACAGTACAACTAATTTGAGAGTTGTTAAATATTTTATCAACCTTGAAGGGAATAATTGATTTATAAGTTGAATTGTGGTCAATTTACATGTATCATCATGCTATACAACACATTAAAGGATGTGATAAGCATGAGTATGTCATCATTTTATTTGTTGACAATTATAATTATTGGTAATATGAAAATATTCAAAGAGGAATATATTCCATTGGAATATAGATGAGTTTTGCCTACATATATGAGACACCTATTGTGTCATATGTCACATAATTTATCCGGTTGAATAAAGTATTGCTAACTACAAGTTTAGCATAAGAAATATAGTCAACTAAAATGTGGTATATGATAAGTAATTGAGACACATTTTATTCTTATGAAAGATTGCCATGGATTGTGAGCAAACTAAAAAAGTTGACATGAAATGGTTCAGATGTGACAACTAAGGCCATCCGGGTTTTTATTATACCCGTTTTGATAAACCTGAAGTTTATCTTAAAGAAAATATAAGTGCTGACACTCTCTCGTGTAAATTTATTAAAGACAGGACATTACACGGAGATTAGGTATATTTGATATTGGAGATGTAACAACTACTCAGAGTGTAATAAAGAACTTAAATGTTCATGTATGGATTGACACTATATTAAGTGGCTTGTAGCCAGATATTAATTTTTCTGAGTTGTTATTGTGTGAAAATCACAGCTTGATTGTTATATGAAATCGTTAGTCTCCAAATTGGGCATTGTGATTCAGCACATTTAAAATCCAACTGCATTATATGTTACTCCCCAAAAAGATTTTGTTATTGTATAAAAATGCCCATATAAATTCTTATCGGTGATATGAGAAATTAAGGTCTAAGGTGATTATGGTTTTTGCCACCTTAGGAGGAGAATGATAAGGAAAAGCTGGTAAAAACAAACAAGTATATTTCCCCAACTAAACCTGAAGTTCAGTGGTTTGTTTCAATATGAAATACATCAAGTAGTGGTTCATGGAATTAGAAATGATGGTATTCATTTGGTTATGAAGATGTATTATGATACTACTTTTATCACCTTATCAAAATGTAATATGTTACATTAAAATCTATGATTTAATTATAGACAGTTTAGCCCTATATGTGGTATAGCGAGCTATACATTAGTCATAGAAAATATATGTAATGAAAAATTAGATTCTTGCCAAATTGAACAATAAAACACACGTGAAATATCGTGTGAGAGTCATATCGGTTCACATATTTCAAGTAATAAGTAAATGGCAAGTTTGGGCAGTTGGTACTCCTATATATGGAGTAAAGAAATTTGGATGTCCCGGAAGTGACATAAATATCTGAATGATAATAGATGGCCTATATATTAAAGGAATGGTACCAAATATATTCAGATATCACTGATTCAGTACTGACAATATCGCAAGATGTTGAAATTATATCGATATATTTAAGGAACCGATATGCATTTGCGCGCTGAGTTTAATGGACTAAAAAATGGGGATCTTATATTTAAGTCTGGCGGCCACGGAGGAGGTCACCGAGGAGGAGATTGTTGAGGAGTAGGCCCCGAGGCGGGCCAATGTCGGACGAGGCGGTCATTAGCTGAGGGGAGCACCCGAGTGAGCAAAGAGATGGGATAGCCGACATCTAATCTGGGCAGCGGAGAGTCAACTGGCCTACAGGACGGTGAAGAGTTTCGTAAATCGAAGTCACCATTCTTTCATTTACCTTCTTTTACCCTTCTTTCGCTATTCCTTTTCTCTTTCATTCGAGCTATAGATATCTCTTACTTTGAATCAAAATAGGAGGCCGGGAACATCATGTCCTTTTCGGGCTATACTACGATGATGGAGGCTTACGGGAGGCTGTCTGTAACACCCCCATACTCCAAGTGCCTTACCAGGACCACTCAGGTATGAAGACATTACCATCTCGGTTACCCGAGGCAATGATAATCAAACAATAATGAAGAAACAACGTTTATTATAAATAATTAGCGAATAGTTACAATCCTCAAAACCAAACCAAAAGTACGATACATGTTCTCAAACTGACTGTTCTAACTGAAATGTAAATAACTAATGAGCTACAGCGGAAGACTCCTATCATCATGTCGTGGCATCCCAGCTATCCCAGTACTCATCTCAATACCTGCTCAATATCTGCTCACCATCCCCGAATGGATCACCGCAGGTTTACAAAACAACACCGGGGTCAGTACTAATCACACAATCAATATGAATGACAACGATAAGATAAGCAGAACACTTAAGCTGTCACATACACACAACCAATTCCAATCATCTCAATCTTGACCGTCCACTAGACCCATTACGCCCGAGTGGGGGACCGCAGCCGTACCCACCAAATCCCCGCTCCACATAGTGAGCGATAACCCTGTTCATTAATGTGCACATCCCTTCCGTGGCGGGTTCCACGAAGGCGAAACTAGGGCGTGAAGCCACTCCCGCAAGTGACCCCCCACTCCCGAGGCCACGCCTCGCGAACCATCAACAATGATCACAACCACAATCACAATACAATTATTATATCAAACAACCAAATACAATACATCAACCAATATCCCATTATGGGACTAATATCGAGTAGAAATCCTACCGATATGCACACAATCGACGGTCTCTCTCATCGAATCAAAAAGCCTCTTCTATGAACCCTCCTCCTATCATACAACACATAGAGGCTACCAAATCACATACTACACATAAAACCCCCAATCTCTAAATTAGGGTTTAACCAAAACAAAGGAAAGACAATAAAAAGGGTATATAGATCTTACCCTTGACGCAAGGAACTCAATGGTATAATCAACGACAAGAACTGACCGTCTGAACTCCGGGAATTGCTAAGAATGCGATTAAGAAGATGAACTTGCTTGCTTTCTCTCTTAAACAGGAATTTAGGTTTTGTAAAAGTGATTTAGAACAATGACGACGAAGCTTAAATACCTTAATCGCATAATTAACAAAACCCGAGAAAACTTCCCGTAAAACCGGCTACTCGATCGAGTACCCAAGGATACTCGATCGAGTACCCCCCTACTCGATCGAGTGCCCCAGCTACTCGATCGAGTACCCAATAGGTCAGAAACTATTTTATTTCGCAACTTACCCTTACTCGACAGAGTAAGGCCTACTCGATAGAGTACCCCAAGACTTATAAATACGGAGTATTACACTGTCAGCGGAGGAGCAGACCATCATCGAGTTGGGAGCTTTTGGAGCCTTGGTACGAGCATGGAGGGACATCAAGGGAAGGAAGATTCGGGCTAACCTTTGCCTGATTCGAGCTTTCCTTGATCGGTTCTGGGACACGACCTCGATCTTTCACATGCCTTTTGGTAAGGTTGGGGTCACGTTGGAGGATTACGGCATGATCTCTGGCTTGCCGTGTGGAACTGAGGCTGTGGTGTGGTCGGAGACAGCCATGAGAGTGGACTCGGCTGAGGCTAGGAGTTTGATCGGTTGGAACCTGGCGGCGAAAGCTGCTGCGGTTCCCGGGTTGGTGCCGAGTTCCTACGTCAGTGATTACTTTGCTGGCAAGGTCCCGACGGTGGTGACGATCGATGAGAGGGAGACGACCCCTCCTCCTTGTACTGCGGAGCAGAGAGCTCGTATGTGGCTCTGGTTGTTCTTCTCTTCATTCTACCTTGGAGACAAGAGAGAGAGGCTGTCGACGAAGCTTCTTCCATTCCTTTCTGACTTGAGTGGCCTAGGTCGTTGGGACTGGGTCACTCCCGGCTTTGCGGTCCTCACTCGCTACATGAGGGCCATGGTTCATCTTGAGTTGGTGGAGAAGGGGACTTCTCCTGCCACTGTTGGTCCTGGACTGCTGCTGGAGGTATGAACCTTCATTTCGTATCATGAAAGATCATTTCCTTTCCTTATTGAATCACAAAAGATCGTTATTGATTACCTTGTTTTACAAGCGTGGGTGTACTCCTACTTTTCGAGCTTCGCGCCCAACAGGACAGAGCCAGGGAAGAGAGCCTCTCCCGTTGTGAGGGATTGGGTGATGTGTCACAAGAAGAGTCAGCATTCTTCTCACGACGTCTGTCGACGGGACGTGAACGCCCTGCAGCTGAGTGGCGTGAGTATCACTTTCCTTTATTTGCTTTCTCATCGCTTTATTTTAGAACTGATCATAAGAATGACCTCTTGTCTGCTTATCTTAGTGGGTGCCCAGGCCTTGGGAGGACTACACTGGCGTCCCTCCTTTGTGGCTGAGGTCCTTCGACCTAGGAGCTCGAGCCGGTTGCTGCTGGGGACGTCGATGGGTCTCGTGTGGTACTTAGGCGAGCGTTTGACTCGCCAGTGCTCTCGAGATGTCTTCACGGTCCCCATCGATCCTCCTCGGACGATGTTTAGGGAGCCTTCCGATGCTGAGAGGGAGTCTGATCTGGCAGACGTCGGCGGAGACGCTCTCCTTCTTCCTGACGAGGACTACTCCGCATTCCTCTACCGGAGGTTGGCGTACTAGGCGGTTGTGGTGAGTGCTTTACTTTTCTTTCGATTGGCTTGAAAACAAGATGAATGATCATCGATTAATGGAAACAATTTGAATTTTTGCAGGAGGTTGAGGCGGAGGGGTTTGAGCCCCCAGCGTACCCCGAGACCCTCGAGTATACTGATGCGGCGGGGATGACGCCGATCTCCGAGCTTCACGACTTTGGCGAGGCGGTGACAGATGCTGGCCAGGACGAGTGGCAGCATCTGATCCGGAGGGTAAGTTCCCCAACTTAATTAGCTTTTGTATAAGAATACATTTGTTTAGCTCTTGTCCAATCACTGAGAATCCTTGTTTATTGAAATGCAGCTAGTGCCATCTCGGTTCGTGGCTTTGTGGAGGGTAGCCAACCGGTTACGGGCTACTGCCGTCGAGGAACTTGCTGGCAGTCGAGGACGTCAGGTATGAACCTCCCGTTTACTTCATTTTTGAATTTTCTAACTTTCTTTATGTTTGAAATGATTGACACGAGCCAATTCTTGTCATTTGCAGAGGGAGCGCAACTTGGAGCGAGAGCTAGCGCAGTCCCGGGAGGAGACAGCTCGCCCGCTGAGGGAGTTGGAGGTCCGCGACGCCGAGATCGCTGCTCTCGAGGCGAGAGTTACTGAGCTAGGTGGCGACCAACAGTAGTTTGTTTGTTTTGTTGTTTTTGTTGTTGGCTGTACCGCACACACTTTTGTACATTTTAGGACTTTCATTTAGGAGTTTTGAACTTTGTTTCGGGCACGAGCCCCCAGTTTGGTGTACATATTTCCTTTTGGTTGTATATATAGCGGCCTGAGTGCCTTTGCTGCTGGGTTGCCTTGTTTGTAGCTGCAGGTTAGTTTTGAACAGGTTTGGTAGATGACGGTTTATGCCGTCATGCTGCCGAAATTTACATAGAAATTCACATAAAACACATATTTGTACATATGGCCTAGATTAGCGCAAGACAAAGACTCGAAGAAAATGCAAAAAAATTGCCAAAAATGACCGGACGGCAGGGAGGGTAACCCTCTAAAAAAATGAAAATAGAAACGTATAAGTTTGAAATGTAATATGAAACGGGAGTGAAATGATTCCCCCAAAAGAAAAAATAAAAAGAAATGGGTAAGTTTGAAAATAAATAATTAAGTTGGTGAAATGATTCCCAAAAAAAAAAAAAAAATGGGTAAGTGTGCTTGTATGACGAAAATGCCAATTTTGCCTCGAAAAGCGTGCCCGTAAGATTAGGAAACTCGAAATATGGTAGTTCAACGGAATTACCAAAAATAATAACCCATATGAATAGGAAATTATGCTTAAGGAATTAGGAAAGATCCAACGCGGAAAATCACAAAAAAAAGCTCTGAGGAGGAGGCGCAGCACGTGCTGCGCCCTTTCCCCAGTGTGTCCGTCCTGACAGATTTTAGGAAACAGCTTTTAGTATAAATATAGACGTCGATGGAGGTTTTATTCACATAATTCTTCCGTCTATTACACAAAACTCTCTAATTAATCATACAACATAAATACTTTAGAAATCCGTCTCAAAGAATGGACAAACGAATTCTCAAATGTGGAGAAACACGATATGGGTGCCTACAACTTTGGATCGATTTTGAGCTTGAAACTAGTTAAGGTGGTCAAACCGTTCTTGGATGCTTGTCTTGAGTATTGGGACCCGAATTTCCACGTGTTTGCCTTCCCCGGAGGCGATATCTGTCCGTTTCCTGAAGAAACTGCTGCAATTGGCGGTTGGGACCCAGAACATATGCCTGCTATACCCTCTACTTCTCAAGGGTATAAAAACAAATTTAGGGATTTGCTTGGATTGACAAAGAGCTGAGGTTGACCGTCTTGTGACCTCAAAGGGAGTCCGAATGCTTGATTTCATCGATCGGTTCATAAATAGGGCAGACCCTTCCATCTCCCATGTTGCGAGACGTAGGGCATTTGGGTTTTGCCTATTGAATGGTTGTGTCCTCCAAGGGCATATTGATGAGGATATGAGAGGTGATTCTCGCTATTTGAGCTTAGTTGAGCAAATGGAGCTGCGCAGGAGCCTAACTTGCATGTGTTTAGGAGAGATCCTACTGGGGTTGGATAACAGGAAAGACAACCGCGGCCTTCCTTATTTAGGAAGTCCCATCATTTTGTAGGTAAAAGAATACAGTCTTTTTTTCTTTCTTTTTTTTCATTTTTTTTTTCATTTTTTTTCATTTTTTTCATTTTATTTTTGGATACTAATGCCTACTTTGGTAGGTTTGGCTTATGGAGCGTCTGCGGCTGATCGAGCCCCCAGTTAATGTTCCTGCTTATCATGCTCGCTCAATTGCAATTAGGACCAGGCTTTACATGGTGGACTTCACTCGGGTTTGCAACTATTGGGAGAACAAGTTGAAGAACGAGGATGGTCCCCTGAATAGATAGATTGTACCATGGTGGCATCTCAAGTCTGTTACTGGAGTATCGTCTTTGGATCCTACTCGATCAGTGCGCATTCCTGACTTGGAGTTTATGATATGCATCTTCCCCGAGAGGCTGATGAGGCAGGTTGGCTTGAAACAGATGATTCTGAAGCTTGATACTTTTCCTCAGACTGCCATGGCGCTTACTACTGAGAGTCGAAGAGAGTGGGCCATCAAATGGGCTCAGAGAAATATGTGGTTCCTAAACTCTTCTGTTAGCGCATTATGGGTATCAGATTCCTACTTGCAATGGAGGAAGGCTACTACTCTTGAGGAGCGCGAGAGGCTAAGGAAGCGCGAGCCTGTTGATTACAAGGTTCTGTAAGGTTTATTTACCTATTATTAGACTCCTCTAATAGTGAACTTATTTACATCTTAATTATTTGTTCTTTAGATCTAGTGCATGCATAACAAAATAAGAGATTTATATGAAAACAATGTCCCTTACATTGGTAATTTTTGTTTTGTGGGCACAAGTAAGGTCTCCTACCTTCACTTGTTCTTGAGCTATGATGAGTATTAGGATGATCCTCCAAGGACTCCAAGTATAGAAGCCACTCCTCTTGATTGCACCCAAGATTATCCCTTATCTCTACTAAATAATATGTGCTAGATATTTGTTTAGTAGTCTACCTTAAAATTGATTACTAATACACATATATTACACTAATAATATTAGTAATCTTTATGAACAATTTAGATTGAATCTTCTCATATTATTAGAGGAAGATTAAAGAATAGAGAGATATAAGGCTTTTTCATGTGTGTTGTGTGAATGAATAATAAGAGAACAAAAATTCTCTTCATATGAAGGAGGGAGGATGGTTGGAGTAGTCCAAATAGGGCATCTTAATTATCTCTTTTTGTCTTCACAAGAATTAGATGTGTAAGATGTGTAAGAGTAGGTGTAAGACTAGTTGTAGGTAGGTATCATCATGCCATTTTATCAAATAAAATAAAACAACCAAAACCCACTAATACTCCCTCCATTTCGGTCCATCCTCCATAAAATGGACTACCATTTTATTTTGTCAATTTCTCATTTGTCACACAATATGTCACATGTAGTATGTTATATGTTATTAATTAATTTAATGCATATTTATCACATAAATATCATTTTATAAATTAATCAAATTACATACAACAAATTGACTAGTGATACTTGATCACACAAATAAAATGGGTCATATAATTATAATTCACAACATCTTGTAATTATAATTAATCATTTATTCTTATCTCTATTGTTTCTCAAACAATAAACAATTTTAGTAATAAAGTATTTCAATTACTAAAATAAATCTTATTTAATCTCATTATAATAAGATATAATATTGTCTCTCACAAATGAATTGTTCAATTTTAAGGAATTAATTAACTTCTATCGTCATACAATTAATCAACTTTACTGATAAGAGCATCATCCTTTAGGTGTGACCTTAAGGGATCAACTGAACACCGCCGTCCTACGACAGTAACTTCAAACTCTAGCAAGCCAATCGTTATCGATTAATGTTGATCAGTTGACTATATATTTGAATCATTCCTTACGTATTCTTTATATGAGATTTAATTATGATATTAAATCATGTGATCGCACTATTGTTGAGGACACATTTTCCAACAATCTCCCACTTGTCTGAGACAAGTGTGCGTAACCAATTCTCTTGTCCTATTACAATCTCCCACTCAATGCAAGGTGTCTTGCAGGTCGTACTTGCACTTGATCATATCTTGAGTGGTTTCCCCGATCTGGAGAGTAACTGTCTGACCGGAATTATCTACCATAAATACCTTCCGAGCGTGGCCACGCATTTCCAGTTAACTACTCCTCGAGTGGCCTTGAGATTTTAAACAACCCTGACAAGGGGTGGACAATTCCTATCGCACTATTCCCTTCGTCTAGCCACAGTTCATCATAACCCAAAATATACCCAGTTTGACTTCATTTACGACAGCCGTAGAGAATAAATCAAAGCTAATCAGAAATTTGTGCCAACTTGGGCAAATAGTCTCTAGTCAAAATAATTGACTCACAAGAATACTATAGTAGCTCTTGCCATGACCGGGCTTCATGAATTACCAGAACTCTATAAGCGGTCACTGCCCGACAGAGTGTCCCATACAGTCTGCATATGTGATCGACTAGTCATCCCATATGACTCTATGGCACTTGAACTTGCCATCAATCGCATCACACTCTAGTCACTTCGAGACGTCACCTCATATAAGTAACTAGGGGCGAATACCATGTCAATCCAGTTCACTTTAATGGGGTTCAATTTGTCTCTACAACCTATTTGGATACGACAAGGTAACGGGTGAGTTTAATAAAACTCTAACGATAAATGCGATTATCACATATGAATAGTCAATACACTATTACTACTTCATATCTTATAATCTTTAGTGTACCATTAACACTAGTAAAAATGCAATAAAAGGTTGGCAAGTGGATATACCCTATATCCATATATTCCAACTTTATTGATTGTTATTTCCTTCCATTCAATGTCATCTCTAATGACATGAATTTATCTAAGTATATGTCTAGACTTCTTACTAGAATTGGGCTCTTTAACTTGAAAGATGCTCCCACTGTATCGCATAACTTGTGATAAAGTCATTTGTAAAGGGATTCACCCTTAATCCCTACGTTGACCATTTTATCACAATTTACTTAGATTCCTTTTTTAGAATTTGCAATGCGCGAAACTAAAACACTTTTCTAGTATCTTACTCCTGAGTCAATAAGATATCCTAGGATTTCAACAAATCCCTTTCGGTTTGGAAACTAAAGTTTGTGCAACCCTTCAACACCTAACTTATTTTATCATCCAAACGTATGAACGAATCCTTAATTCTTCTTAAGAATCTCAAGGATGTTCTTTAAGGCTTTCATAAGCCATATCATGGGAATTATCTTGTTATTGACTTATCATGCTCTAGGCATATGATACATCATGGCATGTGCGTCTGTTGGCATACATGATCATTCCAATGGCGGAAACATTAGAAATTGATTTCATGTAATCAACAACTTAATAGGTTCAGTGAACGACTATGACTCCATCATAGTAATTCCACTTTCATCAACATGAACAGCCTATTCAACCTTGTTGATGTACAACAGATACGAAAGATCTTATCCTCATAAGATTCTCAACTTTATGTCTATATTCTCTCTCATAGATTCAAAAATCTAGAATACTTTGCACCCTTTTTCTAGTCTCCCAATCAATCTTTCACAGAAGAAAGCATTGGTACATTATTCTTAATAAGTAATATGTTATCAACATATAAGACATGAAGAAATAACTTCATATATAATCATGATTCTTCAATCATGTGAATGAAACTATTCACTATTATCACATGAACGAAAAGTATAATCCTTTAATGCTTGCTTATGACCATTCTAGGATCACTTAAGAAAGCAACGCATAATATGTTAGGATTCTTAGATCTTCATCTAAGGTTTTGTGTTCCAAACACTCCCTTCTCTAAATTCACATTTTAGAAAAGCGTATTTTTAATATCATTTGCCATTCTTCATTAAAATGAAATGCGGCAATTCCTAACATAATTAATCTTGATCCACATCTTCATTTCAATCTATGCATTTAGGTACTCTAAAGCTCTATTTACCTTTAAGGAGACCCTCGCCTTAAAGTAAATCTACTCTTGAGTAACAAGTTTCGGATTGTAATGCTATGGCTTGTATGTAACAAGGTCGATTTGGAATAAGGTCATAATACCATTACTTTCGCAAAGCAATATATTAACAACAAGACATGTGTGCTAAACTCCCACTGAGCTACACTCCCACTCTATCTTTATAGATTATAGTTTCATTACTTTCGCAATGTAACACTTCAACTATAAGACATGTTTGTAACGATCCAATCTACTCCAACTCTATCTCTCAGAAATACATCTATTTTATTGAGAGATAGCTTTGTGAGTTACAAACATATATATGGTGGAGTATTAGGAGTTTATCTAGACTATGCATTAGCTTTCGAAAGGCCATCCCTATCATGGCAGCTTGATTCATGTGATATGCGAGTCTTATCCATGTCATTTGTTGAATAGACTCTCTATTTTAGGTATCTCCTGGTTGACCATCCGTTTTGAATTACTTGTACGTTTTGGATTGCAAATTCCCAAAATTGAGTTCAATAACTCCAACTGACTCATATTAGTTTGATCTTATGGGTAGTGACACTTGGTCATAATCCATATTTTAATAAATCAAATTTATTACTAAGATCTTTGCCACTACGATCGGATCGTAATGATTTAGTACTTTATTCAATCAGTTCTCTACGTCATTTAGAAATTTCTCAAATGCTTCACTTTATATTTGATTAAGTAAATATACCCATATCTACTTAAATCATTGGTAAAAGTGATGAAGTAGTCATAATTTCCCCTTGTGGTGATGCTCATTACATACATCGGCATGTATTAGTCCCAACAAATCACTTGCTCGTGTCCCTTTACCACTAAAGGGAGTACAAATCATATTGCAAAGGAGACAAGATTCGCATATTCCATATGATTGAAAATCAAATGTTTCATTAAATCTAGTCAACACTAGCCTTTAATACGTTTCTCATTTATGTGACCTAATCGAAAAAGCCAAATGTACAAATCATTTGGATTAATAGTTTGAGTCTTTTGGATCGTATTATGAAGATATCTTTGCTCGAGTTGGAAGTGTCTAAAACTTGTATATCATAAAGATAAGTGATATGGCTCACAGCCATGTCTGTTTTCAACAAAATACAAATCCTTTCATGTCTAACATAGAAATGGAAATAATGTTTTAGACAAAATGGGTACATAATCACCATTATGTTGATTACAACTCAAAGTTATTAGCTAAAACAAGTATACAAGTCCCTCTTGAAATGACGGCTACCCTAGCTCCATTTCCTTGTCAGAGATGTACATCACTCTTATTTAGCTTTTCCATATTTCCAAGTCCCACTTGGAGTAATAAGTCCAACTTTTATATCTCCCAAATACTTGGGGCAATTTTGCTTCCAATGGCCCATGACATTACAATAATGAAATTCCTCATATGATTGGGCACCCTTCTTGGTCTTGGTTTTGGTAGTCCCACTATCCATTTCCAATTCATTATCAGGTTTGGGTTTCTCACCCATCTTTGCCTTTCCTTTAACAGTGCCAATACTCCTTTCATTTGCAAGGACACTCTTGCTAGAACTGCCACTCAATTTAATATTTCTCCTTGTTTCTTCAAACAAGGATGCCCTTGGTTTACTAAGATTTTCTTCACAAGATTTTCTTACCAAAGTGGTTGATGCGTGTCTTTTATATGATGTTTTACATCCTATTTTCCACGCATTTCAGAGCTCATTCATGTAGTTTAAGCTACCATTTTCCCTATTTCCGTCTACTTTCGTATTTTTGTACATTATTGCAGAAATGTGAAGAATCCAGCGGAAATTGAGCTAAATCCGTCCCGGAGTATCCTGCATTGCATTTGACGTGAAGAATTCACTTAAGGAACGAGCTTGGTGCGCAATTAAAGGCCCAAAAGACAAATCCACGAGATTATAGAAGTCAAGTAGCAGCTAAAGCAGTCGATCGACCACTACCTTCAGTCGATCGACCAACCATCGGGTTCCAGAAGCCACTGTGCACTGCTACTCAGTCGATCGACCATTACCCTTAGTCGATCGACCAAGACGCTATTCCAGACGAGAATTAAAAGATCGAGATTTATCAAGCCCATGAGTTATTAGGTTTAGGAATTATGTTACGTATACTTTCTATATAACGTAACCTAGTTCCCACAGAAACGATCATCAAGTTTTACATTAAGTTTTACACACAATTCTTTAGAAATAATTAGGGTTTGAGATTACTTTCGGTATTGAATACAATTCGCTTTGTCATTCGGCTTTGTTCTTTTCCTTCGCAATTCACACGGTACTCTCTGGTCTTATTCTGTTATTTTACTTTCGTTCGTAGTTGTCGAATTGCTAGATCAGTTCCCAAGCCAAATTGCCATCTTTTGTTAATTGTTTATTTTATCGTTTTAAGCATGAATTCCGTAGTTTTAATCCTAAATATTATTGTTGCCTTTAATTTCAGTATGAGTAGCTAATTTACTCGTGCTAGGATGTAGGGGAATCATAGTGTATGCGGCAATATAATGAACACGGCCTGATTCGCATGTCAGTCGATCGACTGCCATACCTGGTCGATCGACTGACCGCGTGAGGTTTACCTTCGTTTTAATTGATTTAAATGTTGTATTTGACGAATCGAGTGCACACGACTAGTTGAATGCTTAATATATGACTGACCCATTAGATCGAGAGATAGGGACAGTTGTTAGATCACCAATTAAAATGACTAAACTATGCTTAGATCGAAAGATAGGTAAAGTTTAGACCATTAGTCACTTTTCAGGACGAAAGTTAGTATTAGTGATATTAGGGACCTATAGCAAGGTCGGAAGATGCTATTTGTTAAGAGTGGACCGAGAGGACCTCTTTATTTCCCGCCTCATGTGTTTGATTCAGACCTGTTTAGTATGCTGCCGCCGAAACTAATGTGAACCGACCATCCTAGTACCTCTTTTTATATTTGATTTCATATATCTCATTAGTTTACATTTCTTTTATTGCTATTAGCTATAGACCAAATCCAATCAAACCCCCACCTTATTGTTACCTTAGACCGAATTTAAACAACTAGAAATTACGTCTGCCTCTCTGTGGTTCGACCCGACTGCCGCTAGCTATAGTTGTAGTTGGAGATTATAAATTTATTTTTGACACCTCACGACGGGTATCAAATTTTGGCGCCGTTGTTCTTGGGAGGCAATTGTTCTAATTTTTAGTTGTTTCTATTTAGTCTTTCTGAGTTTAAGGGACATCCGTTCCTTAAACTTTTCTTATATTCTTTTTGTAGTTTCCTCTTATGCGCAGGTCACAGGGTGGTGAACTATTACCGTTTGATCCTGAGATTGAGAAATCCTTGCGTGAGTTGAGACGATCACAAAGGGTATTACCGACAGAGGAAGAGCTGAGTACTCTGTCAAGCTTTTACTAGAACGAGCTGTTCGAGGAAGATCCACCTACATCTCCTGCTTCTATTTCTTCAGCTGAGACAGTCACTTCTCCAGAAATTCCAGTCATGGCTGAAGAAGCAACTATAGCAAGTCATTCAGAGCCGACAGCTGCGAATCTCTACAAAGGATTCGAACTACCTGGGGATGCGAGAAAATTCGAACCGAAGCCTTCCTATATCAACTTGGTTGAGAGAAACCAGTTCGGGGGAGCTGCAAACGAAGATGCAGCAAAGCATTTGGAGATTTTTATCGATTATTGCTGCTCTATACCCCCGCCGGCCGGTGTGACCTAACCAGATAAAGGAGACTTTGTTTATATTCTCACTCCGCGATGCTGCAATGGAGTGGTACAGAGATCTGGATCGAGATGCTCATGGGATCACCGACTGAAATTCTTTGGCCTTGGCATTCTACAAGAATTACTTTTCTGCATCGAAGACGAATGCCATTAGAGCTCAGATCACGAGCTTTAAACAAGGACCTGATGAGAAATTTCATGAAGCATGGGTCCGGTTCAAGAAGCTGGTGCGAACCATACCGCACCATGGGTTCGAAAAATGGAGTCTCTGCAATCAGTTCTATAATGGGCTGTATGACGATCAAGGGGCTATTTTGGATCTTTGCAGCCAATGGCCGATTTGCTGAGAACATGGGAGAGACAAAGGGGTGGAAGATCATTGATGATTTGGCCACTCATAAGGCTGAATATGGGAATTCGAGAGGAAACTAGAGGAGAGCTGCCGAATCTTCTTCTGTAGCTGCACTAGAAGCTCTCACTGCAAGGTTTGACAAATATGAGTTGGGAGGAGCTTCAAAAGGAGGGATGTACCATGTTAATGCTGTTTCAGACGGTCATTTCGTCTGCAGAAGGTGTGGAGCTAAGAGACACGTGTCAGAGAACTGTCCTAGTCCCTTCGAATCTTGTGCTGCCTTTCAACATTATAGGCAGACAAACACCTACTATGAGCCTAATGTTCATCCCAACCTGAGGTGGAGTAGTCAGAATGTCCTGAATCCGACTCAACCACCACAGCAGCAGCAGCAACAGCCCTATGTGCCCCCACATAAACAACCATACCAAAAACCTCCGTATGTTCCTCAACAGCAGCAACAATCCCAAAATTCTGATTTTACCGAGTTGAAGAACTTGTTGCTGAAGGAATCCCAAGCTAGAGAGGCCGGGATGAAGCCACTAGAGAGCCAAATTGCTCAATTGGCCAGCAAGAGTACCACTCGAGCTCCAGGACACTTACCGACTCAAACGAACCAGAAAGAGACCTTAAATGCCATTACTTTGAGGAGCGGGACCGCACTAGAGGGGCCTGCTATGATTGAGGATGCCCCTGCAAAAGATAAGGCGGAACCAAGTCGAACCAAAGCTGTAACGAAAGATAGCAAGAAAAAGGCGTCTACCAGGTATATCAGTCGATCGACTGATATACCCGGTCGATCGACTAAAGCACGGGTTACAGGAGCTTCTGGAACTGTTCACCTCAGTCGATCGACTGAGGAAGGTGGTCGATCGACTGAGGCCGCTGCTGATATTGAGGAATTTCGTCCTCCAATGCCCGACAACCTGAGAGATCACTTGTTTCGGGGTACGACAGTCCCAAAAATATTGGGGCAAGACCCGAGTACTGATGGGTCAGTCCCGGTTCCGAAGTACGACCCAATGTCGATCAATGGCTCACATTTGAGACGGTCTGAAGAGGTTTCAAGCTTCAACAAAGAGAAGGTGGTGGACTTCCAGCCTAAGTCCATGGATGCCGGCATGCGTGATTTAGAGGAGAGGGCCAAGTTACTTCTTACAGCCCCATACCCGGAGAGACTAGTGCCGACGAAGGAACAGGTATCTTTCAATAAATTTGAAAAAGTTATTCGTAGCTTGAATGTACAAGTGCCTTTCCTTGAGTTAGTCAATCAAGTGCCTGCTTACACTAAATTCATGAAACAACTCTTGAGTAAGAAAAAGTCACTTGAAACTGTGCATACTGTTGAATTAACTAAAGAGTCATGCTCGTATTTGTCCCACACTGCACCTCACAAATTAGAAGACCCAGGTAGCTTCTCCGTTCCATGTAGCATTGGTACCTTTCTTATTGAGAAAGCCTTATGTGACTTAGGAGCTAGTATTAGCGTCATGCCCTTGAGTCTCGCTAGGAAGCTAAAATTGACTAGGTTTGCAGTCACAGACATGACCGTTCAGATGGTTGATCGCTCTGCGGTCGAGCCTATAGGAGTCATAGAAGACATCCCTGTGTAAATAGGGAAGTTTTTCTTCCCTGTAGACTTTATAGTCCTAGATATGCCTGAGGATGCCCACATACCTATAATTCTAGGTAGGCCATTTCTGCACACTGCTGGTGCAGTTATTGATGTTGGTTCGGGTACTTTGACCTTCAAAGTGGGGAAGCACTCCATTGTTTTTGCCCAACCTGCTAAGAAGAAAGACCCCATGTGGCCTGTCACATGCAATACGGTTTCTAAAAAGAAATTGTACTTCGTGCTTCCTGAATTACCTGTCTCTATTACTACTCCTGTGTTAACACCTCCGCCCCAGCATGGGAGCAAGAAGGAGGAAAATTCTGTTGCTTTAGTCATTGCAGGAGCTGGTTTGGGGAAGGAAGAGCTGCAGGTTGCTCCAGCTGTGAAGGAGCAAATTGTTTCGAGAGGCGGTCTTGGATGCCTAAGCTATGGGACTGATGAGGAGCTTGAAGATGAGCCAGCCAAAGTGAGACAATCCGACCTGGATTCCGACGAATCTGAAGAGGTCATTGATTGGGGAGATGACGAAGCTGTTGATCCGTTGAGTCTTACGGATGCTGAAGTTGAGAACGGTGCAACTAAGAAGATGAGCACCGTTGAGGCTACCTCTAGTAGCCAGAAGCCGACGAAGTGGGCCATACCATGGTCATTCTTGATCAACTATTAGTTGATCAAATGCTTTATCAAACATTTACTTTATTGCCTTTTAAGACTATTTACCGTATTTTGTGTGCGCGAGACTTCGTATTTATTTTTATTGCCTAGGACTTTTACGTACTTTAGACTTTACTTTGGGTTTTGCGCAATTTTGGGCGCGTATTATTGTGCATTTGCAGGGTTTTAGACCTTATTAGCTCAAGTTATTGAGCAAATACGAAGAAATAAGAAGTTACAGCAGTATTTCCAGTCGATCGACTGGCACCATTGGTCGATCGACTGGTCTGCAGGTTCCAGGAGATACTGTCCATGTTCACCTGGTCGATCGACTGAGATATGTAGTCGATCGACCACTGTCGCTGCTGTACCTGTTCACGACCTCTCCCCTGCTGTGTTTGGTCGATTTACGGAATTGAGGGAGTTTTCTACTCCAGTTTATCTTCCGTCATTATTTATTTCTTCTATTTTTCTCAATTATGCACATAATTACCGCTTCGTTATTGCTTTCTCGATTTTATGCGTGGTACTTTGTTTGTCTTTTCAGGTACTTATTGGTAGCACTGCTGGCTACTGAAACCTCCTAGCTCACGCTGGTTTGGGGAGGTTTCCTTTTGCGCTTAAAGTCTTGTGAGTTTTCGAGTCCTTTCTTTATATCAATTTTAGTTATTATTTTGCAAAATCCCAATTTCCTTTGCTATTTTCATTACATGATTTTGCACAATGGAGACATTGTATGATTTGGTTTGGGGAAGGGTTTTGCATTGCATTCATATGTTTTATTGCATTTTCCGTTTCACGTTTATTGCATTTCAGTTTGCATTGTTATTTAATTTCTCCATATATACAGAAAATCCAAAAAACTTAAAAAATTTCACAAATTTCAAAAAATACACGTTTATTTTAGCATATAAGTTGAGTCGGAACGGTAGTATTTCCATGATGACATTGCATTTGCATCTGTTTTGCCTAAGCCTTGCTAATTAACATGTTATTAGTAGAATCACATATGCATATCTACGAGTTTTCGTTAAATTTCTTGCTGGACTTGAGACTTGGCTTAGATTTTTGGCTAACTACATTATATTCTGAGATTTAGAGCCTATAACTGGTGACATCTATGACCAGTTTATCTAGGATGTGAGTAGTTACTCCTTATGAGACATGTTACATCAATGTGCATAAATATGAACTTAATCTGCTTAATACCTGTATGCATTCGGTTTGTGGTTTGTTGACACATGTGGAAGAGGTTTCCTTTTCTCATTTTACCCATAAGCTCCACACTGCCAAAAATATCCTTTTTTGTCCCGTTACTACACCCTACATATAGCCTGCCCTTGTCAAGCTAGTACTTTAGTTTTTGGGATTGTTACTACGTTTTTGGTAGCATTTGATCTTTTGAGATGTTGTTGGGAGAATGAAAAGAAAGGAAAGAAAGAAAAAAAAAGAATTGAAAAAAAAAGATTCGAAAAAGAGGAGTATTCTGTACTGTTCACGGCAGTCGATCGACTGCCCATTTAGGTCGATCGACTGGGTGTCCGAGAAGAAAAGAGAAAAATCAATTCGCATAATTCAAGCCTTTATCTTATGGCGATTTTTGCTCCCATGCTGTACTTATATCCTATGGGGAGTTTATTGATTTATTATTTTGGAGATTGTGAGTTTTGTGCTTGCTTAGCACCGTTTCGATTGATTTTGAGCAAGAAGTTGGATGTTGCCATATGGTTTCGTTTTGGTACTAGCTTGATCACCTGTACCTCCACTTTTCCATAAATGTTTGCCTCTTCTTACCCATACCTCACATATCCCATATATACCTCGGCATGTGTCATGGTCATCTGTTTGGTTGGAATGCGTATGTACGGTCGTAGAGATTACTTTCATATTATATTGCAGGCATGTTCTTATAGGTCGTAGTTAGGTGAGAGTCTCTACAAAATGAATTCTTTCTATCCTCTTATATATTCACCTGTGCTTATGTGTGATATGAGCGACCCGTGAGAGTCCAATTTGATAAGTCTCTACGGTTGACGGTTCAGCAGTTTTTAACGACTCCATAACTCGTTTGCATGATTCATTTGCTAATTGATTGTTGGTTGTGCATTAAATTGGTTTAGGCTATACATGTTGCAATTCGCTCTGAGATTGAACTCGTTCCATTAGGTCATTAGATCGAGTCTAGTTCTTGCTTGGGGACAAGCAAGGGTTTGGTTTGGGGAAGTTTGATGCGTGTCTTTTATATGATGTTTTACATCCTATTTTTCACGCATTCCAGAGCTCATTCATGTAGTTTAAGCTACCATTTTCCCTATTTCCGTCTACTTTCGTATTTTTGTACATTATTGCAGAAATGTGGAGAATCCAGCGGAAATTGAGCTAAATCCGTCCCGGGGTATCCTGCATTGCATTTGACGTGAAGAATTCACTTAAGGAACGAGCTTGGTGCGCAATTCAAGGCCCAAAAGTCAAATCCACGAGATTATAGAAGTCAAGTAGCAGCTAAAGCAGTCGATCGACCAACCATCGGGTTCCAGAAGCCACTGTGCACTGCTACTCAGTCGATCGACCATTACCCTTAGTCGATCGACCAAGACGCTATTCCAGACGAGAATTAAAAGATCGAGATTTATCAAGCCTATGAGTTATTAGGTTTAGGAATTATGTTACGTATACTTTCTATATAATGTAACCTAGTTCCCACAGAAACGATCATCAAGTTTTACACACAGTTCTTTAGAAATAATTAGGGTTTGAGATTACTTTCGGTATTGAATACAATTCGCTTTGTCATTCGGCTTTGTTCTTTTCCTTCGCAATTCACACGGTACTCTCTGGTCTTATTTTGTTATTTTACTTTCGTTCATAGTTGTCGAATTGCTAGATCAGTTCCCAAGCCAAATTGCCATCTTTTGTTAATTGTTTATTTTATCGTTTTAAGCATGAATTCCGTAGTTTTAATCCTTAATATTATTGTTGCCTTTAATTTCAGTATGAGTATCTAATTTACTCGTGCTAGGATGTAGGGGAATCATAGTGTATGCGGCAATATAATGAACACGGCCTGATTCGCATGTCAGTCGATCGACTGCCATACCTGGTCGATCGACTGACCGCGTGAGGTTTACCTTCGTTTTAATTGATTTAAATGTTGTATTTGACGAATAGAGTGCACACGACTAGTTGAATGCTTAATATATGACTGACCCATTAGATCGAGAGATAGGGACAGTTGTTAGATCACCAGTAAAATGACTAAACTATGCTTAGATCGAAAGATAGGTAAAGTTTAGACCGTTAGTCACTTTTCAGGACGAAAGTTAGTATTAGTGATATTAGGGACCTATAGCAAGGTCGAAAGATGCTATTTGTTAAGAGTGGACTGAGAGGACCTCTTTATTTCCCGCCTCATGTGTTTGATTCAGACCTGTTTAGTATGCTGCCGCCGAAACTAATGTGAACCGACCATCCTAGTACCTCTTTTTATATTTGATTTCATATATCTCATTAGTTTACATTTCTTTTATTGCTATTAGCTATAGACCAAATCCAATCAAACCCCCACCTTATTGTTACCTTAGAGCGAATTTAAACAACTAGAAATTACGTCTGCCTCTCTGTGGTTCGACCCGACTGCCGCTAGCTATAGTTGTAGTTGGAGATTATAAATTTATTTTTGACACCTCACGACGGGTATCAAATTTTGGCGCCGTTGCCGGGGAGGCAATTGTTCTAATTTTTAGTTGTTTCTATTTAGTCTTTCTGAGTTTAAGGGACATCCGTTCCTTAAACTTTGCTTATATTCATTTTGTAGTTTCCTCTTATGCGCAGGTCACAGGGTGGTGAACTATTACCGTTTGATCCTGAGATTGAGAAATCCTTGCGTGAGTTAAGACGATCACAAAGGGTATTACCGACAGAGGAAGAGCTGAGTACTCTGTCAAGCTTTTACTAGAACGAGTACATTCGAGGAAGATCCACCTACATCTCCTGCTTCTATTTCTTCAGCTGAGACAGTCACTTCTCCAGAAATTCCAGTCATGGCTGAAGAAGCAACTATAGCAAGTCATTCAGAGCCGACAGCTGCGAATCTCTACAAAGGATTCGAGCTACCTCTAATAGTGAACTAATTAACATATTAATTATTTGTTCTTTAGATCTAGTGCATGCATAACAAAATAAGAGATTTATAAGAAAACAATGTCCCTTACATTGTTAATTTTGGTTTTGTGGGCACAAGTAAGGTCTCCTACCTTCACTTGTTCTTGAGCTATGATGAGTATTAGGATGATCCTCCAAAGACTTCAAGTATAGAAGCCACTCCTCTTGATTGCACCCAAGATTATCCCTTATCTCTACTAAATAATATGTGCTAGATATTTGTTTAGTAGTCTACCTTAAAATTGATTACTAATACTCATATATTACACTAATAATATTAGTAATCTTTATGAACCATTTAGATTGAATCTTCTCATATTATTAGAGGAAGATTAAAAAGTAGAGAGATATAAGGCTTTTTCATGTGTGTTGTGTGAATGAATAATAAGAGAACAAAAATTCTCTTCATATGAAGGAGGGAGGATGGTTGGAGTAGTCCAAATAGGGCATCTTACTTTTCTCTTTTTGTCTTCACAAGAATTAGATGTGTAAGATGTGTAATAGTAGGTGTAAGACTAGTTGTAGGTAGGCATCATCATGCCATTTTATCAAATAAAATAAAACAACTAAAACCCACTAATACTCCCTCCATTTCGGTCCATCCTCCATAAAATGGACTACCATTTTATATTGTCAATTTGTCATTTGTCACACAATATGTCACATGTAGTATGTTATATGTTATTAATTAATTTAATGCATATTTATCACATAAATATCATTTTATAAATTAATTAAATTACATACAACAAATTGACTAGTGATACTTGATCACACAAATAAAATGGGTCATATAATTATAATTCACAACATCTTGTAATTATAATTAACCATTCATTCTTATCTCTATTGTTTCTCAAACAATAAACAATTTTAGTAATAAAGTATTTCAATTACTAAAATAAATCTTATTTAATCCCATTATAATAAGATATAATATTCTCTCTCACAAATGAATTGTTCAATTTTAAGGAATTGATTAACTTGTATCATCATACAATTAATCAACTTTACTGATACGGGCATCATCCTTTAGGTGTGACCTTAAGGGATCAACTGAACACCACCGTCCTACGACAGTAACGTCAAACTCTAACAAGCCAATCGTTTCCGATTAATGTTGATCAGTTGACTATATAATTGAATCATTCCTTACGTATTCTTTATATGAGATTTAATTATGATATTAAATCATGTGATCGCACTATTGTTGAGGACACATTTTCCAACAATCTCCCACTTGTCCGAGACAAGTGTGCGTCATCAATTCTCTTGTCCTATTACAATCTCCCACTCAATGCAAGGTGTCTTACAGGTCGTACTTGCACTTGATCATATCTTGTGTGGTTTCCTCGATCTGGAGAGTAACTGTCTGACCGGAATTATCTACCATAAATACCTTCCGAGCGTGGCCACGCATTTCCAGCTAACTACTCCTCGAGTGGCCTTGAGATTTCAAACAACCCTGACAAGGGGTGGACAATTCCTATCGCACTATTCCCTTCGTCTAGCCACAGTTCATCATAACCCAAAATATACCCAGTTTGACTTCATTTACGACAGCCGTAGAGTATAAATCAAAGCTAATCGGAAATTTGTGCCAACTTGGGCGAATAGTCTCTAGTCAAAAGAATTGACTCACAAGAATACTATAGTAGCTCTTGCCACGACCGGGCTTCATGAATTACCAGAACTCTATAAGCGGTCACTGCCCGACAGAGTGTCCCATACAGTCTTCATATGTGATCGACTAGTCATCCCATATGACTCTATGGCACTTGAACTTGCCATCAATCGCATCACACTCTAGTCACTTCGAGACGTCACCTCATATAAGTAACTAGGGGCGAATACCATGTCAATCCAGTTCACTTTAATGGGGTTCAATTTGTCTCTACAACCCATTCGGATACGACAAGGTAACGGGTGAGTTTAATAAAACTCTAACGATAAATGCGATTATCACATATGAATAGTCAATACTCTATTACTACTTCATATCTTATAATCTTTAGTGTACCATTAACACTAGTAAAAATGCAATAAAAGCTTGGCAAGTGGATATACCCTATATCCATATATTCCAACTTTATTAATTGTTATTTCCTTCCATTCAATGTCATCTCTAATGACATGAATTTATCTAAGTATATGTCTAGACTTCTTACTAGACTTGGGCTCTTTAACTTGAAAGATGCTCCCACTGTTATCGCATAACTTGTGATAAAGTCATTTGTAAAGGGATTCACCCTTAATCCCTACGTTGACCATTTTATCACAATTTACTTAGATTCCTTTTGTAGAATTTGCAATGCGCGAAACTAAAACACTTTTCTAGTATCTTACTCCTGAGTCAATAAGATATCCTAGGATTTTAACAAATCCCTTTCGGTTTGGAAACTAAAGTTTGTGCAACCCTTCAACACCTAACTTATTTTATCATCCAAACGTATGAACGAATCTTTAATTCTTCTCAAGAATCTCAAGGATGTTCTTTAAGGCTTTCATAAGCCATATCATGGGAATTATCTTGTTATTGACTTATCATGCTCTAGGCATATGATACATCATGGCATGTGCGTCTGTTGGCATACATGATCATTCCAATGGTGGAAACATTAGAAATCGATTTCATGTAATCAACAACTTAATAGGTTCAGTGAACGACTATGACTCCATCATAGGAATTCCACTTTCATCAACATGAACAGCCTATTCAACCTTGTTGATGTACAACAGATACGAAAGATCTTATCCTCATAAGATTCTCAACTTTATGTCAATATTCTCTCTCATAGATTCAAAAATCTAGAATACTTTGCACCCTTTTCCAAGTCTCCCAATCAATCTTTCACAGAAGAAAGCATTGGTACATTATTCTTAATAAGTAATATGTTATCAACATATAATACATGGAGAAAAAATTCTAGCTCCCACTTAACTTCATGTATAATCATGATTCTTCAATCATGTGAATGAAACTATTCACTATTATCACATGAACGAAAAGTATATGTTGGGAAATGTGTCCTCAACAATAGTGCGATCACATGATTTAAATATCATTATTAAATCTCATTTTAAAGAATACAATTGGGAAGTAATATTGATTACTGTCAACTGGTCAACATATATCGGTAATGATTGGCTGACTAGAGTTTGACATTAATGTCGTGTGACGGTGGTGATCAGTTGACCCCCTAGGTCATACCTAAAGGGCAATACTCTTAATTGATTATTTAATTAATCGTATAACGTTGCGATTTAATTAAATTACTTGAAAATTGACGGACGATTTTGGAAGTAAAATTTACGTATCAAATTGAAATGTGATTAAATGAGATACGGTCTGAGTAATTAAATTATATAATTACTCGGATGAAATAATTGTTTAATGTAACAATTAAATTGAATGAATTGTTATAAATACAATCAGTTGAAATTTATAAATGGTAAAATATTTTGGCACAAGTAATTATGAAATTACTAAGTCAATTATTGTATGTGACGTATTTTATTAATACGTTGATTTTTAATATGTTAAAAATACATAACAAATATATGTGACATGTAACATGTAACATATAGACAATTGACAAAAATAATATGGAATCCATATTATTGAATGGGCCGAAAATTAGAAGGGTTTAAGCTAATTATAAGTTGTTTATAATTAGTGGATAAACACAATGATTAAAAAAGCACCTAGCCATGCAAGCCTATTGTTCCTTGTGAAGAACAATTTCTCCATGCATTGGCTCACCCATAAAGCTCCTCTTACACGGTTTTGGGGAAGAAAAATGATCATTGTTTTTCTCTATAATTTTACCTAATAATATACAAAAGCTAGTGTATTATTTTTTCATTCTAATTCACTCATCCAAAATACAAGTTCTAGTGAGAAGAAAATCCTCTCTTCTTCTCTCTTAAAAACCGAAAACACATAAGAGTTTTATAAAGTTTTTGGTTCAATTTTCTCCTAAATTAATATTATACTAGATCAAATAATATTAATTAGATGAAGTGTTAAGCCTTGGGTATAAAACATAGGGAGAGATCTTACACTTAGATATTTATTCTTCCATTGGAAAAGCTCAAGAACAAGAAGAGAAAGGTGATCTCTCTTGTGCCCTAATAGCCGAAATCTACTATGTAAGGACATGATTTCTCCTCTATTTATATTATTGTTTGCATGCATAAGATCCGTAATTAATTTTATGACAAATTATTTAGACATATAAGATTATGTTAACATGTATATGAATCTACATTTCCTTCAATCGGTATCAAGAGCCACGGTTGTTTGCATGCAAATTGGTTAAAAGTTTTTCCGAGTTATATGAATAACAAATAAAACTTATAAAATTTGTGTTATTATGATATATCACGAAATTATTACATGCATGTTAATATTTCTGGTCCTAAAGTGTTTTAGGATATTTTGGTTAATTTTTCGGATTTTTATTGTTCATAATTTACAATAATGGCATTTAAATGTGATTTTATGAGTAAAAATGTCATTTTTGGTCTAAAAATAGCTATACTTGGAATTTTCACTTGGTTTTTGGATATGTTGTCACATATATTATTTTGAGATAACCTGTAAATTTTCATAATTTTTGGACTTGTTATGCTCGAAAAATGAATTTTTCATTATTAAATTCGGATTTAAGTGAAAAATAGGTTAATATGAGTTAAATTTCGAATCTGGTCATAGAAAATTAATATGTTGTCACATGCAATTTTACAAGATGTGTGTAAAATAATTGGCTATAAAGAAGTCTTTTTGCATGATTTATGAATTTTTGAAGAAAAATGGCATAAATAGTGACATTATTAGTGAAAATTAATAAAAACATAATCTATGACTTAAGAAAAACGTCTTATGTTGCATTTTAATATATTTTTCAGATCTAAAATTGAAAAGTTAATGAAAATAATTTTTCCATGTTTTTATGATTATTTTATTAAAATCGATAAACCGCAACATTGTTTTTCCGGAAGAATTTCGAAATTTTTTTAACCTAAGATTTTGAACATTATGAGTGTCATGGAATTTTTCCAGAATGTTCATAAATTTAAATTTCAAATTTTGAATTTATTTGAAATTTTTCGATTTATTTGAAGTTTAATGGCTTATTTTTGTAATTTTGGTCCATTTATGAACAATTTTGTAAATAAAAGTTAATTATGGTCAAATTATTAGTGAAGACTATATTTTGAGTCCTAAGAGGTTAGGGTAATTAACTTATACATAAATATGAGTTTATGTATTTTTGTGATTATAAAATGTTGAAATCACGCAAATCCGTAAGAACCGAGTAATATACGATATTGGCTAATTAAAGGCGATTTAGCATAAAATTTAGCTTGTTCATACATATTATAATGCTGCATTTTTCTTTATGATTGTCATAATTTTAATTTATGTAATTTTGAATTATGTAATTTTACTTAGTATGGCCTTAGATTTTAATTGGTATTTCCCGAAATGTATGGGAATATCGATTCGGTTGTAATTTGTGATCTCGTATCACCGTTTTGTAATTTAATAGATTTATTTTATTTTAGTTACAAATGTATAATAGGAAATTATGTAATTTATTATGTAATTTTATTCATTCCGGAGTTCCAAAAGACGGATTACTTCAAGAATGGCGATACATAAAGACGGTGTTACCTCGAGATGCGTGCCACAACCGAAGTTCAAGGGACCAATGGAGTTGGTTTCCGAATATGTAATAGATTAATAGTTTTTCTATTTTAGGAAAGGCCATACTAGGATTTATTTATCTTTATGCTTGCATTTTATTTTATGTCACATGCATCGCTAAATCGCCATAACTAAACATGCATTGTCTTATTTTATCGAGTTTATCGACCGTGTCAATTCGAATTATCGTAGTTCACCGCTTTAGTTCACTTAAAACGTGATAGATAATAAATTGACATGACCTCTCGCTAAAACAAACAATTGAGACATAGCCTTACCAAATAGTAGAAACCATGAAAACCTATTTCGCGAGGGAGTGCACTCGGCCCTACCGGGGTACAAACCTTGTTACGTAGGGGAAGTGGGTGATGAGTGTTAATCCACCGAGTTCATGTTAATGAGGGTTTCACCGGCCATACCATGCCCAAGTTGATGTGGATTTGGATAATGGACACATTTATTCGAAATTTGGATTGAGCTCAACGGAAGTATTCGCGACCGTAGTTGCATGTGTTCCGGGCTATAGATAATTATTAGAGTAATTTTATCGACCAAGAGTTCTAAAAGTAGAATCGATTAAAACGTTAATCCACCGAGTTATATTGATAAGGGTTTCATCGGCCATACCGTGCCTAAGTCGATATGAACTTGGGTCTTGGAATCATTTATTATAGTTGGGTAGAGGTCACTATATAAATGTTCATATCTTGTTAAATTTGCAAGTATGATTTAAAAAGACAAATGTTAATATTTTCTTTCCTCCATATTTGTAGTGCAATGAATCCATCAAATGCTACCCCACCAATTACTATTGAGTCATATCACCATGTTCTTGATGACGTATGCTCCAACAATAATTTCGATACAACTAGAGAACTTCATTTCGGGATAGGTTCGGATGGAAACCTTAATTTCATCACCACTTCTAAACCACCCACTACTACTAGACCTCGTGTGAGTCCGTCTCAGGAAGACTACCTCACACAATCTATAGGGTCTTTGTCTCTGGAAGATAAAGATGCCAAAGTTAGTGGGAGCTCTAGCAATCAAGTTCTTGCTTCAAAGGGCAAGAGGTTCAAGAAGAAGGGAAAGAAAATCAAGAACTTCAAGCAAGTTAATGATGAGTGCCATTATTGCTATGGCATGGGACATTGGCTAAGGAATTGCCCTATGTATTTGCGAAATATTAGGGAGGGACTCATTACTCCAAAAGGTACAATTCCTAAAGAAATTTATGTTATTGATATAAATTATACTTCTACTACGACATGGGTACTAGATACCGGTTGTGGTTCTCACCTTTGTAATCATTTACAGGGTTTAAGAGATGTGGATAAGCTTAGCAAGGGAGATGTGGATCTTCGACTTGGAAATGGAGCTCGGGTAGCGGTCGAATCCAAAGGAACTTATGTTCTAGTTTTGCCAAATGGTTTTGAGTTGTATTTGCATAATTGTTTTTATGTTCCTACGCTCTCTAAAAACATTATTTCAATCGCCATGCTAGACATGGACGGTTTTTGTTTTGTCATTAAGAACAATCGTTGCTCTATTTCTAGGAATGATTTGGTTATTGGCCAAGCTTCTTCCATAAATGGCATTTACATTTTAGAGACCTCAAATCCGACAAATGATATTTATAACATTCAATCAAAGAAACTCAAAACAAGTGACCCAAGTGAAGCGTTCATTTGGCATTGTCGATTAGGTCACATAAACGAGAATCGCATCAAAAGATTAATTTCTACTAATGTGATTACACCATTTGATTATCAATCATTTGGTACATGCGAATATTGCCTACTTGGCAAAATGACTCGTAATCCTTTTAGTGGTAAAGGGACACGAGCTAGTGAGCTATTGGGACTCATACACACCGATGTATGTGGACCAATGAGTATCACCGCTCGTGGTAATTATGACTACTTTATAACCTTCACCGATGACTTAAGTAGACATGGGCATGTCTATTTAATGAAACATAAGAGTGAAGCGTTTGAGAAATTCAAGGAATTTCAAAACAAGGTAGAGAACCAATTGAACAAAAAGGTAAAAGCACTACGTTCCGATCGTGGTGGTGAATACCTAAGCCTTGAATTTGATTCACACTTGAAAGGTTGTGGTATTATATCACAACTTTCTCCACCGGAACACCACAACTCAATGGTGTTGCCGAAAGGAGGAATCGAACCCTACTTGATATGGTTCGATCCATGATGAGCCAAACCGAGTTACCAAACTCGTTTTGGGGATTTGCGCTTCAAACCGCAATTAGATCTTTGAACAATAGTCCCACTAAATCCACCGAAAAGACTCCATATGAGATGTGGACGGGAAAAGTTCCTAATATATCCTATATGAGGATTTGGGGATGTGATGCTTACGTCAAGACTAAAGCCGACAATAAGCTTGCCCCAAGATCCGAAAAATGCACCTTTGTAGGTTACCCCTCGCCTTGTCGAGGATACTACTTCTACAAACCTCAAGAAAACAAAGTGTTTGTGTCTAGTGAGGCTGTCTTCTTAGAAAGTCAATTTATTTCTAAGAGACAGAGTGGGAGAAATTTTGAACTTGATGAAGTTCAAGAGCCACAAACCGAGGTAGAGACGCAAGAAGATGTTCCTTCGTCGTCTAACGCGGTAGTACCTCCTCCACTAAGAAGGACGGGCCGAGTAATTCTCCATCCCGATCGATATGTGGGACTTATCGAGGAAGATGGAACACTCGATGTGTTGCTTATGGAAAGTGATGAGCCCGCCACCTACAAGGCCGCAATCTCTAGTCCTAATTCCAACTTATGGCTTGAAGCCATGAAGTCCGAAATGGATTCTATGCTTGAAAACCAAGTTTGGGACTTGGTAGATTTGCCTAAAGGGGCGAGACCCCTTCAATGCAAATGGATATTCAAAGTCAAGAATGGCATAGAAGGACATGACGATGTCTACAAAGCTAGGCTAGTGGCAAAAGGATTTACCCAAGTCCAAGGTCTCCATTATGATGAGACATTTGCCCCGTAGCCATGCTAAGATCCATACGGATTTTGTTAGCGATCGCCGCATTTCATGATTATGAAATTTGGCAAATGGATGTCAAAACCGCTTTTCTAAATGGGCATTTAGAAGAGGAGGTGTACATGATACAACCCGAAGGTTTTGTTGATTCTAAAAATCCTAACAAAGTGTGCAAGCTTAAGAGATCCATTTATGGTCTTAAGCAAGCATCTAGAAGTTGGAATCATCGATTCAATCATGTTATAAAAGAAAATGGTTTCACTCGAAATGTTGAGGAACCATGTTTATACATGAAATTCAGTGGGAGCAATGTTGTGTTCCTAATTTTGTATGTCGATGACATACTACTCATTGGAAATGATATTCCAATGTTGTCTTTCGTAAGAAGTGGTTAGGTAACCACTTCCAAATGAAGGATTTAGGAGAGGCACAACGCATATTAGGTATCCGGATCTATAGAGATAGACCCAAGAGGATATTGGCACTAAGTCAAGAATCTTGTGTTGATAAGATTCTTCGACGATTCAGCATGGACAAATCCAAAAGGGGTTTGGTACCTATGGTAACCGGACGATATTGAGCCGGACTCAATGTCCCTCCGAACCCCATGATGTTGAACGCATGAAGTTGATCCCTTACGCTTCCGCTGTTGGATCAATCATGTATGCCATGATATGCACACGTCCCGATGTCTCGTATGCCTTGAGTATGACGAGTAGATATCAAGGAAATCCAGGTGAGAGTCACTGGATTCTTTGTCAAAGAACATCCTTAAGTACTTGAGAAGAACTAAGGACTCTATCCTTGTGTTTGGAGGAGACACCGAGTTGCGTGTTACAGGATACACGGACTCAAGTTTTCAAACAGATAGAGATGACATGAAATCACAAGTCGGTTTTGTTTTCATGCTCAATGGTGGTGCCGTAGTGGAGAAGCTTCAAGGAAGTCAGAATCATGATTCGACAACGGAGGTGAGTACATAGCAAAGATCGAAAGCGCTAAGGAAGCTATGTGGATCAAGCAATTCACGGAAGGTCTAAAAGTAGTACCTACCGCCGATGATCCCATCACTCTCTATTGTGATAATAGTGGGACGATCTTCCAAGCTAAGGAGCCAAAGTCTAGTAATAGATCTAGACATGTACTTAGAAAGTATCATGTAATAAGAGATTTCATTGAAAGAAAGGAAATTGCGATTTGTAAGGTTGGGACGGATGACAACATAGCCGATCCGCTCACCAAGCCTTTATCGCAGGCTAAGCATGATGGACATGTTGCGTCCATGGGACTTAAACGTGTGCCAAAGTTTTGTTAGATTTTGAAATGAAATAAAAGTGTTGTTTTTGTTCATGTTCATAATCGCATTTGTCTTTTATCTTTAATTTATACTTTGTTACATCCAAACGGGTTGTGGAGACAATTGAACCCCGTTAAAGTGAACTCGGATTAACATAGTATTTGCCCATAGTCACTTGTATGGGGTGACGTCTCGAAGTGACTAGAGTGTGAGGCGATTGATGGCAAGTTCAAGTGCCATAGAGTCATGTGAGATGACTAGTCGATCACATAGGCATCATTAGGAACATTTTATCGGGCCTAATGACCGCTTATAGAGTTCTGGCAAATTTATATAGCCTGGTCGTGGCGAGAGCTACTATAGTGTTCTAATGAGTCGATTCTTTTGACTAAAGACTATTCACCTAAGATGGCACAGTTTGATTAACTTTGATTTGTGTTACTACGACCTTCGTAAATGGGGTCAAATGGGCATATTTTGGGTTATGATGGTCGTGGCTAGTCGAAGGGAATGAGTGCGATAGGAATTGTCCACCCCTAGTCGTGGTTATAACAATATCTCGGGGCCACTCGAGGAGTAATCAATCGAAATGCGTGGCCACGCTCGGAAGGTATCCCGAGTGGATAAATCCGGTCAATCAGTTATTCTCCAGATCGAGGAAACCACTCTCGATATGATCACTTGCAAGTACGACCTGAAAGACACCTTGCATTGAGTGGGAGATAGTAATAGGACAAGAGAATTGGTGAGGCACACTTGTCGAGGACAAGTGGGAGATTGTTGGGAAATGTGTCCTCAACAATAGTGTGATCACATGATTTAAATATCATTATTAAATCTCATTTTAAAGAATACAATTGGGAAGTAATATTGATTACTGTCAACTGGTCAACATATATCGGTAATGATTGGCTGACTAGAGTTTGACATTACTGTCGTGTGACGGTGGTGATCAGTTGACCCCCTAGGTCATACCTAAAGGGCAATACTCTTAATTGATTATTTAATTAATCGTATAACGTTGCGATTTAATTAAATTACTTGAAAATTGACGGACGATTTTGGAAGTAAAATTTACGTATCAAATTGAAATGTGATTAAATGAGATACGGTCTGAGTAATTAAATTGTATAATTACTCGGATGAAATAATTGTTTAATGTAACAATTAAATTGAATGAATTGTTATAAATACAATCAGTTGAAATTTATAAATGGTAAAATATTTTGGCACAAGTAATTATGAAATTACTAAGTCAATTATTGTATGTGACGTATTTTATTAATACGTTGATTTTTAATATGTTAAAAATACATAACAAATATATGTGACATGTAACATGTAACATATAGACAATTGACAAAAATAATATGGAATCCATATTATTGAATGGGCCGAAAATTAGAAGGGTTTAAGCTAATTATAAGTTGTTTGTAATTAGTGGATAAACACAATGATTAAAAAAGCACCTAGCCATGCAAGCCTATTGTTCCTTGTGAAGAACAATTTCTCCATGCATTGGCTCACCCATAAAGCTCCTCTTACACGGTTTTGGGGAAGAAAAATGATCATTGTTTTTCTCTATAATTTTACCTAATAATATACAAAAGCTAGTGTATTATTTTTTCATTCTAATTCACTCATCCAAAATACAAGTTCTAGTGAGAAGAAAATCCTCTCTTCTTCTCTCTTAAAAACCGAAAACACATAAGAGTTTTATAAAGTTTTTGGTTCAATTTTCTCCTAAATTAATATTATACTAGATCAAATAATATTAATTAGATTAAGTGTTAAGCCTTGGGTATAATACATAGGGAGAGATCTTACACTTAGATCTTTATTCTTCCATTGGAAAAGCTCAAGAACAAGAAGAGAAAGGTGATCTCTCTTGTGCCCTAATAGCCGAAATCTACTATGTAAGGACATGATTTCTCCTCTATTTATATTATTGTTTGCATGCATAAGATCCGTAATTAATTTTATGACAAATTATTTAGACATATAAGAGTATGTTAACATGTATATGAATCTACATTTCCTTCAGTATAATCCTTTAATGCTTTCTTAAGAACATTCTAGGATCACTTAAGAAAGCAACACATAATATGTTAGGATTCTTAGATCTTCATCTAAGGTTTTGTGTTCCAAACACTCCCTTCTATAAATTCACATTTTAGAAAAGCGTATTTTTAATATCATTTGCCATTCTTCATTAAAATGAAATGCGGCAATTCCTAACATAATTAATCTTGATCCACATCTTCATGTCAATCTATACATTTAGGTACTATAAAGCTCTATTTACCATTAAGGAGACCCTCGCCTTAAAGTAAATCTACTCTTGAGTAACAAGTTTCGGATTGTAATGCTATGGCTTGTATGTAACAAGGTCGATTTGGAATAAGGTCATAATACCATTACTTTCGCAAAGCAATATATTAACAACAAGACATGTGTGCTAAACTCCCACTGAGCTACACTCCCACTCTATCTTTATAGATTATAGTTTCATTACTTTCGCAAAGTAACACTTCAACTATAAGACATGTTTGTAACGATCCAATCTACTCCCACTCTATCTCTCAGAAATACATCTATTTTCTTGAGAGATAGCTTTGTGAGTTACAAACATATATATGGTGGAGTATTAGGAGTTTATCTAGACTATGCATTAGCTTTCAAAAGGCCATCCCTATCATGGCAGCTTGATTCATGTGATATGCGAGTCTTATCCATGTCATTTGTTGAATAGACTCTCTATTTTAGGTATCTCCTGGTTGACCATCCGTTTTGAATTACTTGTCCGTTTTGGATTGCAAATTCCCAAAATTGAGTTCAATAACTCAAACTGACTCATATTAGTTTGATCTTATGGGTAGTGACACTTGGTCATAATCCATATTTTAATAAATAAAACTTATTACTAAGATGTTTGCCACTACGATCGGATCGTAATGATTTAGTACTTTATTCAATCGGTTCTCTACGTCATTTAGAAATTTCTCAAATTTCTCAAATGCTTCACTTTATATTTGCTTAAGTAAATATACCCATATCTACTTAAATCATTGGTAAAAGTGATGAAGTAGTCATAATTTCCCCTTGCGGTGATGCTCATTAAATACATCGGCATGTATTAGTCCCAATAAATCACTTGCTCGTGTCCCTTTTCCACTAAAGGGAGTACAAATCATATTACAAAGGAGACAAGATTCGCATATTCCATATGATTGAAAATCAAATGGTTCATTAAATCTTGTCAACACTAGCCTTTAATACGTTTCTCATTTATGTGACCTAATCGAAAAACCCAAATGTACAAATCATTTGGATTAATAGTTTGAGTCTTTTGGATCGTATGATGAAGATATCTCTGCTCGAGTTGGAAGTGTCTAAAACTTGTATATCATAAAGATAAGTGACATGGCTCACAGCCATGTCTGTTTTCAACAAAATACAAATCCTTTCATGTCTAACATAGAAATGGAAATAATGTTTTAGACAAAATGGGTACATAATCACCATTATGTTGATTACAACTCAAAGTTATTAGCTAAAACAGGTACACAAGTCCCTCTTGAAGTGACGGCTACCCTAGCTCCATTTCCTTGTCAGAGATTTATATCACTCTTGTTTAGCTTTTCCATATTTCCAAGTCCCACTTGGAGTAATAAGTCCAACTTTGATATCTCCCAAATAATTGGGGCAATTTTGCTTCCAATGGCCCATGACATTACAATAATGAAATTCCTCATATGATTGGGCACCCTTCTTGGTCTTGTTTTTGGTAGTCCCACTATCCATTTCCAATTCATTATCAGGTTTGGGTTTCTCACCCATCTTTGCCTTCCCTTTAATAGTGTCAATACTCCTTTCATTTGCAAGGACACTCTTGCTAGAACTCCCACTCAATTTAATATTTCTCCTTGTTTCTTCAAACAAGGATGCCCTTGGGTTACTGAGATTTTCTTCACAAGATTTTCTTACCAAAGTGGTGGGCATTAATATTGGAGTGGGTGGTGTGGAGGTGGTAAAGAAGCAAAAATTTCCATCCTGACCAATGCCAACGCGTAATTCTCTAATCGTATCATTGTCATACTCGGAGCATTTTTCATCGAATGATTGGAGCCATGAATCAATGGTGATTGGTGTAGAAGTATTAGATGAATTCATTGCATATAATTAACTACAAAAACGGAAATGAAGGAAATAATTAACATCTATCGTTTTAAAATTACTTGTAAACAAGTATTGCATTTATATAGTGACCTCTACCCAACTATTATAAATGATTCCGAGATCCAAATTCATATTAATACGGGTACGGTGAGCCGAGTCATCCCTTATTAATATAACTCGGTGGATTAACCTCTTAATCGATTCTACTTCTAGAACTCTCGGTTGATAAAAATTACTCTAATTTTCATCTTTAGCCCGGAACACATGCGACTACGGTCACGAATACTTCCGTTGAGCTCAATCCAAATTTCGATGTAATAACATTTTATTACCCACTTACCCAACGTAACAAGGTTTTTATTACGCCGGGCTTGATTAACTCCCTTATGAAATTGGGTTTCGTGGTTTCTACTATTTGGTAAGGCTAATTCTCAATTATTAATTTAGCGAGAGGTCATGTCAATTTATTATCTATCACGTTTTAAGTGAACTACGATAATTATAATTGACACGGTCGATGACTCGATATGATATGCATGTGTTGTTATGGCGATTTGGCAATGCATGTAACATATTAAAAGAAATGCAAAGAAATAATAAAATTCCTAGTATGACCTTCCTAAAATAGAAAATCAAATAATCTATTACAATTCGGAAACCAACTCCTTTGGTCCCTTGAATCTTCAAGTGGCACGCCTCCCAAGAACACCGTCTTCGTCGGATCACTTTTCTAAATGGCATCGTCTTGAAGAAGCTCCATAATTACAAATAATAATAAAAATACAAAACTATTCCTATTATACATTTGTAAAATGGAAAAACTAGTAAAAATAAAAGTGATACGAGATCACATTAAATTACAACCAAATCAGTATTCCCTTTCATTACGGGTAATATCAATTAAAACTAAGGCTATACTAAGATAAAATTACATAATTCAAAATTATATAAATAAAAGACATTCAACAATTGAAATATGCAGCATTATAATATGTGTCTATCATGCCAAATTATGTGCCAAATCGCCCTATTTAACTTGTATCGTTTATATAACCCGGTTTTATGGAAATGCGTGATAATAACATCTTAAAATCACAAATTAACACTTAAATCACATCTAAGCTCAAGTTAATTATCCTAACACTCTTAGAACTCAAAAATTAGTCATCACTCAATTTTTGACAATAATTCAACTTGATTTAATATTTATGCTCATTTTTGACCTTAAAATCATCATTTATATGAAATAAATCCAAATTAAATTACAATAATTTCAAAATTTGAATTTTAAATTTTTGAATATTCTGGAATATTTCCATGACACTCATAATGTCAAAAATCATGGTTAAATTTTCCGAATTAATTTTGAGAAAATATAGATGCATTTTATCGGTTTTATCTCATAAAACATCTAAAGTATCCAAAACTCAATCCAATAAATTTTACAACCTTAGATCTTATAAGTGGGATATTTATGCAACCTAAAATAATTTTCTCATGCCATGCAATTCGTTTTAGCTATTTATGCTAAAATAGTCACTATTTATGCCATTTTTACACTAAAAATTTATAAATCATGCTAAATGAGATCATTTAATCTCGATATTTAAATACACTCTGTAAATTTTGCATGTGACAACATATTAAAGTTTCATGGCCCAATTCGAAATTTAACTATTTTTAACCATTTTACCTCTTTTAATCCATTTTTATCTCATAAAAATCATAAATCAAGCAATATTAATCCAATTAATACGATATTTTACACACAACTTTTAAAATATGCAGGTGAGGTTATATAAAATTTTCAAGGTCAGAGAGTAAGTTTAACCATTTTTAGTCATTTAACCTCCATTTATGCCATTTTTACACTAAAAATTCATAAATCATGAAATATTAATCACATTAATATGATATTTTACATGCAATACATAAAATATTCATGTGAGGTCATAATAAAATACAACGGCCAGTAGTGAAGGTTAACTTATTTTAGTGAATAAAAGTTCATTTTAATCATAAAAATGTAATTATTTCACTAAAAATCATTAAAATGAGCAACAAAATTCCATAAATCATAAAAATGACCTAAAAACATTTTAGGACCAGAATAAATAACATGCAAAAATTTTCGTGGCTTTATCTTCATAAAACTCAAATTTTCGGTTTTATTTTAGTCATCTTATAACATCGTAAAAACAATAAACGATTTGCATGCAACATCCTATGCTCTGATACCACTTGTAAGGTTTATTTACCTATTATTAGACTCCTCTAATAGTGAACTAATTAACATCTTAATTATTTGTTCTTTAGATCTAGTGCATGCATAACAAAATAAGAGATTTATAAGAAAACAATGTCCCTTACATTGTTAATTTTGGTTTTGTGGGCACAAGTAAGGTCTCCTACCTTCACTTGTTCTTGAGCTATGATGAGTATTAGGATGATCCTCCAAAGACTTCAAGTATAGAAGCCACTCCTCTTGATTACACCCAAGATTATCCCTTATCTCTACTAAATAATATGTGCTAGAAATTTGTTTAGTAGTCTACCTTAAAATTGATTACTAATACTCATATATTACACTAATAATATTAGTAATCTTTATGGAAAATTTAGATTGAATCTTCTCATATTATTAGAGGAAGATTAAAGAGTAGAGAGATATAAGGCTTTTTCATGTGTGTTGTGTGAATGAATAATAAGAGAACAAAAATTCTCTTCATATGAAGGAGGGAGGACGGTTGGAGTAGTCCAAATAGGGCATCTTACTTTTCTCTTTTTGTCTTCACAAGAATTAGATGTGTAAGAGTAGGTGTAAGGCTAGTTGTAGGTAGGCATCATCATGCCATTTTATCATATAAAATAAAACAACCAAAACCCACTAATACTCCCTCCATTTTGGTCCATCCTCCATAAAATGGACTACCATTTTATTTTGTCAATTTGTCATTTGTCACACAATATGTCACATGTAGTATGTTACATGTTATTAATTAATTTAATGCATATTTATCACATAAATATCATTTTATAAATTAATTAAATTACAAACAACAAATTGACTAGTGATACTTGATCACACAAATAAAATGGGTCATATAATTATAATTCACAACATCTTGTAATTATAATTAACCATTCATTCTTATCTCTATTGTTTCTCAAACAATAAACAATTTTAGTAATAAAGTATTTCAATTACTAAAATAAATCTTATTTAATCCCATTACAATAAGATATAATATTCTCTCTCACAAATGAATTGTTCAATTTTAAGGAATTGATTAACTTGTATCGTCATACAATTAATCAACTTTACTGATAAGGGCATCATCCTTTAGGTGTGACCTTAAGGGATCAACTGACCACCACCGTCCTACGACAGTAACGTCAAACTCTAGCAAGCCAATCGTTACCGATTAATATTGATCAGTTGACTATATAATTGAATCATCCCTTACGTATTCTTTATATGAGATTTAATTATGATATTAAATCATGTGATCGCACTATTGTTGAGGACACATTTTCCAACACGTTCGTGATGTAGAGAAAGAGAAAGAGAAAGAGAAGCATTTGACCGAGGGAGAGGAAGAAGCCGGATTCCGAGTTGTTCATCCGTCGAAGAAATCGAAGACCTCTCCTGTCGTTGAAAAGGTGGTTGATAAGAATGGTAAGGCTAGACCACGAGAGAGACCATTGGTGATTAGGTCTGAGATAGCGCAGGAGCGCTCGGCTCGTGGTCGAGATAAGAAATATGACAAGAATGACAAAGGCAAAGGGAAAATGGAAGAATAGCCTAAGTCTTAGTATTATTTATTATTATATTACTTGTAATAAAACGGTGGGGTTTTTAGAATCCTGGCCTATTTATTGTAGCATTATTTTTATTATGTGGCATATTATTATTATTATGGAAAGAAATGAATAAAAGATTGTTTGGTTATGAAACCGTTGTGATTTTCTTTTATTATTCTTGTTAAATTCCAAATGCATATGCAAATGTCCTTCTATTTACATTTAAAAAATAATGGGGTGTATCCTGTGAAGGACTGCCTACGTATTCATTTTAAAAATTAAATCAAACCCTTGAGCGTAGTTCAACTAAATGTAAAAGAATAATTGTTCTAAGCAAGAGCTTGTAATAAACTAGAAAATAAGCATGAGTTTTACTTACTCCTAAAGCACAATTCAGTTTATTTGATGATACGAGGATGACGAATTGTCAAAATGCAAGAGCAAAGTGACATAGGCTTTATTTCAGGTGGCTAGGGGCCATTTTTATTTCGTGCCACATGAGCGACACGTGAGGTTACGCGAGGCGCGTTTTTGTTCCTATTCTAGGCATAATATCGTTTTAGTTGGTCGAGGTTAGTTGGGTTGGCAAATTCATTCCCATCTAGGTCTGTGATTCTAACCGCACCCCCTGGGAGTATGGACTTGACAAGAAATGGACCGGTCCAGTTGGGTTTGAACTTTCCTCGTGGGTCGACAGGTAAAAGAGCTCTAACTAGTTTAAGAACTAAGTCTCCCTCTTTGATGTTTCTTGGCTTAACCCTTTTGTTGAAGGCTCGTTTGATACGTGCCTGATATGTTTGCACATTGTGTAATGCGCGCAATCTTCGTTCATCCAAGAGGATGAGTTCTTCATATCTATCCTTCTTCCAATCGGCTTCTGGGATTTGACTTTCGAGTAGAATACGCAAGGATTGTATTTCTAGCTCAACTGGTTGCACGGCTTCCATGCCGTAAGTCAAATAGAAAGGAGTGGCCCAAGTGGGCGTCCTAATAGTTGTGTGATTTCCCCATAAGGCGAATGGTATCTTGCTTGGTCAATCTCTATAATTGTCAATCATTTTCTTGAGGATTGTGACAACATTTTTGTTTGCTGCCTCTACTGCGCCATTAGTTTGTGGTCTATATGGCGAGGAATGGTGGTGTTTGATCTTGTACTTGGCTAGCAATTGCTCAGTCTCAGCTTGGAAATGTGACCCATTGTCACTGATGATCTCGTGTGGGCAACCGTGTCGACATATGATATTGGTTTGTATGAATTTTGCCACGTTCTTGGCTGTTAGACTGGTGTAAGAAGCCCCTTCTACCCATTTGGTGAAATAATCGATTGCCACCAGAATGAAACAGTGACCTCCTGTTCCGGCTGGGTTGATCTTCTCGATGATGTCAATTCCCCAAGCAGAAAATGGCCAAGGAGACGTCATTGTGTACAGTAACGAAGGAGGGACATGTTGCACATTCCCGAAGATTTGGCAGTTGTGGCAATGTCTGACATATTTGATACAATCGGATTCCATCGTGGTCCAGTAATACCCCTAACACGTGATTTTCTTTGCCATCATTGGTCCACTCATGTGAGGGCCACATTCTCCATCATGGACTTCTTCCATCATTTTACGTGCCTGTGAATGATCAAGGCAACACAAGACTACACCAAGAGGTGTTCTTTTTATACAATTCTCCTTGCATGAGGACGTACTGGGAGGTTAGTAAGCGTATAGCACGTTGTCCCCTCTTATCCATATCTGGTGGATAGGTGTCGTTGAGTTTGAAGTTCAGAATTGCTTGGAACCAAGGCTCCTCCGGGTTTTCTTCCTCATCTGTAATTTGGTGCACATAAGCTGGCTCTGACCATCGTTCGATGCATAAAGGAATTTCTACCATATTATCCGGCATATTAATCAAGGATGCGAGTTTTGCAAGAGCATCTGCAAATTAATTCTCTTCTCGAGGTAGGTATAGGTAAGTTACTTGATCGAAGAATTGGGCCACTTGGTCTATTCTGGCTTGATAGGGTGCTAGGCTTTCACTTCAAATTTTCCAAGATCCCGTAATTTGGTTGATGATCAATGATGAATCCCCATGTACCCGAAGATTCTTGATGCCTAAGCCTACTGCTGCTTGTAGCCCAATGAGGCAAGCTTCGTATTCTGTTGTGTTATTTGTCACCTCGAAGTCGAGTTTGACAGAGAGTGGTGTATGCTCACCTTCAGGAGAAATGAGCAACACTCATATTCCAAATCCTCTTAAGTTCGACGCTCCATCAAAATAAAGGTCCCAGGAGTCTACCTCGGTTTGGAGTATATCCTCATCCGGAAACGACCAGGTGTCTATTGTTTGTGCATCATTGATGGGATTTTCTACGAAGAACTCGGCGACAGCGCGTCCTTTTATAACTTTCAGGGGTACATATTTGAGATCGAACTCTGAGAGCATCAAAGTCCATCTCGCTAGGCGTCTATTGAGAACGGGTTTTTCGAAGAGGTAATTGACATGATCCATTTTGGAGTATATTTTAACGGAGTAGCTAAGCATGTAATGGCGTAGCTTCTTCGTTGCCCACACAAGAGCGAGACATGTCTTTTCGAGTAGTGTGTACTTGCACACATACTCCAATAACTTCTTACTAAGGTAGTAGATAGCTCTTTCTTCTTTTCCCACGGTTTGTGCTAGCATAGCTCCCATGGCTGTTTCAGTTACTGTGAGATATAAGCCAAGAGGTTGATCTCGTTGGGGTGGCATGAGCACTGGTGGCTTGGCTAGTATCTCCTTGATTCGGTCGAATGCCTTTTGAAAGTCATCATCCCACATGGTGTGATCTGTTTTCTTTAGCTTTTTGAAGATAGGTTCACAGATCATGGTGAGTTTCGATATGAATCGACTTATGTATTGCACTTTGCCCAAGAATCCTCTAACTTCATTCTCTGTTTGAGGTTGCGGCATTTCAGTTAGAGCTTTGATCTTGGAAGGGTCTATTTCTATCCCTCGTTGGCTAACGACATACCCCAGGAGTTTGCCAGATGTTACCCCAAATGCACATTTCTGAGGGTTGAGCCTCATATTGTACTTTCGTAATCTCGAGAAGAATTTACGAAGGTTCGCAATGTGCCCCTCTCTATCCTTGGACATGACAATCATATCATCTACGTATACCTTAACTTCTTTATGCATCATGTCATGTAGTAGCATAGTTGCGGTGCGTTGATATGTGGCTCCGACATTAATTAACCCAAACGGCATAACCGTGTAGCAGTATGTGCCCCATTGAGTGACGAAGGCGGTCTTGTGCATGTCTTCTATGACCATCTTGATCTGGTTATATCCCGCGTATCCATCCATGAAGGACAACAACGTGTGATCTGCTGTATTATCCACCAGTATGTCGATATGTGGTAGAGGAAAGTCATCCTTGGGACTCGCTTTGTTCAAGGCTCTGAAATCAACACAAACACGAATTCTCCCATCCTTTTTGGGTACGGGTACTATGTTGGCTACCCAGTCTGAGTACTCGGAAACTTTGATGAACCCAGCTTTGAATTGCTTAACAACTTCTTCTTTGATCTTAAGAGCCCATTTTGTCCTCATTCGACGAAGCTTCTGCTTTACGGGTTTGAAACCTGGTTTGATCAGAATTCTGTGTTCTGCGATATCCCTGTCGATCCCTGGCATGTCTTTGTAGGACCGAGTGTGGACACGGGGGGCCCACGGGGTTGCTTGGGAACAAGCGTTTGCATTTGTGGAGTCGCTACCAATTTTTATGAGAAATTGGAACCGTTCGAATACCTCGTGTCATGTCAAGACACAAAGTAGTGACATGAACACTAAGAACTCGTTAACCTTAGCATTCTATGTCTAGAATGACTCTCGTGGATGCCAATGAACACGGATGTTCACAGAGATCTGGAGTAAGGGGTGAGGGTACGTATTAGGAAGCTCTTTTGATCGAACACCTAATCCCGCCTGCCTCGATAGCAGCCTCTACTAATGATTAGGGAAATAATCTATACTTGATATGTTGTCGATTATAAGCATGCAATGCAACATCCAATAAATTAATCATAGCATGTGAAGGTTAACTAAGTCGGTGAACAAATAATTAGCACTCATTAATGTCGAAGTAGGGTTTAAGGTTGATTACATGTGAAGAACAAGCAATACAATAATAAAGAGTATAATAAATGAAATATAGTAATTAAAATTACAATAATTACAATGATTAAATGATTTACGTCGAAAATACGTTTAAAATGGATAATTTTAGAAAAAGAAGAAAAATAATTAGGGTTAGAAAATACGAACAGATTAGGAGTGATATTACGATTAATAGTCGATTAATACATAAACTAATGCACTAGGTCAAAGCCACAACGGAAGTTCAGAGGCAGAACCCAACCAGGAACAGGCGCAGCAGAGCTGCGTCCCTTGGAAGAGGCGCAGTGGTTACTGCGTCTGTTCCTGAGGTGAGTTCTGGCTGTGAAGTCGGAACTGCATATCGTTAATCTTCATTGGTGATTTAATGACCGATTATTGATATTTGACTCGGATGAAAGTGATTTAACAGTTTATTTACATATGAATTGGTCATAAAAACGATAAAGAACGGACTCATATTAATTAGAATGAATTAATTACTAATTTTGGCTAACACAAATTAATTAGGTTTGTTAATACGATTTAATCAGGTTTATTTATACAAATTCAATTAGATTAGGTGATAATGTACAGACGAAAATATACAAAAGATGAAATTCAGAGACTTGATATGAACGAATCGAATCTCTAAAACCCGAATTTGATTTTAATGACGAAAACCCGCAAATATTGGTTATTTGGGATTTAAGTCGGAAATTTAAAGGATGAGAAGCTACTAATTATATGCTAAAATTATTATACGAATGAATAATGAAGAAAAATAAAGAAATCGAAATAAAAAGACGAATCAACGAAGAACAGAGGAAGAAGAAGAAAAGCAGAAACAGCGGCAACCTCAGGAAGAGGCGCAGCAGATGCTGCGGCTCTTCGAAGAGGCGCAGCAGTTACTGCGTTTCTTCCTGACGTCTGCCCTCTGTTAATCCGAGAGAAAAGGGTTTAATAAAAGGTTTGGTAAATCGGTTTTAAATATGTTTTCGACGTAAATCTTACAATAATTTATACAATAAAAACGTACAATAATAAAACATGGGATTTACACCCTCGGACTTACATGTTTGACGAAACGAGATTGACTAAGTTAACGATTAGTGATTGCTCGACTCGAATGTAGGATGAAAGTGCCCTCGTAAGAGGAATTAAATTAAATTGATTTGATTAATTGAGTGAAGTTGGTCAAATTGGTCGGTCATGCAAAACGAGGCTGGTACTCAGAAGGATCCGAGCTTACGTGGTCGAAAGTTCAAGCACGTAGACGCCAATAAGCAAAGAGCACGGTCTTAGAATGCAAAGGGAGAAGAGAAGGGCGGACACTCGCGTGAGAAATATGAGGAACGAAGCTCCCTATTTATACTAATCACGGAATTAGGGTTTAGGAAAGGAGAGAAAGATCCGAAAACAACCGACTTAGGTTAAACACGGAAACTTGGACAAAAAGAAAGCCCGGAGAAAAGGCGCAGCAGGTGCTGCATTCCTTGGAAGAGGCGCAGCACTTACCGCGTCCTTTCCCCAGCGGTTTCCTCCTGCGTAAGAAAGCGCGTTTGACAACCTGTCGTATTTTAGGCATAACTTTCTCTACAAGACTCGGAATAAGGTGATTTTGGTGGCATTGGAAATATAAAAGAAAGATCTAAAACTTTATGTGAAATAGGCCTGACCCAAAACATTCGTTATCACCTCGTAAAACGGGCCTAATGGTCGGGTTATCATTTGAGATAAATGAAATACACATTTTGTAATGTAAACTTTAAGTTTAGCCCAATGAAATGACATGGGACTCAAAATGAGATATAATCTCAACATTTTATGACATCCTAACCTTAGGTAGATAAGCACATCGCTTTTGACTCGGGATTTGACGGTTTTAGGAAATGAAGACGGTTTTTGACCCGGACTCCAAATGAACTCTAATTACTGCCAAAACGACCGTAATGACACCTAGATGACGACCAAGGGGTAGACACAAGTATTTGAGCTATCACTTGACGATAAACTTACGAATTGTCATAAATCGTTTCGTGTACCAAACATGTGGCCCAATCATCACCGGGTGGCTTGCGGGAGGTGCAGAAATGAGGTATCTACAGAGCCCCCACTTTGACTGAGGCTTGGACAAGGCGAAAGTCAAAGTATAGCCATCAGGTCAATCGAAGATTACAACCTGACGACTATGGCGACGCGAGGCGGCTCAAGGGGCTCAAGGGGTCTGAGCCAAGGACCTGTCGTCGGGAACATTTTAGAGTCTATCGACTATCGGGGAGGGTCGTTTAAAGTCCATTAGACTACGTAAGGAAGCTCGCCAGCCATAAGAAGAAACCATACCTGAGACACCCCTGGGTGAAACGAGACTGAAGGCGCTTCGACAAAACTCTTGATCTGAAAATAACTTGATGTCTGAAGGCATTAGGGGTTACAGGGAATTCTGAAGAAACTTCTTAACGTTTATGAAGGCTAACTCTCTCTAAAGGAAAGGCTGAAAGATAACTCTCTCTAAAGGAAAGGCTGAAGGATAACTCTCTGAAGGACTAAAAGAGGACTTAACTGAAAAGGGGTTATCTGAAGGTTACTGAAAGGATTATCTAAAGGAAACATATGAAGGGATTATCTTGAAAGGGTTATCTAAAGGTTATCTGAATATATGAAGGTTATCCAAAGGGTTGTCTGAAAGAATAAGGCAAGTTTCTGAAACATCTGAAGGGTTTATCCTGAAAAGGGTTATCTGAAGGGTTTATCCTGAAAAGGGTTATCTGAGGGTATCTGCCTGTCTCTATCCTCAAGCAAACTCTCGTTGGGTGAGAAATACTGTAAACTACTACTGCGCTGGAGAGAAATGACGATTAGGAACATCTTGATCGTCATGGAAGAAACCTTGGGTGAGCAATACTGCTGCACTGGAACATATATATTGACGACTAGGAACATCTTGATCGTTGTGGAAGTAATCTTGAGTGAGCAATACTGCAAAATACTGCTGCACTGGAACATATATATTGACGACTAGGAACATCTTGATCGTCATGGAAGAAATCTTGAGTGAAGCCCCCAGTTGGAGCGAGCACTGTTTCTGATATTTACATGCATGGTTAGTAGCCACACAAGAACGCAATCTAATAGGCAATTAGCATATAGCATATAAGCACATAAACAATTAGCACATGGACCTCAAATGAGGAAGCACATGGGCTTTGCAAAATTTGTTTCTTTATAAAAGTTGTTTAAAACATGATTAAAGAAATTTGTCATTTGTAATGAGTTATGCATATTCAATGGGCTTTAGATGTATGGCTTGACACGACATCGACTCACTAGGACGCAAGATGATAGACGGACGCAACGCTAACTTAGATTTGACGCGACACAGAGATAAATTTGACAGACTTTGCCTAAGTATGCGTAACCCCTAGCCAAGTATGGGTGACAACGCGTATTATTCCCAAGGTAGAAGAATTGCGAGAATGATGGGGACATATAAAGGCATGAGCCGTGGAACAGCTGTCTACTTAGACATCTTTTGACATCGTTTGCTGTAAAATAGACTCCTCTTGAGGCACGATAAACTTCGAGAATCGATCTAAGATCTTGCCATCGTTCGGACCGAGCACTAGCTAGACTTAAATGAGAGAGGAATAAAGGAAGAGTGGCATCTCAGAAGAGAAGCCCCAAGATGAGAAGCTAACTCTTGAAATTGGTAAAAAGAAGACAGGGTGACAAGAAGGAGCCCCCAGTAAAGAGGTAAAAATGGAAATTGTGGTTCGAAGGTTATGAAATGGAAAGGGATGGTATTTGAGGTTAAAAGTTGATAATTGAGGTGGTTGATAATTGAGGTTGAAAGTTTATGGTTGAGGTGGTTGTGTCCTTAAGGACTGCCTACGTATTCACGTGAAGTGAAATCAAACCGGATCGTAGTTCTGAGGTTTGGTTAATTTTATTTAGGTGTTGTGGTTGTATCCTTCTTGTGTAAGAAAGGACTTCCTACGTATTCACCTGAAGAGGTGAAATCAAACCATGCTCGTAGTTCAAGTGTGTGCCTAAGCTTATGTTGTTAGGACCTTAAAGTGCATGGGTCAGGAGAGTATATTCCTTTGGTGACTCAAAGAATCGATTTGAGATAACTCCCTCTGATTATAGACCAAAGAGGTGTAATCAAGTTTGTAAAAATTTCCTTGTCATGTGAGCACACTTAATGGACCCTAAGGATGATATGGGTATGTCCCGTTCTAGGTAGAAAAGTATTTGAAGACCCCGTGTCTGGGTCAAGGTAAAACTGGATTGGATATTTGGAATGTGGAGCTTGGTAATAAGAGGCTTTGATGAACAAATCTCTGGAGCTTGATTTTGTGGAGTTAAGGCTTGATGGGATTATGGCTTATAATGTGGCTTGGAAATGGAGTTTCTTGGCTTGATGTAGCCTGATCATATAAAGGTTGGTTGAAATGATGTGGGTTCAAGTTTCCATGTCTTGGCCCTAAAGGATGGGTATACTGGTCGAGCTTGAGAGGATTCTCACAATTCCTAACTATCTCCCTGCAACGGTCTCGAGAAGGACTTAGGGTGTGTGATATGTGAAAGGCTAAGTGAGGGTGCTAGCAGACCATCTTCATCAACGTCTTGAGTTCTATATAGACTTCAGCATTATTCTGTATAACATTTTATACTCGTTCTTGATTCAGACTAAGATTCTTGGTCTGGAATATATTTCGGCTTTTTGCTCAGATTTTTGATTTAGGTTTTTTGAGGATAACTTTGACTTTGGATATTGACATTGGTTGATTGAGCCCTTTTCTTTTGACTCTTTTGTCTTGGATATTGATCTTGGTCATTTATATTGATTGAGCCTTAGTCTTTGATCATGGCTCGTATCGCCTTGGATTTGCTTGTTACCATGGATTTAGGTCAGACTAGCACCTTTAGTGTGAAACGGGTTGGTCTTTAGTAAACAGGGGTTGTTTATTGTGGGGAACGGGCTTGCCTTCTGTCATGGATCGTTAACAAGGGAGATGGTCTGGATTCGTCCTAGAATCTCTTGAGATAGGCTCGTCCTAAAGTAGGGTATAGTGAGGTTTCTATTGCCAGACATGGAATAGGTAAAGAAAGTTCACGGAGTTTCGGATCCTCTACAACTTGGAATGGAACATCGTTTAAGTGTACTCACATCGACTGACATGTGTTGTTGTTCGTTTTAAAATGTCTCAAATCAATTCTTGTTGTCAGAGGAAAAGGGGAAAGGAAGAGATAGTATAGAATATGTGGATTAAAAAGTGTACTTTTATTGAAATGAATAATGAATGTATTTAACATAGACTCGAGAAGATATGTGACTCGTGGGACAACCCCCATATTGTCACTAGAAATGGACACGAAGAAAGATATTAGAACAAAATTATGGGATAGAAAGCCTAAGACTCGAACTCGGACTCGGACTTTGACTCGATCTTAGATCTAGACTTGTAATCATCGGCCCACGCTTGAACATTTACTCTTCCAGCAACTGGCTTCGGCATCTGGCTTTGAGCATTCACCCACTTGAGCACCTCGTCCTCATCATTGGGAACACTGGAAGGATAACAATCAAGAAGAGTTTCTTGATAAGTGGTATATCCATGAGGATTTCCTAAGCTGCCTTGTGGGCTAAAGTTTGAGAGGGACAACTTCCCGCTTTCGATCATATCCCGAATGACATGTTTTAATTTGAAACATTTCTCTGTATCATGCCCTTTGCCTCTATGGTACTTGCAGTAGGCATTCTCATCCCAGAACTTAGACTTCTTCTCTGGGTCAGGCGTAGGTCCTATAGGTTGAAGAAGACCTAGAGAGGATAATTTGTTCAAGGCAAGGGCATAAGGTCTGCCTAGACTTGTGAATCACATGGGAGAGTTGTTAGGTTTCTTTGACGAAGGCTTCATGAGGTTGCCTTTGTTGACTTTGATTCCTGGATGAGAATAACTAGGAATAGATTGCTCGCTTATTGCTTTCTCCTTAAGACTGTCAAGTTGAGGGTTTGTGTGGACACTTTTCATCTTGAGAGGTTGGGCATCAAGCTTCTTACCCATTTCAGCAAACTGATTCTCCATGTTGGAAAGTCGAGTGTTTAGGCTATCAATGGCTCCTACTATCTTGGAAAATTTATTGTTGAAGGCAATGGAAAGCATGAGCATTCCATTTTGGATATCGTCATCTTCAAGGACATTGATCTCTTCGCTATCACGATGATTCAGGAGATGAGAACAATCTAGGAATGATTCTTCATCATGTTTAATGATATTAGACCCAAGAGGGTCGGTCTTGTTGGATTGCTTGGTGGAAGGTGGCACAGGAAGCTTGCCATCCTCGATCATATCCTGAATAATATGCTTTAGACAAAAGCATTCTTCCGTATCGTGTCCCCTACCTCAATGGTTCTGATAATATGAATTGCCCTTCCACCTAGGAAGTATCTTTTCAGGGTCTGGGGTTGGACCAATTGGATGAAGTTTTCCCTGGGAAACCAGTCTTTGTAGAGCTACTTCATATGTGGTTCCGAGGTCAAGGAATTCCCTATAAGCTCGTATCGGCCTTCTGGGTGGAGTTTCCAAGAGGTTAACTCCCTTGTCTTCATTGGCCTTCTTAGATGGGTGAGTTGTGTTGAAGCTACGAACCGGCCTTGATGTATGAGAAGATGGTAAAGGTTTCATTATGTCTATCTTGTTTTCCATATTGATGACACGAGCGCTCAGTTCTTCGATGGTGGCCTGAAGCTTAATGACTGTAGTACTTAGTTCTTCGACGACGACAGATAAACGTTCTTGAACATTTTCATTGGAAATTGCAGAATTCCTGCCGAGAAGAAAATGACGCGCCTTACAACTTGATTCGACATGAGATCACGCATACTAAGGCGACAAACAAAGGATATACGACGAGACGAGATGACTAGACTCTTGACTTGTGAATCCAGGAAATGTCGTGAGTGACTTCTCGTGTTTGGACTCACGGTGTTTGACCTTGACCTTAGACTCGAGTGTTGACTTTGACGGAGTGACATTTATATGGTTGACTTGATTGACGGGATTGACGACACGTGTTGATTCTAATTCGTGTGTTTTAAGATAGACTTGACTCGAGGTTCGGGTATGTGTGTTCCGAACGTGTCATTAGGAGAATTCAAGAGACGGATTTTGGAATGACGCGACGTGTTAGCCTCGAGTGTGTGAGTCGAGGTGTGGAAATGTTTAGATCCTAACTGAATTGGGGGTAGGGGGTCCAAAGTGGCGGCGTGACGCCTTAGGACTTGACTTGAATTTGAAAAGACACAAAATGTAAATGAAGACGGGTTCATGACTCGACGGAGTTTCGACTAGGACATAGTCGGTTTGAATTTTGACTCTAACTTAGCCCAATTGAATTTACATATTTATATTTACATGGTTTGAAAATATTTTGATTAAAACGTTTTTGTTTTTTTCTTTTTTTTTTCGTTTTTTTTTTTACCTTTTTTTTGGACTCTTTTTTGTTTTTTTGCACGGGTTTTATAATGGGTTTAAGGCCCAAAGTTTGACTCGACATTTGGACAGAGTTTTGGCTTTGTTTTGTGATGTTTTGAAAATGTTTACATTTTTGAAAATGATTTTATTTTACAAAATTTCGTCATGGTTTTGCAAAAAAGGTGATCACATATTTATACAAACATATATACAGGCATTATAACGTTATGCTGAGTGCATTTAAAAGGGTTTTGGTTTAAAGGGTGGGTTGCCATACCGAACAATCAAACCCGGGGTCTGTGGAGAGGCTCATACCAAACAGGAGTAAGGCCGATTCCTAGTTCATTCCCTCGAGTAGTGAAAGCCCTTGATACAAACAGGAGTAAGCATCATGGTATGCTTGACGTCAATCGCTATCCATCCTTAGGCCCAGATAAGAATTTGGACCGTCCAGACGGGACGATTGGTCGAATGGGTTGGGTTGGGCCTAGGAAGGCCGATTAAAACGATCTAGGAAGATAGAGTTATGAAAACCGACAACTGTCTCATATAAACTATTCCCTAACCTTGTTCAAGTTTCACCCTTGGCAACACGTAAGTGTATTACTCCCCAGCGGAGTAACCAAACTGTGGACACGGGGGCCCACGGGGTCGCTTGGGAACAAGCGTTTGCATTTGTGGAGTCGCCACCAATTTTTATGGGAAATTGGAACCGTTCGAATACCTCGTGTCATGTCAAGACACAAAGTAGTGACATGAACACTAAGAACTCGTTACCCTTAGCATTCTATGTCTAGAATGACTCTCGTGGATGCCAATGAACACGGATGTTCACAGAGATCTGGAGTAAGGGGTGAGGGTACGTATTAGGAAGCTCTTTTGATCGAACACCTAATCCCGCCGGCCTCGATAGCGGCCTCTACTAATGATTAGGGAAATCATCTATACTTGATATGTTGTCGATTATATGCATGCAATGTAACATCCAACAAATTAATCTTAGCATGTGAAGGTTAACTAAGTCGGTGAACAAATAATTAGCACTCATTAATGTCGAAGTAGGGTTTAAGGTTGATTACATGTGAAGAACAAGCAATACAATAATAAAGAGTATAATAAATGAAATACAATAATTAAAATTACAATAATTACAATGATTCAATGATTTACGTCGAAAATACGTTTAAAATGGATAATTTTAGAAAAAGAAGAAAAATAATTAGGGTTAGAAAATACGAACAGATTAGGAGTGATATTACGATTAATAGTCGATTAATACATAAACTAATGAACTAGGTCAAAGCAACAACGGAAGTTCAGAGGCAGAACCCAACCAGGAACAGGCGCAGCAGAGCTGCATCCCTTGGAAGAGGCGCAGGGGTTACTGCGTCTGTTCCTGAGGTGAGTTCTGGCTGTGAAGCCGGAACTGCATATCGTTAATATTCATTGGTGATTTAATGACCGATTATTGATATTTGACTCGGATGAAAGTGATTTAAAAGTTTACTTACATATGAATTGGTCATAAAAACAATAAAGAACGGACTCAAATTAATTAGAATGAATTAATTACTAATTTTGGCTAACACAAATTAATTAGGTTTGCTAATACGATTTAATCAGGTTTATTTACACAAATTCAACTAGATTAGGTGATAATGTACAGACGAAAATATACAAAAGATGAATTTCAGAGACTTGATATGAACGAATCGAATCTCTAAAACCCGGATTTGATTTTAATGACGAAAACCCGCAAATATTGGTTACTAGGTAATATCCCGCGCTTCGCGCGGCTTGTTTTAAAATTTTATTATTATAATTGAAGAAAAATAATATAATTTATATATGACGTTTAATATTTTTACTTATAAATAAAAATAAATTAAATTTTTTAGGTTTAACTTCATTGTTTTAAAATAAAAATAAAAATAATTTTAATTAAAACTGATAAGTGATAATTAATTATGCACGATCAACATTTTATAAATAAATTTTTGACTGATCAAATATATCATATTAATTAAAATAAAATTTATTCGTATAATGCAACAATCAACATTAAGTTCTCAAATTATATCATTTCACGATATGTTAAGCTCCAAATCAATTAATATTTGTTTAAAATGATGTGAATATAATTTTATGTAATTTTTAATTTTAATAATGTATGATATTTATGTATCAAATATACAGGGTCCAAACTCAACTTATTCAAATGTTTTGATTGTGTCTTGCATGTGCTATGTGTCAAACATATCTATAAGAAATTTGCACTTTTTATTTTCTTAAACAATTATATATAATGATGTTTAAGAGTTTACTATAAATAAAATAGGTTGAACTTTTCTCAATTATTATTTTTTAAGGTTTGACTTCAAAGTTTCTAAAACATAACATATAAAATATTTAACTAAAAGTAATATTTAGTTAGTTATAATCAATATTTTATACTTGACGTGTACATATATTTAATTGAAGATATTAATGAAAAATGTAACGTATCCTCTACTTTTTTATGTCGTTTATAATACTATATTTCTTGATAATCATTACTTTTGTTTTGACTATTCAAATGCACTCGCGATCACTGTGTACATACATACTTGCACACATACTCGTTTTCACACTATTTAAACCTATCAAAATCTCATATGCATAAATTTTTTTATACAAATTTTTTCTCTCTCTAAAAATCTCTAAAAATTTTTCTCCCTAACAACTTTTCCTAAAACCGTTTTCTAACTAACTTTTTCACTTCATTTTCATGGCTTCCTTCTAGCTTCTCTTCTCGCCTTCTCCAATGGCGCGAACTAGGGGTCACATTTCTCGTTCTAAGGCCTCCATAGCTCCATCCATGGCGGTGCTTTCTACTGAATCTCTAATTGAAGAGAATGGTGGTGATTTGGGAGAGTTATCTTTGGCGCCAATTCCTCCGAACACGGTGAATGTATTGATTGATTCCGCCATTAAAGCAGCTGGTATTTCTCAACCTTCTTCTTTAATTCGGTCAACTGGCCCTACTTCCACCTCCAAAGGTCTTTCTCTTTCGGCTAAATCCCCAATTCAAACTATTAACTGTTCGATTAATTCCATCTCTGTTTTGGATTCTTCTGTGGATAATACTGTAGATAATACTGTTACTCATGTTCATGCGGATACTTCGCGTGATACTACTACTGTTTTGACTGTTGATAATACTGTTAACGATACTGCTAATGATACTACTGCAAATGCTATACCTAATTTGGGTCCTACTTCATCTAAAATTGGGGAAAAATGAAGTTCTGTGGTTAATAAGCCTCAGAAGTTAGGTATGAACCTTTTTATCAGGAACAAAGTGTTCACTATCAAATTGATCTTGAGGAATCGACTTTGTCACTTGAACTTAAAATTTGGGAAAATACTTTAATGGGTCATGTTCTTGGATCTAAACCATCTCTTAAAACTATCCAGGATTATGTTTCTGCTCATTGGGGTACTATTGGTACTCCTATTGTTCAGTATTTCAGAAGTGGCTGGTTCTCTTTTCGTTTTAGCTCTGAGGAAGAAATGTCTAATGTTCTTAGGAAAGGGCCATGGAAAGTGGGTTCAAATTCTCTTATTCTTAAACACTGGTCCCCTTCTTTTTCTCTGGAAATGGAGAGGGTGGCTAGAGTTCCTGTATGGATACTTTTCCCTGGTTTGGACCCCTATCTTTGGTCTGAGAAAGTTCTTAGTAAAATGGCAAGTAAGATAGGCAAACCTCTCTTTGCTGATCCTGCTACTACAGAGAAATCCAAGCTTTCTTTTGCTAAGATAATGGTGGAAGTTGATGTTTCTAAGGATCTTCCTACCCATGTTGTTCTCAATGTTCCTAACATTGGTCAAATCACTCAAAAAGTGGTCTATGAATGGTTGCCCTATTATTGTAGGGAGTGTGGTAAGCTTGTTCATACCTCTTATACTTGCAAAAAGTTGCAGTCCAGACCTAAGAAGCCAGCAGTTGAGGTCCCTGTTGTGGAGCTAGGTGGTACCTCAGGATCATCAGGGAAGCAGACTAGTAGTGTGGAGGAGAAAGTAGACTCAGAATGCGTATTGCTAGGTCAGAGATCTCTTCCTCCTGCTAGCTCTATTTCCCAAGATGTTCCTGTAATGCACTCAGTAAGCTCCAGTACTGCTGTTCCTTCTGAGGACCTGCTAACTACTAATTCTTTCCATGTTCTCTCTGAGACTGTTTCTGTTACTGATAAGGAGGAGCTCCAGCTCTTTCCCTCTAGCACTTTAGAGCAAGGTGGTACCTCAGGTTTCTCTGGGCAGAAGACTAGCAGTGTGGTAGAGAATGTAGACTCAGGATGCTTAAAGCTAGGTCAGAGATCTCTCCTACATGATAGTTCCTCTACTCATGATGTCCCTGTAATGCACTCAGAATGCTCTCCAAATTTAGCAGCTTTAAAAGATGGTTAGATTACTAATACTTCAGTTACTGTTATGAAGAAGGGTCCTCTTGCTACTGAACTAGGTGGTACTTCATCTCTAACTGCAGGGGGTGTGGTTTTAATGAGGAGGAATGTAGGCTCAGAATGCCATGAGCTAGGCCAGAGATCCTCTTCCATTGAGCCTTCCTCTCCTGTAGCTAAATATGTGATGCATCAAGCATGTTCAGCTCAGATTTTAGTGGTTATCCCTAGTGGGTCGGATCCCCCTGATATTTCTCAATGAAGGTTGCTTCCTGGAATGTTAGAGGGTTCAATTGTCCTATAAAGCAGTGTGAAGTTAAGGATTTTTTGGTGCACAATCAGCTGGATGTTCTTGCCATCTTGGAAACAAGGGTTAAAGAAACTAAAGCTAGGAAAATTATAAATAAGGTTTTTGCAAAGTGGAAGGTCATCTGTAATTACAATGCTCATTATAATGGCAGGATTTGGTTACTCTATAATCCTACTACTGTCTCTCTTAGTAATATTTTGAGTGGTGCTCAGTGGATTAGTTGCCAAGTTCATCACCATCTTTCTAGTTCGAATTCCAAATTGAGTGTCAGTCTATGGCAATGATGATGCTTCTGAGAGGCTACTACTTTGGAATAGTCTCAATCAAATTTGCACAGCAAAGCCTTGGATTGTCTTGGGTGATTTCAATATTATTAGAAATCCTGAGGAGAAATTGAGTTCTAATCCTCCTATTTTGCAAGATATGTTGGCTTTCAACTCCTGTTTGGCATCCTGCTCTCTTGATGATATTTTTAGTTCAGGTACTGATCTGACCTGGACTAACAAGCAGGATCAACAGACAAGAGTCTGGTCTAAATTGGACAGGGTCCTTATCAATTCTAGCTGGGCAACTTCTTTTTCTTCTTCAAGTGCTCATTTTTATGAATATGGGCTCTCTGATCACTCCCCAGTGGTGGTTACTGTGTTTACTGAAAGGAAAATCCCTAAGAGATTTAGCTTTCTTAACAGTTGGATTGAGCACCCTGACCATGAGGCCACTGTCAAAAGTGCTTGGAAGACTTCTAAAGCAGGTAGCCCCATATTTTGTTTTTTTGAGAAGCTTAAGAATGTTAAAGCTGCTCTTAAGAAATTGCACCAGTCTCATTTCAGTGGTATCTCAGATAAAGTTAAAACTGCTAGGCAAAAACTCAAGGATGTTCAGGCAAACTTGCTTACTGATCCTTTCTCCTCTTCTCTCATTCTTGAGGAGAAACTTTCTGTCAAAGAATTCACTCGTCTCAAACCAATTGAGCTCTCTATCCTTCAACAAAGAGCAAAGATTGCTCACTTACAACAGACTGATACTAATTCCAAGTATTTCTTTGCAAAAATTGCTGAAAGAAGACATCAACAATTTATTGGGTCCATTAAGGACAAAAATGGGGTTATCTATTCTGGTCAGGAAGGAGTCACTCATGCTTTTCAAGACTATTACTCTGATCTCCTTGGTTCTAATCAACCAGTCTCTCCGGATGCTTTGATTTGTTAAGACAAGATGGATGTGTTATGCCCACTGACCACATCAATCTTCTCGGGGACATTACTCACCGGAAATTAAGGAAGCAAGATTCGTATTGATTCAAACAAAGCAATGACCCATGGGTTGATGGGTTTTCTTCAGCTTTTTAAGTCTGCCGGTCTATTATTGCAAAGGATTTTTATGTCTGCAGTCCTTAGTTTTTTCAGAATCGGTCATATGGCCAAGCAAGCAAATGCTACTCTTCTTTCTCTAATTCCAAAGAAGCAAGTCCCTGAATCGCTTTTGGACTACAGCCAATTTCTTGTTGCACGCTTTTCTACAAAACTGTTAGTAAAATCTTGGCAAATAGAATCCAACATGTCTTACCCTCTATTGTTGGCAATGAGCAAATTTTTTTGTGAAAGGGAGAAGTATTTTTGAAAACATCATGCTTTCTCAGGCTCTTGTTCAAGGCTACAATAGGAGGAATATTTCTCCCAGATGCTTAATAAAGGTGGATATTAGAAAAGCCTTTGACACTCTCCAATGGGATTTTATCTCTCAAATGCTTCAGGTTTTAGGTTTCCCTCCTTTATTTTCTAAGTGGATTATGGGTTGCATATCTAATACCTGGTACTCTTTTAAGATAAATGGCAATATCTCTGGATTTTTCCCTGGTAAAAGTGGTATAAGGCAGGGAGATCCTCTTTCTCCTTACCTTTTTGTCCTAAGCATGGAAATACTCTCAAGGTCACTCAGAAGGATTTGCACTAAACCTCAGATCTCCTACCATCCAAAATGTAGTAGACTCAATCTCACTCATTTGATCTTTGCAGATGATTTGATGATTTTTGTAAGGGGAGATGTCCCTTCTGTTAATGCTGCTAAAACAGCTCTATCTGAGTTTGCTCTTTTCTCAGGTTTGCATGCTAATATTGATAAAACTAATATCTAGTTTGGTGGAGTTGCTCCTTCTATAATGAAAGAGATTATGGAAGCTACTGGATTTTCCTTAGGAGAATTTCCATTCAGATATGTTGGGCTTCCTCTAGCTACCTCAAAGCTTAAACTGTCTATGTATGACTCTTTAATTACTAAAATCCAGAAATGCATTCACCACTGGTCTTCTCATGCTCTTTCCTATGCTGGTAGGGTTCAGCTCCTGAATTCTGTGCTTTTTGGGTTGGACAATTACTGGTGTTCCAGTCTCCTTCTTCCAAAGGAGGTCATTCATCATATTAATAAAATCAGTAAGGATTTCTTTTGGAATATTCCTGCGGGTACTAGAAGACTAGTGTTCAAAAGTTGGTCTGCTATTTGTACTCCTTGGACCTATGGTGGCTTCAATATTAAGGATCTTCTCTCCTGGAATCAAGCCTTGTTACTGAAGTGGGTTTGGAAGCTTTCCCTTCCTGATACTGGCTTGTGGGCTCTCTGGATCAAGACCTATGTCCTGAAACAGGATTCTATTTGGACAGTCATCAGTAAAGATCAATTCCCTTCTTGTTTCATAGATGTTCTCAAAATCAGGGACCTCTTTATCACTCTCACAGGGTATGCCCAGCAAGCTCAGCTCTAGATTAATGCTTGGTGTGCTGGTTCCCATATTCCTGCTCATCTTCCCTACTTGTTCTTTAGACAGCTAACTCCTGTTGGGGACTGGGCTATTAGTCTCACCTACTCAGGGATTCTACCAAGTCATAAAATTATTGCTTCTATGGCAGTTCAAGGGCAGCTTGCTACTGTGGATAATCTTCAAAGAAGAGGATTCTCCCTTGCAAATAGATGTTGTCTGTGTGAGTGCCATGAGGAGGACCATGCTCATCTCCTCTTCTCTTGTCCTTTTTCTAATCATCTTTGGTCTTCTGTCCTTCAGTGGATACACATTCTCAGGCCTGCTTTACCCTTGCATCAAGAACTTTCTCTTCAGGTTTCTCTGCCAACTTGGAGGAAGCATTGGTATCTCATCTCCATTGCTGATGTGGTACATTCTATATGGACTGAACGGAATCGTAGGATTTTTGCTCAGGAGAGGCTCTCCCACTCTGCTCTGCTCAGCAAGCTTAAGTTCCAGATAGTTGTTCGTATGCATATGCGCCATTCTGAGCTTTTTATAGCTAGTGTTCAGGCTGATTAAAGGATTTTTTCCTTTAGTTTTGTAATTCTTTAGTGGATAGTTTCGCAAATTGTAATTTCTTTTCTTCTTAAGAAATGAAATGATAACTTTTTTGAAAAAAAAAAAAAAAAATCTCATATGTATTTCAATTTCTCGCAATATAATTATTTTCATTCCCACACTACAAAAACTCAACCGCGAAAGTGGTAATTAAGCCCTTTAACTTTGTTTAATTGTGAAATTAGGCCCCATAAGTTTCATTTGAATCAATCAAGTTATCAAGCAGTTAATAGATCCTACAACCAGTTGTACCCAGTTTTATGCTCTAGAATCCGAGCTATATAGTAAAGTTTTCTAGTTTTGTTTTAAAAAAGTCGAGCTATACCATAAAATTTCCGAATTCACTCACTTAAACATAAAAAAAATTAACTTTAAGAAAGCTCAATAAAATTACACATAAGCTCGATAAGATATAACTTGGTTGTATGATGCTATTGTACCACTGGAGGTATAATGTTATTTGTGGTTATCAAGCCCCTTAAGTTTCACCAAGAGTGAAATTCAACCCCATTTTATAAATTTTCACCAAATTCTTATATTAAAATCATTTTATATTAGTATTAAATAGTTTATTAAATACTAAAAATTACTAATTACAACTTTACGAATTTCTACATAATTTATTAATCATTAAAAAAGGCTTTTACATACATATTTAGTAAATTGTTTATAATTTATATAGTTTTCACACATGTATAACAAATTGTCTATATACTATATAAAGTTCAAAAGAAAAAAAAAACAATTCTCAGTATCTTATATTAAATATGAAAATTATAAAATTATATAACAAAATATTTTATATTTGATAAATTGTATTAAAAGTGATTTTAATATAAGAATTTGGTGAAATTTTAAAAAATGGGGTTGAATTTCACTTTTTTTGAAACTTAAGGGGCTTGATTGCTCCAAATGAAACTTATGAGGCGTAATTTCGCAAAAACTTATCTCTTGTAATTTTCTTTTAAGTTCTGTTTTTAATAAATACAATAACTCTTTAAAATATGGTTTCTTAATGGATTTAATAGTCTAGGTTTTATCAATTTCTGAAAATATTTCTTTACGTAAATTTAAATCACTCTGAGACACTCACTTTAATCATCTCTACATATCAAAATATTTCAAAAAATATAATGAAAATTATACTCAATTTGAAGCATTTTTCGCAATGAACGCAATTATTTACATTTTAAAATTTTTATCAAGATAATTTTTTAATAAATTTATAATCAAATCATTGTATTTGTTATGTAATTTTATAATACATTTATTGAACTCAAATTAATACTTTGCTGAAGTTTATGTAGCATTTATTATGTTTATATTTAATGTTCAGCTGTAATTAATACGTGTATTTAATGCTGGGTTGACACGTGTCGCATCCACAACGTTTCAACCCAATTTTATATATATATATATATATATATATAAGATTTGGGATTTAAGTCGGAAATTTAAAGGATGAGAAGCTACTAATTATATGCTAAAATTATTATACGAATGAATAATGAAGAAAAATAAAGAAATCGAAATAAAAAGACGAATCAACGAAGAACACAGGAAGAAGAAGAAAAGCAGAAACAGCGGCAACCTCAGGAAGAGGCGCAGCAGTTGCTGCGTTTCTTCTTGACATCTGCCCTCTGTTAATCCGAGAGAAAAGGGTTTAATAAAAGGTTTTGTAAATCGGTTTTAAATATGTTTTCGACGTAAATCTTACAATAATTTATACAATAAAAAGGTACAATAATAAAACATGGGATTTACACCCTCAGACTTACATGTTTGACGAAACGAGATTGACTAAGTTAACGATTAGTGATTGCTCGACTCGAATATAGGATGAAAGTGCCCTCGTAAGAGGAATTAAATTAAATTGATTTGATTAATTGAGTGGAGTTGGTCAAATTGGTCGGTCATGCAAAACGAGGCTGGTACTTAGAAGGATCCGAGCTTACGTGGTCGAAAGTTCAAGCACGTAGATGCCAATAAACAAAGAGCACGGTGTTAGAATGCAAAGGGAAAAGAGAAGGGCGGACACTCGCGTGAGAAATATGAGGAACGCAACTCCCTATTTATACTAATCACGGAATTAGGGTTTAGGAAAGGAGAGAAAGATCCGGAAACAACCGACTTAGGTTAAACACGGAAACTTGGACAAAAAGAAAGTCTGGAGAAAAGGCGCAGCAGGTGCTGCGTTCCTTGGAAGAGGCGCAGCACTTACTGCGTCCTTTCCCCAGCGGTTTCCTCCTACGTAAGAAAGCTCGTTTGACAGCCTGTCGTATTTTAGGCATAACTTTCTCTACAAGACTCAGAATAAGGTGAATTCGGTGGCGTTGGAAAGATAAAAGAAAGATCTAGAACGTTCTGTGAAATAGGCCTGACCTAAAAAAGTCTTTATCACCTCGTAAAACGGGCCTAAAGGTCGGGTTATCATTTTAGATAAATGAAATACACATTTTGTAACGTAAACTTTAAGTTTAGCCCAATGAAATGACATGGGACTCAAAATGAGATATAATCTCAACATTTTATGACATTCTAACCTTAGGTTGATAAGCACATTGCTTTTGACTCGGGATTTGACGATTTTAGGAAATGAAGACGGTTTTGACCCGGACTCCAAATGAACTCTAATTACTGCCAAAACGACCGTAATGACACCTAGATGACGACCAAGGGGTAGACACAAGTATTTGAGCTATCACTTGACGATAAACTTACGAATTGTCATAAATCGTTTCGTGTACCAAACATGCGGCCCAATCATCACCGGGTGGCTTGCGGGAGATGCAGAAATGAGGTATCTACACCAAGCAAAAACGTCCTTGAACTCGTGTAGGAGGTCTATAAAACTGGCCCTTTCGGCGGGGCTCAAGGTCGTCCCTATCCTAAGTTCTTGGGATTCTAGTTCGGTTCCCACGTTGATGGGTTCGGTGTTTTCTATGACTGGTCCCCCTTCCCCCTCTTGTAGTATTTCTTTAGCTATGTAGGGAGGTATTTCGATTGAGTCTGGGCCTGGGTCATCCTCATTATCATCGTAAACAGAATTGCATTCAGAATAACACAAAGAGTAAGCAGAACCTGATTTATTCATATTAAAATTTGAAAAGAGTTGAAACAAAGAAGCCATCTGTTCGGTAGTCAGTGGCGGTAAAGGGACAGCTGTTGGGACATTTCCCGAACTACTGTTACTACTTGATGCTACACTAAGAGAAACAAGGGGAGTGGGAGTGGCGACAGGAGGAGACTCTCTAGGGACTTCTCTAGACTCCGACTCTGATTCCGACTCCGACTCTGACTCGAATTCATCATCTTCTGGTTCTCCTTTGAACATCTCTCCTTCTCCAGTGGTGAGCTTGAAGAGTCTTCCTTGGTTGTTCGTCCACTTGATCGACTTTCTCTATCCTTTTTGCTGATTCAAACTAGTTTATGTGATCAATGCGGTAGGGTTGAAGTGATCATCTTGAAGTATCATGGTAATGATCTCATCCTGCGCGGCTTTAACAAATCGATCTTCTCCGAACAGTAAGCTAACAGCTTGTACGTCTAAGCACGGTGCTTGACGAGTCTTGACGGTAGGAACCGTTTCCGTAGGAGTAGCAATCTTGAAAGATCACGATTACAGCTACTTGCTTTCCTATGTAGTGCCAAGGCTCGGGAAACCCGTGAAAGCGTTCTTGACTCCCCTATCTAACAAAGTATCCATTTAGGGTAGGGAGATAAAGTCGCATTTGGATTCCCACGTTCTTGCGGTTTTGGAATTGAGTGAGCATTTCTAGAGCTTCTTCCTTGGTGGGTTTGTACCCTAATCCTAGTGGTATCCTTTGTGAGTTGCCTTCTTTGTAAGGTGCAAAGGTATTTCTTTGGACAGTATTCAATGGCATTCCCGGGAAGTATCCCTGAGATTTGAGCATGTGGTTGACCACTAAGTTAGAGTAGGGATCGAAGTACAAAGGTGCCAACTCACTCTGTACGAGGTTTATGCTATGGAAGCCCCCAAGTTCATATACTGGATCTGCAATTACTTGGTTGCTTGACCTCTTTTCTATTACCGCCTTGATGGGTGACGAAGTGATCGTCACCACTTTACCATCTAGTGGGATCTTGATTTTCTGGTGGAGAGTGGATGTTACCGCTTTGGAAGCGTGAATCCAAGGTCTTCCCAGAAGTATGTTGAAGGATGCTTCGATGTCCACTATTTGGAAGTTAACCTTTCGCTCGATAGGCCCTATAGCTATGTTAAGGTTATCTAGTCCTACCACTTTTCGTCGTGTACCATCATATGGGCGAACACCTTGATTGGTAGGGGTCCAATCCGACTCTTTCATGCCTAATTTGTATGCTGTTTTCAATGGTATGACGTTGACTGCTGAGCCATCATCTACCAAAGTCATTGGCACATTTTTCTTTAAGAAAATGACAGTAATGTATAGAGCCAAGTTGTGACTAGCGCAGAAAGGTGGCAAGTCTTCATCCGAGAAAGTAACTGGGTTACTTAGCTTAGTTGAATCTTGGAAGACCAAGTTTACTACGTCATCAGGTGTGGAGTCACGTGCCACGTTTAATTTGGCCAAAGCTTGCAGTAAAGCTTGGCGATGTGGGAATGAGCTTGCAACTAGTTGCCAGACTGAAAGATTAGCCTTTGTCTTCTGTAGTTGCTTTAGTAAATGGTCAGTAGAGGTATCCTCGCTATCATTTGGCGTGACAACGTTGGTATTGGTGATTGGACCATTTGCTATGGGACCATTTTGAGAAACGTTTTGATATGGACGCCCCGAACGAGTAAGGTGGTCTATATCTTGGTCCTCACTGTTTTGGACTATTTCCTCACTGATTTTGACTAGGTAGTGTTCGGTGAGGTATTCATCTTCATCATCATCGGCCCATACTCCATTGATAGTAGCAAGTTCTCTCAACCTTATGATTTCGGCTTCCAATTGGATAATTTGGTCGATTAGCTCATCAACCATGGCTACTACTTCTTGCATTGTAGCATTTTGAGAGAGGTTTAGTGGCGCATGTTCTTTAGGTGTTTTACTTGGATTACGTAGGGTCGCCACTACACTTTCTAGTTCTGAGACTTGTCTATTCACGCTCTTTGCCCATGCGATAAAGTCGGTGATAGTAGGGGAAATGGTGGAGTAGTTCCCTTCATCTTCTATTGCATGGATCTCTTCTTCGACTGGAGAAATGAGGTGTGAACAATCTAAGGTAGATTCTTCACTTGTAATCATCAGAATTCCAAGAGGATTCTGAGTATTGTTGGGCTTACCTCCAGGCGGTATTGGTAGGCGACCGTCTTCAATCATGTCTTGAAGTACATGCTTTAGCTTGTAACATTTTTCTGTGTCGTGTCCCTTACCTCTATGATATTCGCAGTACAAATTCTCCTTCCAGGACTTGGATTTCTTTTCTGGTTCGGGTGTAGTCCCTATGGGTTGGAGCTTACCCGGTTTCATCAATCTCTTCAGAGCGTTGGAGTATGTATCCCCAATGTTTGTGAACTTCCTTTGTGGGTTACTCTTCTTTGATGGTTCGAGAAGGTTAACCTCATCAGTCTTGCTAGTAGAGCCATAAGAACGACTTGTTAAGCCTTGATATCCACGACCTACCGTTTTGGACAAGAGTCCTTTACGGATGTCATCTTCGATCCTTGTTCCTAGTACAGTTAAGTCCTTAAAGGTTTTGATGTTTTGGTACCACAAATGATTTGCATAAATAGGCTTCAAGTTGTCCACAAATTTTTCTACGAGGGTAGCTTCATCTGGACGCTCGACAAGTTGGGTACTAGTTTTCCTCCACCTACTTAGGAAGTTGGTGAAACCTTCTTTCTCATTTTGGGTAAGAACCTCTAAAGTGCGCATATTGACTTGGATCTCAGCATTATCCGCATATTGTTTAGCGAACTCAATTGCAGCGTCATCCCAGGTGGCGATATTCTTGTGTTCTAGGGAATAGAACCATTGCTTCGGTATGGTATCAAGAGCTGAAGGAAAGATCCTTAAGAACATCTCGGGTTTAATGCCTTTGATAGACATGTGATCCTTGAAAGCGCGGATATGGTTCAAAGGGTTTTCATGCCCCTTGAATTTCGGGATATCCGTCATGTTGAAGTTGGTTGGCAATTTGGAACTCACGGCCTCATACTTGCGATTGTTTTCCCTATAGATATCATCCCCTTTGAGGTACATCAATTGTTCCTCCAGATATTGGAGTCGTTTTTCACTTTCAAATGGACCTACGGGAGGGTTGACTTCTTGTGCTCCCACAAAAGGTAGAGGATTATCATTCACAAAATCATTCACAAAATCATTTGGCACTTCACTTTCTGCAGGAGGCAACCTAGTTTCTACAGCTACAATTCGGCCCTCGATCGTGTTGAGGCAATCATACACTTGGTCTTGGCTAGTTTGGAGACGAGCGAGCGCGGCTAGGATTTGATCATTACCATTCTGGGGTTGACTGTTGCTTGTGGTGCTAGTGTCAGGCATCTTGGAAACTGGACAAGAGATCGATGACGAATCAAAACACGATCGACCATTCTAGCACACTTACTCAAAGAAAAGACTCAACTCGGGAAGTGGGAGTGTGCCACTTGTGTCATTGAGGTTTGAAAGTGACAAAGTTTTGAAATGTTGATCCTATTCCACTATAGTGTAGTTGTAGGAGTGGACTCGAAGTGCGGTTTTGAAATGGGCTTTGAGGCCCGAATTTTGACTCGACAATTGGACAGGGTTTTGACTTGTTTTGCGCTAATATTAGGCCTATTTCGAAAATTTACATTTTTAAAAAAGGTTTTGATTTTACAAAATTTGTCATGGTTTCGTTTAGAAAATGGTGATCACATATAATACAAGCAATTATACAGGCATTATAACGGGATGCTAAGTGCATTTAAAAGGGTTTTGGTTTAAAGGGTGGGTTGCCATACCGAACAATCAAACCCGGGGTCTGTGGAGAGGCTCGTACCAAACAGGAGTAAGGCCGATTCCTAGTCCATTTCCTCGAGTAGTGAAAGTCCTTGATACAAACAGGAGTAAGTACCATGGTATGGTTGACGTCAATCGCTATCCATCCTTAGGCCCAAATAATAATTTGGACCGTCTAGACGGGACGATTGGTCGAATGGGTTGGGTTGGGCCTAGGAAGGCCGAATAAATGATCTAGGAAGACCGAGTTATGAAAACCGACAACTGTCTTGTACAAACTATTCCCTAACCTTGTTCAAGTTTCACCCTTAGCTACACGTAAGTTTATTATTCCCCAGCGTTGTCGCCAAACTGTGGACGCGGGCCCACGGGGGTCGCTCGAGAGAAAACGAGCAAGCTTTGCATTTGTGGAGTCGCCACCAATTTATTGTGAAACATTGGAAATCGTTCAAATACCTCGTGCATTTCAAGACACAAAGTAGTGACATGAACACCAAGAACTCGTTACCCTTAGCATTCTATGTCTAGAATGACTCTCGTGGATGTCAATGAATACGGATGTTCACAGAGATCTGGAGTAAGGGGTGAAGGTACGTATTAGGAAGCTCTTTTGATCGAACACCTAATCCCGCCCGCCTCGATAGCGGCCTCTACTAATGATTAGGGAAAATCGTCTATACTCGATATGTTGAAGGTTATATGCATGCAATGCAACATCCATTAGATTAATCCTAACAAGTGAGAATTAACTAAGTTGGTGATCAAGTAGTTTAACATGCGTTAATGTCGAGGTAGAGATTTAGGTCAATTGCATGTGAGAGCATACAAACAATAATAAAGATACAATAAAATACAATAATTAAAATTACAATAATTACATTGGGTTAATTGATCTACGTCGAAAATACATTTAAAACGGATAATTTGAGAAAAAGAAAGGGAAAATAAATTAACGAACAGATTATTAGGTGATAATACGAGTAATAGATAATTAATACGTAGGCTAATAACTAAGTCAAATCAACAACGGAAGTTCAGGGCGACCAACCGAATAAAGCAATGAGTGCGTCCTTTGGAAGAGGCGCAGTGCTCACTGCGTCTGTTCCTGAGGTGAACTCTGGCTGTGAAGCCGGAATTGCATATCGTTAATGTTCATTGGTGAATTTAATGTTCGATTATCGATATTTGACTCGGATAGAAGTGGATTAATATATTATTTACATGCAAATTGATCATAAAAACAATAGAACATGAGACAAAACTAATTAGGATAAATTAATTACGAGATTAATTATGGGATTAATTACAAGGTTAATTACAAATTAACAAACTAGTTAGGTTATTAATGCTAAACTATTGATGATGATGACGATAATGATAACTAACAGATGAAAATATCCAAAAGATGAATTTCAGAGACTTGATATTGATGAATCGAATCTCTAAAACCCGGATTTGATTTTAATGACGAAAACCCGCAAATATTAATTACAACGGATTTAAGTCGAGAATTAAAAGATGATAAATTATTAACGAACACATGTTAAATTATCATGCCAATAAAATAAGAACAAGCAAAGACGAAACAAAAATAAACAGGCGAAATAAACAAAAGACGAAGGAAGAAGAAGGAAAGCAGGAACTGCGGCAGCCTCAGAAAGAGGCGTAGCAGGTGCTGCGTCCCTTCGAAGAGGCGCAGCAGTTGCTGCGTTCCTTCTCGACATCTATCTCCCGTTAATCCGTAAAAAGGGTTTAAATAAAGGTTTTGTAAAACGGTTTTCGACGTAAATCTTACAATAATGATTACAAAAATAAAGTACAATGATAAAAGATGGGATTTCCACCCTCAGACTTACATGTTTGACAAAACGAGATTAACTAAGTTAACGTTTAGTGATGCTTGACTCGAATGTACGACGAAAGTTGTAACACCCCCTCATACCAAGGTACCTTACCAGGACTACCCCAGCATGAAAGGTTGTTACCATCTCGGTTGCCCGAGGTTAGTATATATCAAAAGCAACAGTCCAAACACATTTATTAGTGTACGATAGTTATAAAAGTTACATAGTCTCCAAAATCTAATAAACGAATTATCAAAAAGGCAACAACTACCAAAACAATAACTAAGGCTCGTGATGGTGTCATCTAATCCAGCGTGGTGACTCTCCCATGACGCCCAAGCTCAATAAATGTATCACCTGTCACAATCGCTCACCATCCCCCGAATGGATCACCGCAGTTTTACAAAACAACAACACGGGGTCGTACTTACTCAATCAATATAAGACAACAAACATTACCACCAACTGATCATCGATCTCACACACAAGAATCGACTACACACCGAAGTGTGTAGCCCCTGCATTACCCATCGCAACAGTAATCCTCGCCGCCAATGGGTGACCGCACCCATCCCCACCTAGTCCAGGCTCATCAACGAGCGACTAACAATCCATGTCCCTTAATGTGCACATCCCCTCCCGTGACGGGTTCCACGGAGGGCGAACTAGGGTGTGAAGCCACTCCCGCAAGTGACTCCACCACAATCATACACACACAGCATAACAGCTGTCACAACATCACAACCGTCATATCACAACCACACCAACACCGTCATCACAACACCCATACTCCGATGATCAGCAGATAACAACAATTACAACACAAGCACAGTCTTAAATCAATTAACAGTAACTGAGTAGGGAAACCCTACCTTTTCGCAATCCGCTTACGCTGCAATCAACCATACAAATGCATAACAAATACCACATCGTCACCTACAACAACAATCACATAATTCCAATCACTAACAGCAAAACCCCATTTCCCCCAATTCCTGATTAAAGGCAAACCCTAGAATTAATCATCAACAAACATAGGAATAAAGACTTACCGACGAGAGGATGAAGGATTGAATGCAAAAGCTACGATGACCACACACACAGAGGAGAGATTTGGGAGTGATTAGGATGTCGTAAGTATGATTAGGGTTGTAAAATGATGTTTAGAAACTGCTTATCGAATAAATAATCCCTAAACACTCCCGCATCAAACCGCTGAAATATAACTCGCCAGACCGGATACTCGGTCGAGTATAGGGCATACTCGGCCGAGTATCCTCTACTCGGTCGAGTATTCATCATACTCGGTCGAGTATTCCTCGGCAGAACCCAAATAAACTAAACCCTTGACACTACTCGGTCGAGTAGGCTCTACTCGGTCGAGTATTTAGCTTATGAAAATCCGTAGTGTTACAATCTTCCTCCCTTAAAAAGAACTTCGTCCCCGAAGTTCCAACCCAACCTATAAAACATGAACACCTAACACCAGCTTCACTAACCACGCTTACTAGATAACATATCCTCTCGATATTGACTCCATAATATTATCAAATAACCACAATATAATGTTGCCAACCTTGTCTCACTTCCATAACACTCACTAGCAACTCAATACCAAGACGATCCACAAACAAGATCAACCATCGAAACGGAATGCTACATTCTACCACCTTTAAAAGGAACTTCATCCTCGAAGTTTACTCACACTCATCAACATCATCATCCAGCTGCCAAAACTCTCGAACTCATAAATATCATCATCCACTTTTATCAACACTATCGAAAAATTCTCACACTCCTAAACATAGAACTACTACAAGCACAGCCATGGCCTTTTAACACTATCAACCACTATATGTACCCATCCATTCCTTACACTACACTACTACAAGCACAGCCATGGCCTTTTAACACTATCAACCACTATATGTACCCATCCATTCCTTATGCTACACCAACACTCTACGTCCAATAATATTACAACATGCACAACCCTCAAACGCTCTTTGCCGCATCCTACTCCTCTTAAGACACATGTTACGTCCTCGTAACTCACTAATACTAGATCCTTAGCTATACCTCTCATTATCTTCATCACCACCACATGTGAAAGATACCCGCCTATAATCTAAACACTTACTATACCTATATCCAAGGCTCTCTTACTTAAACAGTTCTCATACCTCAACTCATTCTGCACTCCATCTAACCAAAACCACACAATCCTGATCATAACAAACACTCTAACTCTTCCACATTACCGCGACATGACATATCTCTCTATATAAACTATATAAAACTCTTATCGCCAAAAGCATAACTCACGATCCACACTTGTTACGTACACTCACACTAGATCCTCAAGTTCCTTTCTTTCATTACCGCAAGATTCATACATAACTTAACACGACACTAAATACCCAACACCCTACACTCACTGTCTCAACAAAGGATTATGAACCATCTGCATATATCAGATCATTACCACACATGTTCTACAAATCCCTTGCCATTAACATGTCTACCAAAGCCTCATCTAGAACAAGATCAAAATTACTGTAACAACATATCCCAACTGTGTCCCATCAACAAAATATCACTATACCATGACAACAACGGAACATATACAACTCTCTTTCATATCATACTCTACCCTCATTCCCAAACTGAAACTGGTAAGAAACATCAACAAACAAAACAACAGTCTACATGTCTAACCGAAACTCACAAGAAACAACAAAGAATAAAACAACAATCTGTATAATCGGTCTCAGACTTTCGAAACTCGAATCATAATCATCCCGCCTACTCCACCACAACCGGTGACGGCATCGCAACACCGCCACCAACAGCCGCACCGCAGTGCGAAAATGCCCGCATCACAACATGAAGTACCATGCCCGGATCACCACTCGAGGCACAACAACCACATCGATAACATCACAATCACCTATAATTCCCATAAACACTGACTCAGTATGACATTTCGAACAACAAAACTCATTCAAAACCGTTTTACTAGATTATAACACAACATATTATACAGAATAAACTGACAAGATTCTCATGAACATCATCCTTACCATTTCACGGAATAACATGTATCATCAATACACATACGATTTTGACTATCCATGCCAGATCAATCAAATTATTACCTTTTGAACCTTATTCCATCAGATTGTCGTACCCAACATATATCACAAACATTCATATAACAACTTTATGACTATCACACCATACCGCTTCTCGTGAGGTCAGAACCTCACACAAATATTTATACACATCATAGACCCATAATCACATCCAACTAGTCAATCCTGATCACGTAAGTTGTCACTTGACAAAGAATACCTCTCATTCGAGCTTAACTCAGGTGCCTTTCACAACATATCCTCTCATACACACAATTATTACCCCTCCGGCAATGTAGCCATAACATCAGTACCCAACTTCCAGCGAACACCTCATATATCCACATCTTACACTCCCTCACAACCAATCATACTAATCACCTCCACAAAATCAACCTCATTAGAACAACTAGTTTCCCTAAAGTAACATCATCCTCAACCACTAATAACAATACTATGGCACCAACATCCTTCATGTGACCACTCTCTTACTATCATTTCTTAGTATAATAATCTGTTTCCTCTCTCTGGCTATCATCCCAAATAACAAACATCCAATCCATCAACAAAATCTACCTCAACATGATTCCCATATATATCCTTTATTATATCGTTACCTAACTCTCCACTAAAATCTCAGATCGTGCAAACACTCTACAAGCTCCTTATTCCCTTAATACCTCGAAACTCACGGCTAACATGTCGTCCTGCTCTCCTATATAACCTTCAACTCACACCCTCTAGTGATGCTATTGTACATTTCCATAATTTCCTACCTTCATGCTCCTTAACTCCGGTCAACGTTCTCTCAACTTACTTCCATCCCTCTTTCCCTCCTTTTACTCAATAATGCCAATTAATAAGTCATCTCCTTTCTCTTTCTACCTAACTCTTTAGTCATTTGTTTATTTTCCATAGCTCCACAACTCTAATTCCATTAATTCATATCAATATCTTATCATTCTTCTTATCATTTATCATTTATCATCTCTCATCTTGCTTCACACTCACTCTTGTTACCATCAAATCCGCACACTAACAGTTACTCTTCAATTAGTCGTATCTCCCTTTCGCATCTCTAGAAACCAAAATTCACTTCATACCGTTTGTCTAAAGAATTACACACTAGGCTCACCCCTTTGTTATTCCAACTTCCCAAACTTAGCCACTATCTACAAATCCACATCGCGACATAACTTCCTTTAAGTTCACTATATACCACTCTTTCCTATCCTCTTACAACAACCTTCCATTACATATATCCTTAAGCAACTCTATCCTAGCTGTGTTCCTCCATAAATCCTTACACATCCAAATATGCCACTACTCGTGTCCCTTATCTCAATCTTTCATTCTCATGCTTCTTTACACTTACATCACCCTTGTCCATATACTTACTTCTATACTACTCAACACACGACTATATCACTCATCATATCTCACAAAACATGCTCTTTGCCTCAATTAGCTCACATTCTTCCTTTTTATTTTTCCACTATCTCTCACATGTCTTCCTTATCCAACACATGTCCCTGATAAGGCGGCATTCTCCTTGTCATAACTTCCGGTAACTTACGTATCAAGACCGTCTCACATATAAAAGAATGCGTTAAGACTCAAAACATACATGTGTATATACCCTACGACTCAAAATAATGTAAAAACATAGCCACCGGCTCAAAACAAAAGTAAGAACATAGCCACCGACTCAAAGCAAAAGTAAGAACATAGCCACCGACTCAAAGTGGCCGCCCAATGAGGTACTCGGTCGAGTACATAACATACTAGGTCGAGTACAAGGTACTCGGTCGAGTAACTATATTACTCGGTCGAGTTTTCGACTCCAGAAGCAAACTCAATTGTCGCAGAAGGATTACTCGGTCGAGTATTGGGAATACTCGGTCGAGTAGACCTTACTCGGTCGAGTATGAGACTACTCGGCCGAGTTCACGACTCCAGACGCTAAACAGTATTATCACTGAGAGATTACTCGGCCGAATATGGAATACTCGGTCGAGTATAAAAGATACTCGGCCGAGTAGGGACTACTCGGTCGAGTATCGGCGCAATTCTCAGCACCGACCAGTTTTCGTAAAACAGTCATATCTCCCTCGTTACTAGGTCGTTTTGGGCGTGTGACCTATCGTTAGAATCGTAAGAAGACAAGATATCATCTCAACTTGGAATCACAGCAATATCATTTCTAGAATTAGACTTATGACAGTTTTAAAACAACCCTTCCGTAATCGTTCTTTCTACAAATCAAGTTTCCTCAGCCAAAACCACTTGAACATACATAAGGCAACAATAACAATTCAATACTTCAAGAAACCAGTACATAGAGGCACTTTTATCATACTCACATTAAAATTAAACACGACATTCACATATATAGACGCATGGCCTTAATCACATGCTTCAACCAACAATCAAGCATTAAAATCATCATGTTCACATGCACATGTACCACTACCATACTTCATGTTCAACATTGTATTAAACAGGTAACATGATCACATTCTTCAGGCTCAATATCAATCAGATACGAATTCACAATTCACCCTTCATATTTTACCATGCTCCAACACTTAACATGCCAACATATTCATGCTCAAAGTTTAACATCAACAATCCTCGATACATTCTTCAACAACTATCACATTCCACTTCTTTCATCACTTAATCCAACCATGCACAAGATTCAAACTATAGATATCAAACACACATAACTCAAACATACAACAGTTTCCCCCCATGTGACCGGCTTGAGATCGTAAGGGCCTTAGTGCGACTCCGGGACGTCTCCCAAGTCTTTGCGGTAGCTCCAAACAACTCTCCCCGGGTTCATTTTATTTAGACTCCCTAAGTTCATTGAGTTCATTAGTTTTAGGTGCCGGAATCGTCGGCTCTGATACCACTTTGTAACACCCCCTCATACCAAGGTACCTTACCAGGACTACCCCAGCATGAAAGGTTGTTACCATCTCGGTTGCCCGAGGTTAGTATATATCAAAAGCAACAGCCCAAACACATTTATTAGTGTACGGTAGTTATAAAAGTTACATAGTCTCCAAAATCTAATAAACGAATTATCAAAAAGGCAACAACTACCAAAACAATAACTAAGGCTCTTGATGGTGTCATCTAATCCAGCGTGGTGACTCTCCCATGACTGCCCCAAGCTCAATAAATGTATCACCTGTCACAATCTGCTCACCATCCCCGAATGGATCACTGCAGGTTTTACAAAACAACAACACGGGGTCAGTACTACTCAATCAATATAAGACAACAAACATTACCACCAGCTGATCATCGATCTCACACACAGTAACCGACTACACACCGAAGTGTGTAGCCCTGCCAGATTACCCATCGCAACAGGTAATCCTCGCCGCCAGTGGGTGACCGCAGCCCATCCCACCTAGTCCAGCTCATCAACGAGCGACTAACAATCCATGTCCCTTAATGTGCACATCCCCTCCCGTGACGGGTTCCACGGAGGGCGAACTAGGGTGTGAAGCCACTCCCGCAAGTGACTCCACCACAATCATACACACACAAGATCACAAATTGTCACAACATCACAACCGTCACAACACAACCACACCAACACCGTCATCACAACACCCATACTCCGATGATCAGCAGATAACATCAATTACAACACAAGCACAGTCTTAAATCAATTAACAGTAACTGAGTAGGGAAACCCTACCTTTTCGCAATCCGCTTACGCTGCAATCAACCATACAAATGCATAACAAATACCACATCGTCACCTACAACAACAATCACATAATTCCAATCACTAACAGCAAAACCCCATTTCCCCCAATTCCTGATTAAAAGCAAACCCTAGAATTAATCATCAACAAACATAGGAATAAAGACTTACCGACGAGAGGATGAAGGATTGAATGCAAAAGCTACGATGACCACACACACAGAGGAGAGATTTGGGAGTGATTAGGATGTCGTAAGTATGATTAGGGTTGTAAAATGATGTTTAGAAACTGCTTATCGAATAAATAATCCCTAAACACTCCCGCATCAAACCGCTGAAATATAACTCGCCAGACCGGATACTCGGTCGAGTATAGGGCATACTCGGCTGAGTATCCTCTACTCGGTCGAGTATTCATCATACTCGGCCGAGTATTCCTCGGCAGAACCCAAACAAACTACACCCTTGACACTACTCGGTCGAGTTGGCTCTACTCGGTCGAGTATTTAGCTTATGAAAATCCGTAGTGTTACAAAAGTGCCCTCTAAGAGGAAAACAAATAAAATTGATTAAGTTGATTGATGTGGAGTTGGTCAAATTGGTCGGTCATGCAAAACGAGGCTGGTACTCAGAAAGATCCGAGCTTACGTGGTTGAAAGTTCAAGCACGTAGACGCCAAAAAGCAAGAGCGTGGTCTTAGAATGCAAAGGGAGAAGAGAAGGGCGGACACTCGCGTGAGAAATATGAGGAACAAAGGTCCCTATTTATACTAATCACACGGAGAAATTAGGGTTTCGGAGAAACTTTGGAAGTAAATCTCGAAAAGATCTTAAAATGCGCAGAAAGGAGCTGGGAAGAGGCGCAGCAACCACTGCGTCTCTTGGAAGAGGCGCAGCACCTGCTGCGTCTCTTGGAAGTGGCGCAGCACCTGCTGCGTCCTTTCCCCAAGGGTTTCCTCCTGCGGAAGAAAGATTTTCCGCGTTTCTATTATGGAATTGCGGTTTGATCTTAATTTCCTTATTATTTATAATATAATTTCGGGAAATACTTTACCAAAAGATTAAAAGATTGAAAATATGGAATAGAAATATCCGGAACATTCCAGAATTTTATGACTCGGCATTTTAAACGGCTATTAGAAAATGAAGACGGTTTTTGACCCGGACTCCAAATGTACTCTAATTACTGTCAAAACGACCGAAATGGCGCGCAGATGACGACCAAGGGGTAGACACGAGTATTTGAGCTATCACTTGATGATAAACTTACGAACTGTCATAAATCGTTCCGTGTACCAAACATGCGGCCCAATCATCACCGGGTGCCTTGCGGGAGGTGCAGAAATGAGGTATCTACACTTGTACACTCTAAAACACTGTTTTTCCTCTCTCAATGGCTGCTACTTTGTTCTGCTCTTTTTCCCGGATCTCTTAATCTGTAATTCTTCCTTTTATTCTTTCTCTTTCTTTTACTCTCTTCTTAATTTATGATGTTTATTATTCCTCTATTCTTTCGCTCTTGTTCTATCACTATTACGTCTAGCTAATTTAATTGCTAGGATTTAGGGGATTCGATGAACTGTTGTTAGTTGCTAATTAGGTTTACAAATCTTTCGTTGCTATCATGTTTATGTTGTTAATCACTACAATTAACTGTAACTAGCTACTTGAATCGATGCATTTAGCTTAATTAATCTTGGTAAGCCTTAACCTAGACCGGAAGGTTGGAAGGGGTGAGACCCGCAGTGAACAAAAGGATGCTTTAGTGAGGGCGGAAGCTAAGCTAATAGTATTTTAGGGCGAATTGAGACCGGAAGGAGATATTCGTTGCCCCTTAGACTGATAAAATTGATCGATCTGTGACCTTAGCTTCAATTATCTGACATTCATTGATGACCCGACAATCCTAGTTCTCTTCCTTTACTGTTAATCTCTCTTACTCTTTTCTCACTTTAATCTCCTTTAGTTTTAGTTCAAACAACTTAAACCCCCAATTGTGACCATAGACAGACTAGGATTAATGAGTAGATAGTGACCGCCTCCCTGTGAAGATCGACCCTACTTACCGCTGACTTCTGTTAGTAGTACTTAGGTATTTATTTTTGTTACCTGACGACGGTATCACTACCCTCCTAAAACAAACTTCGTCTCGAAGTTTCACAATGATAAATACTTGTCAAAATGCCACACGTATCATTAATGTCTATACAGTAATAATCCTTCAGCAACCAACTCAACCATGCGATTATCAATATTAACATAAATTCCATTTCAGCAAACCACCCAAGCACTCTAGCAAACATGTCATCTCATTGAAATATCAAATCAAGCAATACAACATTTTACCACATATAACTTCCTTTTTACCGCATATCAAACATACAATTAACGAGTATACCATTCACATCATGTAACCATACTTATTAAGACATATCAACAAGGTTCATAACTTATAAAACAATTTTGATTAAACTTTTGTCATGAAATCGGGCATTTCAAAAGCTAGTAAACATGTTGTAACTTTTAAAAAAAATCGCTAATAAATAACCGTTTAACTAGTTCTTGAGATTTTATACTTTTCAGAAAATATAAAACATGAGAAAAAGATTCAAGTCCAAAGCTCAAATAACCATTTTATAATGATTTTTACAACTCAATTGGTTCAAACAGAAACTGATCAGCAATTCATTATGAACTTGGGTCATTTTGCAAAAATCACCATTAAATATCAAAACAACAACTTGGAACGTGTCTTATTAATTTGAAAACGTATACAAGTCTGTTAAACAGTGGAGTTGGAATTATGCGAAAATTATAAGTAATAATTAAATGAGAAATTTTGCAAAATTGTTAATTGAAAACATAACTGTACAGGAACTCCATGACCATTGTCCACTAAAATATCTTTTACTCCTAAACCTTAAATCGTATAAGCATAAAACCAGCGGCAAACGAAAGCTAACACACAGGGTTATCACAAACAAAATTTTCGTTCATAGATTATAATCAGGAAATAAATGGCAGTCAAAACAAATAAAGGTAAAAATCCGGGAAATTAACCAAGCGTGATTTTACAATCCTACCCCCCTTAAAATTAAGGTTACGTCCCCGTAACCTACTTACTTAAACAAAAGGACTAGTACTAAACATAAATAGATAATCATGGCTTCGGGCAACACATATCAGCATATCAATAGACATGTTATTTCCTACTACACATATTTCACACACTCCAACATGTGAAACATCCAATTAATACTATTACATTTTCATTCTCATAATTATATAAACCAACTGATAACTCCATCTATCACACGATTCAGATGATCACCCAATTGCAAAGACAGTGCCAATACAGTACTACATCTCACAACCCATGGCCTCACACAACTCCGTACAATACTTACCTCAATCCGCGCCTGCAACAACGTTGCCAATATACATCTTAAGGCAACCAATTGACTCTTAAAAGAATTAACACGACTCCATTTTAATTACCCCACTCAAAATTTTCTCTCAAGGTAACCGGTTCAAAACTGAGAGGACCATGGTACGTATTAAACCGCTATAAGAGGGGCACCTAACAATTTCTACCCGGGGTTCATTTTATTTAGACACATCCTAAGATCATTATTATTCATTGGTTAGGCCTGAGGATCATTTTGCTCTAATACCACTTTGTAACACCCCCATTTATTCAGGAGCCTTTAGCTAGACATTCCCAAATAAATAGGACTGTTACCATCTCGGTTTCCTGAGGCAGTGAATAACAAAGTCCAACTCACCAAAGTACTTTAAATAAAACTTTAACGATTACAAGTTTATTACAACTTAACCAACTAAAACTTAATATAAAATAATTACAACTCACAGCGGAAATAAAATGAATAAACTATTAAATAAATTATGATGAACTAATTAAGTCAGCTAGACGCCTAGGCCACGGTCAAGTCCTCACGCAATCCCATAAGCTCCCAAGTCATCTAATCTTTAGTACCTGTCAAATCTGCTCCCCATTATGGTTCATCACAGGTGTTAACGAATACAATGTCAACCACGAGGTTGAGTAGGATAACAATCTCAAGACAGATAATATAAATAGTATAAAGATTCAAACAACAAATCAACTGTTCTCATAATTCAGCCCTCAACCTCCCGTTGAGTCACAATTCAGCCCTCAACCTCCAGTTGAGTAGACAAACCAGAGACAGGTCTACAGAACCAGCCTGGGGCCTTACACCACCACGAAGGTATAATACAGTGTCTGCTAGTAAGTTTATAATACATCACCCAAAGGCTCTTACCATGATGTCTACCTCAGCCAGGCTAAACCTGATATCCAACTCATTATCAAACAACCAGTACCAACAACAATGGCTACCTACCACACCGTCTTAGAAGTAACCAATACAACCGCTTCCAATCACAATATACAAGGTATGTGTAATACAATTATCCAAACAGTTCAATTCAATTAACACAACATCCAATTAAATAAGAAGATACACAATTAATAGGTCCAGTAGAATCGTTATCCTACCTCGAAAGCAAGCACTCCAAATAGGGCAATCCGAATAAAAGCAATCTACTAGAAGTATTATTCTTCACTAAATGCGTTCAACCAATTCCGTCACCTATATAAATAATAACGATTACTAGCTATTCTAAATATATAACTAATTATAAACTAGTTACATTAATTATATTATTACGTAATTAAATAATTATAAACCCGTCTTCAAAACCCGTCTAACAATAAACAACATCAACAATAAAATAATAGAGTGTATTACTACACCAAACACCTCCCTTTAAATCCCAATCATAAACCCGTAAGACCTCCCTTCAACCATGTTCCAACCCTTTCCCGACAACCACCATGACCTGTGATGCGTGTCCTAAATATGATGTTTTACACCCTATTTTACACGCATTTCAGAGCTCATTTATGTAGTTTAAGGCTACTATTTGCCCCATTTTGTCTACTTTCGTATTTTTATGTAATATTGCAGAATTATGCGGAAATGAGTAGATATTGAGCTAAATCCGTCCCCGAGTATCCTGCATTGTAATTGACGTGAAGTATTTACTCAAGGAACGAGCTTGGTGCGCATTTTGAGGCCCGAAAGACAAATCCACGAGAAGTTAGAAGTCAAGTATCAGCTACTTCAGTCAATCGACCGATGCCCTTAGTCGATCGACGAACCCACGAGTTCCAGTAGCTACTGTTCAGCGAAGAGCAGTCGATCGACTGCCTTGCGTGGTCGATCGACCAAGCCGCTATCTCAGACGTGAATTAAAAGATCGAGAAGTTAAAAGCCCATTGTTTTAGGTTTTAGAAAATAAGAACTACGTTGTATTCCTATATAACGTAGCTTTAGTTTCAGCATAGGGGAGTTCCCTTTTGTCAAGTTTTATTCAGTTTTTATTAGTTCTATCATCATTAATTAGGGTTCGAGGATTATTTCGGTATTAAATAAAATTCACTTTCACATTCGGCTTTGTTCTTTTCCTTCGCAATTCCACACGGTACTCTCTTGTTTTCATTCAGTTATTTTGCTTTCATTCATAGTAATAGAATTGCTAGATCAGTTTCCCCAAGCCGAATTCCCATCTTATGTTAATTGTTTATTTCACCGTATTAATCATGAATTCTGTAGTTTATTTAGCTAATTTTATTGTTGTCTTTATTCCCATGCATTATGAGTAGCTAAATAGCTTGTGCTAGGATGTAGGGGAACTGTAGATTAGGCGGCATTAGAATAGGGAACCCTGAATCGCGCCACGGTCGATCGACCGCCTACCATGGTCGATCGACTGGTCTCGTGAGATATGCTTCGTTTTAATTAATTTAATTTCTATGTTTGACGAATCAAGTGCACGCGACTAGTTGAATGTTTAGGATTTGACCGACCCAATAAAGATCGAAAGATAGGGAAGGGAAATAGCCTACCTAATTAAGACGACTAGATTAACAAGATCGAAAGATAAGTTAGTTTAGACCTTTTAGTCACTTTTCAGAACGAAAGTTAGTATTAGTGATATTAGGGACCTGTAGCGAGATCGAAAGATGCTACCTGTGAGAGTGGACCGAGAGGACCTCTTATTTCCCGTCTCACGTGATTGTTTTAGACCTACCTAGTTTGCTGCCGCCGAAACTATAGTGAATCGACCATCCTTGCACCCTTTTAATAATTGTTTTATCCGTTTATTTAGTTTATTGTCTTTTGTTGCCTTAAGCTATAGACCAAATCAACTCAACCCCCACATTCGTTACCTTAGACTGAAATTAGACAACTAATAATTACTTCTGTCTCTCTGTGGTTCGGCCCTGTTACCACTAGCTTTTGTTAGTTTTAATAGGTTTATAAATATTATTTTTGGTACTCACAACGACGGGTATCAACCTGCCACAACCACCACCGAGAGCCTCCACTGCCGACAGTCCAGCCACGGTCCAAACTCCTCTCCTAGCCACCATATCTGGTCACCAAGCCACGCCCTAACTCACAATACCACAATATACGAACCCGACGCAACCATACACGACACACAACTACACATAACCACCAGCCATCATACTGCCACCAGGCTACCACCTTGGTCTCCTCCTGACCCACGGTAGGCCCCATCAGCACCACCATACACGACAGCCAAGGCCGAGCTTTGGCAACAACATACCCGACACCCACAACAACACACCAAACACAACCACGACTGAAGGAAATGTAGATCTATATACATATTTAACATACTCATATATGTCTAATTAATTTGTCATAAAATTAAAACGGATTTTATGCATGCAAACATTAATAAAAGAGAAGTGAAATAATGTCCTTACATTCAATATTTCGGCTATATTGGGCACAAGAGAGATCACCTTTCTCTTCTTGTTCTTGAGCTATTCCAATGGATGAACAAGATCTAAGAATAAGATCTCTCCCCAAGATTTATACCCAAGGCTTTCTCTTAATCTAATTAATATTATTTGATCTAGTATAATATTAATCTTATAGAAAAATTGAACCAAAATGCTTGTTTTGGGTTCTCAAAAACCGGTTGAGAGAGAGGGATTTTAGAGGATTTTATCTTTCTAAAACTTGATACTTTTTTTAGAAGTGTAGTGTCATGAATGAATAATACACTCTTTCTTGTAGTGTATGTTAAAAATTAAAAGACAAAAACACTTTGCCCTTTTTCTTTTTTTCAACCGTGTAAGAGGAGAGGAGAGGGGAAGAGAAAGACCCAATGCATGCATTAGTTTGCCTTCACAAGGTCAATAGGGTTGCATGCCTACTTTCCTAATATAATCATTATGTTTACCACTAATTGTAAACATAATATTAATCCTAATCCTCCTCCAAATTTTCGGCACATGTGTATAATATGGATTCCATATTATTTTGTCAATTGTCAATATGTCACATGTCATATGTGACATAAATATGTTATGTATTTTTAACATATCAAAAATCAACGTATTAATAAAAATACGTCACATACAAAAATCGACTTAGTAATTTCATAATTACTTGTACCAAAATTTTACCAACTTATAAATCGCATTTATAATGATTCATTCAAATCCAATCGTTTCTTTAAACAATAATTTCATCCGAGTAATGATACAATTCGATTACTCAGACCGTATCTCATTTAATCACATTTCAATTTGATACGTAAATTTTACTTCCAAAATCGTCCGTCAATTTTTCAAGTAATTTAATTAACTCGTAACATTATACGATTAATTAAATGATCAATTAAGAGTATTGCCCTTTAGGTATGACCTAGGGGGTCAACTGATCACCACCGTCACACGACAGTAATGTCAAACTCTAGTCAGCCAATCATTACCGATATATGTTGACCAGTTGACAGTAACAATATTACTTCCCAATTGTATTCTTAAAATGAGATTTAATAATGATATTTAAATCACGTGATCGCACTATTGTTGAGGACACATTTCCCAACAATATCCCACTTGTCCTCGACAAGTGTGCGTCACCAATTCTCTTGTCCTATTACTATCTCCCACTCAATGCAAGGTGTCTTTCAGGTCGTACTTGCAAGTGATCATATCGAGAGTGGTTTCCTCGATCCGGAGAATAACCGATTGACCGGATTTATCCACACGGATACCCTCCGAGCGTGGCCACGCATTTCCGCTTGATTACTCCTCGAGTGGCCCCGAGATATTGTTATAACCCTGACTAGGGGTGGACAATTCCTATCGCACTCATTCCCTTCGACTAGCCACACCATCATAACCCAAAATATGCCCATTTGACCCCATTTACGAAGGTCGTAGTAACACAAATCAAAGTTAATCTGAAACTGTGCCATCTTAGGCGAATAGTCTCTAGTCAAAAGAATCGACTCATTAGAACACTATAGTAGCTCTCGCCACGACCAGGCTATATAAATTTGCCAGAACTCTATAAGCGGTCATTAGGCCCGACAAAATGTTCCTAACAGTCTGCCTATGTGATCGACTAGTCATCTCACATGACTGTATGGCACTTGAACTTGCCATCAATCGCCTCACACTCTAGTCACTTCGAGACGTCACCTCATATAAGTAACTATGGGCAAAACAATGTTAATCCATGTTCACTTTAACGGGGTTCAATCGTCTCTACAACCCGTTTGGATGTAACAAAGTATAAATTAAGGATAAAAGACAAATGCGATTATGAACATGAACAAAAACAACACTTTTATTTCATTTCAAAATCTAACAAAAATTTGGTACACGTTTAAGTCCCATGGACGCAACATGCCCATCATGCTTAGCCTGCGATAAAGGCTTGGTGAGCGGATCGGCTATGTTGTCATCCGTCCCAACCTTACAAATCGCAATTTCCTTTCTTTCAATGAAATCTCTTATTACATGATACTTTCTAAGTACATGTCTAGATCTATTACTAGACTTTGGCTCTTTAGCTTGGAAGATTGTCCCACTATTATCACAATAGAGAGTGATGGGATCATCGGCGGTAGGTACTACTTTTAGACCTTCCGTGAATTGCTTGATCCACATAGCTTCCTTGGCAGCTTCTGATGCTGCTATGTACTCAGCCTCCGTTGTCGAATCCGCGGTTACAGCTTCCTTGAAGCTTCTCCAGCTTACGGCACCACCATTGAGCATGAAAACAAAACCAGCTTGTGATTTCATGTCATTTCTATCCGTTTGAAAACTTGAGTCCGTGTATCCTGTAACACGCAACTCAGTGTCTCCTCCAAACACAAGGATAGAGTCCTTAGTTCTTCTCAAATACTTAAGGATGTTCTTGACAAAGAATCCAGTGACTCTCACCCGGATTTGCTTGATATCTACTCGTCATGCTCAAGGCATACGAGACATCGGGACGTGTGCATATCATGGCATACATGATTGATCCAACAAATGGAAGCGTAAGGGATCAACTTCATGCGTTCAACATCATGGGGTTCGGAGGGACATTGAGTCTGGCTCAATATCGTTCCGGTTACCATAGGTACCAAACCCCTTTTGGATTTGTCCATGCTGAATCGTCGAAGAATCTTATCAACATAAGACTCTTGACTTAGTGCCAATATCCTCTTGGGTCTATCTCTATAGATCCGGATACCTAATATGCGTTGTGCCTCTCCTAAATCCTTCATTTGGAAGTGGTTACCTAACCACTTCTTAAACGAAGACAACATTGGAATATCATTTCCAATGAGTAGTATGTCATCGACATACAAGATTAGGAACACAACATTGCTCCCACTGAATTTCATGTATAAACATGGTTCCTCAATATTTCGAGTGAAACCATTTTCTTTTATAACATGATTGAATCGATGATTCCAACTTCTAGATGCTTGCTTAAGACCATAAATGGATCTCTTAAGCTTGCACACTTTGTTAGGATTTTTAGAATCAACAAAACCTTCGGGTTGTATCATGTACACCTCCTCTTCTAAATGCCCATTTAGAAAAGCGGTTTTGACATCCATTTGCCAAATTTCATAATCATGAAATGCGGCGATTGCTAACAAAATCCGTATGGATCTTAGCATGGCTACGGGGGCGAATGTCTCATCATAATGGAGACCTTGGACTTGGGTAAATCCTTTTGCCACTAGCCTAGCTTTGTAGACATCGTCATGTCCTTCTATGCCATTCTTGACTTTGAATATCCATTTGCATTGAAGGGGTCTTGCCCCTTTAGGCAAATCTACCAAGTCCCAAACTTGGTTTTCAAGCATAGAATCCATTTCGGACTTCATGGCTTCAAGCCATAAGTTGGAATTAGGACTAGAGATTGCGGCCTTGTAGGTGGCGGGCTCGTCACTTTCCATAAGCAACACATCGAGTGTTCCATCTTCCTCGATAAGTCCCACATATCGATCGGGATGGCGAATAACTCGGCCCGTCCTTCTTAGTGGAGGAGGTACTACCGCGTTAGACGACGAAGGAACATCTTCTTGCGTCTCTACCTCGGTTTGTGGCTCTTGAACTTCATCAAGTTCAAAATTTCTCCCACTCTGTCTCTTAGAAATAAATTGACTTTCTAAGAAGACAACCTCACTAGACACAAACACTTTGTTTTCTTGAGGTTTGTAGAAGTAGTATCCTCGACAATGCGAGGGGTAACCTACAAAGGTGCATTTTTCGGATCTTGGGGCAAGCTTATTGTCGGCTTTAGTCTTGACGTAAGCATCACATCCCCAAATCCTCATATAGGATATATTAGGAACTTTTCCCGTCCACATCTCATATGGAGTCTTTTCGGTGGATTTAGTGGGACTATTGTTCAAAGATCTAATTGCGGTTTGAAGCGCAAATCCCCAAAACGAGTTCGGTAACTCGGTTTGGCTCATCATGGATCGAACCATATCAAGTAGGGTTCGATTCCTCCTTTCGGCAACACCATTGAGTTGTGGTGTTCCGGGTGGAGAAAGTTGTGATATAATACCACAACCTTTCAAGTGTGAATCAAATTCAAGGCTTAGGTATTCACCACCACGATCGGAACGTAGTGCTTTTACCTTTTTGTTCAATTGGTTCTCTACTTTGTTTTGAAATTCCTTGAATTTCTCAAACGCTTCACTCTTATGTTTCATTAAATAGACATGCCCATGTCTACTTAAGTCATCGGTGAAGGTTATAAAGTAGTCATAATTACCACGAGCGGTGATACTCATTGGTCCACATACATCGGTGTGTATGAGTCCCAATAGCTCACTAGCTCGTGTCCCTTTACCACTAAAAGGATTACGAGTCATTTTGCCAAGTAGGCAATATTCGCATGTACCAAATGATTGATAATCAAATGGTGTAATCACATTAGTAGAAATTAATCTTTTGATGCGATTCTCGTTTATGTGACCTAATCGACAATGCCAAATGAACGCTTCACTTGGGTCACTTGTTTTGAGTTTCTTTGATTGAATGTTATAAATATCATTTGTCGGATTTGAGGTCTCTAAAATGTAAATGCCATTTATGGAAGAAGCTTGGCCAATAACCAAATCATTCCTAGAAATAGAGCAATGATTGTTCTTAATGACAAAACAAAAACCGTCCATGTCTAGCATGGCGATTGAAATAATGTTTTTAGAGAGCGTAGGAACATAAAAACAATTATGCAAATACAACTCAAAACCGTTTGGCAAAGCTAGAACATAAGTTCCTTTGGATTCGGCCGCTACCCGAGCTCCATTTCCAAGTCGAAGATCCACATCTCCCTTGCTAAGCTTCTCCACATCTCTTAAACCCTGTAAATGATTACAAAGGTGAGAACCACAACCGGTATCAAGTACCCATGTTGTAGTGGAAGTATAATTTATATCAATAACATAAATTTCTTTAGGAATTGTACCTTTTGGAGTAATGAGTCCCTCCCTTATATTTCGCAAATACATAGGGCAATTCCTTAGCCAATGTCCCATGCCATAGCAATAATGGCACTCATCATTAACTTGCTTGAAGTTCTTGATTTTCTTTCCCTTCTTCTTGAACCTCTTGCCCTTTGACGCAAGAACTTGATTGCTAGAGCTCCCACTAGCTTTGGCATCTTTATCTTCCAGAGACAAAGACCCTATAGATCGTATGAGGTAGTCTTCCTGAGACGGATTCACACGAGGTCTAGTAGTAGTGGGTGGTTTAGAAGAAGTGATGAAATTAAGGTTTCCATCCGAACCTATCCCGAAATGAAGTTCTCTAGTTGTATCGAAATTATTGTTGGAGCATACGTCGTCAAGAACATGGTGATATGACTCAATGGTTATCGGTGCGGTAGCATTTGATGGATTCATTGTAATGCACTACAAAATGGAGGAAAGGAAATATAAACATTTGTCTTTTTAAATCATACTTGCAAATTTAACAAGATATGAACATTTATATAGTGACCTCTACCCAACTATAATAAATGATTCCAAGACCCAAATTCATATCGACTTAGGCACGGTATGGCCGATGAAACCCTTATCAATATAACTCGGTGGATTAACGTTTTAATCGATTCTACTTTTAGAACTCTTGGTCGATAAATTTACTCTAATATTTATCTATAGCCCGGAACACATGCAACTACGGTCGCGAATACTTCCGTTGAGTTCAATCCAAATTTCGAATAAATGTGTCCATTATCCAAATCCACATCAACTTGGGCACGGTATGGCCGATGAAACCCTCATTAACATGAACTCGGTGGATTAACATTCATCACCCACTTCCCCTACGTAACAAGGTTTGTACCCCGGTAGGGCCGAGTGCACTCCCTCGCGAAATAGGTTTTCATGGTTTCTACTATTTGGTAAGGCTATGTCTCAATTGTTTGTTTTAGCGAGAGGTCATGTCAATTTATTATCTATCACGTTTTAAGTGAACTAAAGCGGTGAACTACGATAATTCGAATTGACACGGTCGATAAACTCGATAAAATAAGACAATGCATGTTTAGTTATGGCGATTTAGCGATGCATGTAACATAAAATAAAATGCAAGCATAAAGATAAATAAATCCTAGTATGGCCTTTCCTAAAATAGAAAAACTATTAATCTATTACATATTCGGAAACCAACTCCATTGGTCCCTTGAACTTCGGTTGTGGCACGCATCTCGAGGTAACACCGTCTTTATGTATCGTCATTCTTGAAGAAATCCGTCTTTTGGAACTCCGGAATGAATAAAATTACATAATAAATTACATAATTTCCTATTATACATTTGTAACTAAAATAAAATAAATCTATTAAATATTACAAAACGGTGATACGAGATCACAATAAAAATTACAACCGAATCGATATTCCCATACATTTCGGGAAATACCAATTAAAATCTAAGGCCATACTAAGTAAAATTACATAATTCAAAATTACATAAATTAAAATTATGACAATCATAAGAAAAAGCAGCATTATAATATGTATGAACATGCTCAATTTTTATGCTAAATCGCCTTTTAATTAGCCAATATCGTATATTACTCGGTTTTTACGGATTTGCGTGATTTCAACATTTTATAATCACAAAAATACATAAACTCATATTTATGCATAAGTTAATTACCCTAACCTCTTAGGACTCAAAATATAGTCTTCACTAATAATTTGATCATAATTAACTTTTATTTACAAATTTGTTCATAAATGGACCAAAATTACAAAAATAAGCTATTAAACTTCAAATAAATCACAAAATTTCAAATAAATTCAAAATTTGAAATTTAAATTTATGAACATTCTGGAAAAATTCCATGACACTCATAATGTTCAAAATCTTAGGTTAAAAAAATTTCGAAATTCTTCCGGAAAAACAATGTTGCGGTTTATCGATTTTAATAAAATAATCATAAAAACATGGAAAAATTATTTTCATTAACTTTTCAATTTTAGATCTGAAAAATATAGTAAAATGCAACATAAGACGTTTTTCTTAAGTCATAGATTATGTTTTTATTAATTTTCACTAATAATGTCACTATTTATGCCATTTTTCTTCAAAAATTCATAAATCATGCAAAAAGACTTCTTTATAGCCAATTATTTTACACACATCTTGTAAAATTGCATGTGACAACATATAAATTTTCTATGACCAGATTCGAAATTTAACTCATATTAACCTATTTTTCTCTTAAATCCGAGTTTAATAATGAAAAATTCATTTTTCGAGCATAACAAGTGCAAAAATTATGAAAATTTACATTTTATATCAAAATAATATATGTAACAACATATCCAAAAACCAAGTGAAAATTCGAAGTATAGCTAATTTTCGACCAAAAATGACATTTTTACTCATAAAATCACATTTAAATGTCATTATTATTAAATATGAACAATAAAAATCCGAAAAATTAACCAAAATATCCTAAAACACTTTAGGACCAGAAATATTAACATACATGTAATTATTTCGTGATATATCATAATAACACAAATTTTACAAGTTTTATTTTGTTATTCATATAACTCGGAAAAACTTTTAACCAATTTGCATGCAAACAACCGTGGCTCATGATACCGATTGAAGGAAATGTAGATCTATATACATATTTAACATACTCATATATGTCTAATTAATTTGTCATAAAATTAAAACGGATTTTATGCATGCAAACATTAATAAAAGAGAAGTGAAATAATGTCCTTACATTCAATATTTCGGCTATATTGGGCACAAGAGAGATCACCTTTCTCTTCTTGTTCTTGAGCTATTCCAATGGATGAACAAGATCTAAGAATAAGATCTCTCCCCAAGCTTTATACCCAAGGTTTTCTCTTAATCTAATTAATATTATTTGATCTAGTATAATATTAATCTTATAGAAAAATTGAACCAAAATGCTTGTTTTGGGTTCTCAAAAACCGGTTGAGAGAGAGGGATTTTAGAGGATTTTATCTTTCTAAAACTTGATACTTTTTTTAGAAGTGTAGTGTCATGAATGAATAATACACTCTTTCTTGTAGTGTATGTTAAAAATTAAAAGACAAAAACACTTTGCCCTTTTTCTTTTTTTCAACCGTGTAAGAGGAGAGGAGAGGGGAAGAGAAAGACCCAATGCATGCATTAGTTTGCCTTCACAAGGTCAATAGGGTTGCATGCCTACTTTCCTAATATAATCATTATGTTTACCACTAATTGTAAACATAATATTAATCCTATCCTCCTCCAAATTTTCGGCACATGTGTATAATATGGATTCCATATTATTTTGTCAATTGTCAATATGTCACATGTCATATGTGACATAAATATGTTATGTATTTTTAACATATCAAAAATCAACGTATTAATAAAAATACGTCACATACAAAAATCGACTTAGTAATTTCATAATTACTTGTACCAAAATTTTACCAACTTATAAATCGCATTTATAATGATTCATTCAAATCCAATCGTTTCTTTAAACAATAATTTCATCCGAGTAATGATACAATTCGATTACTCAGACCGTATCTCATTTAATCACATTTCAATTTGATACGTAAATTTTACTTCCAAAATCGTCCGTCAATTTTTCAAGTAATTTAATTAACTCGTAACATTATACGATTAATTAAATGATCAATTAAGAGTATTGCCCTTTAGGTATAACCTAGGGGGTCAACTGATCACCACCGTCACACGACAGTAATGTCAAACTCTAGTCAGCCAATCATTACCGATATATGTTGACCAGTTGACAGTAACAATATTACTTCCCAATTGTATTCTTAAAATGAGATTTAATAATGATATTTAAATCACGTGATCGCACTATTTCTGAGGACACATTTCCCAACAACGACATCACCACACGCTACCATTGACCGCCTTTACTCATCCTAACACCACCCTAGACACCGACAACTTCACCTAAACCCTAGCCACCACCATATACGACCACAACCACGACAACAACTATAAACACGACACACCCAACCTATGCACCTCCCTTTGAACCCGATTTCCGACCACCAACCACCACCCATTCCACCAGCCATGGACACCATCCTGATCCCCTTTCTACCCACAACACTAAACACCCATAGTCCTCCAAGTAGGCCACGACAACAAGGTTATTAATCCGTCTTAAGACGGCTTCACCACAACACCAACAATTCCCCTGTTTTATGCAAATTACGGCCACCCACCGCACGAACCACCGCCCATAGCCACCCCAACACCACCACCATGGTCGACCCAGCCACCACGACCCATCCTACCCAAGCTAGGTCGGTCATGCCTCGAGTATGGGTTCATAAATCATAAAAACATGTATAACGACCACCCAAAACAACCCCCTTCAAACACCCCTTTCCCACCGGTTTATGGTGGTCAACGGAGGTCAAAGAAGGTCCCTGATGGTCCATGGTCACAATCACGGTCACGGCATGTCCTACGGTGGCCTAGTTTACGAGTTATAGCAAGGCAAAATGTATACATAAGACGGTTTAAAGTATTACCTTGAGGCGATAATAAAAGTTAATCCCTTTGCTTTTCTCTTCCTTAATTTTCTTCTTCTTTCTTTTAGATCTCTTCCTTCTTCTTTTATGAATTATTTTTCAGTTTTTTTTGTATTAATAGGCTAGGTTTAGATGTATAGGACACTAATTAGGAAACTTATTACCTTATTACCTTTATTAGTATAAAATACAATTGCTATCACTAATTATTATTATTATTATTATTATTATTATTATTATTATTATTATTATTATTATTATTATTATTATTATTATTATTATTATTATTATTATTATTATTATTATTATTATTATTATTATTATTATTATTATTATTATTATTATATACGGCCCAAAGCATATACACGGCCCAACTATCTAATCCCGCCTCATACACTATTTTATTATATTATTCCGTCTTATTCACGATTATAAATTATAATTAATTATTTAAATGCGTTAATTAATATAAATTTTTATCAAATTACGGGATATTACAATTTTGCCGATGGTTTTGGGAATAAAGATCAGGTTCCGTATTAGCCGGAGATGGATCGGCTCCTTTTTCCTTCAATGGTGGAGGCTTTTAAGGAATTCTCTCCCGAGAAGATGGCTGAGAATGATGTGCATAATGCCTTCATGGTACGTATCCCCCTTCTGCTGCCTTGCCTGCTCTGAACCCTTTCTTGCCGAACCTGCTAACTCTTCTTTCTTGCTAACAGGCCTTCCAGTTAGCCCTCTATAACAAGAAGATGATCAACGTGCTCCAAACCACTAGTCGGGCAACACATGCTAAGAATCAAGAGCTTTCTGGAACCGTTGCTGACTTGGAGCAGCAGCATCTTGATCTGAGGGAGCGCGTGGCGGGGTTGAAGGCTGAACTGAATGGAGCCAAGAAGAAGTTGAAGGAGGAAGCTGATCAGCTGGCACACACTCCGGAAGTGTGCAATACTTTTTCTGATGCCCTCAAGCGTTCTGACGAAAAGATCAGCGAGCTGATCTCCCTTGCCACCAATATTGTTGCTTATGCTACCTGGCGGGACAAGATTAGTGGAATACGTGCTGCGCTGGCTGAGCCTCCTACCCTGCAGTCCATTGAGGAGGAAGAGAGGTAGCTGGAGACCCTCTACCCTGTTCAACCTGACTTGAGCGTGCTGATGCCTGAGGTTGGCGAGGTGAACTCCCCTGCGTTGATGGAGCAGACTACTTCTTAGGAAGCTGGCTCCTTCCAGGAAGCTGTTGTTGCTGTGGAGATCCAGGAGGCTGCTGGGAGTGAGAAGGTGCAGCCTGGTCCTGTACCTAAAATGGGGAGTCATCAGGAAAATGTAGAAGCGGTGTCTGAGAGGGAGGTCATTGACCTGGCCTCTAGTTAAAAGTACTTTAATTTTTCATGACTGGCAGTCTGGCTCTGTGTGGCGTAGGCTTGTAAGTATTTTTCAAACACTTTTGTGGTTTGTCCGCCGTGGTGGCGTTTTTTAGACTCTGGGCCGTGCCTGCCTTGGCGGCATGTTTGGCCATATTTTGGAATGATCCTTGTCCAGTTTTGGCAAGTTGTTTTACTTATATTGTGACTTATTTGTTGATTTTATAGATTTAGTCACATATCAGGTGGTCAGACTCAGCTCAGGGAGCGGTTGCGTTAGCCCAATGGCTGATTTTAGTTGGTAGTGGTCGTGTCAACCTAGGAGGTTGATTTAGACCTGTCGTGTCAGCCTGAGAAGGCTTATTTAGACTTAGTTAGCTGCCGTGTCAGCCTAATGGCTGATTTAGACATATGTTGCGTTCTGGATAGAGGTGGCCAGGTCAACCTGTGAGGCTGATTTAGACCAGTCGTGTCAGCTTGAGAAAGCTGATTTAGACTTAGCTAGCTGCCGTGTCAGTCCAATGACTGATTTAGACATATCCTGCATTCTGACTACTTAACCTTGTTCATGACGCAAGGTGTGTTCATCACGTTTAAAGCCAACAGGGGCGTACCTTAGGCAAGTTTATCGTCGTTCTAGGACCAGTGGAACGTTGCAGGATTCTAGTAGCTCAGATATCCCTGCGCTCCATATGTTTGTGCATGCATGCTGGGGCCCTGATTATGTCGAGTACTCGGTGTTGATAGCTACGTTTGGGGGTGGTATCCGGGGTAGCTACATGAGCTTTAAGCTGTTAGGCAGGCTCCCCTTCGTATGTTCCACAAGCCGCCTGATGAGAGTGCTCCTATTGGAGAATTAGGTTAGGCATGTTGGAGTGCCATGTGCCTTGTCACCCCACGTTCACAGTTGACAGTCCTGTTGGCAACACTTTCAACGTACCATAGATATTAGAGTGCAGAGTGGTATTTTCAAAAGAACCCAAAATAGAAAAATCTATCAGAAAAATGTGAAGTACCTGGCGCTATCTCATGGGGTTCCAGAGCAATCGTGGTCCCAGGAAGCTACAGACCAAACGGCTCCAATAGTGGTTTTAAGTTTAAAGAAATGTAAGCAAATAAATAAAAATGATTGCAATAAAAGTTGGTAGTATGCCTACTACCGTTTTTTTTATGGGGTTTTTTAGATACAAACTCTGTACACTAAATTCTACTTGTTATCAAAAGTGATACCTCTTCAGGTGAAGTATGTTCCATGGTTTTGTATTATGTGACCATCCATGGTCATCAATCTGTACGCCCCATGGCCAACAACGCCTTCAACCTGGTATGGTCCTTTCCATTTGTAGGCGAATTTGCCTACTTTGCGATTCTTGCTGTTTTAAAACACCTCGCGGAGAACCAGGTCTCCTACCTCCAGGAGCCTGATTTTTACGTTTTTATTGTAGCTTTTGGCGACTGACTGTTTGTAGGCAGCCAGACGTATCTTTGCACTTGCTCGCAGCTCATCTATCGTGTCCAGGCTACTGATCATCTCTACATTGTTCAGTTCCCCTGTCATACATCCATACCTGTGGGTTAGAGCTAGAACTTCTGATGGAATCACTGCTTTTACGCCAAACATCAGGCTGAAGCGTGTTTGGCTTGTTGTCGTCTTTGGTGTAGTCCTGTCTGACCATAGTACCAGTGGCAGCTCATCTGCCCACTTTCCTCCCAACTCCTGCAATCTACTTCTTAAGTTGTCCATGATGATCTTATTGCTAGATTCAGCTTGCCCATTGGACTTTGGAGTCCTGGGTCCTGACTTTTTCAAAGAGATATTCCATCTGGCACAGTATCCTTCCGCGTCATTTGACACGAATTGTGATCCGTTGTCACATATGATTTCTGATGGGATACCAAACCTGTAGATGATATTACGTTTGATAAAAGAAATGACTTGCTTATCTTTTACCTCTGTGAATGCTTCTGCCTCTATCCATTTTGAAAAATAGTCTGTCATTGCTAGCATCCATAGTCTATTTCCTTGGGCTCTGGGAAGAGGGCCCACGATGTCCATTCCCCATGTCATGAATGGCCAAGGGGAAATAATAGGATACAAAGGCTCTGCTGGCTGATGGATCATTGGCGCTGACCGCTGGCAGGCGTCACATTTCCGAGCGTATTCTGTTGAGTCTGCCCTCATCGTAGGCCTGAAATAGCCTTGGCTGAGGGCTTTATTTGACAGATTCCCGCCCCCTGCATAGTTTCCACATTCGCCAATGTGGAGGGCATGCAACACGGTCTGTGCTTCTTATTTATCCAGGCACCGTAAGTAGGGTCCTGCCACTGACTTTCTAAAAAGCACATTGTCAATCAGTGTGAACCTGGAGGCTTTCATTTTAAAACCCTTTACCTCCTTTTTGTCACTTGGCAGCTTGTCGTGCCTCAACCAATTTAGGTAAGGCGTACGCCAATCCTGGTCAGCTGACTAGTCATTTGCGCTTGACAAAACTGTCGCTTCATCTTGCTAAACTTCTAGTTCTCCCTTATCTGCTTCCTCTACTTGACGGTTCTAATACATGCGCGATGGGGATGCTGGCCAGCTTCGTTGGCTTGAAGGTTGCCCCCAGGGTTGCTCGAGCATCAGCCTCCACATTCTGGTCTCTGGGGACCTGTTTAAGCTTGCAATCTCTGAATTTCTACTTAAGCTCCTTTGCTACTTTCAGGTAGGCTATCATCTTTGAATCCCTGGCTACATATTCATCATTCATATGGTTGACTATAAGTAAGGAGTCGCTAAATACCTGCAGGTTTCTGACTCCCAACTCTAAAGCTAGCTACATTCTTAGTATCAAGGCTTCGTATTCTATTTCATTGTTAGTTGCCTTAAATTCACAACGCACTGCTTGTGCTATCAGATCTCCATGGGGAGATCGCAGGATTAGACCTGCCCCCCCCCCCCCCCTGATTGGAGGCAACGTCAATATGCATCTGCCAGACTTCTGTGTCCCTATCCCCATTGAGGGTTAAGATTTCTTTATCTGTCAGATTTTGGATAGCTGGGCTGAAGTCTGAAACGAAATCTTTCAATGCCTGCGACTTTATCGTCGTTCTTGGGTCATACCTAATATCGTACCCACTAAGGTGTATGGACCATTTTGACATTCTGCCTGACAACTCAGGCTTTCTCATTATAGATTTTAGCGGGTAGTTAGTCACAACATGTATGGCGTGGGACTCAAAATAAGAGCGCAGTTTGTAAGATGCAATTACAAGTGCAAGTACCAGTTTTTCGAGAAATGTGTACCTGGTCTCTGCCGGCAGCAGAGACTTGCTTACGTAGTAGACTGGCCGTTGCTCCTTGTCCTGGTCCCTGACTAGGACCGCGCTTACTGCTACCTCTATGACGGCTAGATAAAGGAACCGTGGTTCTCCCTATTCTGGCTTTGATAGTAATGGCGGGGTGCTGAGGTAGTGTTTCAGCTCCCTGAATGCTTGCTCATGCTCTGCGGTCCACTCGAATCTCTGGCTCTTCCTTAATATGTCGTAGAACAGCCTGCATCTGTCTGAAGATCTCGAGATGAACCTGCTCAAGGCTACTACCTTGCCTGCTAGCCGTTGCACATCTTTTGGCTTTTCTAGTGACTCTAGCTGTAACACTGCCTTAATCTGCTCCGTGTTGGCTTCTATTCCCCTTTGAGTTACAATGTAGCCCAAGAATTTTCCGCATGTGATCATTGGCCTTCTCCGACTTTACCACCATATCGTCAATGTATACCTCCATGGTTTTTCCTATTTTCTCCTTGAACATCCGGTTGACCAGTCTCTGATACGCGGACCACGCATTCTTCAGGCCGAAGGGCATAACGTTGTAGCAGTATATCCCTCTTTTAGACATGAATGCTGTCTTTTCTTGATCTGCTGGATCCATTTTGATTTGGTTGTAACCACTCCAAGCGTTCAAGAATGTTAACATCTCGTGTCCAGCTGTTGCATCGACCATTGCGTCAATGTGTGGTAGTAGGAATGGGTCTTTTGGACATACCTTGTTGAGGTCGGTGAAGTCCACACATACTCTCAACTTTCCATTCTTCTTGGGCACTACTACCACATTTGATAGCCATTATGGATATTTTACCTCCCTTATCTTGTTTGCTGCTAGCAGGCTATCCACTTCTTGATTGATCACTTTATTTCTTTCAGCTGCAAATTTTCTTCGTCTCTGCTGGATGGGCTTGCATCTTGGGTCTACGCTGAGCTTGTGTGTTATGATAGATGGGTCTATTCCTATCATGTCATCATGGGACCACGCGTAACAATCCATATTGGCTTGCAAAAATTCGATTAGGTGCTGCCTGAGGTCGCTCGTGCATCCTACCCCTATTAGCACAGTTCTTTCTGGGTGCAGCTTGTCCAGGTTGATTTGATTTGGCTCCTCGGTTGGGGGCTTAATGTATTCGTCCTGGACGCGCTGCTTCTGTAATTGCTATACTGGAGGACTGGCTGTGCACTTCAATGCCTTTTTGTAGCAGCCTCTGGCTTCCTCCTGATCTCCTCGTATCTTTTCTACTCCCCAGGTCGTGGGGAACTTCACACATTGATGATACGTTGAGGGGACTGCCTTCATTAGATGCAACCATGGTCTTCCGAGAATAATATTGTAGGTAGATGGTCCATCTATGACCAAGTATCTCACCTGTTTGTTGATTCCTCCTGCATAGGTTGGAATCACGATCTCTCCCAATGAGTTAGTTGTTTCTCCACTGAACCCCACCAGCGGGATGGTCTTCTTCTGAAAGTCTTTCTTGCTGAACCCCATGTTTTCTATGGTTTTCAGCATGATTAGATTGACCGAGCTACCAGTATCTACCATGAGTTTTCTAACCGTGCAATTGGCCATTGACAATGTTATGATAAGTGCATCATGGTGTTCCTGGTTGTCGTGTATATCTTCTTCCTCGAAGGCGACGGTAGACAGGTCGCTGTGGGAAACTCTGCAGGAGGTCTCTGGTCAATCTCCCTTAGTTTCAGTGGCACGTCTCTTGGCCGCCGAATATGTCAATCCGCTTAAGTCTGAGCCGCCTGTTATCACGTTTATTATCTTAGTGCATGTAGGCGGTTATGCGGGCTTTGCAGAGCCCACCTTATCCTGCTGCTTGCCCCCACGAGGTAGTAGGTGGCTAAGCTCCCCCTGCTCGTACAGCCGCCTGATCTCCCTGCGTAGAGTGTAGCAATCCTCCGTGGTATGTCCGATGTCATGATAAAACTCGCACTTTTTATTGCTGTCTTTTCTCCATAACTGTCCTTCTACTGGTGGCCTAGGCCACCTTACTCCATCTCCCATCTCCTTGAGTGCTTTTAGGATTCCTCCAACGCCAGTTATGAACCCATATTCTGCCAGCGTAGGGAGTTACTGATTCTCCTCTCTGTTGTCGATTCTGTTGACTCCCCTACCATATGGCCTATATCTCTCCTTCTTCTTTCCGATGGACTGCTTTCTGCTTGATTTCTCTATGCCGACGTGCTGGATACGCTTGGCATGCTTGGTATGCTAGCTCTAGCTAGGATGTCTTCTTCCAGTCTGATTGTAGTTGCTGCCATTTCTTGCACCGCTTCAAAGCTATGGCAAGGGTGCATAGTCAGCGGCCTATATAGGTCTGACTCATAAGTCCCTTCTGAATGCTTCCACTGATGTTGACACATCACACTCCCGTACTGCCACCTTTTCGTTATTGAACCGGGTGTTGAATTCCCCAATGGTCTCGTTGGCGCCTTGAACGATCCGGTACAAGTCGCAAGCGTGCTTTTGTGGCTTCCGGCTGCTTGCAAATTGTTGAGTGAACGCATTTACCAGATCGACAAATGTGGATATCGATCTGTTAGGTAGTCTTACGAGCCATCGGAGTACTGGCTCTGACAGTGTGGACCCGAACCTCTTACACATGCAGGCTTCTTTTACATGACCAATGGTTGTTACTGTCATAATCTCCTGTTTGTACTGGCTCACTTGATCAAAGGGGTCTATTGTGCCATCAAAGAGAGTCATGTTTGGGTTTGTGAATCCCTTCGGTATGGTGACAATTGATATTGCATCCACAAATGGTGAGTCAGCATAGCTGTCAGGCGCTGCCTTCTCAAGGGGGGCGGCATCCCTGGGACCCTGCTCTCCATCTCTCTCAGTTCCAGATACTGCTTATTCGTCAGGCTTCCCGAGTCTGAGCCGTGGCTGTCTATCACCTGCTGATTCTGGATGCTGCTTCCAGGCCTGAGTTCCATAGGTTCTGGTGCTGCGTATTATCTAATGGAGCTGACATCACAAGCGTCTCCTGATGCCAGCTTACTCGCGGACTACCTACGGATCCTGCACCAGGTGTCTGGTTAGTTATAACGAAGTTACTAGCTGGGATGTTACCTGGTACTATCTCTGTACGGCTGGCAGGCTGCCAGCTATCCGGTATGAGATATCCTAGTTCCTGTGGAACTATCCTCTCTCCCGTCGACACTGCTGTCAGCTCTAATCTGGTCACTAGCTCGGCTGGAATCTACCGTGGTTGATTCCTGCTGCCTGATGCCCCATGTATGAGGTCCACTACTGGGGCCTGGTCCCCCACCCTCCGTGCTTGCTGGTGTGCTTGATTCCTGTCTCAGGATGTCTTTTTGTGCCCAGAGCTCCATGTTCCTCCTCTTTGCTTGAGTTTCCGCTTTCTTTTGATCTTCCCGCATGCTTTCCATTGCTTTCTGCAAATTCTTCATGCCACTAAGTAAGGTCTGTGTTGGACTAGGCAGTGAGGTGAGATTCGAGCTTCCAGGTCCCTTATCTGATTTGGAATGTGTCGCCACGGCAGGAGTTCTGGGAGGTAGGGTGACTTTTGCCACGTGTGTGGTTCTTGATGTGTGGCCGGGTGCCTGAGTTTGAGCCTTTGATGCTGGATTCTGGATGGGATTCGGTGGTATCAGCGGCTGACTACTTCCTGACCCGGCTGGTGGTGTTTGTTTGTCCATTCTATATTTGAGTAACTAATTGATACGAATTAAAAATGTGGAAGCGATATTTGACAAGTTAGACCTATAACTTATCAATGGTGAACGCACTCAAGACCTATTGAGTTACGATCGAGTTTATATTCAAGACGCACTCGAATAAAAACAAAGTGATTTGCTAAAAAGCAAGTGTTGAGGTTTCTGTTATTTGATTACTGAATAATATTTTGAAGCCAAAATTTGGCCTTATATAGCCAAACAAACAAACGTTTGAGGCTTACAAGCAAGCCAAGAGACTGACTTAACTTAGCTAATAAAACCCATAAAACTAGGTAATTACTACTAACACATAAATTACCCAATTAAAGCTACGGCTAGATAGGATTAAAATCCATTTATTAACCAAATTAAGATAAGCTAGAAATAACTTATTCCGATTACGCAAACCCGACTCCAGTAACCATGCAAATGCAACGAGCCATCGACTTTAATCGCATCATCCCCTCCCCCTTGGAAATGAATTGTCCTCAATTCATGTAATCGAACTCCTCCGGGATCAAACATGAACACTCCATGCACACAAACAAAAAGAATACCAAACACCATTTTGTGCCTTCCACTCCTCCTCCCTCCATGCACAAGTCTTGATAGTTTACTATAAATCTCATCCTTGAACAAATAATGCAAACAAGAGGAATCCTTCATAGTTGCAGCATCCTTTTCTATTTCAAAATCAACCAAATAAGAATCGGATTGATCTTGAAATTTAATAGACCCAATTGTGCTCTTGTAGACAAGAGGATTTAGATCGAACTCATACCCACAACTAAACGAATCACACGGTGCTTTGAAACAAGAAATCACTGCTTCTCCATCACCATACTCGTCAAAGATAGGAGGTAATCTTGGATCAAACTCAACATTTTGTTCATAGATGCCTTCAAACGAGAATATACCTAACATTTTTTCTCGGATGAATAGTACCCCGTGAACAGTAGTTTTTTTTTTCTTTTTTCTTTTTTTTTTTTTTGGGGTAACACCTTGAATAAAACTTACTCGAATCATGCTCCTGAGATGCAAAACCGATTTAACCCTCGAACTACCTGTTCAAGTTTAACCTTTGAACTCCAATCGCAATCGGAAATTCAACTAAAAAGTTTGCTTTGACACGCCTAGGACCGTCTCGATTATGGAAAATCAAAAGCCGAAGCTCTGATACCACTTATGATACGAATTAAAAATGCGGAAGCGATATTTGACAAGTTAGACCTATAAATTATCAATGGTGAACGCACTCAAGACCTATTGAGTTACGATCGAGTTTATATTCAAGACGCACTCGAATAAAAACAAAGTGATTTGCTAACAAGCAAGTTTTGAGGTTTCTGTTATTTGATTACTGAATAATATTTTGAAGCCAAAAGTTGGCCTTATATAGCCAAACAAACAAACGTTTGAGGCTTACAAGCAAGCCAAGAGACTGACTTAACTTAGCTAATAAAACCCATAAAACTAGGTAATTACTACTAACACATAAATTACCCAATTAAAGCTACGGCTAGATAGGATTAAAATCCATTTATTAACCAAATTAAGATAAGCTAGAAATAACTTATTCCGATTACGCAAACCCGACTCCAGTAACCATGCAAATGCAACGAGCCATCGACTTTAATCGCATCACTAACGATGACGACCACAATACCCCACGGTAGGCGCCAAACTGTTTTGGTATTTTTCTACCGAATTAGGTTAAGTTAGGTCAAAGTGGTCTTATTCGTTGTATGTAAATTATGTTGTTAATATGAATGTCGAGTATAGAAACTAAAGACGTAAATAAAGATTGACGCAAGAGATTTGGTGACGCGGAAAACCCAATGTGGGAAACGACCGCGGGAAGGGACGGTACCCTTCCAATAATTGCACTAGCTTTTAATATACGAACGGGTACAAAGGAGATGGCACGATAATCTAGCTGGCACAATGTGTTATGTTGGTATATTGGTTCTCGAATGATCTTTCCCCTCCTCCTCCTTGACTATTTATAGTACCTAAGCCCTAATAAGATTTAGGTTGATTGTGCGGTAAGGAAGCCCGTGTTTGAGTCTCATTGGACTTCTTTCCATAATCTGCCTCCGGGAATCTTTTTCTCCTTGATCTCCCAAATAAAATATCCCTAAGATCTCCCTGACTCCTTCAAATCGTGGACCCCTTACAGACATTAGCTTGCTTGGCCCAATTAATTCATAAATCTTGATGGACTCATTTCTCCATAGGCCCAATGCGCAAAATTTAGCCCAAACACTTTTAAACAGTAATAAGGATTAAAATGATAAAAGACAATATGTAACATACTATAGTACGCCACGGCCAAAACGAAATCATCATCCATTTATCGTATCAAAATACTGAACATGATATCATTTATCAAAGATTACTACGATAAAACTTAAGGCATTAATCATTAAAAATTTCGAAATATCAAAGTATAAAAACTAATAATACAACTAACGACTCAATCAAATCACATAAATACCTAGTAAGCCATCATGTTGTAGATACCTCATTTCTGCACCTCCCGCAAACCACCCGGTGATGATTGGGCCGCATGTTTGGTACGCGGAACGATTTGTGACAGTTCGTAAGTTTATCGTCAAGTGATTGCTCAAACACTGATGTCTACCTCTTAGTTGTCATCTACATGCCGATACGGTCGTTTTGACAAGAATTAGAGTACATTTGGAGTCCGGGCCTAAAACCGTCTTCATTTTCTGATAACCGTTAAATCCCGAGTCAGAATGTTCTGGAATGTTCCGGATATTTCTATTCCATATTTTATAAATCTTTCACAATCTTCAATCTTTGGTAAACAATTTCCCGTAATATTCATACAAAATATTAAGGAAAATAAGATTATCCCGTTATTCCATAATTTAAACGCGGAAATCTTTCTTCTGCAGGAAGAAACCACCTGGGAACAGACGCAGCAGGTGCTGCGCCTCTTCCAGGAGACGCAGTGACTGCTGCGCCTCTTCCCAGGTCCTTTTCGGCGTGTTTTTCGTATCTTTTTCATATCTTTTCGAGATTCACTTCCAAAGTCTCTCCGAAAACCCTATTCCTTCACGTGATTAGTATAAATAGGAGCCTTCGCTCCTCATATTTCTCACGCGAGTGTCCGCCCTTCTCTTCTCCCTTTGCATTCTAGACCACGTTCTTACTTTTTGGTGTCTACGTGCTTGAACATTCGACCACGTAAGCTCGGATCTTTCTGAGTACCAGCCTCGTTTTACATGACCGACCAATTTGACCAACTCCACAATCAATCAACTTAATTAATTAATCGTTTTCCTCTTACGAGGGCACTTTCGTTACATTCGAGTCGAGCATCACTAATCGATAACTTAGTTCATCTCGTTTCGTCAAACATGTAAGTCTGAGGGTGTAAATCTCTCTTTTATTCATTGTTCTTTACTTTTTGTATCACTAATGTAAGGTTTATGTCGAAAATACTTATTAAGACCGATTTATAAAACCTCATTTAAAACCCTTTTTACGGATTAACCAGAAGACAAACCGTCGAGAAAGGACGCAGCAACTGCTGCGCCTCTTCGAAGGAGTGCAGTGCCTGCTGCGCCTCTTCGTGAGGCTGCCGCAGTTCATCCTTCCTTTCTTCTTCCTTCGTCCTCTGTAATTCGTCTTTTTTATTCGTTTTCGTTTGTTTTCTTTAATTCTTTGGTACAATAACATAATTATCTCACATGTATATTATTTCTCATTCATTAACGCATATAGTTCATCATTAAATCCGACTTAAATCCCCTATAATCCAATATTTGCGGGTTTTCGTCAATAAAATCAAATCCGGGTTGTAGAAATTCGATTTGTTCATATTGAGTTTCTGGAATTCGATCTTTGATATATTTTCATCTGTTTAGTGTCATATTCGTCATTAATTCGTCGTTAATTTGTCATATTCAATCTTTTTAGTTCACCCATGTCATTAATCAATCTTTCATTCATGTAAATAATCCATCTTAATTCCGTATCATCCATGTTTATTGCTTTTATGACTCATTCATATGTAATTAATGAATTAAATCACTTCCATCCGAGTAAATATCGTAATCAATCCTTAAATTCACCAATTAACATTAACGATTTGCAGTTCCGGCTTCACAGCTCGAACTCACCCTTGGAACAGACGCAACAATAATCGCGCCTCTTCCAAAGGCGCGATCTCTTGCGCTGTTCTAGGTTGATTTAATCTCAACTTCATTACTGCCTTGACCTAGTTTAATTAGCTTACGTATAATTAACTATTAACCGTATTATCGCCTACTGTTTTGTTCGTTAATTCGTTCCTTTATTCTTTTTCTCAAATTATCCGTTTTAGAGGTATTTTCGACATAAATCGCTAAACCCATTGTAATTATTGTAATTTTTATTATTGTAATTTTCTTTTATTGTATTTATCATTGTTTTTTGTATCATTTTTATGCTTCCACATATAATTGAGCTTAAATCCAACTTCGACCCAACTGTATGCTAAAACTACGTGTTAACCGACTTAGTCTAATTCTCACATGTTAGGATCAAAACTTGGATGTTGCATTGCATGCATATAATCGACAATACATCGAGTATAGACAACTTCCCTAATCATTAGTAGAGGCCGCTATCGAGGTGGGCGGGATTAGGTGTTCGATCAAAAGAGCTTCCTAATACGTACCCTCGCCCCTTACTTCAGATCTCTGTGAACATCCGTGTTCATTGGCATCCACGAGAGTCATTCTAGACATAGAATGCTAAGGGTAACGAGTGCTTAGTGTTCATGTCACTACTTTGTGTCTTGACATGACACGAGGTATTCGAACGGTTCCAATTTCCCATAAAAATTGGTGGCGACTCCACAAATGCAAACGCTTGTTTTCTAAGCGCCCCCGTGGCGCATTGTCCACAGTTTGGCGACTCCGCTGGGGATAATACACTTACGTGTAGCCAAAAGGGTGAAACTTGAACAAGGTTAGGGAATAGTTTGTACAAGACAATTGTCGGTTTTCATAACTCGGTCTTCTTAGATCGTTTTAATCGGCCTTCCTAGGCCCAACCCAACCCATTCGACCAATCGTCCCGTCTAAACGGTCCTAATTCTTATTTGGGCCTAAGGATGGATAGCGATTGACGTCATCCATACCATGATGCTTACTCTTGTTTGTATCAAGGGCCTTCACTACTTGAGGAAATGGACTAGGAATCGGCCTTACTCTTGTTTGGTACGAGCCTCGCCACAGACTTCGGGTTTGATGGTTCGGTATGGCAACCCACCCTTTAAACCAAAACCTTTTAAATTCACTCAGCATCCCGTTATAATGCTTGTATAAATGTTTGTACCTTACGTGATCACCATTTCTAAACGAAACCATGACGATTTTTTAAACAAAAATTTCGAAAAAAGGCCCATAAATAGCGCAAAACCGAGTCGAAACTCTGTCCGTTTGTCAACTCAATTTTGGGTTCAAGCCCATTTCAAAACCTCACTTCGAGTCCACTCCTACAACTACACTATAGTTGACTAGGACCAACATTTTTCAAATCTTGTCATTTCTTCAAAGCTCACTGACACAAGTGGCACACATGCACTTCATGAGTCAAAACATTTCTTTCTTAGTAAGTGTGTTAGAGTTGTCGATCGTGTTTTGATTCGCCATCGATCTCTTATCCAGTTTCCAAGATGCCTGAAACAAGTGACGTAAACTTCAATCAACTTCAAGATGGTAATGATCGAATCCTAGCCGCGCTAGCTCAAATCCAAGTTACCCAAGACCAAGTGCATGATTGCCTTGACACCATCGAGGGCCGGATCTATACTGTAGAAACAAGGATTCCTCCTCGAGAAAGTGAAGTCGTTAATGACTTCGTGAATGACTTTAGGGAAGACAACCCTCCCATGGGTGTGACTGCAGCTGAAAAAAACTCCAATACTTAAAGGAGCAATTGATGTACCTTAAAGGGGATGACATTTATAGGGAAAATAACCGCAAGTATGAGGCCGTAAATTCCAAATTGCCAACCAACTTCAACATGACGGATATCCCTAAATTCAAGGGGCATGAAAACCCTTTGAACCACATCCGTGCCTTCAAGGATTATATGTCTATCAAAGGCATCAAACCCGAGATGTTCTTAAGGATCTTTCCTTCATCTCTTGACACCATCTGACAGGGCAGTCGTATACCTATCAAAAATAACCAACTG